>NC_141014.1:4994366-5594366 GCF_052327205.1 Somniosus microcephalus | reverse complement strand
CGCATGCCTCTGTACCCCCAGTCTTGAGACTACCCTCCTCCAGTAAAGACCTGTTTATTGTTAATGTACAGCATCCATGTGATTATTTAATAACAGCAAATCCACTGAACCACGGATCCAACAGTGGCGTCGAGTGTCGATTCGAATCTACCTGCAAAATAAAAAAAAAATAGTCGAGGCCAGGAACACGGGCGTCGACCACAAGCAACCGCCCAGCAGTCAGGCAGAGATTGAACTTCGCAGGGGAGGCTGTGGAGAGCCGGGCTTGGTTCCCCAGCCACGACGAGCAGCAAGAGACCGACGACAGGTCCAGCGCAGACCCTTCCCGAGCAGCGGCGGCTGGAGCCGACCGACAGCGGAGAGAAAGCCGAGCAGCGTCGACGGGGTAAGACAGAGGGTGAAGAGCGCCGGCCGCAGCCGGGGGTTGAACACCGAGCGGCGTCGAGAAAAAGAAAACAAACCGGAGAGAAAGAGGGTAGAGAAACAGCCGGGTTCTAGACTGAGCGGCGTCGAAAAATATAAAAAGAAGAACGCGCAGAGCACAGCCAGGGCTCACGGGCTGAACAGGGTCCACGGGGCGAAGAAAGGGGAGCGCGGGAGACGCCATTGAGCCGCGGAGAAGAAGAAAGAGCGCTGGAGACGCCATTTTTAGAAGCCGCAGCGGAGAAGAAGGGCGAGCGCGGGAAGGAAGGAAAGCGCGGGAGACGCCATTTTGTGCCAGCAGAGAAGAAGGGGAAGCACGGGAGGTGCCATTTTTGACAGTTAACTCACACCCAAGGATGCCGAAGAGTGGCAGTATCTCTACGTTCGACAATGAAGTCGAAGATTGGGCGACATATGTGGAACGTATTGAGGTGTACTGCAGGGCGAATGAAGTGCCAGATGCTAATAAAGCACTGGTTCTGTTAAATTCCATGGGTGCAAAAACTTATGGGTTACTGCGAAATCTAATAACCCCAGAGAAGCCGGTAAACAAGAATTTTGAAAGCATAGTAGAAATCCTACAGGACCACTTAAACCCCACACCGCTGCTGATAGCAGAATGATTTAAGTTCCATAAAAGGAACCAACACAAAGACGAAAGCAATGCTGAGTACCTAATGGAACTGCGCAAGCTATTGAAACACTGCCAGTTTGGAGCGGGACTAGCAGATACGTTAAGGGACAAGTTTGTGTGTGGGCTACAAAGTGAAGGAACCCAGAAACGGTTTCTATCAGAAAAGGACCTTACGCTGGACAAAGCTTTCAGTCTGGCAGTATCACACGAAGCAGCCACAAGGGGCGCTGCAGAGATACAACGGAGACCGCAAAAATATGGCACCAATGAAATGTCCTATGGAACAGGGAAGTGCCATCGCTGCGGCAGAACAACACATGACCAGAAAGATTGTTGGTTCAAGGACCAAGTGTGCAGACAGTGTGGGAAAGCAGGACACATAGCAAGAGTCTGCAGGTCTGGGAAGAAAACCAACAGTAAGAAATCTCCACAGGAGAAGTACAAAAAGGTACACCAGGTGCTTTGTGCATTGAGTGCTGTTGGAGTTTTGCTAAGTGGGAGAAAAATCATTTAAGTGTATTTTGTGAATTTTAGTGTGTTAAGAAGTCAATTATTTGAAGTAAGTTTAATTTTTTAAGGGTTTTTTAAACTCTTGGGCAGTTTAAACAGGAAGTAGAATCCGGGTATAAAAGGGGAGGGGCTAGTGCAGTGCACGGAGTGCTTTGTGCATTGAGTGCTGTTGGAGTTTTGCTAAGTGGGAGAGTTCGGATAAGTGGGAGGTGAGGGTGTGTTTTTTGCTCTGTTTTATTCCCCACTCCCAGGCTTAGACAGCACTGCGGAGGCGGAGCAGCGAGACGAGTCAACCAAACAGGCTCCACAGACAGTATTCAAGGAGGAGGTTGGTGATCAGCTGGTTGGTTGGTTTTCTTCCTTCTCTTCTCTTTCATACCTTTAAGTTGGTAAGTCCTATTGAATAGTGGTGTGATATTATCATATATATCCGGGCAGGGTCTTCATAACTAATAATAAGAAATTAAATTAATTATATAGAATGGAGCAGGTGATGTGTTACTGTTGCGAGATGTGGGAGCCGTTGAACCCCATTGAGGCTAACGGTGATTACATCTGCGACAAGTGTTTGCTGCTAGAGGAACTCAAGTTCCATGTTATGGAGCTTGAGACCGAGCTTCGGACACTGCGACACATCAGGGAGGGGGAGAAGTTCCTGGACTCTATGTTTCAGGAGATGGTCACACCTATGAAATTAATTACTGCAGATGTAGTCCGTGGTCAGGGACAGGACGGTGTGACTACGAGTGAGGAAGGTACAGGGATCCAGGATGTAGTGTTGAAGGAGACGCAGCCCTTGTTCTTGTCCAGCAGGATCGAGGTTCTTACTCCCTGTGAGGGCGGGAGCGGGGACTGCAGGGAGGATGAGCAACCTGGCCACAGCACCGTGGTACAGGGGGCCATTCAAGTGGAGGGAGTAAAAAGAAATGTTGTAGTGGTAGGGGATAGTATCATTAGGGGGATAGATAGGGTTCTCTGCAGTCAAGAGCGGGAGTCCTGAAGGCTGTGTTGCCTGCCTGGTGCCAGGGTTAAGGACATCTCTTCTGGGCTGGAAAGAAACTTGCAGTGGGAGGGGGAGGATCCAGTTGTCGTGGTCCATGTTGGTACAAACGACGTAGATAGGACAAGGAAGACGGTTCTGTTAAAGGAGTATGAGCAGCTAGGGGTCAAATTAAAAAACAGAACCTCAAGGGTAATAATCTCTGGGTTATTACCTGAGCCACGAGCGAATTTGGCTAGGATAAATAAAATTAAAGAGTTAAATGCGTGGCTCAAAGACTGGTGTGGGAGAAATGGGTTTTGCTTCTTGGGACACTGGCACCAGTACTGGGACAGGAGGGAGCTGTTCTGTTGGGACGGACTCCACTTGGCCAGTGCTGGGACTAGAGTCCTGGCGAATCATATAACTAGGGCTGTAGAGAGGGCTTTAAACTAATTAGTGGGGGGGAGGTTTCTAGAGAGCAAATAATAGAAATGACAACAGAGAAGGTCATAGACTTAGGTAGTAGTGGGGGAATTAAAAAACAGAATGTGTCAGGAAGGGACAGAAGGTATGGAGTAAAAAGTAAAGTACTAAAAAGGGAAAAAACAGGAACTAAGTGTTACAAAACACATTTGAAAGTTCTTTATCTGAATGCACGTAGCATTCGTAACAAAATGAATGAGTTAACGGCACAAATAATGACATATGGGTATGATCTTGTGGCCATTACAGAAACATGGCTGCAGGGTGACCATGACTGGGAATTAAACATATCAGGTTATTTAACAATCAGGAAGGACAGGCAGGAAGGGAGAGGAGGTGGGGTGGCTATGTTAATAAAGGAAGGAATCACTATAATACAGAGAAATGATATTGGGTCAAAGGAGCAGGATAGTGAAACAGTTTGGGTGGAGGTAAGGAATAATAAGGGGAAAAAAACACTAGTGGGTGTAGTCTATAGGCCTCCGAACAGTTGCAACTCTGTTGGACGGAGTATTAATCAGGAAATAGTTGAGGCTTGTAATAAGGGAACAGCTATAACTATGGGGGATTTTAATTATCATATTAACTGGACAAATCAAATTGGGCAGAGCAGCCTTGAGGAAGAGTTCATTGAGTGTATTAGGGATGGGTTTCTTGAGCAGTATGTAACTGAACCGACCAGGGGGCAAGCAACCTTAGATTTGGTCCTGTGTAATGAGACAGGATTAATTAAAAATGTCCTAGTAAAGGATCCCCTTGGAATGAGTGACCATAACATGGTTGAGTTCCATATTCAATTAGAGGGTGAGAAGGTTGGATCTCAAACAAGCGTGCTGAGCTTGAATAAAGGAGACTATGAAGGTATGAGAGCGGAATTAATTAGAGTGGACTGGGAAAATAGATTAAAGGGTAAGACGGTACATGACCAGTGGTGTACATTTAAGGAGTTATTTTACAACTTCCAAAAAAAATATATTCCACTGAGGAAAAAAGGGTGTAAAAGAAAAGATAGCCATCCGTGGCTAAGTAAAGTAATTAAGGATAGTATCCAACTAAAAACAAGGGCATATAAGGTAGCCAAATCTAGTGGGAGGATGGAAGATTGGGAAGTCTTTAAAAGACAGCAAAAAATAACAAAAAGATTGATTAAGAAAGGGAAGATAGATTATGAAAGTAAATTAGCAAAAAATATAAAAACAGACAGTAAAAGTTTCTATAGTTATATAAAAAGAAAAAGGGTGGCTAAAGTAAATGTTGGTCCCTTAGAGGATGAGACCGGGAAATTAATGGTGGGAAATATGGAGATGGCAAAAACACTGAACAATTATTTTGTATCAGTCTTTACAGTAGAGGACACTAAGAATATCCCAACACTGGACAAACAGGGAGCTCTAGGGGGGGAGGAACTAAATACAATTAAAATCACTAAGGAAGTGGTACTTGGTAAAATAATGGGACTCAAGGCGGATAAATCCCCTGGACCTGATGGCTTGCATCCCAGGGTCTTGAGGGAAGTAGCGGTAGGGATTGTGGATGCATTGGTAATAATTTTCCAAAACTCACTGGACTCAGCAAAGGTCCCGGCAGATTGGAAAACTGCTAATGTAACACCCTTATTTAAAAAGGGTAGTAGGCAGAAGGCTGGAAACTATAGACCTGTTAGCCTAACATCTGTGGTTGGTAAAATGTTAGAGTCCATTATTAAGGAGACAGTAACGGGACATTTGGATAAACATAATTTAATAGGGCAAACTCAGCATGGTTTCATGAAGGGGAAGTCATGTTTAACAAATTTGCTTGAGTTTTTTGAGGAAGTAACATACAGGGTGGATAAAGGGGAACCAGTGGACGTAGTGTATTTAGACTTCCAAAAGGCATTTGACAAGGTGCCACACAAAAGATTATTGCTCAAGATAAAAAATCACGGGATTGGGGGTAATATTCTGGCGTGGGTGGAGGATTGGCTCTCTAACAGAAAGCAGAGAGTTGGGATAAATGGTTCGTTCTCAGATTGGCAACCAGTAACTAGTGGTGTTCCGCAGGGGTCAGTGCTGGGTCCCCAACCCTTTACAATCTATATTAACGATTTGGAGGAGGGGACCGAGTGTAACATATCAAAGTTTGCAGATGATACAAAGATGGGACGGAAAGTAGTGAGTGAGGAGGACATAAAAAACCTGCAAAGGGGCATAGACAGGCTAAGTAAGTGGGCAGAGATTTGGCAGATGGAATACAATACTGGAAAGTGTGAGGTTATGCACTTTGGCAGGAAAAATCATCGAGCAAGTTATTATCTTAATGGCAAGAAACTGGAAAGTACTGTAGTACAAAGGGATCTGGGGGTCCTGGTGCACGAAACTCAAAAAGTTAGTATGCAGGTGCAGCAAGTGATTAAGAAGGCCAATGGAATGTTGGCTTTTATTGCTAGGGGGTTGGAATATAAAAACAGGGAGGTAATGCTGCAGTTGTACAAGGTATTGGTGAGGCCGCACCTGGAATACTGCATACAGTTTTGGTGTCCATACTTAAGAAAAGACATACTTGCTCTCGAGTCAGTACAAAGAAGGTTCACTCGGTTAATCCCGGGGATGAGGGGGTGGTCATATGAGGAGAGGTTGAGTAGATTGGGACTCTACTCATTGGAGTTCAGAAGAATGAGAGGCGATCTTATTGAAACATATAAGATTGTGAAGGGGCTTGATCGGGTGGATGCGGTGAGGATGTTCCCAATGATGGGTGAAACTAGAACTAGGGGGCATAATCTTAAAATAAGGGGCTGCTCATTCAAAACTGAGATGAGGAGAAACTTCTTCACTCAGAGGGTGGTAGGTTTGTGGAATTTGCTGCCCCAGAAAGCTGTGGAAGCTACATCATTAAATAAATTTAAAACAGAAATAGATAGTTTCCTAGAAGTAAAGGGAATTAAGGGTTACGGGGAGCGGGCAGGAAATTGGACATGAGTCTGGGTTCAGAATGGTCATGGCCCTGTGGGTAGTGGAGCGGGCCCAGGGGCCGTGTAGCCTTGTTCTGCTCCTACTGTGTTCTAATTCTGTTAGATTTCAGGAGATGGTTTTATTCCTGTTCCTGGCTGGGGTGGAGATCGCCTTTACAGAAGGTAAGTACTGTAGAAAATATAGGGACAGAGTGATCTCCTGGAAGAATTTCGATCGCCTAGATGGGTCGGAGAGGAATTTCCCAGATTTTTTTCTCCCAAATTGGCCATTGGGTCTTTATCTGGTTTTTCGCCTCTCCCAGGAGATCACATGGGTTCGGGTGGATGCAGAGTGATAGAAGATTTGAGGTTAGGATCAGATCAGCCATGATCTTATTGAATGGTGGAGCAGGCTCGAGGGGCCGATTGGCCTACTCCTGCTCCTATTTCTTATGTTCTTATGTTCTTATGTGATGGACAGTGGTTCAGACGAACAGAAAAGTGACACAGACTCTGGAAGCAAGGAGCTGGGTTGTCTGAAACTACATAAGGTAACAGAAATGGAGGATCACCAGACTATCTGGGTTACACTCAAGGTAGACGGAGTCCAAGTGAAAATGGAATTGGACACAGGGTCAGCTCTAACAGTCATAAATCAAAGAGACTACAAGCGGCTATTTTCACACATACCCTTGAAAGCTACAGAGATTGTCTTGAAGACGTATACGGGGCAAAAAGTCTACCCCAAAGGAAAAATAAGGGTGAAAGTGACATATAAAGGCCAGGAAATACCTAAAATGGATATATATGTATTGCCAGATGGAGGACCACCACTGCTAGGACGTGAATGGATCCGGAAGATACAATTAGATTGGCATTCCATACAGGCACTGAAGGTTGAGGCCAAAAAGGATGACGACGTCACACCTGGACGACTGTCAAAAATGCTAACTGATGCAAAAGAAGTGTTCCAGGAGGGACTAGGGACACTAAAAGGAATAACAGCAACGATTAAAATAGAGGAAAATGCAAGCTCAAAGTTTCTGAAGGCCAGACCAGTGCCTTATGTGATCAGACCAGTTGTTGAAGCAGAGCTGGAAGGGTTGGAACGTTCAGGAGTACTGTCCAAAGTGGACTGGAGCGAGTGGGCTACACCCATCGTTCCTGTAATGAAGAGGTCGTTGAGTAATACACCTGGGGAACCAAAGAAGGTCCGCATCTGTGGGGGTTTTAAGGTGACAGTGAACCCAGTCCATCACACGGTACAATATCCGCTTCCACGAATTGAGGATATTTTCGCCTCGCTATCTGGAGGTAAACGCTTCACCAAAATTGCTCTAGCCCAGGCGTACTTGCAAATGGAGGTAGAAGAAGCTTCGAAACAATACCTTACGATCAACACTCATAAAGGTCTCTATCAATACAACCGGCTGGTGTTTGGAGTAGCCTCGGCTCCGGCTATCTGGCAAAGGGCGATGGATCAGGTCCTGCAAGGGATTCCAGGGACCCAGTGTTATTTGGACGACATCTTGGTCACGGGCGAAAATGACGGTGATCACCTCGCCAACTTGGAGAAGGTGCTCACCAGATTAAAGGAGCATGGGCTACGAGCTAATTGCCACAAGTGCGAGTTTTTCCAGAAACAGATCTCGTATTGTGGCCACGTCATCGATGAAGAGGGGTTACATAAGTCCCCTGACAAGATTGAGGCAGTAGTCAAGGCTCCAGCACCGGAAAATGTGCCACAACTGAGGTCGTTCCTCGGGCTGGTAAACTACTACCACAAGTTCTTACCAAATTTGTATTACACCCACTGAACACCCTACTGCAAACAGGGGTACCATGGAAGTGGGATGACGAACGTAGACGAGCTTTCCAGAAGTATAAAGAATTGATCACATCAAAAGAGGTGTTGGCCCATTTCAACCCAGCACTATCAATTCGTTTGGCATGTGATGCATCACCCTATGGTATTGGAGCGGCGCTGTCGCACAAATTCCCTGATGGGTTGGAGAGGCCAGTAGCCTTTGCGTCTCGGTCACTAAACTCAGCCGAGCGCAACTACGCCCAGATTGACAGGGAGGCCCTCAGCCTAGTATGGGGAGTAAAAAAATTCAACCACTATCTGCATGGGCAGAAGTTCACCTTGCTGACTGACCACCAACCACTTGTCTCCATCTTTAATCCTAAGAAGGGTGTTCCAGTGATGACTGCACAGCGGTTACAAAGATTGTCCCTGTTTCTAGGGGCGAATCAATATGAAATAGAATATAAAGGCACAAAACAGCATGGGAACGCTGATGGGCTATCGCGCCTGCCATTGCCTACTGTGGAGGAAGAACCAGCAGTGGACCCTATCGAGATATTTTATTCGTCAATAATTGAACGATTGCCAGTAACGAACGCGGATATAGAGAAGGAGACCCGCAATGATCTGACGCTGTCTCGGGTATATGAATTGACGGTGAGGGGATGGCCAACTCATGGCGACTCACTGTTGCCAGCATTCTCATCCAGAAGAGAACAGCTGTCAGTATGCCAGGGGACAGTGATGTGTGGGTCCAGAGTGGTGATTCCACCCAAGTTAAGGGAGAGAGTGCTAAATGAGCTACATGAAGGTCATCTGGGGGGAGTGAAAATGAAAAGCCTTGCTAGGGCTTATGTGTGGTGGCTGGGAATCGATCAACAAATCGAAGACCTAACTAAGAGCTGCTTAGGATGCCAGAAGGTCCAAAATGCACCACCACATGCCCCTCTACACCCATGGGAATGGCCCTCCTCTCCATGGCAACGGGTGCATGTTGAATTCGCTGGTCCATTCATGGACTCAATGTTCTTAATAGCAGTGGATGCTCATTCAAAGTGACCTGAGGTGATAAAAATGTCTTCAACCACTACAGAGAAAATCATTGCAGTCCTACAGACCATATTTGCCAGAAACGGTTTGCTAGAGCAGATTTGCTCTGATAATGGACCACAGTTTGTGTCCGACGAGTTCCAAAAATTTATGAGAAGGAATGGGGTAAGGCATTACACATCCGCCCCGTATCATCCAGCCACAAATGGATTGGCTGAGAGGTTCATACAAACCTTTAAGAAGGCGATAAAGGCCATGTGCGACGATGAAATTCCACTACAGCATAAGATGGACAATTTCTTATTAGCCTACCGAAACGCGACACATGCAGTTACCAACCAGACCCCGGCCATGATGTTCTTTAACCGAAGGTTGAGATCTCGTCTGGACCAAATGTGCGAAGAAATGTTGAGGACAAACAATTGCAGCACATCAATGAGAAGCCGACAAGGAGCTTCAATGTAGGACAACCAGTCTTGGCCCGTGACTATCAAACAGAGAAATGGCAACCCGGAACGATATGTACAAGGCAGGGGCCATTAATGTACACAGTGGATGTCGGGGAGAACATTGTGAGACGCCACGTTGATCAGATCTTAGCGTCACAGGAATGCGTCAACCCCATGTCTCGAGTACCTGGGGATGAACCCGACATACCGGTAGCATCTACCTCAGACCCAGTAGCAGTGGAACCCGATGAACTACCCGATGAAAATGGGTCAGAATCGCCTCTGCACCAAGAACAAGAACTTCCGGAAAGGCGCTATTCCGAAAGGGTCAGGAAGCCGCCCCAAAGACTGAATCTATAAATGGACTTTTGTTGTTTAATGTACATGTTGAAATGTCAATTGTTATTTGAATATTAGGGGTACTACTAATCTAAAAGGGGAGGAATTGTAGTGTATGTGCCTTTAAGTCAGAACTACTTTTACAGCTCCTGTATACTGTAGTACCGGCAGTGACCACACCTGGATATAAGCTTTGCGCATGCCTCTGTACCCCCAGTCTTGTGACTACCCTCCTCCAGTAAAGACCTGTTTATTGTTAATGTACAGCATCCATGTGATTATTTAATAACAGCATATCCACTGAACCACGGATCCAACAGTTATAGATCAGGATCTCAAAGATAGCAAACTCGGGATTACTTCCAGTGCCACGCGCCAGTGAGTATAGGAATAGTTGGATAAGATAGGTTAATGCATGGCTGGAGAAATGGTGCAGGAGGGAGGGCTTCAGATTCCTGGGGCATTGGGACCAGTTCTGGGGCAGGAGGGACCTGTTCAAGGTGGATGGGTTGCACCTCAACAGAGCTGGGACCAATGTCCTCGCGGGGAGGTTAACTAGTGCTGAGGGGGAGGGTTTAAACTAATTTGGTGGGTAGAGGGGAACCAGAATGAAACATTAGAGAGGAGAAACCAGGTGCACAGAGAACTGGGAGAGGCAAATAGCCCTAGAGTAAAGAATAGTTCAGAAGTAGGAGGGATCAGACAGGGGGCAAATGCAGGCGGACTAAGATGGGTTTGGAATGCATGTGCGTAAATGCTGCTTTTATTTCAGATTTCCAGCATCCGCAGTACTTTGCTGCTGTATGAGAGGACTCTGGGTAGCGGACACCTTTACTCATTTAAGAAGCAATCAGATGCAGTAATGGGGAGTATAGGGATGTTGTGGAGGGATGAATTAATAAGGGCAAATGGCCTTTCCCATCACCACGTGTCTGGTGATCTGAAGTCCAGGCAGACTCCACACCTCTGTTGGATTAATGTGGAACTGGGAGTTTGTTGGCAAAGGAGGGCGAGGACATCTGTTGGAAGAGCACGGAACTGCAACACATCCGCACTACTGCAAAGCTCGCTGCAATTTCTTGGCAAAAAAAATCAATATTTTCCTTACTTTATTTACAAAATTGTTATTAAAAGTATAATCCATATCTTCAGGGTATAAACAGGAAACAGTCAATGTACAATCAAATATTGTGGAGTAAAGATGAGAGGCTTTTAATCAGGAAATGTCTGATTGTTCAGCATTTGGAGCAGTTTTCACCTCTTGCTGAACTGAAATTGATTTAAACCACTGATTAATCTTAACATTAAGATGGAATAAAAAGCTAGTATCAGTAATGGTGACCATGAAGCTATCAGACTGTTGTAAAAACCCCAAAACAAAATGCAAATACACAACTCGTGCGTCACTAGAATCATTAGTCCAGGTCTCCAGATTGCCAGTAACATCAACCACTACACTACCAGACCTACTCTCCGCCAAGGAAAACAACCCCAGTTTCTCTAGTCGCTCCACTAAAGTCCCTCATCCCTGGTACCATTCCAGTAAATCTCTCTGCACCTTCTCCGAGGCCTTGACATCCTTCCTGGATTCCTTTATATTCGCTGGAGTTTAGAAGAATGAGAGGGGACCTCATTGAAACTTATAAAATTCTAACAGGACTAGACAGACTAGATGCAGGAAGGATGTTCCCGATGGCGGGGGCGTCCAGAACCAGGGGTCACGGTCTAAAGATAAGGGGTAAGCCATTTAGGACAGAGATGAGGAGGAATTTCTTCACCCAGAGAGTGGTGAAGCTGTGGAATTCTCTACCACACAAGGCAGTAGAGGCCAATTCATTAAATATATTCAAGAAGGAGTTAAATATATTTCTTAAGGCTAAAGGGATCAAGGGATATGCGGAGAAAGCAGGGACAGGGTACTGAATTTGGATGATCAGCCATGATCTCATTAAATGGCGGAGCAGGCTCGAGGGGCCGAATGGCCTACTCCTGCTCCTATCTTCTATATTTCTATGTTTCTATGTTTCCTAAAGTGTGGTGCCCAGAACTGAACACAATATTCCAGCTGAGGCCTAACCACTGTTTTATAAAGGTTTAGCAGAATTTCCTTGCTTTTGTACTCTATTCCTCTATTAATAAAGCCAAGGATCACATATGCTTTTTAACAGCCTTCTCAACTTGTCCTGCCACCTTCAAATTGTTGTGTTCATACACCCCCAGGTTTCCCTGTTCCTGCACCCCTCTTTCAAATTGTGCCATTTGGTTCATTTTGCATCTCCTCATTCTTCCTACCAAAATGCATCACTTCACACTTCTCTGCGTTAAATTTCATCTGCCATGTGTCTGCCCATTTCACCAGTCTGCCTCTGTCCTCCTGAAGTCTGTTACTATCATCCTCATTGTTTACTACATTTCCGAGTTTTGTGTCACCTGCACACTTTGAAATTATGCCCTGTATACCCAAGCCCAGGTCATTAATATATATCAAAAAGAGCAGTGGTCCTAAAACCGATCCCTGGAGGACACCACTGTACACTTCCCTCCAGTCTGAAAAACAACCATTCACCACGACTTTCTGCTTTCTGTCCCTTAGCCAATTTCGTACCCACGCTGCCACTGTCCCTTTAATCCCATGGGCTTTAATTTTGCCAACAAGTCTATTAGGTGGCACTTTGTCAAACACCCTTTGAAAGTCCATATACACAACATCAACTGCACTACCCTCATCAATCCTCTCTGTTACTTCATCAAAGAACTCAACTAAGTTAGTCCAACATGATTTGCCTTTAACTAATCCGTGCTGGCTTTCATTTATTAGCCCATACTTTTCTAAATGCCAATTAATTTTGTCCTGGATTATTGTCTCTAAAAGATTCCCCACCACTGATGTTAGGCTGACTGGCCTGTAGTTGCTGGGTTTATGCCTCCCCACTTTTTTAAACAGGGGTGTAACATTTGCAACCCTCCAGTCCTCTGGCACCACCCCCATATCTAAGGAGGATTGGAAGATTGTGGCCAGAGCCTCTGCAATTTCCACCCTTACTTCCCTTGGTAACCTACAGACATCCCATCCGGACCGGGTGATTTTTCTACTTTGAGGTTTCATGTAAACCTCAACCTTTTATGTACATCCTCTTTATCTATTTTTATCCTATCCAAGATTGCTACTGTCTCTTCCCTCACTGCTACATTGGCAGCATCCTCTTCTTTAGTGAAGACAGATGCAAAGTACTCACTTAGTACCTCAGCCAAGCCCCCTGCCTCTATTAGAAAATTTCCTTTTCCCTAATTTCCTTTGACTAGCCTTGTACTATTTATGTCTTTATAAAAATACTTTTGGGTTCCCTTTTATGTTAGCCACTAATGTATTCTCATACTCTCGCTTTGCCCCACTTATTCCCCTTTATAGATCTCCTCTGTACTTGCTATATTCAGTTTGGTTCGCTATTGTATTATGAACCTTACATTTGTCATAAGCCTCCTTTTTCTGTCCCATTTTAACCTCTATATCTTTAGTCATCCAGGGAGCTCGAGCTTTGGATGTCTTTCCTTTCCCCCTCATGGGAATGTGTCTACTCTGTACCCAAACCATCTCCTTTCTGAAGACCTCCCATTGTTCAATGACTGTTTTGTCTACCAGTTGTTGATTCCAATCCACCAGGACCACATTCCGTTGCAACTCCCTGAAATTAGCCTTCCTCCAGTTGAATATTTTCATGTTTAATTATTCATTGTCCTTTTCCATAACTATTCGAAACCTAATGATATTGTGATCACTGTTTCCCAAATGCTCCCACACTGAGTCATGCTCCACTTGCCCCACTTCATTCCCCAGAACTAGATCCAGCGCTGATACCTTCTTCGTTGGGCTGGAAACACACTGATCAAGAAAGTTCTCTTGTACATATTTCAGGAATTCCTCCCCCTCTTTTCTCTTTACACTGTTACTATCCCAGTCTATATTAGGAGAATTCAAGCCCCCGTTATCACTACTCTATAGATCTTGCATCTTTCTGTAATTTGCCTGCAAATGTGCTCCTCTATCTCTTTCCCACTATTCGGTAGCCTATAGTATACACCCAGTAGTGTAATAACTCCTCTGTTGTTCCTTAATTCTAAACAAATAGATTTTGTCTTTGACCCTTCAACTACATCATCCCACTCCAGTGGTATAAAAGTTTCTTTGATCAATACTGCCAGCCTTCTCCTTTTTTCCCTCCCCTATCTTTCCTGAATACCTGTAGCCAGGAATATTGGGCCAGAAATTCGTGGCCAAAGGCGTGAGTGCGCTCGGGGTACTCACGCATCTGGCCGTTGGAAATGCCGGCGTTCAGCATGAACAGCGCATGCGGGGAACGCCGGCATTTCCAGACCTCGAGCGCGTGCGACTGCACAGGCAGCGCTTGCGCAGTGAACTTCGTAGATTTCATTCATGAAATCCGTGAGGGTAAGTCCTCAGAAGTTACACTTGAAAAAAGCAAGTGTAAAGTGGTTCATTGGCTGCGGAGGAAGAAACATTTTATCGTGGAGCTTCTGAAATGCAATATTTTTGTTTGGGAAAGGGAGGGAAGTTATTTTAAGAAATTTTAAGTAAGTTTTAAAGTTAAAATTTTTTTTTTTTAAAGGGTTTTCAGAACGGTAGGTAGAAGGAGCAATTGTGGCTGTGTGAATGGAATGTGAGAATGAGTTATGTATGTATGTCCACATATATTCCTTTACGTATATGTATGTATGTTTTATATTCCTTTACTAATGTGTATGAATGTATGTTTTTAATTATGATTTTCCAATAAGTTACTTCCTCTGAAAGTCATAATTAAATAATACATTCATACACATAAGTAAAGGAATATATACATAACACGCAAAGGAATATATACAGACATACATACTTTCAGAAGCTCCATGATAAGAAATATCTTCCTCCGCAGCCTCTGGAGCAACTGTACCCATGCTTTTTTCATGTGTAAGTTGTAAGGACTTGACCTCACTGAAAGCAGTAATGAAAGCGGCGAATTATACTGCGCACGCGCTGCCTGTGCAGTCGCACGCGTTCTGCCTCTGAACTCCTTCGTTCAGAGGACAGGAAATGTCGGTTTTCCCCAAAAGCACTGTGCATGCTGAAAACCGGCATTTCATCCGGCCAGATGCGTAAGTACCCCGACCGTACTCGCGCAGTTGGAAGGGAATTACTGGGCCAACATTTTACATGTCAATAAAATGAAAAATTTAACAATTGCACGACTTGCCCCCTCGCATCTGCGACTGAGGGTCCAAGGAGGTGCATTGCGCAAGAGGTCATCATCGTACGTATCCTCACACTGTTCCCTTTGGGGAACTGTATGAAGTGGTGGAAGGATTTATGGCCGTGATTAACGCTCATTCCGTGACCGTAACCATCTTTGAACCAGCCATTAGGGCGGTTAGTCCTATGGCGGGAGGGTTTTACGGGCTCCCACAAGCTATACAAGGAGGGGGGGCCACCCACACCCACGGACGCAAATATCCCACTGGATGTCAACCCAGAATTTAGAGCCGGAGCTCCGACTCCACTTGCCGGGACTGTCTGGAGCGGGGTTCGAAACCCTACCCTGATCTGGCCCAGCGGCGGGGATCCTACCGCTATGACAAAGGCCCAATCCGATTAGCAACGTGAAATGGCAGCATAGGGCTCCAGTCACGGGGAGGGAAAAGGCACAGGAAACATATGGGTGTCACCTTTTGTGCGGAGTGGGCCTTTTGCGTAGCAGTAAGCATCCCCGCCGCTGGGCCAGAAGGAGTAGGGTTTTGAACCCCACTTCAGACAGTCCCGGCAAGTGGAGTCGGAGTTCCAACTTTAAATTCTGGGTGGACATCCAGCGGGATACTTGCGTCCGTGGGTGTTGGTGGCCCCCCCCCCCTCAGATGGGTTGTGGGAGCCTGTAAAACCCTCCCGCCATAGGACTAACCGCCCTAATGCCTGGTTCAAAGATGGTTACGGTCACGGAATGAGCGTTAATCACGGCCATAAATCCTTCCACCACTTCATACAGTTCCCCAAAGGGAACAGTGTGAAGACACGTATGACGACGACATTGCTAAATAAATAAATGGAATTAAAAAAATTCTTTTAAGGCTTTTAAAAGTCTTTAAATTGCTTTAATTCTGTTTAAAACTACTTCAGATTACTCAAAATAATGTAAACATTTAAAAAAGTTTATAAAAGTTACCAAAATCTTCAAAAAACTTCCAAAAACCTATTTAAACTGCTGCTTTGCATGTAAAAATGCAAAGCAGCTTGACAGAAACATTGGGGGCATGTCCAGTGAAACTGAGACCTCAAGGGGCGTGTCTCACTTGCACTGCACGCTCCTGGCTTCGCGCTGGCTGCACTCCTGGGCGGCATGACGTCATACGCTGCCCGGGATTCTTCTTCTGGAAACACCAATTCCAGGCGTCCCTGGAGCTGATCGGCAGTAGCGCGGGGTAAGTGCAGAAACGGGGCTGCAAGCCCTGTTCACCAATTTCTGGCCCATTAAGTTCCCAATCCTTCCCTTCTTCGAGCCAGGTCTCTGTTATTGTCACTATATCATAGTCCCATGTGGTGCCTTGTGCCTGCAGCTCGCCAGCCTTATTGACCACGCTCCAGGCATTTACACTCATGCACTCCAAACCCATCTTAGTCTGCCTCGCATTTGCCCCCTGTCTGAATCCTCCTACTTCTGAACTATTCTTTACTCTAGGGCTATTTGCTCTCCCAGTTCTCTGTGCACTGTGGTGTATGTAACCTGTTCCACCTTAAGAGAACTACCTTAAGAGAGGTACTACTTTCTCTTGGTTGCTGTATACTGTAATACCGGTGGTGACCACACCGGTATATAAGTGTTGTGTAGGGATTTGCTGGGCAGTTCAGCCCTGACCTCCGAATAGTAAAGACCTGTTAAAAGTTATTCTTGTTGTCTGTGTCCAGTGATTGATCATACGCATAACTGGGACACACAGACTCAACAGTGGCGACGAGTCCGATCGTACCCTGTGGCAGTTTTACATCCAATGCAGCTTCGTCCTCAGAACGGGCGTCGAGAAGAGGCATCCGCCCTCATCATCCTGCTGAGCACCATCGCACGGGAGGCATCGAGAACCCGGGTTTAAAAAGAAAAAAAATTCTGACCACGAAGCCCTCCATCAGCGACAGGCAGTGATCATCCCTTCTACCACGGTGGTGGGTAAGCCGATCAGCGACACGAGCAGAAAGTCGGCCGCGTTGCCTGTGGAGTAGGGGAGGGAAAACGGAGGAATAAGGGCGGAGAACTCGACCACGGCCGGTAAAAAGGGCCGGGCTGCAATCGAGGCCGAGAGGCGCAGCGACTGGGGCAGCTTAAGGCACGAGAGCCGCGGAGAACTCAAACGCAGCCGGTGTAAAGGACCGGGCTGCAAGCGGGGCTGCGAGGCAAAGCAGCGTCGGGGAATTGAGAACCGCTGGGGAGGCGAGAACGGCAGCAGCAAGACAATCGCCATTGCAGCCAGCGGGGGAAGAAGGCAAACGCGGGAATCCGCCATTGTAGTCGGCGGGGGAAGAAGACGAGCGCGGGAAAGACCGCCAAGCACGGGAAGCCGCCATTTTAGTAGGCGGGGGAAGAAGACAAGCGCGGGAAGCCGCCATTTTGAAAAAAAAAGAAAAATTTAAAAAACTTGCAAGGATGCCTAAACATGGGAACATTAATACCTTTGATAGCGATATCGAAGATTGGACCACGTATGTAGAACGCATGGAAGTTTATTGTAAAGCAAATAAGGTACCAGATGATGAGAAAGCACGAACCTTATTAAGCTCAATGGGTGCGAAGACATACAGGCTATTGAAGCACCTTCTATCACCAAATAAACCGGCGGGTCAGACTTTCGCGAATATTGTTACTGTCCTGAAAAATCATTTAAACCCCACGCCGCTGATGATAGCAGAACGATTTAAATTTTACAGAAGAACGCAGCTGAAAGACGAAAGCAACGCTGAATTTTTAATTGAACTGCGTAAGCTATCGAAGTACTGTCAGTTTGGAACAGGACTAGCAGATGCGCTGAGAGATAAATTTGTGTGTGGATTGTTAAAAGAAGGAACACAAAAGCGACTGCTTGAGGAGAATGATCTTACGCTTGATAAAGCTGTCACTATTGCAGCATCGCAAGAAGCCGCAGCGAGAGGCACGGCGGAAATGCAGCTACGGTCACCGGAACTCAGCACCAATCAAATGGTCTTGGGTACAGTAAAATGTTATCGTTGTGGAAAGACAACGCACGATCAGAACCAGTGCTGGTTCAAAAATCAGGAATGCAGAAAATGTGGCAGGCTTGGTCACATAGCTAAAGTATGCCGGTCAGGAAAGAAGACCAGCAACAAAAAGTCACCGCAGGAAAAGTACAGAAAGGTACACAAGGTGACAGAGAACAGTTCGAATGAACAGAAGTCAGATTCAGACTCCAGCAGTAATGAACTGGGTAGTCTAAGAGTACACAATGTTGGTAAAGAAGCAGACCTCCAAACAATTTGGGTCACACTTCAGATAGCAGGAGTCCAAGTGAAGATGGAATTGGACACTGGATCGGCATTGACGGTCATGAATAAGCAAGATTACAAAAGGTTATTCACACATATTCCCCTACGGGATACGGAGATTGTATTGAAAACATACACGGGGCAAAGAGTATATCCCATCGGGAAGATAGAGGTAAAGGTGGTCCACAAGGGCAAAGAAAGCCGAGGAATGGACTTATATGTGCTACCTGAGGGAGGTCCACCACTACTGGGACGGGAGTGGATTAGGAAAATAAATATGGACTGGCATTCCTTAAAAGCACTCACGGTAGATTCCGGTAAAAAAGATGTCAAACCTAAACGATTGTCCAGAATATTGGACGATGCTAAAGAGGTGTTTCAACAGGGACTGGGAACACTGAGAGGAATTACAGCAAACATCAAGGTTGAAGAACATGCAAACCCGAAATTTTTCAAAGCCAGACCGGTACCTTATGCGATACAACCTGCTGTGGAAGCTGAGCTGGAAGGGCTAGAATGTTCAGGAGTACTGTCTAAGGTAGACTGGAGTGAGTGGGCCACGCCCATTGTTCCCGTCATGAAGCGTTCATCGAGCAACAAGCCGGGGGAACCGGGGAAGGTTCGCATCTGTGGAGATTTCAAGATCACTGTTAATCCGGTGCTTCACATGGTGCAGTATCCGCTTCCGCGGATTGAGGATATCTTCGCTTCGTTGTCTGGCGGGAAACACTTCACCAAGATAGACCTGGTGCAGGCGTACTTACAGATGGAAGTTGAGGAAGAGTCACGCCAGTATCTCACGATCAACACGCATAGAGGCTTGTACCGGTATAATAGACTGGTTTTTGGAGTGGCATCGGCTCCAGCAATTTGGCAGAGGGCCATGGAGCAGGTATTACAGGGAATTCCAGGCACACAATGTTACCTGGACGATATTCTGATTACAGGAGATGATGACGAGGAACACCTTGCAAATTTGGAACTGGTGCTCACCAGATTGAAAGAATATGGACTTCGAGTTAATCGCCAGAAATGTGAGTTCTTTCAGAAGAGGATCTCGTACTGTGGTCATGTCATTGACCAGGAGGGGCTTCATAAGTCTCCTGACAAGATTGAAGCTGTTGTGAAGGCTCCCGCTCCGGATAATGTATCCCAGTTGAGGTCGTTCCTAGGGTTGATTAACTATTACCATAAGTTTCTGCCAAATTTATCCACGGTGCTGCACCCGCTGAACGCTCTTTTGCAGAAGGGAGTACCATGGAAGTGGAGCGAGGACTGTAAGAGGGCCTTTCGCAAAAGCAAGGCATTGATCACCTCAGAGGAAGTGTTGGCTCACTTCAACCCAACGCTGCCTATTCGTTTAGCTTGTGATGCTTCTCCACATGGTATTGGGGCAGTACTCTCACACAAGTTGCCAAATGGCCTGGAGAGGCCAGTTGCGTTCGCATCCAGATCATTGACCTCCGCTGAGCGCAACTATGCTCAGATAGATAGGGAGGCTCTCAGCCTTGTGTGGGGAGTAAAGAAGTTTAATTATTACCTGCAGGGCCAAAAGTTTACGCTACTGACAGACCACCAGCCGTTGGTATCCATTTTTAACCCTAAGAAGGGTGTTTCGGTGATGACAGCACAGAGACTCCAGAGATGGTCCCTTTTCCTAGGGGCACATCAATATCAGATTGAATTCAAAGGTACAAAGCAGCATGGTAATGCTGATGGGCTGTCGCGCCTGCCACTACCTACAGAGGAGGAGGCACCGACGGTTGACCCTGTTGAGTTATTTCACTCGACCATCATCGAATGTTTACCAGTCACCAATGCAAATATTGAAAGAGAAACCAGGAACGACCCGACACTGTCCCGGGTCTACGAAGTGACAGTGAAGGGATGGCCAGCACATGGTGATCCACTGTTACCGGCATTCTCAGCAAGACGAGAACAGCTGTCCGTCTGTCAAGGAACATTGATGTATGGAACAAGGGTGATTATTCCTCCTAAGTTAAGAGAGAGAGTTCTAAAGGAACTGCATGAAGGTCATCTGGGGGGAGTCAAGATGAAAAGCCTTGCTAGGGCTTATGTGTGGTGGCCGGGTATCGACCAACAGATAGAGGATCTGACGAAAAGCTGTTCAGGGTGCCAAAAAGTGCAAAATGCACCTCCGATTGCACCGCTGCATCCATGGGAATGGCCTTCAACCCCATGGCAACGTGTACATATTGACTTTGCTGGTCCATTCATGGACTCCATGTTTTTAATTGCGGTGGACGCACATTCTAAATGGCCAGAAGTGATTAAGATGACTACCACTACCTCGGAAAAGACGATCGCGGTGCTAAGAACGATATTTGCAAGAAATGGATTGCCAGAACAAATATGTTCAGACAACGGACCACAGTTCGTGTCAGAAGAATTCCAGAAATTCATGAAGAAGAATGGTGTGAAACATTATACCTCTGCCCCATATCATCCGGCTACAAACGGGTTGGCCGAGAGATTTGTACAAACGTTCAAAAAAGCAGTAAAGACCATGAGCGAAGATCAGACTCCACTACAACACAAGGTGGACAAATTCCTACTGGCATATCGAAACGCCACTCATGCAGTGACAAACCAAAGTCCTGCCATGATGTTCTATAACAGGAGGTTGCGGTCCAGGTTGGACTTGTTAAAACCAAATGTGCGGAGGGAAGTTGAAAACAAACAGTTCCAGCATATAAATAACAAGACCACTCGGAGTTTCGAAATAGGACAACCAGTGTTAGCCCGGGACTATAAAAACGAGAAATGGCAATCTGGAACAATTAGGGCCAGACAAGGACCCCTGATGTACACGGTAGATATTGGTGAAAATGTAATACGGCGTCATGCCAACCAACTGGTAGAATCGAGAACAAGGGTCGAACCCATGGTTACGGCAGAGACAACCGTGGAAGAAGTTAGTGAACCTGAAGCATCTACCTCAGAAGTGAATGTACCTGATGATGATGTCCAATCCATAAGAGACCAACTAGATGAGTCACCCCAGCAACGAGAATCAGAGACCCCTGAAAGGCGTTATCCAACTCGAATCAGGAGGCCTCCTCAGAGACTGAATCTTTGAACTGTTTTGCATGAAGTTGTATATACAGGTAGACTATCCTTTATCCGAAAACCTCGGGACCAGCCGAGTTTCGGATAAAGGAGAATTTCGGATTTCGGAAGGTGGGTCGGCGGGGGTCCGCGGGGGGGTCGGCGGGGGTCCGCGGGGGGGTCGGCGGGGGGTCGTGCGCACGACTTACGCTGACGCTCAGCGTAAGTCAGTCGGGGTCGGCGGGGGTCGGGGCCGGCGGGGTCCGCGGGGGGGTCGGCGGTTGTCGGGGCTGGCGGGGTCGGCGGTTGTCGGGGCCGGCGGGGTCCGCGGGGGGGTCGGCGGTTGTCGGGGCTGGCGGGGTCGGCGGTTGTCGGGGCCGGCGGGGTCCGCGGGGGGGTCGGCGGTTGTCGGGGCTGGCGGGGTCGGCGGTTGTCGGGGCCGGCGGGGTCCGCGGGGGGGTCGGCGGTTGTCGGGGCTGGCGGGGTCGGCGGTTGTCGGGGCCGGCGGGGGGGTCGGCGGGGGGTCGTGCGCACGACTTACCCTTTATCCGAACTTCCAAAACTGGAACCCTCTAAAAACCGAAGGTTTTTTCGTTCGTACGCACGACTTACGCTGAACGAAAAAACCTTCGGTTTTTAGAGGGTTTCGGTTTTCGGAAGTCCGGATAAAGGGTAGTCTACCTGTATATATATATGTTATTATGTTATGTTAAATGGGGATATAACTGTTAAGCTAAAAAGGGAGGATTGTGGTATATGTAACCTGTTCCACCTTAAGAGAACTACCTTAAGAGAGGTACTACTTTCTCTTGGTTGCTGTATACTGTAATACCGGTGACCACACCGGTATATAAGTGTTGTGTAGGGATTTGCTGGGCAGTTCAGCCCTGACCTCCGAATAGTAAAGACCTGTTAAAAGTTATTCTTGTTGTCTGTGTCCAGTGATTGATCATACGCATAACTGGGACACACAGACTCAACATGCACCTGGTTTCTCCTCTCTAATGATTCATCCTGGTGCCCACCCCCCTGCCAACTTAGTTTAAACCCTCCCCCACAACACTAGTTAACCTCCCCGCAAGGACATTGGTCCCAGCTCTGTTGAGGTGCAACCCGTCCACCTTGAACAGGTCCCTCCTGCCCCAGAACTGGTCCCAATGCCCCAGGAATCTGAAGCCCTGCACCATTTCTCCAGCCATGCATTAACCTGTCTTATCTTACTATTTCTATGTTTACTAGGATCACAAGAACTGGCTGTTCCCCTTCCCCCTTCAAAATATTCTGCACCCTTTCAGGGAGGCAGCACTCCATGTGGGACTCATATCAGCAGTTGCATAAATGCCTGTCTATCCCCGACCAATGTTCCCAGTAAGCTCCAGGGATCCCGCACAGCTGGCTTGCTGGCCTTTCAATACAAAAACCGGACATGTGCCGAAAAAAATTAGAGGAAACATTGCCCCTCGACTGTCAAATCCCCGACGGCTATGACCACTGCATTTCTACACTTTGCTGTGTCCCCCTGTGCAGTCATTTGCCCTACAGTGCAGTGGATGTGCTCTAGACTGCACTCCCCCCGAGGTGTTGTCACCCTCAGCACTTGCATAAGAACATAAGAACATAAGAAATAGGAGCAGGAGTAGGCCAATCGGCCCCTCGAGCCTGCTCCACCATTCAATAAGATCATGGCTGATCTGATCCTAACCTCAAATCTTCTATCACTCTCCATCCACCCGAACCCATGTGATCTCCCAGGAGAGGCGAAAAACCAGATAAAAGACCCCATGGCCAATTTGGGAGAAAAAAATCTGGGAAATTCCTCTCCGACCCATCTAGGCGATCGAAATTCTTCCAGGAGATCACTCTGTCCCTATATTTTCTACAGTACTTACCTTCTGTAAAGGCGATCTCCACCCCAGCCAGGCACAGGAATAATACCATCTCCTGGAATCTAACACAGAATTAGAAAACAGTAGGAGCAGAACCAGGCTACACGGCCCCTGGGCCCACTCCACTACCCACAGGGCCATGACCATTCCGAACCTAGACTCATGTCCAATTTCCTGCCCGCTCCCCGTAACCCTTAATTCCCTTTACCTCTAGGAAACTATCTATTTCTGTTTTAAATTTATTTAATGATGTAGCTTCCACAGCTTTCTGGGGCAGCAAATTCCACAAACCTACCACCCTCTGAGTGAAGAAGTTTCTCCTCATCTCAGTTTTGAAAGAGCAGCCCCTTATTTTAAGATTATGCCCCCTAGTTCTAGTTTCACCCATCATTGGGAACATCCTCACCGCATCCACCCGATCAAGCCCCTTCACAATCTTATATGTTTCAATAAGATCGCCTCTCATTCTTCTGAACTCCAATGAGTAGAGTCCCAATCTACTCAACCTCTCCTCATATGACCACCCCCTCATCCCCGGGATTAACCGAGTGAACCTTCTTTGTACTGACTCGAGAGCAAGTATGTCTTTTCTTAAGTATGGACACCAAAACTGTATGCAGTATTCCAGGTGCGGTCTCACCAATACCTTGTACAACTGCACCAATACCTCCCTGTTTTTATATTCCATCCCCCTAGCAATAAAAGCCAACATTCCATTGGCCTTCTTGATCACTTGCTGCACCTGCATACTAACTTTTTGAGTTTCGTGCACCAGGACCCCCAGATCCCTTTGCACTTGGAAATATATCACCGTTCCTTCATCGTCGCTAGGTCAAAATCCTAGAACTCCCTCCTTAACATCACTGTGGAACCAGCAGTTCAAGAAGACCCATCACCAGCTTCTCAAGGGCAAGTAGGGACGGGCAATAAATGCTGGCCTTGCCTGCGACGCCAACATCCCGAGAATGAATAAAGAACAGATCACATTGTGAAGCTAAATGAGTGAGTCTGGCTCCAGAGGAGTGAAAGTTGACAGGTCTGAGCGAGGGGGAACCGAGCAGGGGGAAGGAGGAAGGAAAAGTTCAGTCAGTCCCACTCTGGGAGTTGCTGCTGTCAACACTTCCCCACAGGGCTTGCCAACTGTGGGAGGCGGCACATAACCAACAGGCCCGCCCCCACACTCCGCATCACCAATCACATGGCTCGGATAGGGTTGAATGGCATTGCCAACAACCAATAAACAAAACGGAAAAGGTGGGGTGCTAATCTGATTGGCATTGTGCTGAGCCAATTATCAGCGACTATAAAGCAGTCCTGGGTCTGCCACGTGGGGACGATGAGGAATCCGCTGCCCGATTGGCGAATGTCTGTAGATATGCAAATAAGGAAACAAATTATATGCGGCACCAAAAAGAGAAAGGAGAGATAGTTCTTTATTTATTTTAGGCTCTGATTAAAAATGCAGGCAAATGCTTAGTAACAAACAAAAGTCCATATGAATAGGTGAAGGCTCATGAGCAGTCGGTGTGATGTAAAAGAGGTGAGGCCTGAGAGACACGAGTGAGAGGCAGATTTATTCGTTGAAGAAGGGTCAGTTATTTTCAATGGTTTGTGGTTTTGTCTGCATGAAGCAATTTTTGGCTGGGGAGATGGCTGCGGCTGCTTCTTCGCCATGTGATGGGGGGAGACCAAGTGTTGGTTTTCTCTGCTCCGTCTCCCTTCCCCTCTCCGGGGACATGAACAAAAAGCAGAATCAGCTGTGCAACTAGAGGCACGACCATTAGTGTAGAAATGGAGCTGAGTGTATTCTTAATATCAGGGTTGCTATATACGGCATTGCCGACGTCGTGATGGTTATTGCCAACGCCAGATTTCAAGTTTGGGGTAAAGGTTAGAGGTTAGTAGACTGGACAACACCAGTATTCTAGGTCATCAAAGGAGGAAATCGTTAATCTTTTAGGTGGTTGCGATCCAATCATGGTTCTTTAGTCATAACACACACTGCCGCTTAAAATCTATGCAACCTGTAGTCCTGGTGAACATGCCCATGACTGGTCTCTCAGCCGCTGCAAGAGTGGGAGATCCACTCCGACATCATCATTAATATGAGTTTATCTGAGAATTGATGGTTTTCCCTCACTGGACAATCACCAGACTGCACTTCAAAAAGTACTTCATTGGCTGTAAAGAGCTTTGAGGTGTCCGCTGGTTGTGAAAGGCGCTATAGAAATGCAAGTCTCTCTTTCTTTCCTTTTCATCTCACAGGTTTCAGAATGCTTTACCACGATCCATGAGCTTTGGGCTGTTGGGGAACAGCAACAGGGCTTTCAAAAATTATCTCCAAATCATCCTTCCTAAACATGGATCAAGAGGTTGTTGTTCTGACCTTTGACACATTGTCCAACTTGTCAGGAGTTAGTGCTCGAAGGCCCATTGAACTCTGACCTGTTGGGTTAATTGTATTAAGTAAATATGCAACATGAAGCAACTCTTTGTCTGTTTGGGCTCAAAACTCTGGGAAATTTGGTCTCTAAGTTATGCCTTGCTCAGCTTGTTAAGAACAAAATAACATAATAATTAGGAGCAGGAGTAGGCCATACGGCCCCTCGAGCCTGCTCCGCCATTCAGTGGTGGAGAGCTTTGGGAACCATAGGTCCAAAGTTACCTGTTCCTCCTGAGCATTTTACACTCACCACACGTCACGTTGCAAATTACTCGTACATTGTAACTCTGTTCAATGTGGAACTGGGAGTTTGTTGGCAAAGGAGGGCGAGGACATCTGTTGGAAGAGCCTGGAACTGCAACACATCCGCACTACTGCAAAGCTCGCTGCAATTTCTTTGGAAAACATATTTTCCTTATTGACAAAATTGTTATTGAAAAGATATTCCATATCTTCAGGGTATAAACAGGAAACAGTCAATGTACAATAAACTATTGCGGAGTAAAGATGAGAGGCTTTTAATCAGGAAATGTCTGATTGTTCAGCATTTGGAGCAGGTTTTCACTTCTTGCTGAATTGGAAAAGTTCAGATTGATTTAAACCACTGACTGATTAAAATGCAAATCTTAACGATTAAGATGGAATAAAAAGCCAGTATCAGTAATGGTGACCATGAAGATATCGGATTGTTGTAAAAACCCAACTGGTTCACTAATGTCTTTTAGGGAAGGAAACTTGCCGTCCTTACCCGGTCTGGCCTTTATGTAACTCCACAGCAATGTGGTTGACTCTTAAATGGCCTAATAAAACACTACAAAAAAAGCATAATAAGAATAAAACTAGCAGACCACACAGCATCAACCTAGGCATCGAATTCAGACACGACAAAGGCACACCCAGCCCAGTCGACCCTGCAAAGTCCTCCTCACTGACAACTGAGAACTTGTGCTAAAATTGGGAGAGCTGTCCCACAGGCTACTCGAGCAATAGTCATACTCACAGAATCACTCCTTTCAGCCAACGTCCCAGATTCCTTTATTACCATCCCTGGGTGTGTCCTGTCCCACCGGCAGGACAGACCCACTAGTTTTGGCAGCACGGTGGTATACAGTTGGGAAGGAGTGGCCCTGGGAGTCCTCAACATTGACTCCAGACCCCATGAAGTCTCATGGTATCAGGTCAAACATGGGCAAGGAAAGCGGACCCTCCTGAGTTACTCATACCGTGCCGGGTCGCCTCCTGCCAGTGGCTGGGCCCCGGGCTCGTTTCGCCTCCGGCTGAATTTATTCGGTTTGAGGCCGGGGACCACTGAGTTGTGACGGCTCAGAGTGGGGGGAGGGGTGGCGTGGGCCGGGGGTATTACAGGAAACTCTCTTTTAACCGGCACCTAAAAAATATCCGGAAATCTCTCTTAACCGGAAAAATTCAGGAGTAGGTTCAGGTAAGTTTTACTATATATTAGTGGCCGTGTAACCGGGGTTCCTGGATCTGTGGCCGTGTAACCGGGGTTCCTGGATCTGTGGCCGTGTAACCGGGTTTCCTGGATCTGTGGCCGTGTAACCGGGGTTCCTGGATCTGTGGCCGTGTAACGCTCGATTGCACCCTGTCATTTAGACAGCATCTGCAGAACCTTGGGAAGAAACTAAAGAGTAGGTCAACTTGAGCCAGAAACTGGCCGGATCCACATGGGGAGCAGACACTCAAACCCCCCATACGGCAGCACTCGCCCTGGTGTACTCTACAGCAGAGTACTGCTCTCCGGCATGGCTATCAAGTCCGTGTGTCAAATCCATTGATGTCCAGCTGAATTCTACTATGAGAATTATCACCGGTACGCTTTTATCGACACCAACACCTTGGCTGTCCGTGCTTGTAAACACCGCTCCACCACACCTACACCGCGAATGTGCAGTCTCCAGAGGAAGTATTAAGGGGTTTAGCATCCTTGAAAGTAGATAAATCGCCAGGGCCGGATGAAATATATCCGAGGCTATTAAAAGAAGCAAGGGAGGAAATTGCGGAGGCTCTGACCATCATTTTCCAATCCTCCCTGGCTACAGGAGTGGTGCCAGAGGATTGGAGAACTGCTAACATTGCACCATTGTTTAAAAAGGGAGGAAGAGATAAACTGAGCAATTACAGGCCAGTTAGTTTAACCTCGGTGCTGGGCAAATTACTGGAATCAATTCTGAGGGACAGTATAAACCTTCATTTGGAAAGACACAGATTAATCAGGGACAGTCAGCATGGTTTTGTTAAGGGAAGGTCGTGTCTGACTAACTTGATTGAATTCTTTGAGGAGGTAACAAGGAGGGTCGATGAGGGCGGTGCGTTTGATGTAGTCTATATGGATTTTAGCAAGGCTTTTGACAAGGTCCCACATGGCAGGCTGATCAAAAAAGTAAAAGCCCATGGGATCCAAGGGAAAGTGGCAAAGTGGATCCAAAATTGGCTCAGTGGCAGGAAGCAGAGGGTGACGGTTGAGGGGAGTTTTTGCGACTGGAAGGCTGTTTCCAGTGGGGTTCCACAGGGCTCAGTACTCGGTCCCTTACTTTATGTGGTATATATTAATGATTTAGACTTCAATGTAGGGGGCATGATAAGGAAATTTGCAGATGATACAAAAATTGGCTGTGTGGTTGACAGTGAGGAGGAAAGCTTCAGACTGCAGGAAGATATCGATGAACTGGTCAGTTGGGCAGAAAAGTGGCAAATGGAATTCAATCTGGAAAAGTGTGAGGTAATGCATTTGGGGAGGGGCAACAAGGCAAGGGAATACACAATTCATGGGAGGATATTGAGAGGTGTGGAGGAACAGAGAGACCTTGGAGTGTACGTCCACAGGTCCTTAAAGGTAGCAGGACAAGTCGATAAAGTAGTTAAAAAGGCATACAGAATGCTTTCTTTTAATAGCCGAGGCATAGAATATAAGAGCAGGGAGGTTATGTTTGAACTGTATACAACACTAGTTAGGCCACAGCTAGAGTACTGCGTGCAGTTCTGGTCACCACATCACAGGAAGGATGTGATTGCACTGGAGAGGGTGCAGAGGAGATTTAGGAGGGTGTTGCCAGGACTGGAAAACTTTAGCTATGAGGAATGATTGGATAGGCTGGGGTTGTTTTCCTTGGAACAGAGGTGGCTGAGGGGAGACTTGATTGAGGTGTATAAAATTATTAGATGCCGAGATAGAGTGGATAGGAAGGACCTATTTCCCTTAGCAGAGAGGCCAAGAACCAGGGGGCCTAGATTTAAAGTAGTTGGTAGAAGGATTAGAGGGAAGATGAGGAGAAGCTTTTTCACCCAGAGGGTGGTGGGGGTCTGGAACTCACTGCCTGAAAGGGTGGTAGAGGCAGAAACACATCAACACATTTAAAAAGTACTTGGATGTGCAGTTGAAGAGCCGTAACTTACAGGGCTACGGGCCGAGTGCTGGAAGATGGGATTAGGCTGGATAGCTCTTTTCCAACTGGCACGGAAACGATGGGCCGAATGGCCACCTGTGTGGTAATTTTTCTATGATTCTATGAATACAACCACTACACCAGCAAAGACATGCCGATCCAGGCCGACTTGATTAACCTACCACCAACCCGTCTCAAATCTAGAAGGCCATTTTGGACCATCGTCGAAGCCCTTCAGCGATCTCCCCTCGGCCTTGACGACCGATGGCGAAATGCTTGGAAGAACTGCGACATGGATTTACAAAAGGTAAATCATGCTTGACTAATCTACTGGAATTTTTTGAGGATGTAACTGGTAAAATAGATAAGGGAGAACCAGTGGATGTGGTGTATTTGGACTTTCAAAAGGCTTTCGATAAGGTCCTGCATAAGAGATTAGCGTGTAAAGTTAAGGCACATGGGACTGGGGGCAAGGTATTGACTTGGATAGAGAATTGGTTGGCAGACAGGAAGCAAAGAGTTGGAATAAATGGCTCTTTTTCCAAGTGGCAGGCAGTGACTAGTGGGGTACCGCAGGGATCAGTCCTTGGACCCCAGCTATTCACAATATATATTAATGATCTAGATGAGGGAACTAGATGTAATATCTCCAAGTTTGCAGATGACACAAAGCTGGGTGGGCGTGTGTGCTGTGAGGAGGATGCCGAGAAACTCCAGTGTGATTTGGACAGGTTGGGTGATTGGGCAGAAGCATGGCAGATGCAATATAACATGGATAAATGCGAGGTTATCCACATTGGTGTCAAAAACAGGAAGGCAGATTATTATCTGAATGTCAATAGATTGGGAGAAGGGGAAGTGCAACGAGACCTGGCTGTCCTTGTGCACCAGTCGCTGAAGGTAAGCATGCAGGTGCCGCAGGCGGTTAAGAAGGCAAATGGTATGGTAGCCTTCGTAGCGAGTTGGGTTTGAGTACAGGAACAAGGATGTCTTGCTCCAATTGTGCAGGGCCTTGGTGAGACCACATCTTGAGTATTGTGTGCAGTTTTGGTCACCTTATCTGAGGAAGGATGTTCTTGCCATAGAGGGAGTGCAGCGAAGATTCACCAGACTGATACCTGGGATGGCAGGAATGACGTATGAGGAGAGATTGGGTCGATTTGGGCTTATACTCGTTGGAGTTTTGAAGAATGAGAGGGGATCTCATTGAAACTTATAAACTTCTGACAGGACTGAACAGACTAGATGCAGGAAGGATGTTCCCGATGGTTGGGGAGTCCTGAACCAGGGGTCACAGTCTAAAGATAAGGGGTAAGCCATTTAGGACAGAGATGAGGAGGAATTTCTTCACCCAGAGAGTGGTGAACCTGTGGAATTCTCTACCACAGAAGGCAGTAGAGGCCAATTCATTAAATATATTCAAGAAGGAGTTGGATATATTTCTTAAGGCTAAAGGGATCAAGGGATATGGGGAGAAAGCAGGGACAGGGTACTGAATTTGGATGATCAGCCATGATCTCATTGAATGGCGGAGCAGGCTCGAGGGGCCGAATGGCCTACTCCTGCTCCTATCTTCTATGTTTCTATGACATACGGAATGGATTCCTTATAGAGGACACCACAATATAACCTGAAGGATCAAACCTTCCTCGCAAACAGTGGACAACCATCAACCGCCTCAGAACCGGTCATGGTAGATGCTGCCACCTTCTCCATCGATGGAAGATTAAAGCATCCCCATCATGCGACTGTGGAGCTCCTGATCAGACCCTGGAGCACATCATTGAGCACTGCCCTCAGAGGAAATTCACAGGCAGCCTACAAGATATCCACGCTGTTACACCGGAAGCTTTGGCCTGGATATCTGACTTAGATATTGACATTTGATTTGCTTTCCTACTACCATAGGAAAGAAGGAGACTGTGGGAGGCGACACACAACCAGGAGACCCGCCCACCACACGGCTTCCCCAATCACAATGCTTGGATAGGGTTGAGCGGCATTAACAACAACCAATAAACAAAATGCAAAGGCGGGGTTCTAATGTGATTGCCATTGTGGTGAGCCAATCAGCAGCTTGGTGTAAACCCCTGGGTCTGCGATGTGGGGGCCAATGGCTGAATATATGCAAATAAGGAAACAAATTCAACGTGCAACCACAAATTGATCAGTTTTAAATATTAATCTAGTGTTTTCTAAGCTTTATTTTACAGTCCACATGTTCGGTCGGGAGAGCGGGAGGCTCCGCTCGGCGGTGCAGAGAGCCCCGCAGACGGAGAAGATTGTCAACCAGAGTCTGCCGGATCTGCACAACCCTCCACTGGGAGCGCCGACCCTCATCTGTGGGAATTCCTGGAGACCCGCTATCTGGATCAACAAGTGAAGACGACCAAGAAGCTTGTAGAGACTGTGACCCCTGCCTTGTAGGCACGAGGGCTTGTGACTTTGTACAAAGAGCTGAATGAGCTCTGTAAATGTGATTTACTGTAAAATGTTCCATTTAAAAATTTCAAAAAACAACAAAAAAAAGAAAGGAGAGATATGTCCTGATTGAGTTTGTGCTCCAATAAAAATCCAGGCAAAGCCTTGGTAACAGGCAACATTTCATATCAATACGTTGAGGCCCGTGTATCAGTACGTAGTCGCTTTGATGTAAAAGAGGCGAGGCCTGAGGGACCCAAGCGGAAGCTGCATTTTTTTGTTGGTATGAGCGACTGTTGTTGTTGTAAAACAGTTTTTGGACTGGGAGATGGTGGGGGCTCCCTTTACTCCATGTGGTGGGGGAGACCAGTGTTGGTTACTCCTGTTCCGTCTCCCTTCGCCTGCGGTAGAGTATAAAGTGAGATCACAGCTATCGATAGTTTGGTGATATGCTGGTGACAGGTAAACATAGAAGATAGGAGCAGGAGTTGGCCGTTCGGCCCCTTTGAGCCTGCTCCGCCATTCAATAAGATCAGGGCTGATCATCCGAATTCAGTACCCTGTCCCTGCCTTCTCCCCATATCCCTTGATCCCTTTAGCCTTAAGAAATATATCTAACTCTTTCTTGAATATATTTAATGAATTGGCCTCAACTGCCTTTTGTGGTAAAGAATTCCACAGGTTCACCACTCTCTGGGTGAAGAAATTCCTCATCTCTGTCCTAAATGGCTTACCCCTTATCCTTAGACTGTGACCCTTGGTTCTGGACTCCCCCGCCATCGGGAACATCCTTCCTGCATCTAGTCTGTCAAGTCCTGTTAGAATTTTATAAGTTTCAATGAGATCCCCTCTCATTCTTCTAAACTCCAGCGAGTATAAGCCCAATCGACCCAAGCTCTCCTCATACGTCATTCCTGCCATCCCAGGTATCAGCCTGGTGAATCTTTGCTGAACTCCTTCCATGGCAAGAACATCCTTCCTCAGATAAGGCGACCAAAACTGCACACAATACTCAAGGTGTGGTCTCACCAAGGCCCTGCAGCAAGACATCCTTGTTCCTGTACTCGAATCCTCTCGCTGCGAAGGCCAACATACCATTTGCCTTCTTAACCGCCTGCTGCACCTGCATGCTTACCTTCAGTGACTGGTGCACAAGGACACCCAGGTCTCGTTGCACTTCCCCTTCTCCCAATCTATTGCCATTCAAATAATAATCTGCCTTCCTGTTTTTGCCACCAAAGTGGATAACCTCGCATTTATCCACATTATACTGCATCTGCCATGCATCTGCCAAGTAAATTTCACCTCCCAGTGTAAACGATTCGGTGAGTGAATAATTTCCAATCTATCCAATTATGATTGGTCTGTGGCATGTATGACATCACAATGGCTATTGACAGCATGCAATTTCAGGTTCAGGTGTCAATGTTAGAGGTTAATATTCGAGGCAGGCTAGGAGTTGGGGTTAGGGGTTAAGATTAGATGCTGGGAGTTAGGGTTCATAAAATAGAATCATAGAAATTTTACAGCACAGAAGGAGGCCATTCGGCCCATCTTGTCCGTGCTGGCCAACAAAGAGCTATCCAGTCTAATCCCACTTCCCAGCTCTTGGTCCGTAACCCTGCAGGTTTCCGCACTTCAAGTGCATATCCAAGTACTTTTTAAATGTGATGAGGTTTCTGCCTCTACCACCCTTTCAGGCAGTGCTTTCCAGAGCCTCACCACCCCCTGGGTGAAAAAAATTCTCCTCAAATCCTCTCTAAACATCCTACCAGTTACTTTAAATCTATGTCCCCTGGTTATCGACCCCTCTGCTAAGGGAAATAGGTCTTTCCTATCCACTCGATCTAGGCCCCTCATAATTACATACACCTCAATTGGGTCTCCCCTCAGCCTCCCCTGTTCCAAAGGAAACAACCCTAGCCTATCCAATCATTCCTCATAGCTAAAATTCCCCAGCCCAGGCAACAACCTTGTAAATCTCCTCTGCACCCCTCCTGTGCAATCACATCCTTCCTGTGATGTGGTGACCAGAACTGTACGCAGTATTCTAGCTGCTTCCTAACTAGTGTTTTATACAGTTCAAGCATAATCTCCGTGCTCTTATATTCTATGCCTTGGCAAATAAAGGCAAGTATCCCGTATGCCTTCTTAACCACCTTATCTACCTGTCCTGCTACCTTCAGGGGTCTGTGGACATGCACTCCAAGGTCCCATTGTTCCTCTACACTTCTCAGTATCCTACCATTTATTGTGTATTCCCTTGCCTTGTTAGCCCTCCCCAAATGCATTACCTCGTACCTCTCCAGATTGAATTCCATTTGCCACTGTTCTGTCCACCTGACCAGTCCAGTGATATCTTCCTGCAGTCTACAGCTTTCTTCTTCATAGAAACATAGAAGATAGGAGCAGGAGTAGGCCATTCAGCCCCTCAAGCCTGCTCCGCCATTTAATGAAATCATGGCTGATCATCCAAATTCAGTACCCTGTCCCTGCTTTCTCCCCATATCCCTTGATCCCTTTAGCCTTAAGAAATATATCTAACTCCTTCTTGGATATATTTAATGAATTGGCCTCAACTGCCATTTGGATTGGAAAATGATGGTCAGAGCCTCCGCAGTTTCCTCCCTTGCTTCTTTTAATAACCTTGGATATATTTCATCTGGCCCTGTTGACTTATCTACTTTCAAGGATGCTAAACTCCTTAATACTTCCTCTGGATACTGCACATTTGCGGCGTAGGTGTGGTGGAGCTGGACATCAATGGATTTGACACACGGACTTGATAGCCATGCCGGAGAGCAGTACTCCGCTGTAGAGTATGTTGTGTATGTAATAGGCATGTTACTTTAAACCTATGGCCAGGGCAGCACTGCTTTGTAGGGCGTAGTGATACCGTAGTACCACTCCTGGCCATAGGGGTAAAAATAGTACAGTGGGTACTGATCTCTCCTCAGTTTTCCCGCCTGTTGGTATTAAGTAAAGACCTACGTTGGATCTTCCAAGCTGTCTCGTCTTTATTGCATTAAGTATAGACACATACTTTATACTGGCGACGAGTAAGGTTCGAACTCACCAGTACACGGTGCAACAAAGGAATGGTAGCAGTACGGAGAGAGAAGGAGAGAGGCTTCTTACCAGCCAGCCTGCAGAGTCCAGCGTCGGCCGAAGGAGGCCGCCCAGCACTCCGGGTTCGGGAGGAGCGGCAGCAACGGAGCAAGAGAGAGAGGTTTCCATTGGAGGCTGCGGCAGCTGAGAGAAGAGGCTGAACGGGCGCTCCAGCCACGGGGCAAAAGTCCACTCAAGGCCAGGTAAACTGAAATCCTTCCCGGGGAATGGGAGCTGCAAGGGCCAGAACGGGCAGGCGATCTGGGGAACAAATGGAGCCACAAGGACTAGCGGGCCACGAGAGGGGAAGGTCGTTGTTAATAGCGGCGGTGGCAATAACGGGAGCTGCAAGAGCCAAAAATAACGACGCTGGAGAGAGGTCGTTGACAGCAGAGGGAGAAAAGGCGGGAAAAACGCCATCTAGTGGAGAAAGCGGGAAAAGTTTTTTTTTCTCTTCAAAAGTTTAAAATGGCTAAAGAAGGTTGTTTGTCAGCATTTGTTGAGGACACAGAAGAGTGGGATGCCTATATCAAAAGGCATGAACTTTATTGCATAGTAAACAAGGTGGAAGATGACCAAAAGGTAGCAACCTTATTAAATTTTATGGGGGCAAAAACATACGGTCTGCTGAGGAATCTTCTTACTCCAGAAAAGCCAGCAGACAAAACGTACGCCCAAATTGTCGATACGTTAAGGGAACATTTAAACCCTAAGCCACCATTTATAGCGGAAAGGTACCGCTTCTACAGACGCGACCAAAGGAATGATGAGTCGCAGGCAGCCTATTTAGCTGAGCTCAGAAGGTTGTACAAACATTGCTAGTTTGGAGCCATATTGGCGGACGCGATCAGAGACAGATTTGTCTGTGGCATGTTAAATGAGAATACACGTAAATGGTTGCTAGCCAAGAAACAGCTCAGCCGAGATCAGGCGATTGAAATAGCATCGTTCCACGAAGCAGCAGCACAGGGTGCTGCTCAAATACAACAAAACACAACCAGCTATGACACCCATGAGGTGACATTTCACAAAGGTAAATGCTACCGTTGTGGCAAAACCACCCACGACCAAAGTAATTGTTGGTTTCATGATAAAATATGCCGGCAGTGTGGGAAAAAGGGGCATATAGCGAAAGTTTGTCGGTCTGGTACGAAACCCAATTGTGGGGGCAATCCGAGCAGTACCAAGGCAAGGACAAAAATACATAAGATGCCTGACAGTAGCTCAGACGAGTCACAGGAAGGCACAAAAGCAGAGCCTAAAGGTCTGGGATGTCTCAAGTTATATGGTGTAGACAAAACGGAGGACCACAGCACAATGTGGGTTAAAATGAAGGTAGCAGACGTCGAAGTTAATATGGAGCTGGAAACGGGTTCAGCCCTATCAGTAATTAATGAACAAGATTATAACAGGCTGTTCAAACGCATTCCCTTAAAGGATACGGAAATTAAATTAAAAACATATACGGGACAAAAAGTTTACCCGAAGGGAAAAATGCAAGCAACAGTTAAATACAACGGCAGAAAAGTGCCAGGACTTTATTTATACGTCCTACCAAATGGTGGACCACCACTTTTGGGTAGGGAATGGATAAGAAAAATTCATTTCGACTGGAAGTCGATACACGAGTTAAAAGTAGAGACCACCACGGATGATACAATCATTACAAGCAGGCTGTCGAAACTATTGGCAAAAACGCCAGAGGTGTTCCAACAAGGGCTGGGGACCTTAAAGGACATTAGAGCAAAAATAGCTATTGCTCAAGATGCAAACCCCAAGTTTTGTAAGGCCAGACCGGTGCCTTATGCCATTCGGCCAGCGGTGGAAGCAGAACTGGATGCCTTAGAGAGTGCAGGTGTCCTTACAAAGATTGAGTGGAGCGAGTGGGCCACGCCCATCGTCCCAGTTATAAAGAAATCTGCAAATAACACACCGGGGGAACCAAAGAAGGTTCGCATTTGCGGGGATTTTAAGATAACTATTAACCCAGTCCTGCACACGGTACAGTATCCGCTGCCGCGGATAGAGGACATATTCGCGTCGTTAGCTGGGGGTAGACACTTTATGAAGATTGACCTTTGTCAAGCTTATTTACAGATGGAGGTGGAGCAGGACTCGAAAAAGCTCCTAACGATTAACACACACAAGGGATTGTACCAGTACAATCGCCTGGTATTTGGTGTAGCGTCCGCCCCGGCAATATGGCAGAGGACCATGGAACAGGTCCTACAGGGCATTCCAGGAACGCAATGCTACCTGGGTGACATCCTGGTGACAGGACAAATGGATAACGACCACCTCGCTAACCTGGAGCGAGTACTTCTGCGGTTACAACAATACGGACTCAGGGCGAACAAGCAGAAATGTGAGTTTTTCCAGGAACGTATCTCATACTGTGGTCACATTATAGATAAGGAAGGCCTGCATAAGTCCCCGGAAAAGATCGAGGCAGTAGTGAAGGCCCGCCCCCTGAGAATGTATCTCAGTTACGATCATTCTTAGCCCTTATAAACTATTACCATAAGTTCCTCCCGAACTTATCGTCCATTTTACATCCACTAAATTCATTGCTACAAAAGGGAGTCTCCTGGAATTGGGATGAAGCGTGTGAGGCTGCTTTTAAAAAGGGTAAACAACTCATTACATCAAAGGAAGTGCTCGCACACTTTGACCCAAAAATGCCAATGAGGTTGGCATGTGACGCCTCCCCGTATGGTATAGGGGCAGTGTTGTCACACAAATTTCCCAATGGGACGGAGAGGCCAATAGCATTTGCCTCAAGGTCGTTAACTACAGCCGAAAGAAACTATGCGCAAATCGACAGGGAGGCCCTCAGTCTGGTGTGGGGTGTAAAAAAATTCCACCACTACCTGCATGGGCAACGTTTCACACTACTGACGGATCATCAACCGTTGGTGTCGATATTTAATCCAACAAAAGGGGTGCCCCTGATGACGGCCCAAATGCTACAGAGATGGTCACTGTTCTTAGGAGCACACCAGTACCTTATCGAATATAAGGGTACCAAACAGCATGGCAATGCGGATGGCCTGTCGCGGCTACCCTTGCCTGCCGAGATCGAAGAGATAGTACAGGACCCCGTGGAAATATATCATACGGCTGTTATGGAACACTTGCCCATCACCAGCCAATGTATCGAGCGGGAAACACGGAACGACCCAACATTGGCAAGGGTTTACGAATTAACCGTGAAAGGCTGGCCGGCGCAGGGTGACGCATCATTGCTGGCGTTTTCGGCAAGGAAGGACCAGTTGTCCGTCTGCCGGGGCACATTGATGTGCGGAGCCAGGGTGGTGGTCCCTCAAAAATTACAACATAAAGTGTTGCAGGACTTACACGAAGGTCATCTGGGGGGCGTCAAAATGAAAAGCCTCGCCAGAGCCTACGTCTGGTGGCCCGGCATTGACAGGGACATTGAGGAAGTAGCAAAAGCGTGCCAAGGGTGCCAGATGGTACAGAACGTACCACCACAAGCCCCACTACATCCGTGGGAGTGGCCCTCAACGCCGTGGCAAAGGATCCACGTGGACTTCGCTGGCCCCTTCCTGGATGCGATGTTCCTTATTGTAGTGGACGCCCATCCAAAATGGCCAGAGGTCATAAAGATGTCATCTACGACAGCCGAAAAGACGGTCGCAGTCTTAAGGACCATTTTTGCCCGGAACGGGGTGCCCGAGCAAGTCTGTTCGGACAATGGGCCACAATTTGTGGCAGAAGAATTTCAAGCATTCCTAAAAAGGAATGGAGTGCGACATTATACGTCCGCACCATATCATCCGGCTACAAATGGGCTGGCAGAGCGCTTTGTACAGACTTTTAAAAAGGCCATCAAGGCGATGGGGGAGGAAAGGTTGCCACTACAACACAAGGTGGACAACTTCCTATTCGCATACCGTAATGCTGCACATACGGTGACCAACCAGGCCCCCGCCGTCATGTTCTTTAATAGAAGGTTAAGGTCTCGCCTTGAATTGCTCAGACCAAACATTCAGAGAGATGTGGAAAACCGAGTATTTCGTAGGGCTCCTGACAGACAGACACGGAGCTTCGAGGTGGGGCAGCAAGTGTTGGCCCGTGATTATAGGAATGAAAAGTGGCGGTCTGGTACGATAAAGGCCCGCCAGGGACCCTTGGGCGTAGAAATTCAGTTGGTTGCGCCAGCAGTTAGCGCCTAAAGAAAAGTGAATGTCGGGCGCTATGCGTGTTGCGCCCAGGCGCAGCGCAGTTTGCGCCTCGCCCCAAATTAAGTTGGCCGTTAGCGCCGGCGCAAAGTTTAGTGCCCGCCCGGATGCGCGCACAGAAAATGACGTCACATCCTCGTGCAACGCCCTTTGGCCGCCCCGATTCCAAACTTCAGCCGGACCGCCCCATTGTGCGGCTGGCGGCCGGAGCGTTTGAAAAAGGGAACGCAACATAGCCAGCGCGGGCCCCGGGGGGCGCAAATTAAAGGGGACGTACCCTCCAGTATAAAGGCCAGCCATTTTGCAGCAAACACTCTTGTGCAACGCATTTCTGGACACACAACAAGGAGGATAGCGAACTGGTTTCAAGCAGCAACAGCTCAGGTATTTTTGGACTCAGGCCAGAGCGCTGCAAGTGGCCTTTTGGAAATTTGACTGTTTGCCAGGATTTGATGGGAGTTGCATGAGGTGCCAACGCGGAGCTGCAGCGCCATGTCCGTAGGGCTCGCAGACGCATTGTGAGAGGGGCAGCCCTGGCTAGAGGCAGAGGGGGCAACAGGCGTCGGCCACGTAGGCCTTACCCAGTCAGGCTATACCGCCAGCAGCGCTCCTACCTCAACATGACTGGCGCGCGATGTGTTAGAAGGCTCCGATTCCGAAAGGAGGTGGTTGCAGAGATCTGCCACCTGCTTCGCAGAGATCTGCGTCCAAAGCTCAGGTGCAGGACGTCTCTGTCGGTGGAAGTGAAGGTGACGGTGGCATTGAACTTCTATGCCATCGGCTCCTTCCAATCCGCTGCTGGGGACATAGCTAACATCTCCCAGTACGGCGCGCATCACTGCATCCGCCAGGTGACCGAAGCACTGTTCAGAAGGAGACGCCAATTCACCTTCCCCATGGCCCTGGAGAGCCAGCATCAGCGCGCATTGGGATTTGCAAGACTCGCGGCCTTCCCCTTGGTGCAGGGCGCCATTGACTGTACGCATGTGGCTTTGCGGGCCCCTCTGGAGCATGGCGAGCAGTATCGCAACAGGAAGGGCTACCATTCTCTGAATGTGCAGCTGGTGTGTGACCACAAGCAGCGCATCATGGCTGTTAATGCCAGCTTTCCAGGCAGCAGCCACGATGCGTTTATCCTGCGGCAGAGTACTGTGCATGACATGTTCGAGGCACAGCCTCCCCCAAGAGGATGGCTACTCGGGGACAAAGGCTATCCTTTGTGTACCTGGCTCATGACCCCGCTCCGCGCGCCCAGGACCACTGCTGAAGAGGCATACAACGAGAGCCATCAAACCACCCGCAACATCATCGAGCAAACTATTGGGGTCCTCAAGCAGCGGTTCCACTGCCTTGATCGCTCCGGAGGATCTCTGCAGTATTCGCCGGACCGGGTCTCCCAATTTGTGGTAGTTTGCTGCATGCTACACAACCTGGCTATCCGCAGGACTCAGGCACTGCCACCTGACGTTGGACCACCACCTCAGGAGGAGGAGCAGGAGGAGCAGGAGGAGGAGGAGGAGGAACAGGAGTACGTTCCCAGGAGGGAGCGACCAGGGCCAAGGGCCGCGCGACGCCACCTTATTACACGTTACTTCTAAGCCCCCTGTCAGGGAATGCCTTGTGGCCATGAGGGAAGATGAATGCAGCCGCTCCGCAAGCCCTCAGCCGGCGAAGCCAAGAAACACTAACAAGAACAACCATGGAGACTCTATGAATAAAGATAATTATTTATTACACAAAAATGAAAACCCCTTCCCACATGAATCCCCAAAAACAATCAACGGGCCCCACAAAAAGCCCAACAAACGACTCACTCCCACAAACTGGGGAGGAGTAACTCCACATTTGTACAAGCCTGGCCTCAACCTCGGCCTTAACGCAAAAAATAAGCCCACGAACCAAACAACCATGGGCAAAAGAAAGATGGCCACCGCCATATAAAACGAAAGCTGGCCACACCCTCTACTGAGTGGCCCGCGAGGGCGAGACCTTGTCCAGCCTTTTGCCTCCCCTGCCCGGCCTGCTGCTCCTTCGCAAGCTCTGCCCAGTGGCTGCTGCGAGGCTGGGGGAAGGCGCCTGAGGCTCAGATGTCCTTCCGCCAGATGCCCTTGGGGGGCGGCCTACACGGCCTTTGGGCCTCGAGGGGCCGGCTGCTGAGTGGCGCACCTGAGCCTGGCCACCATCAGCTCCAGCCGCTTGCCCTTGACGCCCCAGTGGGGGAGTGGCGGCGACGGATGGCGCAATGTGGGCAAGCTGGCGTCTGGGATGCGCTGGCTGGTGCTGTGGCGTGCTGGCACTCGGCCGGGCCCGCACTGCAGGATCCGCACCAATCAGCCGAGGGGCGGCTCGCTGGGATGCTGCAGTGCGGCGGGTGCCCTGGCGATGCCTGCCTGAGACAGCGCGTGTGGCAGCAGTGAGTGCCCCTGTTGTCCTGGTGTGCGCCCGCATCACACCCGCCAGGGACTTGATGGCATCAGTGAGCATGCGGCCACTCGCGGCAGTTGATGCCCCGAACTCGCGCACACTGGTCGCCAGCGACTCGATGGCCTCAGGCATGCGCCCCACCACGCGCATGAGCTCCATGTGGCGCCGGTCCGAACCCTCGGCCATCTTGTCCAGCTTCCGCGCCTCCTCCGAGGTGAAGGTGTCCGGACTGGAGTCGGGACTCTCCCGCTGGGGAGCAGGGGACCGAACTAGGGGAACCTTGCCACGTTGGTGGCGGCGAGTGTCCCGATCAACTGCACTCCCCTCTGATCCTTCCCCCCTTTGGGGGGAAGGCCGCGGCCCACGCGCAGGGCTCCTGGGTGGCTGGACGCCACTGGTCCCAGCAGCTGCAATCCCCTGCGACAGTTGGTCCAGGCACTCGCCCAGTGAGGACGTGTCAATCATTTCGTCCTCTCCTGCGGGACCTGAGTGTTCCCCTGATGGTCCGGCTTGCTCTTGCTCCTCCTCCTCCTCCTCCTCCTCCTCCTCCTCCTCCTCCTCCTCCTCCTCCTCCTCCTCCTCCTCCTGCTCGGAGGGGCTGTCACTGGCAGCTTCAGGGACCTGGTCGTCACCAGCTGAAAGCAGGAATGCACAAGAGTAGCTTCAGAGTGAGGAGACAGCGTCAGCGAGGGAGTCAGGACTGGTGGCATTCAGCGCATTGGTGGGACAGTGGCAAAGGAGGTAGCTCAGATGCGCAAGTGCGACGCGAGAGGGCCAAAAGGCGAGGTCCTTACCATTGCCGGGCAGTGGAGGGTCGGCTACTCCGCACGCTGTGGGCACGATCAGCCGGGTTCCCATGAGCCCACTCACGCGCTCCTCCAGGGGAGTGAGCTTCTGCAGCTTGGCGCGGCCTCCCCTGGTCCTGGCACGGGCCTGGCGATTATTGGCAAGTTTAGCCTGCAAGAGAAAGGACGGGCTGTAAGTACGGAGTGTAGCCCTGATGTAGTGTGCACTGCCTCCCATGGTGGAATAGCTTGGCCAGAGTGTAGCCCTGATGTACTGTGCACTGCCTCCCATGGTGGAATAGCTTGGCCAGAGTGTAGAGTGCAGAATGGGCAATTGATGCTCATGACTGTCCCAAAGCTGCTGGCTGAGGGCTGGCCATTAGGCCTTTCAGCTCCCTTTGCCCATCATGTCAGGTGTACATGCAAGAATGAGGAGGAGACTGGAAAGGGTACTCACCCTGACAATCCTGGTCAGGTCGTTGTATTTTTTCCGACATTGGGTGTGGGTCCTGGGGGCATCGCCGGTGACCGTCACCCTGTTGGCGATCTGCTTCCAGGCTCTGGTGTATTCTTGGTGGGTCGGATTCCTCCCAGTCTCTGGGAACAAGATCCTGCGCCTCTTCTCCAGAGCTGTCACCATTATGTCCAGATCACGCTCTGAGAAGCGCAGGGCACGCTCACGGGCCTTCTCTGGCGTTGCCATGACTCCCTGGGGCTGAGCAGCAGTGTTGAGGCCTATTTGCAGAGCTGCAGTGTGCAGGGCGTGGCAGCAGACCAAATCGTCCCTTCCCCCTTTAAGAGCTGGTCGGCGCCACGGGGTCTGCTGTCAATCAAAAAATGACCGCACCCGCGCTGCGCCCCGCCTCGGCGCTATCCCTCTGCACTGCCGGCTTAGCGCCTAAAGATAGTAGTGGAACGCCTCTTTTAGCGCTCCAGCAACCTCTTAGGGCGAAGCGACTGAATTTCCGGCAAGGGGGCGCCACTTTGGGGCGGGCGCTAACTTCGGGCGGGTGCTAACGTTAGCGCCCCAAAACTGGCTATACTGAAATTCTAGGCCTTGATGTACACAGTTGAGACAGGGGAAGGCATAATCAGACGACATGCTGATCAACTTGTGGAGTCCAGAAACCCAACTGATTCACTACCTCAAACGTCTCAGCACATTGTTACAGCGGAATCACGGCCCAGCTCGTCGTTATAGAGGTCTCAGGATTGCGAGGAGTTCAGCACTCCAGTGATCTCCACGGCACAGGATGTGCCATCAGACACCGACGAGTCCAGCGATGAAGGGGTGACGGAAGTACCGCCGCCTACACCGAGACCGACTAGAGAAAGACGTTATCCTAGTCGAGACAGGAGGCCTCCTCAGAGACTGAATCTATAACATGTTTCTTTTTATATATATATATAAGTAGACAACTCTTGATGTAAATATGTTATGTATATTGTGTTACCAAATGTTATTAGCCCTAGTTATGGGGCATCTATTGACTTAATTGCACGGGTACGTTTTAATTAAAAGGGGAGGAATGTTGTGTATGTAATAGGTATGTTACTTTAAACCTATGGCCAGGGCAGCACTACTTTGTAGGGCGTAGTGATACCGTAGTACCACTCCTGGCCATAGGGGTATAAATAGTACTGTGGGTACTGATCTCCCCTCAGTTTTCCCGCCTGTTGGTATTAAGTAAAGACCTACGTTGAATCTTCCAAGCTGTCTTGTCATTATTGCATTAAGTATAGACACATACTTCATAGAGTACACCAGGGCGAGTGCTGCCGTATGGGGGGTTTGAGTGTCTGCTCCCCATGTGGATCCGGCCAGTTTCTGGCTCAAGCTGACCCTACTCTTTAGTTTCTTCCCAAGGTTCTGGAGATGCTGTCTAAATGACAGGGTGCGATCGAGCGTGACTCCTAAACAGGAGGGGTTTTTGGAATGGTTCATCTCTGCGTCACAAAAGGAGACTTCCAAAGCTTGGTTTGCTTGAGGGTGTCGAGGTGGAATGTCGAGGTGACGGTCTTTTGCGGGTTTGGCCGAAGTTGCCATCGGTGGAAGTAGGCCTCCATCCTCGGTAAACCATTGGTCAGGGTCTCCTCGGTGACGGACAGATTCATGTTTTGCGTGGCCAAGGCAATGTCATCAGCGTATACGAACTTGTGGGACTCTGTTTCCGGCAGGTCACTGTGTAAACGATGAATAACATGGGTGCCAGGACAGAACCCTGTGGGAGTCCGTTGTTCAATGTCCTATATCTGCTCTTCTGGGTGCCAGTGTACACACTGGAGCGTCGGTCGCTAAGCACGGAGTTGAGAAGATGGATCGTTGTTCTGCAGGGTAAAATGGTGATGAGCTTGAAAAGCAGCCCATGGCTTCACAAGCATTCTTCCCCTGTTTCAGGAGGGCAATTATTTTAGTCTCCCTCCAGATAGGTGGAATTTTTCTGGTTGCCAGTACCTCGGAGAAGAAGGAGGTCAACCATCGCTTTGTTTTGGGTTCCAGTGCTTTTAGGAATTCTGGGAAAGCACATCTGGACCAGCAGCTTTTCCAGGTATGGTTGTCGACAGGGCTGCGTTTAGTTTATCCAAGGCGAATGGGTCAGATGTAGTTGACGATCTTGATGCCGCCATCAAGTTTGTCAAAAGCTGCCGCTTCACCTGGTGTCTCAATTCTTTGTCCACCGGAGCCTTTGATGTTTCTAGTGGGATGCAATGGCGCCCTGCTTTCCTGCTGGAGTGAGTGGAGTTAGTCTTCTCCACAGGGCTCCTCCACCTTTCGAAAGGCGGAGGAGCCTCCCACAGTTGGCAAGCCCTGTGGGGAAGTGTTGACAGCAGCAACTCCCAGAGTGGGACTGACTGAACTTTTCCTTCCTCCTTCCCCCTGCTCGGTTCCCCCTCGCTCAGACCTGTCAACTTTCACTCCTCTGGAGCCAGACTCACTCATTTAGCTTCAAAATGTGATCTGTTCTTTATTCATTCTCGGGATGTTGGCGTCACAGGCAAGGCCAGCATTTATTGCCCGTCCCTACTTGCCCTTGAGAAGCTGGTGATGGGTCTTCTTGAACTGCTGTTTCCACAGTGCTGTTAAGGAGGGAGTTCTAGGATTTTCACCGAGCGACGATGAAGGAACGGTGATATATTTCCAAGTGCTGAGAGTGACAACACCTCGGGGGATTGCAGTCTAGAGCACATCCACTGCACTGTAGGGCAAATGACTGCACAGGGGGACACAGCAAAGTGTAGAAATGCAGTGGTCATAGCTGTAGGGGATTTGACAGTCGAGGGGCAATGCTTCCTCGAATTTTTTTTTGCACATGCGCGGTTTTTGTATTGAAAGGCCAGCAAGCTGGCTGTGCGGGATCCCTGGAGCTTACTGGGAACATTGGTCGGGGATAGACAGGCATTTATGCAACTGCTGATATGAGTCCCACATGGAGTGCTGCCTCCCTGAAAGGGTGAAGAATATTTTGAAGGGGGAAGGGGAACAGCCAGTTCTTGTGATCCTAGTAAATATAGAAATAGTAAGATAAGACAGGTTAATGCATGGCTGGAGAAATGGTGCAGGGCTTCAGATTCCTGGGGCATTGGGACCAGTTCTGGGGCAGGAGGGACCTGTTCAAGGTGGACGGGCTGCACCTCAACAGAGCTGGGACCAATGTCCTCGCGGGGAGGTTAACTAGTGCTGTGGGGGAGGGTTTAAACTAATTTGGCAGGGGGGTGGGCACCAGGATGAAACATTAGAGAGGAGAAACCAGGTGCACAGAGAACATGGAGAGCAAATAGCCCTAGAGTAAAGAATAGTTCAGAAGTAGGAGGGATCAGACAGGGGGCAAATGCGAGGCAGACTAAGATGGGTTTGGAGTGCATGAGTGTAAATGCCTGGAGCGTGGTCAATAAGGCTGGCGAGCTGCAGGCACAAGGCACCACATGGGACTATGATATAGTGACAATAACAGAGACCTGGCTCGAAGAAGGGAAGGATTGGGAACTTAATATTCCTGGCTACAGGTATTCAGGAAAGATAGGGGAGGGAAAAAAGGAGAAGGCTGGCAGTATTGATCAAAGAAACTTTTATAGCACTAGAGTGGGATGATATAGTTGAAGGGTCAAAGACAAAATCTATTTGTTTAGAATTAAGGAACAATAGAGGAGTTATTACACTACTGGGGGTATACTATAGGCCACCGAATAGTGGGAAAGAGATAGAGGAGCACATTTGCAGGCAAATTACAGAAAGATGCAAGATCTATAGAGTAGTGATAACGGGGGCTTGAATTCTCCTAATATAGACTGGGATAGTAACAGTGTAAAGAGAAAAGAGGGGGAGGAATTCCTGAAATATGTACAAGAGAACTTTCTTGATCAGTGTGCTTCCAGCCCAACGAAGAAGGTATCAGCGCTGGATCTAGTTCTGGGGAATGAAGTGGGGCAAGTGGAGCATGACTCAGTGTGGGAGCATTTGGGAAACAGTGATCACAATATCATTAGGTTTAGAATAGTTATGAAAAAGGACAATGAATAATTAAACGTGAAAATATTCAACTGGAGGAGGGCTAATTTCAGGGAGTTGAAACGGAATCTGGTCCTGGTGGATTGGAATCAACAACTGGTAGACAAAACAGTCATTGAACAATGGGAGGTCTTCACAGAGGAGGACACAAATAGCCTCCCAGAGATGCCGGGGAACATAGGGTCTGATGAAAGAGAGGAACTGAAAGAAATCAGTATTTGTAGGAAAATGGTGTTAGGAAAATTGATGGGACTGAAGGCCGATAAATCCCCAGGGCCTGATGGTCTACATCCCAGGGTACTTAAGGAAGTGGCCCTAGAGATAGTTGATGCATTACTGGTCATCTTCCAGAACTCGATTGACTCTGGAACGGTACCCATGGATTGGAGGGTAGCTAATGTTACCCCACTATTCAAAAAAGGTGGTAGAGAAAATGTGGGGAATTGTAGACCGGTAAGCCTGACATCGGTAGTGGGGAAAGTGCTAGAGTCTATTATAAAAGATGTAATAGCAGAGCACTTGGAAAGCAGTGACAGGATCGGACAAAGTCAACATGGATTTACAAAAGGTAAATCATGCTTGACTAATCTACTGGAATTTTTTGAGGATGTAACTGGTAAAATAGATAAGGGAGAACCAGTGGATGTGGTGTATTTGGACTTTCAGAAGGCTTTCGATAAAGTCCCACATAAGAGGTTAGCGTGCAAAATTAAGGCACATGGGATTGGGGGCGAGGTATTGACTTGAATAGAGAACTGGCCAGCGGACAGAAAGCAAGGCAGCAGCGGGGCCAGGAGAGGCCTCAGAGCAGCGGCGGCAGGCAGCGAGAGGCGGGACCTGTGGGAGACTCGGCGGCGAGGCCAGGAGAGGCATACCAAACTCCAGTCTGCGAGCTCAGAAGTTACAGAGAGGTAAAAAGTAATCGGGGTGTGGCGTCACCAGGGAGCAGGTAAGTGATTGGTTGGTGAGTATTTCTCTCTTTTCATTACAAGCTTGAATTCTGTGGTGTTGAATTTCCAGGGGCTCTGTGTTGTAGTGAGGACAGTTGGTAAATAAAGCGCCCTAGAGTATACCTGTAACTGGGGTATTGAATAAATTTTTAGATTAATTAAAGGAGTAAGTCATGGCAGGAGAGCTCAGACCCGTGTTCTGCTCCTCTTGCTCTATGTGGGAAGTCAGGGGCGCTGCCAGTGTCCCTGGCGACCATGTGTGTGGGAAATGCATCCAGCTGCAGCTACTTGTAGACCGCATTGTGGCGCTCGAGCTGAGGGTGGATGAGTTTTGGAGCATGCGCGATGCTGAGAGGGTCGTGGATAGCACATTTAGCGAGTTGTTCACGCCTCAGGGTAAGGTTGCACAGGGGGTGACCATCAGGCGGAGCAACAGAGGCAGGCAGGAAGTGCAGAGGCCCCCTGCGGACATCCCCCTTTCAAACAGGTATACCAAGTTGGATACTGTTGAGGGGGATGACTCACCAGGGGAAGGCAGCAGCAGCCAGCTTCCTGGCTCCAGGGACGCTTCTGCTGCTGAGAAAGGGAGGAAAAAGAGTGGGAGAGCAATAGTGGTAGGGGATTCTATCGTAAGGGGAACAGATAGGCGTTTCTGTGGCCGCAAACGTGACTCCAGGATGGTTTGTTGCCTCCCTGGGGCCAGGGTCATGGATGTCACTGTGCGGCTACAGGGCATTCTTAAGGGGGAGGGTGAGCAGGCAGAGGTCATGGTCCACATTGGGACCAATGACATAGGTAGGAAGGGGGATGAGGTCCTGCATCAAGAATTTAGGGAGCTAGGTAACAGGTTAAAGAGCAGGACCTCAAAGGTTGTAATCTCTGGATTACTCCCAGTGCCATGTGCTAGTGAGTATAGGAATAGGAGGATAGAGCAGATGAATGCGTGGCTAAAGAGTTGGTGTAGGGGGGAGGGTTTTACTTTCCTGGATCACTGGGCCTGCTTCTGGGGAAGGTGGGACTTGTACAAGTCGGACGGGTTGCACCTGAACCAGAGCGGGACAAATATCCTTGCGGGGAGGTTTGCTAGCACTGTTGGGGGGGGGTTTAAACTAACTTGGCAGGGGGATGGGATACAGAGGGGAGCTGAAATAGGGGGTGATGTGCTGCCAATTATAGAGAAAAAAACAAGTCAGCTTGGTAGACAGGGCAAATATACAAGGGCAAGGCTGGATGGCATCTATTTTAATGCAAGGAGTCTTGCAAATAAGGTGGATGAACTGAAGGTGTTGATAAACACATGGGAGTATGATATTGTTGCTATCACGGAGACATGGTTGAGGGAGGGGCAAGACTGGCAGCTCAATATTCCGGGGTACAGAATCTTCAGGCGAGACAGAGGGGGGGGGTATAAGAGGAGGGGGTGTAGCAATATTAATTAAGGAGTCAATTACTGCAGTAAGGAGGGATGACATATTAGCAGGTTCCTCTAATGAGGCCATATGGGTGGAGCTTAAAAACAAGAAGGGGGCAAGCACTTTGCTGGGAGTGTACTATAGGCCCCCAAACAGTCAGGGGGAGATAGAGGAACAGATATGTAGACAAATCTCAGAGAAATGTGCAAATAATAGGGTAATAATAATGGGGGATTTCAACTTCCCCAATATTAACTGGGATAGTCAGAGTGTGAAAGGCACAGAGGGTGTAGAATTCGTAAAGTGCATCCAGGAGAGCTTTTTGAGCCAGCATGTAGAAGGTCCTACAAGAGAGGGGGCGGTACTGGACCAAATTCTAGGGAATGTGACCAGCCAAGTGGAAGAAGTGCTAGTAGGTGAGCACTTTGGTGTCAGTGACAATAATATGGTGAGATTTAAGGTGGTCATGGAAAAGGACAGGGATGGGCCGGAAATAAAGGTTCTAAATTGGGGGAAGGCTGATTTTAATAGGATAAGGCAGGATCTGGCCAAAATGGACTGGGATCAGCTACTTGTAGGAAAATCCGCATTGGAGCAATGGGAGGCTTTCAGAAGGGAGATTGAGATCATACAATGGCAACATGTTCCCGTAAAGGTCAAGGGTGGTTCCAAAAACCACAGGGAACCTTGGATGTCAGGGGATATACGAGAATGGATTAGAAAAAAAAGGAGGGCTTTTGGCAGATACAAAAGGCTAAAGACGGAGGAAGCCCTAGAGGAGTACAAAAAGTGCAGGGGGATACTTAAAAAAGAAATTAGGAGATCAAGGAGGGGCCATGAAATAACACTGGCGAGCAAAATAAAGGAAAATCCTAAGATGTTTTATAAGTATATTAAGGGTAAGAGGATAACTAGGGAAAAAATAGGGCCCATTAGGGACAAAAGTGGCAATCTGTGTGTGGAGCCGGAAGATGTAGGAGGGGTTCTAAATGAATTTTTTGCATCTGTTTTCACTATGGAGAGGGACGATGTAGACATAGAAATAGGGCGGGGGGACTGTGATATGCTCGAACACATTAACATCGAGAGGGAGGAGGTATTGGCGGTTTTAGCAGGCCTAAAAATGGATAAATCCCCAGGCCCGGACGAAATGTATCCCAGGCTGCTGTGTGAGGCAAAGGAAGAGATTGCGGGGGCTCTAACACACATATTCAGAACCTCTCTGGCCACAGGGGATGTGCCAGAGGACTGGAGAACCGCTAATGTAGTTCCATTATTCAAGAAGGGGAGTAGGCAAACACCGGGGAACTACAGGCCAGTGAGCCTAGCATCAGTGGTGGGAAAATTATTGGAAAAAATTCTGAGGGACAAAATCAGTCTCCACTTGGAGAGGCAAGGATTAATCAGGGATAGTCAACATGGCTTTGTCAAGGGAAGATCATGTCTGACTAATTTGATTGAATTTTTTGAGGGGGTGACTAGGTGTGTGGATGAGGGCAACGCAGTGGATGTGGTATACATGGATTTCAGTAAGGCCTTCGATAAAGTCCCGCACAGGAGACTGGTCAAGAAGGTAAGAGCCCATGGGATCCAGGGTGCCTTGGCACGTTGGATAAAAAACTGGCTTAGTGGCAGAAGGCAGAGGGTGATGGTCGAAGGTTGTTTTTGTGACTGGAAGCCTGTGGCCAGTGGGGTACCACAGGGATCGGTGCTGGGTCCCTTGCTGTTTGTGGTCTATATTAATGACTTGGATATGAATGTAAAAGGTATGATCAGTAAGTTCGCGGATGATACAAAAATTGGTAGGGTGGTAAATAGCGAGGAGGGTAGTCTCAGTCTGCAGGACGATATCGATGGGTTCAGATGGGCGGAACAGTGGCAAATGGAATTTAACCCGGAAAAGTGCGAGGTGATGCACTTTGGGGGGACTAACAAGGCAAGGGAATACACAATGAATGGTAAGACCCTAGGCAAGACGGAGGGTCAGAGGGATCTGGGTGTGCAAGTACACAGATCCCTGAAGGCGGCGGAACAGGTGGATAAGGTGGTAAAAAAGGCATATGGGATACTTGCCTTCATTAGCCGAGGCATAGAATATAAGAGCAAGGAGGTTATGATGGAGCTGTATAAAACACTGGTTAGGCCACAGCTGGAATACTGTGTGCAGTTCTGGTCGCCACACTACAGGAAGGATGTGATCGCGTTAGAGAGGGTGCAGAGGAGGTTCACCAGGATGTTACCAGGGCTGGAACGCTTCAGCTATGAAGAGAGACTGGGCAGATTGGGTTTGTTTTCCTTGGAGCAGAGGAGGCTGAGGGGGGACATGATTGAGGTGTACAAAATTATGAGGGGCATAGATAGGATGGATACTAAGGAGCTTTTTCCCTTAGTAGAAGGGTCAATAACTAGGGGGCATAGATTCAAGGTAAAGGGCGGGAGGTTTAGAGGGGATTTGAGAAAGAACTTTTTCACCCAGAGGGTGGTTGGAGTCTGGAACTCACTGCCCGAAAGGGTTGTGGAGGCTGGAACCCTCACAACATTCAAGAAGCATTTGGATGAGCACTTGAAATGCCATAGCATACAAGGCTACGGACCAAATGCTGGAATATGGGATTAGATTAGACAGGGCGTGATGGCCGGCGCGGACACGATGGGCCGAAGGGCCTCTATCCGTGCTGTATAACTCTATGACTCTATGACTCTATAAAGAGTTGGAATAAACGGGTCGTTTTCCGAGTGGCAGGCAGTGACTAGTGGGGTACCGCAAGGATCGGTCATAGGACCCCAGCTGTTCACAATATATATTAATGATTTGGACGAGGGAATTGGATGTAATATCTCCAAATTTGCAGACGACACAAAGCTGGGTGGGAGGGTAAGCTGCGAGGAGGATGTCGGGAAACTCCAGTACGATTTGGACAGGTTGGGTGATTGGGCAGAAACATGGCAAATGCACTATAATGTGGATAAATGTGAGGTTATCCACTTTGGTGGCAAAAACAGGAAGGCAGATTATTATTTGAATGGCAATAGATTGGGAGAAGGGGAAGTGCAAAGAGACCTGGGTGTCCTTGTGCACCAGTCGCTGAAGGTGAGCATGCAGGTGCAGCAGGTGGTTAAGAAGGCAAATGGTATGTTGGCCTTCGTAGCAAGAGGGTTCGAGTACAGGAACAAGGATGTCTTGCTACAGTTGTACAGGGCCTTGGTGAGACCGCACCTTGAGTATTGTGTGCAGTTTTGGTCACCTTACCTGAGGAAGGACGTTCTTGCCATGGAGGGAGTGCAGCGAAGATTCACCAGGCTGATACCTGGGATGGCAGGAATGACGTATGAGGAGAGATTGTGTCGATTGGGCTTATACTCACTGGAGTTTAGAAGATTGAGAGGGGATCTCATCGAAACCTATAATATTCTGTCAGGTCTGGACAGACTAGATGCAGGAAGGATGTTTCTGATGGCCGGGGAGTCCAGAACCAGGGGTCATAGTCTAAGGATAAGGGGTAAGCCATTTAGGACTGAAATGAGGAGGAATTTCTTCACCCAGAGAGTGGTGAACCTGTGGAATTCTCTGCCACAGAGGGCGGTGGAGGCCAGTTCATTAAATATATTCAAGAAAGAGTTGGATATATTTCTTGAGGCTAAAGGGATCAAGGGATATGGGGAAAAGGCAGGGACAGGGTACTGAATTTGAATGATCAGCCAGGATCACATTGAATGGCGGAGCAGGCTCGAAGGGCCGAATGGCCTACTCCTGCTCCTATCTTCTATGTTTCTATGTTTCTATGGTTTGGGTACAGAGTAGACACATTCCCATGAGGGGGAAAGGAAAGACATCCAAAGCTCGAACTCCCTGGATGACTAAAGATATAGAGGTTAAAATGGGACAGAAAAAGGAGGCATATGACAAATGTAAGGTTCATAATACAATAGCGAACCAAACTGAATATAGCAAGTACAGAGGAGATCTATAAAGGGGAATAAGAGGGGCAAAGCGAGAGTATGAGAATAGATTAGCGGCTAACATAAAAGGGAACCCAAAAGTACTTTTATAAAGACATAAATAGTACAAGGCTAGTCAAAGGAAATTAGGGAAAAGGAAATCTTCTAATAGAGGCAGGGGGCTTGGCTGAGGTACTAAGTGAATACTTTGCATCTGTCTTCACTAAAGAAGAGGATGCTGCCAATGTAGCAGTAAGGGAAGAGACAGTAGCAATCTTGGATAGGATAAAAATAGATAAAGAGGATGTACATAAAAGGTTGAGGTTTACATGAAACCTCAAAGTAGAAAAATCACCCGGTCCGGATGGGATGTCTCTAGGTTACCAAGGGAAGTAAGGGTGGAAATTGCAGAGGCTCTGGCCACAATCTTCCAATCCTCCTTAGATATGGGGGTGGTGCCAGAGGACTGGAGGATTGCAAATGTTACACCCCTGTTTAAAAAAGTGGGGAGGCATAAACCCAGCAACTACAGGCCAGTCAGCCTAACATCAGTGGTGGGGAATCTTTTAGAGACAATAATCCGGGACAAGATTAATTGGCATTTAGAAAAGTATGGGCTAATAAATGAAAGCCATCATGGATTAGTTAAAGGCAAATCATGTTTGACTAACTTAATTGAGTTCTTTGATGAAGTAACAGAGAGGATTGATGAGGGTAGTGCAGTTGATGTTGTGTATATGGAGTTTCAAAGGGTGTTTGACAAAGTGCCACGTAATAAACTTGTTGGCAAAGTTAAAGCCCATGGGATTAAAGGGACAGTGGCAGCGTGGGTACGAAATTGGCTAAGGGACAGAAAGCAGAGAGTCGTGGTGAATGGTTGTTTTTCAGACTGGAGGGAAGTGTACAGTGGTGTCCTCCAGGGATCGGTTTTAGGACCACTGCTCTTTTTGATATATATTAATGACCTGGGCTTGGGTATACAGGGCATAATTTCAAAGTGTGCAGGTGACACAAAACTCGGAAATGTAGTAAACAATGAGGATGATAGTAACAGACTTCAGGAGGACAGAGGCAGACTGGTGAAATGGGCAGACACATGGCAGATGAAATTTAACGCAGAGAAGTGTGAAGTGATGCATTTTGGTAGGAAGAATGAGGAGATGCAAAATGAACTAAATGGCACAATTTTAAAGAGGGGTGCAGGAACAGGGAAACCTGGGGGTGTATGAACACAACAATTTGAAGGTGGCAGGACAAGTTGAGAAGGCTGTTAAAAAGCATATGTGATCCTTGGCTTTATTAATAGAGGAATCGAGTACAAAAGCAAGGAAATTCTGCTAAACCTTTATAAAACAGTGGTTAGGCCTCAGCTGGAATATTGTGTTCAGTTCTGGGCACCACACTTTAGAAACATAGAAACATAGAAATATAGAAGATAGGAGCAGGAGTAGGCCATTCGGCCCCTCGAGCCTGCTCCGCCATTTAATGAGATCATGGCTGATCATCCAAATTCAGTACCCTGTCCCTGCTTTCTCCCCATATCCCTTGATCCCTTTAGCCTTAAGAAATATATCTAACTCCTTCTTGAATATATTTAATGAATTGGCCTCAACTGCCTTCTGTGGTAGAGAGTTGCACAGGTTCACCACTCTCTGGGTGAAGAAATTCCTCCTCATCTCTGTCCTAAATGGCTTACCCCTTATCTTTAGACTGTGACCCCTGGTTCTGGACTCCCCCACCATCGGGAACATCCTTCCTGCATCGAGTCTGTCTAGTCCTGTTAGAATTTTATAAGTTTCAATGAGGTCCCCTCTCATTCTTCTAAACTCCAGCGAATATAAAGGAATCCAGGAAGGGTGTCAAGGCCTCGGAGAAGGTGCAGAGAGATTTACTGGAATGGTACCAGGGATGAGGGACTTTAGTGGAGCGAATAGAGAAACTGGGGTTGTTTTCCTTAGCGGAGAGTAGGTCTGGTAGTGTAGTGGTTGATGTTACTGGTAATCTGAAGACCTGGACCAATGATTCTAGTGACGCACGAGTTGTGTATTTGCATTTTGTTTTGGGGTTTTTACAACAGTCCGATAGCTTCATGGTCACCATTACTGATACTAGCTTTTTATTTCATCTTAATTGTTAAGATTAATCAGTGGTTTAAATCAATTTCAGTTCAGCAAGAGGTGAAAACTGCTCCAAATGCTGAACAATCGGACATTTCCTGATTAAAAGCCTCTCATTTTTGCTCCACAATAGTTTATTGTACATTGACTGTTTCCTGTTTATACCCTGAAGATATGGATCATATTTTTAAGAACAATTTTGTAAATAAAGTAAGGAAAATATTGATTTTTTTTGCCAAGAAATTGCAGCGAGCTTTGCAGTAGTGTGGATGTGTTGCAGTTCCGCGCTCTTCCAACAGATGTCCTCGCCCTCCTTTGCCAACAAACTCCCAGTTCCAGATTAATCCAACAGAGGTGTGGAGTCTGCCTGGACTTCAGATCACCAGACACGTGGTGATGGGAAAGGGCATTTACCCTTATTAATTCATCCCTCCACAACATCCCTATACTCCCCATTACTGCATCTGATTGCTTCTTAAATGAGTAAAGGTGTCCGCTACCCAGAGTCCTCTCATACAGCAGCAAAGTACTGCGGATGCTGGAAATCTGAAATAAAAGCAGCATTTACGCACATGCATTCCAAACCCATCTTAGTCCGCCTGCATTTACCCCCTGTCTGATCCCTCCTACTTCTGAACTATTCTTTACTCTAGGGCTATTTGCCTCTCCCAGTACTCTGTACGCCTGGTTTCTCCTCTCTAATGCTTCATTCTGGTTCCCCTCTACCCGCCAACTTAGTTTAAACCCTCCCCCACAGCACTAGTTAACCTCCCCGCGAGGACATTGGTCCCAGCTCTGTTGAGGTGCAACCCGTCCACCTTGAACAGGTCCCTCCTGCCCCAGAACTGGTCCCAATGCCCCAGGAATCTGAAGCCCTCCCTCCTGCACCATTTCTCCAGCCATGCATTAACCTGTCTTATCCGACTGTTCCTATACTCACTGGCGCGTGGCACTAGAAGTCATCCCGAGTTTGCTATCTTTGAGATCCTGCTCTATAACCTCCTCCCAAGCTCCTGAAAATCTGACTGCAGAGCCTCAACCCTTTTCCTTCCTATGTCATTGGTTCCCACATGGACCATGACTTCTGGCTGTTCCCCTTCCCCCGCAGAATGTTCTGCACCCGTTCAGTGATGTCCTTCAACCTGACACCAGGGAGGCAACACACCATGTGTAACTCACGTCATCAGTTGCAGAAACGCCTGTCTATCACCCTGACAACAACAACATGTCTAGCACCTTTAAAGTAGCAAAACATCCCAAGGTGCTTCACAGGAAGGCTATAAAACAAGATTTGACACCGAGTCACATAAGGAGACATTCGGACAGGTGACCAAAAGCATAGTCAAAGAGGTTGGTTGTAAGGAGCATCTTAATGGGGGAAAGAGAGGTAGTGAGGCGGAGAGGTTTAGGGAGGGAATTCCAGAGCTCAGGGCCGAGGTAGCTGAAGGCACGGCCACCAATGGTGGAGCGATTATAATCAGGGATGCTTAAGAGGCCAGAATTAGAGGAGCGCAGATATCCCGGGGGGTTGTGGGGCTGGAGGAGATTACAGAGATAGGGAGGGGCGAGGCCATGGAGGGATTTGAAAACAAGGATGAGAATTTTAAAATCAAGGTGCTGTTTAACCAGGAGCCAATGTAGGTCAGCGAACACAGGGGTGATGGGTGAACGGGACTTGGTGTGAGTTAGGACACGGGCAGTCGAGTTTTGGATCACCTCGTAGGATAGAATGTGGGAGGCCAGCCAGGAATAGTTGGAATAGTCAAGTCTAGAGGTAACAAAGGCATGGATGAGGGTTTCAGCAGCGGATGAGCTGAGGCAGGGGCGGAGATGGGCGATGTTACGGAGGTGGAAGTAGGCGATCTTAATGATGGCGCGGATATGTGGTCGGAAGCTCATCTCGGGGACAAATATGACACTAATGTTTCAAACAGTCTGGATCAGCCTCAGACAGTTACCAGGCAGAGGGCTAGGGAACGGAGTTTGTGGCAGGGACTGAAGACAATGGCTTTGGTCTTCCCAATATTTAGTTGGAGGAAATTTTTGCACATCCAGTACTGTATGTTGGACAAGCAATCTGACAATTTAGAGACAGTGCAGGGGTCGAGAGAGGTGGTCGTGAGGTAGAGCTGGGTGTGGTCAGCGTACACGTGGAAACTGACGCTGTGTTTTCAGATGATGTTCAGAAATGTTTTCCAATTAAATATTGGGAAGACCGAAGCCATTGTTTTTGGTCCCCGCCACAAACTCCGTTCCCTAGCCACCGACTCCATCCCTCTCTCTAACATCTGTCTGAGGCTGAACCACACTGTTTGCAACCTTGGTGTCATATTTGACCCTGAAATGAGCTTCCGACCACATATCCGCAGCATAACAAAGACCGCCTACTTCCACCGCCCGTCTCCGCCCCTTGCGTCAGCTCATCCGCTGCTGAAACCCTCATCCATGCCTTTGTTACCTCCAGACTTGACTATTCCAACACACTCCTGGCCGGCCTCCCACATTCCACCCTACGTAAACTTGAAGTCATCCAAAACTCGGCTGCCCGTGTCCTAACTCGCACCAAGTCCCGTTCACCCATCACCCCTGTGCTCGCTGACCTACATTGGCTCCTGGTTAAGCAGCACCTCAATTTCAAAATTGTCATCCTTGTTTTCAAATCCCTCCATGGCCTCGCCCCTCCCTATCTCTGTAATCTCCTTCAGCCCTACACGCTGCCCCCCCCTCACCGAGATATCTGCGCTCCTCTAATTCTGCCCTCCTGAGCATCCCTGTTTATAATCACTCAACCATTGGTGGCCGTGCCTTCTGTTGCCTGGGCCCTAAGCTCTGGAATTCCCTCCCTACACCTCTCCGCCTCGCTACCTCTCTTTCCTCCTTTAAGAAGCTCCTTAAAACCTACCTCTTTGTCCAAGCTTTTGGTCACCTGCCCTAATTTCTCCTTATGTGGCTCGGTGTCAAATGTTTTGTCTTATAATACTCCTGTGCAGCGCCTTGAGGCGTTTTACTACATTAAAGGAGCTATATAAATACAAGTTGTTGCTGTTGTTGTTGATATCGCCAAGGGGCAGCATGTAGATGAGAAATGAGATGAGGGGGCCAAGTATAGATCCTTGGGGGACAGCAGAGGTAACGGTGCGGGAGCGGGAAGAGAAGCCATTGCAGGTGATTCTCTGGCTATGATTAGATAGATAAGAATGGAACCAGGCGAGTGCAGTCACACCCAGCTGGACGATGGTGGAGAGGCGTTGGAGAAGGATGGAGTGGTCAACCGTGTCAAAGGCTGCAGACAAGTCAAGAAGGACGAAGATGGATAGTTTGTCACAGTCACATAGGATGTCATTTGTGACTTTGATGAGCGCTGTTTTGGTACTGTGGCAAGGGCGGAAACCTGATTGGAGGGATTCAAACATGGAGTTCCGGGAAAGATGGGCACGGATTTGAGAGGCGACAACATGTTCAAGGATTTTGGAGAGGAACGGGAGGTTGGAAATGGGGCGGCAGTTTGGAAGGATGGAGGGGTCAAGGGTTGTTTTTTTGAGGAAAGGGGTGATGACGGCAGATTTGAGGGAGAGGGGGACAGTACCTGAGGAGAGAGAACCGTTAACAATGTCAGCTAACATGGGGGCCAGGAAGCGAAGTTGGGTGGTCAGCAGTTTAGTGGAAATTGAGTCGAGGGAGCAGGAAGTGGGTCCATGGACAAGATGAGCTTGGAGAGGGCGTGAGGGGAAATAGGAGAGAAACTAGAGAAAGATGCGAGTTCAGGGCTGGGGCATGGGGGGAACCTTAGAGGAAGTTTGACCCGGTAAGTTCGGGGAAGAGAGGGAAGTGGCAGAGGCAGCTGATCGGATGGTCTCAATCTTAGAGAGTCCATGAGCTCCTCGCACTTGTTGTTGGAGGTGAGGGTGAAGGAGACCACTGCATTTCTACACTTTGCAGTGACTCCTGTGCATTCATTTGCTCCACGGTGCCGTGGATTTTCTCCAGACCGCACTCCCCTGGTCTTCAGCACTTGGACATATAACACTGTTCGTTTATCGTCACTGAGTCAAAAACCTGGAACTCCCTACCCAATAGCACCGTGGAAACATCTTCACCACTCGGGCTGCAGCGGTTCAAGAAGACCCATCACCACCTTCACAAGGGCAAGAAATGGAGGGCAACAGACGGTGGGCTCGCCAGCGACCAATGTTCCCGTGAAGTTGCGCAGTCATGCTGCGGTCTACAGGTCCTGCGCAGGCTGCTCACCAGCTTTTGAATGGAATAACCGAGCTTGCGCAGAAATTTGAAAGGGTCGCACAGCCCGTTAAAGGGGGCCGTGCACCCAAAAAATTTAGAAGTGACATTGCCTGTGATGCCAACATCCCGAGAATGAATAAAGAACAGATCACATTTTGAAGCTAAATGAGTGAGTCTGGCTCCAGAGGAGGGAAAGTTGACAGGTCTGAGCGAGGGGGAACCGAGCAGGGGGAAGGAGGAAAGAAAAGTTCAGTCAGTCCCACTCTGGGAGTTGCTGCTGTCAACACTTCCCCACAGGGCTTGCCAACTGTGGGAGGCGGCACATAACCAACAGGCCCGCCCCCACACACAGCATCACCAATCACATGGCTCGGATAGGGTTGAATGGCATTGCGAACAACCAATAAACAAAATGGAAAAGGTGGGGTACTAATCTGATTGGCATTGTGCTGAGCCAATCATCAGCGAGTATAAAGCAGTCCTGGGTCTGCCACGTGGGGACGATGAGGAATCCGCTGCCCGATTGGAGAATGTCTGTAGATATGCAAATAAGGAAACAAATTAAACGCGTCGCCAAAAAGAGAAAGGAGAGATAGTTCTTTATTTATTTTGGGCTCCAATTAAAAATGCAGGCAAAGCCTTAGTAACAAAGAAAAGTCCATATGAATAGGTGATGGCTCATGAGCAGTATGCAGTCGCTGTGATGTAAAAGAGGCGAGGCCTGAGAGACACGAGCGGGAGGCAGATTTTTGTTATTGAAAACTTTTCTTTTTCCAATCGCAGCTTTGACTGCGTCTAGTAATTTTTGGCTGGGTAGATGGTGGGGGCTCCCTCTGCTCTGTGAGATAGAGGGAGACCAATCGGTGGTTTCCCTAACTCCATCTCCCTTCCCCACTGGGGGAACATAAACAAAAAAGCAGAATTGCATATGGGGTAAGTGTCATGATTGGCGTGGAAATTTTTTTATTTATTAAATAATCACGGTTGCTATATGGTATTGCTGACGTCATAATGTTTGTTGCCAACGTCAGGTTTGGGGTGAAGGTCAGAGGTTAGTCGACTGGACAACACCAGTCTTCTAGGTCATCAAAAGGAGGAAATCGTTAATCATTTAGGTGGTAGCTGGGGTGCCAATCAAGTGGTTTCAATCCTCTCTGGCTGCACCAGTGGTGCCAGGAGGATTGGAGAACTGCTAACGTTGTACCATTGTTTAAAAAGTTTTCTCAACTCCATCCCGCAGCATGCTACCCGCCACCATCTCAGCACAACCCCATGAGGTTGAAAAGGCCATCGGACAACTGAAGAACAACAAGGCCTCAGGAGCAGATGGAATCCCCGCTGAGGCACTAAATGAACTAATTTCTCTTATCCGGAAGGAGGAGAGCATGCCAGGGGATCTCAGAGACGCCGTAATTGTGACCATCTTCAAGAAAGGTGACAAGTCCGATTGCGGTAATTACAGGGGAGTTTCCCTGCTGTCTGCCACAGGGAAAGTCATCGCAAGAATCCTCCTCAATCGCCTTCTCCCAGTGGCCGAAGAGCTCCTCCCAGAGGCGCAATGTGGATTACGCCCATTAGGGCACAATGGACATGATATTCACCGCGCGTCAATTACAAGAGAAATGCAGGGAGCAGCACGAACCGCTGTACATGGCCTTCTTTGATCTCACAAAGGCCTTCGACACTGTCAACCGTGAGGGATTATGGAGTGTCCTCCTCAAATTCGGCTGCCCTCAAAGGTTTGTCACCATCCTCCGCCTGCTTCACGACGACATGCAAGCAGTGATCCTGACCAACGGTTCCACCACAGACCAAATTCACGTACGAACCGGGGTCAAGCAAGCCTGTGTCATCGCACCAACGCTCTTCTCAATCTTCCTTGCTGCAATGCTCCATCTCACTGGAGTGGAGCTAATTTACAGAACAAATGGGAAACTGTTCAACCTCCGTCGCCTCCAGTCCAGATCCAAGGTCGTCCCATCCTCTGTCATCGAATTACAGTATGCAGACGACGCTTGCGTCTGCGCTCACTCGGAGGTCGAACTCCAAACCATCGTCAACACCTTCACCGAAGCGTACGAGAGCATGGGCCTTATACTAAACATCCATAAGACAAAGGTCCTCTACCAACCTGCCCCCGCCACACAGTACTGCCCCCGATTATCAAAATCCACGACAAGGCCTTGGACAACGTGTACCACTTTCCATACCTCGGGAGCCTACTGTCAACAAGGGCAGACATCGATGACGAAGTCCAACACCGCCTTCAATGTACCAGTGCAGCCTTCGGTCGCCTGAGGAGGAGAGTGTTTGAAGACCAGGACCTCAAACCCTGCACTAAGCTCATCATCTACAGAGCAGCAGTGATACCCCGCCCTGCTGTATGCCTCAGAGACATGGACCATGTACAGCAGGCACCTCAAAGCATGAGGTACCACCAACGCTGCCTCTGCAAGATCCTGCAATTCCATTGGCCGGATAGGCGCACCAATATCAGTGTTCTTGCTCAGGCCAACATCCCCAGCATCGAAGCTTTGACCACACTCAATCAGCTCCAATGGATGGATCACATTGTCCACATGCCCGATATGAGACCCCCAAAACAAGCTCAACTCGGAGCTCCGGCACAGCAAGAGAGCCCCAGCTGGGCAGAGGAAACGCTTCAAGGACACCCTCAAAGCCTCCTTGAAAAAGTGTAACATCCCCACCGACACCTGGGAATCCCTGGCCCAAGACTGCACAAAGTGGAGGAGAAGCATCCGGGAAGGTGCCGAACACCTCCAGTCTCTTCGCCGGGAGCAAGCAGAAGCCAAGCGCAGGCACCGCAAGGAGCGCACGTCAACCCAAGCACCCCACCCACCCGCCCCTTCAACCACCGTCTGCCCCACCTGTGACAGAGACTGTAAGTCCCGCATTGGACTCATCAGTCACCTGAGAACTCATTTTTAATTTGGAAGCAAGTCATCCTCGGTTCCGAGGGACTGCCTAAGAAGAAGATTGTTTAAAAAGGGAGGAAGGTTAAACCGAGCAATGGCAGGCCTGTTAGTTTAACCTCGGTGGTGGACAAATTACTGGAATCAATTCTGAGGGACAGTATAAACCTTCATTTAGAAAGACACAGATTAATCAGGGACAGTCAGCATGGTTTTGTTAAGGGAAGGTTGTGTCTGACTAACTTGATTGAATTCTTTGAGGAGGTAACAAGGAGGGTCGATGAGGGCAGTGCGTTTGATGTAGTCTACATGGATTTTAGCAAGGCTTTTGACAAGGTCCCACATGGCAGGCTGATCAAAAAAGTAAAAGCCCATGGGATCCAAGGGAAAGTGGCAAAGTGGATCCAAAATTGGCTCAGTGGCAGGAAGCAGAGGGTGACGGTTGAGGGGAGTTTTTGCGACTGGAAGGCTGTTTCCAGTGGGGTTCCACAGGGCTCAGTACTCGGTCCCTTACTTTATGTGGTATATATTAATGGTTTAGACTTCAATGTAGGGGGCATGATAAAGAAATTTGCAGATGATACAAAAATTGGCTGTGTGGTTGACAGTGAGGAGGAAAGCTTCAGACTGCAGGAAGATATCGATGAACTGGTCAGTTGGGCAGAAAAGTGGCAAATGGAATTCAATCTGGAAAAGTGTGAGGTAATGCATTTGGGGAGGGGCAACAAGGCAAGGGAATACACAATTCATGGGAGGATATTGAGAGGTGTGGAGGAACAGAGAGACCTTGGAGTGTACGTCCACAGGTCCTTAAAGGTAGCAGGACAAGTCGATAAAGTAGTTAAAAAGGCATACAGAATGCTTTCTTTTAATAGCCGAGGCATAGAATTTAAGAGCTGGGAAGTTATGCTTGAACTGTATACAACACTAGTTAGGCCACAGCTAGAGTACTGCATGCAGTTCTGGTCACCACATTACAGGAAGGATGTGCTTGCACTAGAGAGGGTGCAAAGGAGATTTAGGAGGATGTTGCCAGGACTGGAAAACTTTAGCTGTGATTGGATAGGCTGGGGTTGTTTTCCTTGGAACAGAGGTGGCTGAGGGGAGACTTGATTGAGGTGTATAAAATTATTAGATGCCGAGATAGAGTGGATAGGAAGGACCTAGTTCCCTTAGCAGAGGGGTCAAGAACCAGGGGGCATAGATTTAAAGTAATTGGTAGAAGGATTAGAGGGGAGATGAGGAAAAAAATGTCACCCAGAGGGTGGTGGGGGTCTGGAACTCACTGCCCGAAAGGGTGGTAGAGGCAGAGACCCTCATCACATTTAAAAAGTACTTGGATGTGCAATTGAAGAGTTATAACCTACAGGGCTATGGACCGAGTGCTGGAAGGTGGGTTTAGGCTGGATAGCTCTTTTCCGACCGGCACGGACACGATGGGCCGAATGGCCTCCTGCTGTGTCGTAATTTTTCTTTGATTCTATTCTATGATACAATGTAAACAGTGTGCGATCCAATCATGGTCCTTTAGTCATAACACACACTGCCGCTTAATCCACAATCTATGCAACCTGTAGTCCTGGTGAACAATGCCCAGACTGGTCTCTCAGCTGCTGCAAGAGTGGGAGATCCACTCCGACATCATCACAACATGAGTTTATCTGAGAATCGATGGTTTTCCCTCACTGGACAATCACCAGTCTGCTTTCCTACATTACAACAGTGACTGCACTTCAAAAAGTACTTCATTGGCTGTAAAGCACTTTGGGACGTCCGGTGGACGTGAAAGGCTTTCTGTTTTTCTTTCCAACTGAGCACAAAATGTGTGTCCGCCAGTGGCTCTGTGGGTAGCACCCTTGCCTCTGAGTCCGAAGGTTGTGGGTTTAAATCCCACTCCAGAGACTTGAGCACCAAAAGCTAGGCTGACACTCCAGTGCAGTACTGAGAGAGTGCTGCACTGTCGGAGGTGCCGTCTTTCAGATGAGACATTAAACCGAAGCCCCGTCTACTCTCTTAGGTAGATGTAAAAGATCCCATGGCACTATTCCAAAGAAGAGCAGGGGCGTTCTCCCCAGTGTCCTGGCCAATATTTATCCTTCAATCTACATCACTAAAACAGATTATCTGGTCATTATCACATTGGTGTTTGTGGGAGTTTGCTGTGTGTAATTGGCTGCCACGGTACAACAGTGACTACACTCCAAAAAGTACTTCATTGGCTGTAAAGCGCTTTGAGGTGTCCGCTGGTTGTGAAAGGCGCTACAGAAATGCAAGTCTCTCTTTCTTTCCTTTTCATCTCACAGGTTTCAGAATGCTTTTCCACGAACCATGAGCTTTGGGCTGTTGGGGAACAGCAACAGGGCTTTCAAAAATTATCTCCAAATCGTCCTTCCTAAACATGGGTCAAGAGGTTGTTGTTCTGACCTTTGACACACTGTCTAACTTGTCAGGATTTAGTGCTCGAAGGCCCATTGAACTCTGACCTGTTGGGTTGATTGTATTAAGTAACATGAAGCAACTCTTTGTTTGTTTGGGCTCAAAACTCTGGGAAATTTGGTCTCTAAGTTATGCCTTGCTCAGCTTGTTAAGAACAAACGAACATAATAATTAGGAGCAGGAGTAGGCCATACGGCCCCTCGAGCCTGCTCCGCCATTCAGTGGTGGAGAGCTTTGGGAACCATAGGTCCAAATTTACCTGTTCCTCCTGAGCATTTTGCACTCACCACACATCACGTCGCAAATTACTCGTACACTGTAACTCTGTTTAATGTGGAACTGGGAGTTTGTTGGCAAAGGAGGGCGAGGACATCTGTTGGAAGAGCCTGGAACTGCAACACATCCGCACTACTGCAAAGCTCGCTGCAATTTCTTTGGAAAACATATTTTCCTTCTTGACAAAATTGTTATTAAAAAGATATTCCATATCTTCAGGGTATAAACAGGAAACAGTCAATGTACAATAAACTATTGCAGAGTAAAGATGAGAGGCTTTTAATCAGGAAATGTCTGATTGTTCAGCATTTGGAGCAGGTTTTCACCTCTTGCTGAATTGGAAAAGTTCAGATTGATTTAAACCACTGACTGATTAAAATGCAAATCTTAACGATTAAGATGGAATAAATAGCTGGTATCAGTAACGGTGACCATGAAGATATCGGATTGTTGTAAAAACCCAACTGGTTCACTAATGTCCTTCAGGGAAGCAAACTTGCCGTCCTTACCTGGTCTGGCCTTTATGTAACTCCACAGCAATGTGGTTGACTCTTAAATGGCCGATTAAACCTCTACAAAAAAAGCATAATAAGAATAAAACTGGCAGACCACACAGCATCAACCTAGGCATCGAATTCAGACACGACAAAGGCACACCCAGCCCAGTCGACCCTGCAAAGTCCTCCTCACTGACAACTGAGAACTTGTGCTAAAATTGGGAGAGCTGTCCCACAGGCTACTCGAGCAATAGTCATACTCACAGAATCATTCCTTTCAGCCAACGTCCCAGATTCCTTTATTACCATCCCTGGGTGTGTCCTGTCCCACCGGCAGGACAGACCCACTAGTTTTGACAGCACGGTGGTATACAGTCGGGAAGGAGTGGCCCTGGGAGTCCTCAACATTGACTCCGGACCCCATGAAGTCTCATGGTATCAGGTCAAACATGGGCAAGGAAAGCGGACCCCCCTGAGTTACTCATACCGTGCCGGGTCGCCTCCTGCCAGCGGCTGGGCCCCGGGCTCGTTTCGCCTCCGGCTGAATTTATTCGGTTTGAGGCCAGGGACCGCTGAGTTGTGACGGCTCAGAGTGGGGGGAGGGGTGGCGCGGGACGGGGGTATTACAGGAAACTCTCTTTTAACCGGCACCTAAAAATATCCGGAAATCTCTCTTAACCGGCAAAATTCAGGAGTAGGTTCAGGTAAGTTTTACTATATATTGGTGGCCGTGTAACCGTGGTTCCCGGATCTGTGGCCGTGTAACCGGGGTTCCCTGATCTGTGGCCGTGTAACCGGGGTTCCCTGATCTGTGGCCGTGTAACCGTGGTTCCCGGATCTGTGGCCGTGTAACCGGGGTTCCTGGATCTGTGGCCGTGTAACCGGGGTTCCTGGATCTGTGGCCGTGTAACCGGGGTTCCTGGATCTGTGGCCGTGTAACCGGGGTTCCTGGATCTGTGGCCGTGTAACCGGGGTTCCTGGATCTGTGGCCGTGTAACCGGGGCTCCTGCACCTGTGGTCGTGTATGGGGCTCTCGTACCTTGGTAAGTATACCTCTCTGTATTCTGGACATTTTGTTCAACCGGCACCACGCCGGTCCCGTCGGTGCCGGATAAAAAAGAGTTTCCGGTATTACTGGGGGGGAGGGGTGCGCGCGCCGGGGCTTTGTGACCCGAAACGTTTCACCCGCACACGGCGCACGCGTACGGCTGTGGGTCCGGGGTCTGTACTTTGTGCACGTGCTGAGTTCTTGTTTCGAGCGAGATCCTTTCTCCTGTGTGTGGAGGCTGCAGCAGCTGGCGAATGAACCACATAATCTGTTTCCACCCGGCTCCAGTGGCAGGAGTTTGTGAGCAGGTCGCGTGCCTGCCTTCTCAACCAGGACTAGTGCTGGGGGAAGAAGTAAACCTGTGGCGGTGACGGTCGGTATGTCTTATCCACTATGTCAATGGCACCAAAAGTCAGCCTGACTCCTGAAACTGTCCAGGAGTCTCAGTGATCACAGAATCAGGTCATTTCAAGCCTGCTCCCCTTTATAAAACCGACATGGATTCAGTTCTTGTGAATTATTCTCAACGGCTGAGCCCGCCTCCTCTCAGAGGCCTTCGAAGCTCTTACTGACACTACAACGTGCGTTTCCTGGCCGTCTGTTGCTGCGGAGTGAGTGCCCAGAACTGGTGTGAGAAGCGGGCACGCCCATCTCACTGAAATTTGTGAAATTCGGCTCCCTTGCGCCTGTCATTACCACCTCCAGGGGGGCGCTAATGGGGCGCAAAACGGTTATCGCCCAGGGAGGGGTGGAAAAAAGCGCCTCCCATGAAATTTGGCGGGGCGTTGCTGAGGCGCTACCCAATAGTGCTCTGCCCCCGCCAGTAGTGCCCCAGGCCACCGCACCTCCAGTGATGATGTCATCGCCATGCGCCGCGACCCCTTACAAATTCGGCTGCGCCCTGCGAGGCCGCCAGGGGCGGTGTCAATGCCAGCCTCTCGGGGCGTGAACCGGGCCGACCTCCTTTCGCGGGGCGCTATTTAAAGGGAAGTTGCGTACCCGAACCGTGCCGCCATTTTCTTTTTTTTGGCCGTCCTCCAGGTCGGCTCTCCGTGGTGGGCCGTGGCGTAGACTTGGCCACCATCGTGCAGCCTGGCACAGCGTCTCAGTTACCGCCCCACCAGGAAGTGGAGCGCCTGACATTGCGCTTCACTTCCTGGGCGGGGCGGTAAGGCGAATTTTGCAGCCGGGGCACGACTTCCTCGCCGGACGCAGGATGTCCCCCCTCGCCAGTGTTACCTCCCCAAAATGGGGCGCTACCAAATCTCTTAAAAGCGTTATTAAAACACTCTTTACATGAAGCACTTTCATATTCTGAGTATGATATTGTATAATTCAGATGCGGGGTCCGTGATTACTAATCGATTTGTAAAGGGCTCCTTCAACCAAGAACGTTTGAGACCCACTGCTGTAAAAGATGAATTCGTCGCGCCCGGTCGCCAACCCTTCAGCGCCCCCGTTACCGCCTTCCCCAGGCGCTAACAGGAGGCGCAAAGCAGCCGCATTTCTCCCCCAAGGTGTTCAGAAGGTGTAAGAATAAAGTACGGTGCAATTACAAGCTCAGCACAGGGTGACCCTGATTGAAAACCATTTAACGTTTAAAGGCGGGGGTAAACCTCAGTCATTTAGTGAGAAGCGATGGTGGATCTTTCCTTGGTCTGTATGGGGTTCACATGTGAGTTGTGGGTCCCCATTGCTTGGACCTACTCTGGGGAGCTGAGCTGTTGGTTCAGCTTGTGTTCAACTTTTATTTTATTTTCTCTCCATTCCTCGACTTTGGGCAGGTTTACAATGTCCAAGTGAAAAGCAGCTAATTGTCGATGCTGGAAATTTGAAACCTAGAACCCTGCAGCACAGAAGAGGCCATGCGGCCTGTCACGCCTGTGAACGAGCTGTCCAATTAATCCCACTCCCCAGCGTTTTCCCTATAACTCTGCAGATTTTTCCTCTTCAAGTACATGTCCAATTGCCCTTTGAAAGTTACAATGGAATCTGATTCCACCACACTTTCAGCAAGTGCGTTCCAGATCATAACAACCCTCTGTGTGAAGAATTGTCTCCCCATTTCCCCTCTAGTTCTTATCTCTGACCTCTGGTTATTGACCCACTTGCCAGAGGAAACAGTTTCTTCCTACTTGCTCTATCAAAACCCCGATAATTTTGAATACCTCTATTAGGTCTCCCTGAACCTTCTCTGCTCTAAGGAGAACAAGCCCAGCTTCTCCAATCTCTCCACATAACTGAAGTCCCTCATCCCTGGTATCATCCTGGTAAATCTCTCTGCACCCTCTCCAGGGCCTTGACACCTTTCCTAAAGTGTGGTGCCCAGAACTGGACACAATATTCCAGCTGAGGCCTAACCAGGTTTAGCATAACTATCTTGTTTTTGTATTCAATGCCTCTATTTACAAAGCAAAGTATCCCATACGCTTTCTTAACTGCCTTATCAACTTGCCCTGCCACCTTCAAGGATTTGGGAATATGCACCCCCAGGTCCCTCTGCTCTTGCACCCCCTCAAAATAGTCCCATTTAGATTATACTGCCTCTCCATGCTGTTTCTCCCAAAGTGCACCACTTCACACTTATCCACATTTCATCTGCCATGTGTCTGCGATTTCACCAGTCTGTCTGTGTCCTCCTGAAATCTGCTGCTATCTTGTTCACTATTTACTACGTTGCCAAGTTTTGGATCACCCGCAAACTTCAAAATTGCACTCCCTACACCCAAGTCCAGGTCATTTATATATAACAAGAACTGCTGCAAGCCTCACACCCACATCTCACAGCTTGCACACACTGCCAGCTGTTCAACCATGACAGGATCATCAGCCAAACCCATTGCACAACACTCAGCTGTGGCTCAGTGGGCGGCACTCTCTAGGTGGGAGGGGCTAGGAGTGAGCCAGGTGTTACTGGTTGTCTGATTGCAGCTGGGAGTTGGAGGGAGTTTTGTAAAAAGTTGGTGGTGGGTTTTGGGGTTTTGTTTTCAGGTTTTGGGGCCTTTTTGGGCCCACAAAAACAGCCAGATGGTTGCTGAGGGGTCCGGAGAGCCGGGCCGCTCAGAGGACAATGTTCCCGAGAGGAATTTAATTAGGGAAGAAACTGTGGTGGGAAAGGAAAAAAAAATGCCCAAAGATTTGGGCCGGGACCTCAGGAGGTTTGGTAAAGAAAACACGGTGGTGGTGCAGTGTGAGGATAAGAAGATTCGAGCTTGGGATATTATCCAGGCGGTTCATGAGGACTGTGGCGAGGGAAGCTGCTTTGCCTGCTGACCAAAGCCAAATGTGGGATTCGAGGTGACGGTCAGTGGTCGTGAGGAGGTGGAAAGACTGTTACTCAGTCTGAAAGTTGGTGAGAAATTCTTGGAGGTGACTCTGCTATATTCAGAGGAGGTGGTGGTTTCATTTTTGAACTTGCCAGTTTACATCGAGGATGAAGTGCTGAGCAAGAAGTTGGAGTCGTGGGACATTAAAATCTGTTCTGCAATAAAGAGGAGGTACTATCCGGGAACACGGGTAGCAGACGGAACCCGGTATGTAAAGGTACGGTTCCCAGAGGGGGTGAGGTCATTGCCGTACAGTATGAAGTTCGAGACACTGGAAGGAGTGCAGTACTTTCGTGTGCTGCATGATAACCAAGTAAAGGTGTGCTATTATTGTCTTGGACATGACCATCTCGTAAGAAACTGTCCAGACCTGTATTGTTACAATTGCGGTGAGTCGGGACACATTGCTCGGAGCTGCAAAGTAGAGCGCTGTGGGGTGTGTCGCAAAGGCCCCACCCGCTGTGAGTGTGTGGCAGAAGGGAGCGATATGAGTGATGAGGAGATGGGAGAAGGAGCAGGAGCTGAGTGTGGAACGGCCGGAGGAGCGGTGCAGTCGGAGGACACAGCCGGTAAAATGAAGGAGAAAGGAGCACAGGAAGATGCAGAGGATGGCGGAGTGGAGAACGGGATGGAGATGGCGGAAAACATGCAGAGTGCTGTGGAGGGGAACAAAGACAGCAGCGGGCAGCGAGGGTCGAGTGCAGACTCGAGCCTTAGTGCGGTTCGGCTCCCCCCGGGGAGTCTGGTGTCTGCGGGGGGAGAGGTGGTGGGAGCGGGGTGTGTGGTGGATGTGGGTGCTCCGGGGAGAGGCGGGGAGTCGGATATCTTGGTGAGCGGGAGGGGGCAGGACGGGGAGAGGGTGCAAGAGGCAGGAGCCTTAAAGGGACAGCAGGATGGGATCGGCGCGATAGAGACGTCAGAAGGGAACAATCTAGGTGAGCCATTGTCCCATGGAGTAAGGGAACAGGGTGCAAGGGTCAGAGGTGGAGATGTGGTCGAAGGGAGCGGCACAGTGGGAGAAACTGCGATAGCAGGAAGACTCTCTGTGGGAGATGAAGTATCTGACGGGGAGCAGGATTATGTATCGGACGGGGAGCAGGCACAGGGGGTTGCAGAAGAGCTTGAGTGTGAGGAATTAGAGGGGTCAGAGACATGGAAGTCGGGGGTGGGGTGGCATCATGTGGAAAGGGAAAGGTTAGTGAGGGGCAGAAGGAGGGAGAAAGGGCAGCTCCTGGGCCCAAACTTAAGGCAAGGAAGAGGCTGAAACAGCAGGGAGGGGTCAAACAGGAGGTGAAAAAGAGTCGGAGGCTGCAGGAAAAAGCAACAGCTGCCCGAAAAGTTGGGAAGGAGCATGTGAGGAGGGAAGAGCCAGAGATTAAATGATGGGGAGATTATTGGGCATACTTCCCTTCTTTGGAGCCATGATTACATTGGTCTCGATTAATGTGAATGGACTGAGGGGTGAGAAGAAATTGCAGCAGTTGTTGCAGGGTTTTAAAGGCACGGACTTGTTGTGTCTGCAAGAAACCTTTTGGGATGAGGATATTCTAGAAAGAGTTCAGAAGGTTTGGAAGGGAGAGGTGTTTGCAAGTTGTGCAAACAATAACCGTAGAGGGGTGGCTGTTTTGGTGAGTCCGTCCATAGAAGAGAACGTTGCCTTGGTGGACAAGGACGCTGAGGGGAGATTTTTACGGCTAAGGGTAAAGATGGAGGGATTTAACTGCGATCTCTTTAATATCTATGCACCGAACGACCATTGCAAGCGTCGCGAGTTTTTTCGGGGGTTATTCGCTGAAGCAGCAGAGATGGAAAATCCTTGTATAGTGGGGGATTTTAATGTATTTTTATCTTGGTTGGACATTCCAGCCCAGATGACCTTTAAGGATGATAACTCCAGAGGGATGATTGTGCTGCAGCCTCCACACACAGGAGAAAGGATCTCGCTCGAAACAAGAACTCAGCACGTGCACAAAGTACAGACCCCGGACCCACAGCCGTATGCGTGCACCGTGTGCGGGCGAAACGTTTCTGGTCACAAAGCCCCGGCGCGCACCCCCCTCCCCCCCAGTAATACAGGAAACTCTTTTTTATCCGGCACCGACGGGACCGGCGTGGTGCCGGTTGATCAAAAAGTCAGGAATACAGAGAGGTATACTTACCAAGGTACGAGAGCCCCGTACACGGCCACAGATCCAGGAACCCCGGTTACACGGCCACAGATCCAGGAACCCCGGTTACACGGCCACAGATCCAGGAACCCCGGTTACACGGCCACAGATCCAGGAACCCCGGCTACACGGCCACAGATCCAGGAACCCCGGTTACACGGCCACAGATCCAGGAACCCCGGTTACACGGCCACAGATCCAGGAACCCCGGTTACACGGCCACAGATCCAGGAACCCCGGTTACACGGCCACAGATCCAGGAACCCCGGTTACACGGCCACAGATCCAGGAACCCCGGTTACACGGCCACAGATCCAGGAACCCCGGTTACACGGCCACAGATCCAGGAACCCCGGTTACACGGCCACAGATCCAGGAACCCCGGTTACACGGCCACAGATCCAGGAACCCCGGTTACACGGCCATAGATCCAGGAAACCCGGTTACACGGCCACTAATATATAGTAAAACTTACCTGAACCTACTCCTGAATTTGGCCGGTTAAGAGAGATTTCCGGATATTTTTGGGTGCCGGTTAAAAGAGAGTTTCCTGTAATACCCCCGGCCCGCGCCACCCCTCCCCCCACTCTGTGCCGTCACAACTCAGCAGTCCCCGGCCTCAAACCGAATCAATTGAGCCGGAGGCGAAACGAGCCCGGGGCCCAGCCGCTGGCAGGAGGCGACCTGGAACGGTATGAGTAACTCATGGGGGTCCGCTTTCCTTGCCCATGTTTGACCTGATACCATGAGACTTCATGGGGTCCGGAGTCAATGTTGAGGACTCCCAGGGCCACTCCTTCCCGACTGTATACCACCGTGCTGCCAAAACTAGTGGGTCTGTCCTGCCGGTGGGACAGGACACACCCAGGGATGGTAATAAAGGAATCTGGGACGTTGGCTGAAAGGAATGATTCTGTGAGTATGACTATTGCTCGAGTAGCCTGTGGGACAGTTCTCCCAATTTTAGCACAAGTTCTCAGTTGTCAGTGAGGAGGACTTTGCAGGGTCGACTGGGCTGGGTGTGCTTTTGTCGTGTCTGAATTCGATGCCTAAGTTGATGCTGTGTGGTCTGCCAGTTTGGTTCTTATTATGCTTTTTTTGCAGTGGTTTAATAGGCCATTTAAGAGTCAACCACATTGCTGTGGAGTTACATTAAGGCCAGACCGGGTAAGGATGGCAAGTTTGCTTCCCTGAAGAACATTAGTGAACCAGTTGGGTTTTTACAACAATCCCATATCTTCATGGTCACCGTTACTGATACCGGCTTTTTATTCCATCTTAATCGTTAAGATTTGCATTTTAATCAGTCAGTGGTTTAAATCAATCTGAACTTTTCCAATTCAGCAAGAGGTGAAAACCTGCTCCAAATGCTGAACAATCGGACATTTCCTGATTAAAAGCCTCTCATCTTTACTCCGCAATAGTTTATTGTACATTGACTGTTTCCTGTTTATACCCTGAAGATATGGAATATCTTTTTAATAACAATTTTGTCAATAAGGAAAATATGTTTTCCAAAGAAATTGCAGCGAGCTTTGCAGTAGTGCGGATGTGTTGCAGTTCCAGGCTCTTCCAACAGATGTCCTCGCCCTCCTTTGCCAACAAACTCCCAGTTCCACATTAAACAGAGTTACAGTGTACGAGTAATTTGCGACGTGACGTGTGGTGAGTGTAAAATGCTCAGGAGGAACAGGTAACTTTGGACCTATGGTTCCCAAAGCTCTCCACCACTGAATGGCGGAGCAGGCTCGAGGGGCCGTATGGCCTACTCCTGCTCCTAATTATTATGTTCGTTTGTTCATAACAAGCTGAGCAAGGCATAACTTAGAGACCAAATTTCCCAGAGTTTTGAGCCCAAACAAACAAAGAGTTGCTTCATGTTGCATATTTACTTAATACAATCAACCCAACAGGTCAGAGTTCAATGGGCCTTCGAGCACTAACTCCTGACAAGTTGGACAGTGTGTCAAAGGTCAGAACAACAACCTCTTGATCCATGTTTAGGAAGGACGATTTGGAGATAATTTTTGAAAGCCCTGTTGCTGTTCCCCAACAGCCCAAAGCTCATGGATCGTGGAAAAGCATTCTGAAACCTGTGAGATGAAAAGGAAAGAAAGAGAGACTTGCATTTCTATAGCGCCTTTCACAACCAGCGGACACCTCAAAGCACTTTACAGCCAATGAAGTACTTTTTGGAGTGTAGTCACTGTTGTACCGTGGCAGCCAATTGCACACAGCAAACTCCCACAAACACCAATGTGATAATGACCAGATAATCTGTTTTAGTGATGTAGATTGAAGGATAAATATTGGCCAGGACACCGGGGAGAACGCCCCTGCTCTTCTTTGAAATAGTGCCATGGGATCTTTTACATCTACCTAAGAGAGTAGACGGGGCTTCGGTTTAATGTCTCATCTGAAAGACGGCACCTCCGACAGTGCAGCACTCCCTCAGTACTGCACTGGAGTGTCAGCCTAGCTTTTGGTGCTCAAGTCTCTGGAGTGGGATTTAAACCCACAACCTTCGGACTCAGAGGCAAGGGTGCTACCCACAGAGCCACTGGCTGACACACATTTTGTGCTCAGTTGGAATGAAAAACAGAAAGCCTTTCACGTCCACCGGACGTCCCAAAGTGCTTTACAGCCAATGAAGTACTTTTTGAAGTGCAGTCACTGTTGTAATGTAGGAAAGCAGACTGGTGATTGTCCAGTGAGGGAAAACCATCGATTCTCAGATAAACTCATGTTGTGATGATGTCGGAGTGGATCTCCCACTCTTGCAGCGGCTGAGAGACCAGTCTGGGCATTGTTCACCAGGACTACAGGTTGCATAGATTGTGGATTAAGCGGCAGTGTGTGTTATGACTAAAGGACCATGATTGGATCGCACACTGTTTACATTGTATCATAGAATAGAATCAAAGAAAAATTACGACACAGCAGGAGGCCATTCGGCCCATCGTGTCCGTGCCGGTCGGAAAAGAGCTATTCAGCCTAAACCCACCTTCCAGCACTCGGTCCGTAGCCCTGTAGGTTATAACTCTTCAATTGCACATCCAAGTACTTTTTAAATGTGATGAGGGTCTCTGCCTCAACCACCCTTTCGGGCAGTGAGTTCCAGACCCCCACCACCCTCTGGGTGACATTTTTTTCCCTCATCTCCCCTCTAATCCTTCTCCCAATTACTTTAAATCTATGCCCCCTGGTTCTTGACCCCTCTGCTAAGGGAACTAGGTCCTTCCTATCCACTCTATCTCGGCATCTAATAATTTTATACACCTCAATCAAGTCTCCCCTCAGCCACCTCTGTTCCAAGGAAAACAACCCCAGCCTATCCAATCACAGCTAAAGTTTTCCAGTCCTGGCAACATCCTCCTAAATCTCCTTTGCACTCTCTCTAGTGCAAGCACATCCTTCCTGTAATGTGGTGACCAGAACTGCACGCAGTACTCTAGCTGTGGCCTAACTAGTGCTGTATACAGTTCAAGCATCACCTCCCTGCTCTTAAATCCTATGCCTCGGCTATTAAAAGAAAGCATTCTGTATGCCTTTTTAACTACTTTATCGACTTGTCCTGCTACCTTTAAGGACCTGTGGACGTACACTCCAAGGTCTCTCTGTTCCTCCACACCTCTCAATATCCTCCCATGTATTGTGTATTCCCTTGCCTTGTTGCCCCTCCCCAAATGCATTACCTCACACTTTTCCAGATTGAATTCCATTTGCCACTTTTCTGCCCAACTGACCAGTTCATCGATATCTTCCTGCAGTCTGAAGCTTTCCTCCTCACTGTCAACCACACAGCCAATTTTTGTATCATCTGTAAATTTCTTTATCATGCCCCCTACATTGAAGTCTAAACCATTAATATATACCACATAAAGTAAGGGACCGAGTACTGAGCCCTGTGGAACCCCACTGGAAACAGCCTTCCAGTCGCAAAAACTCCCCTCAACCGTCACCCTCTGCTTCCTGCCACTGAGCCAATTTTGGATCCACTTTGCCACTTTCCCTTGGATCCCATGGGCTTTTACTTTTTTGATCAGCCTGCCATGTGGGACCTTGTCAAAAGCCTTGCTAAAATCCACGCAGACTACATCAAACGCACTGCCCTCATCGACCCTCCTTGTTACCTCCTCAAAGAATTCAATCATGTTAGTCAGACACGACCTTCCCTTAACAAAACCATGCTGACTGCCCCTGATTAATCTGTGTCTTTCTAAATGAAGGTTTATACTGTCCCTCAGAATTGATTCCAGTAATTTGTCCACCACCGAGGTTAAACTAACAGGCCTGCCATTGCTCGGTTTATCCTTCCTCCCTTTTTAAACAATCTTCTTCTTAGGCAGTCCCTCAGAACCGAGGATGACTTGCTTCCACATTAAAAATGAGTTCTCAGGTGACTGATGAGTCCAATGCGGGACCTACAGTCTCTGTCACAGGTGGGGCAGACGGTGGTTGAAGGGGCGGGTGGGTGGGGTGCTTGGGTTGATGTGCACTCCTTGCGCTGCCTGCGCTTGGCTTCTGCTTGCTCCCGGCGAAGAGACTCGAGGTGTTCGGCGCCTTCCCGGATGCTTCTCCTCCACTTTGTGCGGTCTTGGGCCAGGGATTCCTAGGTGTTGGTGGGGATGTTACACTTTTTCAAGGAGGCTTTGAGGGTGTCCTTGAAGCGTTTCCTCTGCCCACCTGGGAATCTCTTGCCGTGCCGGAGCTCCAAGTTGAGCTTGCTTTGGGAGTCTCATATCGGGCATGCGGACAATGTGACCCATCCATCGGAGCTGATTGAGTGTGGTCAAAGCTTCGATGCTGGGGATGTTGGCCTGAGCAAGAACACTGATATTGGTGCACCTATCCTGCCAATGGAATTGCAGGATCTTGCAGAGGCAGCATTGGTGTTACCTCTCCCGTACTTTGAGGTGCCTGCTGTACATGGTCCATGTCTCTGAGACATACAGCAGGGCGGGGTATCACTGCTGCTCTGTAGACCATGAGCTTAGTGCCGGGTTTGAGGTCCTGGTCTTCAAACACTCTCTTCCTCAGGCGACCGAAGGCTGCACTGGCACACTGAAGGCGGTGTTGGACTTCGTCGTCGACGTCTGCCCTTGTTGACAGTAGGCACCCGAGGTGGTCCACGTTGTCCAAGGCCTTGTCGTGGATTTTGATCATCGGGGGGCAGTACTGTGTGGCGGGGGCAGGTTGGTAGAGGGCCTTTGTCTTATGGATGTTTAGTATAAGGCCCATGCTCTTGTACGCTTCGGTGAAGGTGTTGACGATGGTTTGGAGTTCGACCTCCGTCGTCTGCATAGTGTAATTCGATGACAGAGGATGGAACAACCTTGGATCTGGACTGGAGGCGACGGAGGTTGAACAGTTTCCCATTTGTTCTGTAAATTAGCTCCACTCCAGTGGGGAGCTTACTGAGAGTGAAATGGAGCATTGCAGCAAGGAAGATTGAGAAGAGCGTTGGTGCGGTGACACAGCCTTGCTTGACCCCGGTTCGTACGTGAATTGGGTCTGTGGTGGAACCATTGGTCTGGATCACGGCTTGCAGGTTGTCGTGAAGCAGGCGGAGGATGGTGACAAACCTTTGAGGGCAGCCGAATTTGAGGAGGACACTCCATAATCCTCAACGGTTGACAGTGTCGAAGGCCTTTGTGAGATCAAAGAAGGCCATGTACAGCAGTTGGTGCTGTTCCCTGCATTTCTCTTGTAATTGACGCGCGGTGAAGATCATGTCCATTGTGCCCTAGTGGACGTAATCCGCATTGCGACTCTGGGAGGAGCTCTTCGGCCACTGGGAGAAGGCAATTGAGGAGGATTCTTGCGATGACTTTCCCTGTGGCAGACAGCAGGGAAACTCCTCTGCAATTACCGCAATCGGACTTGTCACCTTTGTTGAAGATGGTCACAATTACAGCGTCTCTGACCTCCTCCTTCCGGATAAGAGAAATGAGTTCATGAATTGACACCAGTAGTGCTTCTCCGCCATGCTTTAGTGCCTCGACAGGGATTCCATCTGCTCCTGAGGCCTTGTTGTTCTTCAGTTGTCCGATGGCCTTTTCAGCCTCATGGGGTTCTGATGGTACAAAGTTAGCAGTTCTCCAATCCTCCTGGCACCACAGGTGAGGATTGGAATTGGAACTAATTGATTGGCACCCCATCTTCCACCTAAAAGATTAACGATTTTGTTCTTTTGATGACCTCGAAGAGTGGTATTGTCCAGTCTACTAACCACAACCTGACGTTGGCAACAACCATTATGACATCAGCGATGCCGTATAGCAACGGCCAGCAAGTAGAAAATTCCCACACTGATGGGCAGTAGCACTTGTCCCACAGGTAATTCTGATTTTTGTTCATGTTCCCCCAGAGGGGTAGGGAGACGGAGCAGAGGAAACCAACAATTGGTCTCCCTCTATCTCAAAGAGCAGAGGGAGCCTCCACCATCTCCCCAGGCCAAAAATTAGTTCAAGATGCGACTCGGCACACCTCGGTTCAGAATTTAAAATAAGAATTTGGCTCTCGCTCATGTCTCTCAGGACTTGCATCTTTTACATCACAATGGCTGCTCATGAGTCTTCACCTATTCATATGGAATTTTATTTGTTACTAAGGCTTTCCCTGGATTTTTAATCGGAGCCCAAAATAAATAAAGAAGTATCTCTCCTTTCTCTTTTTGGCAATGCATTTAAATTGTTTCCTTATTTGCATATCTACAGACATTCGCCAATCGGGCAGCGGATTCTTCATCGTCCCCACGTGGCAGAACCAGGACTGCTTTATAGTCGCTGATGATTGGCTCAGCACAATGCCAATCAGATTAGTACCCCACCTTTTCCGTTTTGTTTATTGGTTGTTCACAATGCCATTCAACCCTATCCGAGCCATGTGATTGGTGATGCTGTGTGTGGGGGCGGGCCTGTTGGTTATGTGCCGCCTCCCACAGTTGGCAAGCCCTGTGGGGAAGTGTTGACAGCAGCAACTCCCAGAGTGGGACTGACTGAACTTTTCTTTCCTCCTTCCCCCTGCTCGGTTCCCCCTCGCTCAGACCTGTCAACTTTCCCTCCTCTGGAGCCAGACTCACTCATTTAGCTTCAAAATGTGACCTGTTCTTTATTCATTCTCGGGATGTTGGCGTCACAGGCAATGTCACTTCTAAATTTTTTGGGTGCACGGCCCCCTTTAACGGGCTGTGCGACCCTTTCAAATTTCTGCGCGAGCTCGGTTTTTCTATTCAAAAGCTGGTGAGCAGCCTGCGCGGGACCTGTAGACCGCAGCATGACTGCGCAACTTCACGGGAACATTGGTCGCTGGCGAGCCCACCGTCTATTGCCCTCCCTTTCTTGCCCTTGAGAAGGTGGTGATGGGTCTTCTTGAACCGCTGCAGCCCGAGTGGTGAAGATGTTTCCACGGTGCTATTGGGTAGGGAGTTCCAGGTTTTTGACTCAGTGACGATAAACGAACAGTGTTATATATCCAAGTGCTGAAGACCAGGGGAGTGCGGTCTGGAGAAAATCCACGGCACCGTGGAGCAAATGAATGCACAGGAGTCACTGCAAAGTGTAGAAATGCAGTGGTCTCCTCCACCCTCACCTCCAACAACAAGTGCGAGGAGCTCATGGACTCTCTAAGATTGAGACCATCCGATCAGCTGCCTCTGCCACTTCTCTCTCTTCCCCGAACTTACCGGGTCAAACTTCCTCTAAGGTTCCCCCCATGCCCCAGCCCTGAACTCGCATCTTTCTCTTGTTTCTCTCCTATTTCCCCTCACGCCCTCTCCAAGCTCATCTTGTCCATGGACCCACTTCCTGCTCCCTCGACCCTATTCCCACTAAACTGCTGACCACCCAACTTCCCTTCCTGGCCCCCATGTTAGCTGACATTGTTAACGGTTCTCTCTCCTCAGGTACTGTCCCCCTCTCCCTCAAATCTGCCGTCATCACCCCTTTCCTCAAAAAACAACCCTTGGCCCCTCCATCCTTCCAAACTACCGCCCCATTTCCAACCTCCCTTTCCTCTCCAAAATCCTTGAACACGTTGTCGCCTCTCAAATCCGTGCCCATCTTTCCCGGAACTCCATGTTTGAATCCCTCCAATCAGGTTTCCGCCCTTGCCACAGTACCAAAACGGCTCTCATCAAAGTCACAAATGACATCCTATGTGACTGTGACAAAGGTAAACTATCCCTCTTTGTCCTTCTTGACTTGTCTGCAGCCTTTGACACGGTTGACCACTCCATCCTTCTCCAACGCCTCTCCACCATCGTCCAGCTGGGTGTGACTGCACTCGCCTGGTTCCATTCCTATCTATCTAATCGTAGCCAGAGAATCACCTGCAATGGCTTCTCTTCCCGCTCCCGCACCGTTACCTCTGCTGTCCCCCAAGGATCTATACTTGGCCCCCTCATCTCATTTCTCATCTACATGCTGCCCCTTGGCGATATCAACAACAACAGCAACAACTTGTATTTATATAGCGCCTTTAATGTAGTAAAACGCCTCAAGGTGCTTCACAGGAGTATTATAAGACAAAACATTTGACACCGAGCCACATAAGGAGAAATTAGGGCAGGTGACCAAAAGCTTGGACAAAGAGGTAGGTTTTAAGGAGCTTCTTAAAGGAGGAAAGAGAGGTAGCGAGGCGGAGAGGTGTAGGGAGGGAATTCCAGAGCTTAGGGCCCAGGCAACAGAAGGCACGGCCACCAATGGTTGAGTGATTATAAACAGGGATGTTCAGGAGGGCAGAATTAGAGGAGCGCAGATATCTCGGGGTGGGGGGGGGTTGTAGGGATGAAGGAGATTACAGAGATAGGGAGGGGGGAGGTCATGGAGGGACTGAAAACAAGGATGAGAATTTTGAAATTGAGGTGCTGCTTAACCAGGAGCCAATGTAGGTCAGCGAGCACAGGGGTGATGGGTGAACGGGACTTGGTGCGAGTTAGGACACGGGCAGTCGAGTTTTGGAAGACTTCAAGTTTACGTAGGGTGGAATGTGGGAGGCCAGCCAGGAGTGTGTTGGAATAGTCAAGTCTGGAGGTAACAAAGGCATGGATGAGGGTTTCAGCAGCGGATGAGCTGACGCAAGGGGCGGAGACGGGCGGTGGAAGTAGGCGGTCTTTGTTATGCTGTGGATATGTGGTCGGAAGCTCATTTCAGGGTCAAATATGACACCAAGGGGGAGAAATTCGGTATCGCCCCGTTTGGGGCGCTAGTACTGGCGTTGCGCGAACTTTAGCACCAGGCGCAATTTATCGCCACCTCGCGTGATATTGGGCTGCAGCGCCCCTGAAGGTGATTGCAGCACTAAATCAGGCGCTGCACGCTACTCTTAAGGCGCTAACCCCGGCGGCGCAACTCAATTTCTCGGCAGCCAGGCACAGCGCAGGTGCTGTCAATAATCGATTTCCACGAGACACACTGGCGCCGGCCCGCTCTTAAAGGGGCAGGTCAAGTCGCATCAGCAGCCACACTCTGCGCCTTGTCGGCCTCAAAATCGGTGCTGAGCAAACTGTGGCGTCCCAGACTTCGCAGACATGGAGAGGGCCAGGCAGAGAGTGGAGCGATTCAGCGATGAGGCCTTGGATGCTCTGGTTGGTGCAGTGGAGCGCCGGCAGGCTGTGCTGTACCCCGAAAATGGCAGGCGGCCTCATCAGAGAGATTACCGGCGAGCTTGGAGGGAAGTTTCCCAGAGAGTGACCTCCACCAGCGTGGTGCCCAGGACTCCTGTTCAATGCAGGAAGAAGTTCAACGACCTCACTCGGGTCGTTAGGGTAAGTGCCTTTTTCACAATCATCTCCATCCCTCCATCTGCAACTCACTTTATGGCCAGAGGGTCTGCGAAACCCCAATGGCCAGCTGTCACCCATAACCCATGGCCCTTTCTGGAAACACACACGCACATTCAGCTCAGTGCATAATGTAAGGGCTATTCGACCATGGGGGGCATGTGATGTCAGCTCAGGGCAGCATAATGTAAGGGCTATTCGACCATGGGGGGCACGTGATGTCAGCTCAGGGCAGCATAATGTAAGGGCTATTCGACCATGGGGGGCACGTGATGTCAGCTCAGGGCAGCATAATGTAAGGGCTATTCGACCATGGGGGGCATGTGATGTCAGCTCAGTGCATAATGTAAGGGCTATTCGACCATGGGGGGCATGTGATGTCGGCTCAGGGCAGCATAATGTAAGGGCTATTCAACCATGGGGGGCATGTGATGTCAGCTCAGGGCAGCATAATGTAAGGGCTATTCGACCATGGGGGGCATGTGATGTCAGCTCAGGGCAGCGTAATGTAAGGGCTATTCGACCATGGGGGGCATGTGATGTCAGATCAGGGCAGCGTAATGTAAGGGCTATTCGCCCATGGGGGGCATGTGATGTCAGCTCAGGGCAGCATAATTTAAGGGCTATCCGACCATGGGGGGCATGTGATGTCAGCTCAGGGCAGCGTAATGTAAGGGCTATTCAACCATGGGGGGCATGTGATGTCAGCTCAGTGCAGCATAATGTAAGGGCTATTCAACCATGGGGGGCATGTGATGTCAGATCAGGGCAGCATAATGTAAGGGCTATTCGACCATGGTGGGCATGTGATGTCAGCTCAGGGCAGCATAATGTAAGGGCTATTCGACCATGGGGGCATGTGATGTCAGCTCAGGGCAGCATAATGTAAGGGCTATTCGGCCATGGGGGCATGTGATGTCAGCTCAGGGCAGCATGTTTCATCACTTCCCGTTCTTTCTCTTGCAGGCCAAGCTGGCCAGGAACCGTCGGGAGCAGATTCGCACCGGAGGAGGCCGGCCTCATCTGCAGACCCAGACAGACCTCGAAGAGCGTGTACACCAGATTGCTGGAGGCCGGATGAGTGGTCCTGTCACCTCTGGAGCCGCCGACCCCATTGTGCAGAGCGATGGTAAGGTCATCACCTTTCTGAACTCTCTCCTTCCACTTGTTCCCCCCACCAGCATGCTTTTTCACTTTGGGCCCAAGTCAGTGCATTGCAGCACTCATGCATCCCTTGCTGCCACCCTGTCCTTTCGCTAAAGCCACTCTTCAACCTCAGCAATGCACGGCAAACTGCGAGATGTTGGCTATGTCTCCAGTTGCGCCCTGAAAGGAGCCGCTTGCGAAGAAGTTAAGGGCAACAGTGATCTTCGCAGCCACTGACAGAGAGGTCCTGCACCTTATCTGCGGCTGCAGATCTGGCTGAAGCAGGTGGCACAGCTCAGTCACCACCTCCTTTCTAAAGCGCAGCCTTCTGATACACTGCTCCTCCGACATGTTCATGTATGAGAACTGCTGTCGGAAAACCCTGGCAGTGTACCGTCTCCTGTGGCGACGTCTGTTGTCCCTCCTCCATCTGGCCATGCCTGCCCCTCTCTCCCTGCGTCTCTGTGCCCTTTCCAGATGATTCAGCAGCAGGACATTCGCCTCCAATGCAGCCCCCATAATAAGTGCACACAGAAAGTTTCCCCGTTTGAAAAGCTCACCAACAGCAAGGAGATGGTCAGAAGGCTGAAGTTCTGCTGCCAGCGCTGGCTCAGTGGTGAAAGGGCTCTCAGTGTGCAGCTGAGCAACTCTCTGTAACTCTGGAAGAAGTTGTGCTCCAGAAATGGCTGCCGCTTTTAAACCACAGCAGTCCCCTTTGAAGAGCGCCCCCCCAGCCCGAGAGCGGCTGGGGAGCACTCCAGGTAAGCTGTCCTTATTAGCGCCAGGCGGAACGGAGGGGGGGCGCCACTGAATTTCTGGTCCGGGGTGCCCAAAAGGCGTTGCACACTGAAATGACGTCATGATCTGCCTGCGCCCGTTTTGCGCCGGCGATAAATGTACGCTCGATATGGGAGGAGGCGCAAGGATCGCTGCGCCCGGGCGCTAGTTGGTTAGCGCCCCACTTCTCGGCATCTTTACGCACTAATAGATGGCGCAACCAACCGAATTTCTCCCCCCAAGGTTGCAAACAGTGTGGTTCAGCCTCAGACAGATGTTAGAGAGAGGGATGGAGTCGGTGGCTAGGGAACGGAGTTTGTGGCGGGGACCAAAAACAATGGCTTCGGTCTTCCCAATATTTAATTGGAAAACATTTCTGAACATCATCTGAAAACACAGCGTCAGTTTCCACGTGTACGCTGACCACACCCAGCTCTACCTCACGACCACCTCTCTCGACCCCTGCACTGTCTCTAAATTGTCAGATTGCTTGTCCAACATACAGTACTGGATGTGCAAAAATTTCCTCCAACTAAATATTGGGAAGACCAAAGCCATTGTCTTCAGTCCCTGCCACAAACTCCGTTCCCTAGCCCTCTGCCTGGTAACTGTCTGAGGCTGATCCAGACTGTTTGCGACATTAGTGTCATATTTGACCCCGAGATGAGCTTCTGACCACCTATCCGCGCCATCATTAAGACCGCCTCCTTCCACCTCCGTAACATCGCCCATCTCCGCCCCTGCCTCAGCTCATCCGCTGCTGAAACCCTCATCCATGCCTTTGTTACCTCTAGACTTGACTATTCCAACTATTCCTGGCTGGCCTCCCACATTCTATCCTACGAGGTGATCCAAAACTCGACTGCCCGTGTCCTAACTCACACCAAGTCCCGTTCACCCATCATCCCTGTGTTCGCTGACCTACATTGGCTCCTGGTTAAACAACACCTTGATTTTAAAATTCTCATCCTTGTTTTCAAATCCCTCCATGGCCTCGCCCCTCCCTATCTCTGTAATCTCCTCCAGCCCCACAACCCCCCGGGATATCTGCGCTCCTCTAATTCTGGCCTCTTAAGCATCCCTGATTTTAATCGCTCCACCATTGGTGGCCGTGCCTTCAGCTACCTCGGCCCTAAGCTCTGGAATTCCCTCCCTAAACCTCTCCGCCTCACTACCTCTCTTTCCTCCATTAAGATGCTCCTTACAACCAACCTCTTTGACTATGCTTTTGGTCACCTGTCCTAATGTCTCCTTATGTGACTCGGTGTCAAATCTTGTTTTATAGCCATCCTGTGAAGCACCTTGGGATGTTTTATTACTTTAAAGGTGCTAGACATGTTGTTGTTGTCAGGGTGATAGACAGGCGTTTCTGCAACTGATGACGTGAGTTACACATGGTGTGTTGCCTCCCTGGTGTCAGGGTGAAGGACATCACTGAACGGGTGCAGAACATTCTGCGGGGGAAGGGGAACAGCCAGAAGTCGTGGTCCATGTGGGAACCAATGACATAGGAAGGAAAAGGGTTGAGGTTCTGCAGTCAGATTTTCAGGAGCTTGGGAGGAGGTTATAGAGCAGGATCTCAAAGATAGCAAATTCGGGATTACTTCCAGTGCCACGCGCCAGTGAGTATAGGAATAGTCGGATAAGACAGGTTAATGCATGGCTGGAGAAATGGTGCAGGAGGGAGGGCTTCAGATTCCTGGGGCATTGGGACCAGTTCTGGGGCAGGAGGGACCTGTTCAAGGTGGACGGGTTGCACCTCAACAGAGCTGGGACCAATGTCCTCGCGGGGAGGTTAACTAGTGCTGTGGGGGAGGGTTTAAACTAAGTTGGCAGGGGGATGGGCACCTGGATGAAGCATTAGAGAGGAGAAACCAGGTGTACAGAGAACTGGGAGAGGCAAATAGCCCGAGAGTAAAGAATAGTTCAGAAGTAGGAGGGATCAGACAGGGGGCAAATGCAGGCGGACTAAGATGGGTTTGGAATACATGTGTGTAAATGCTGCTTTTATTTCAGATTTCCAGCATCCGCAGTACTTTGCTGCTGTATGAGAGGACTCTGGGTAGCGGACACCTTCACTCATTTAAGAATCATTCAGATGCAGTAATGGGGAGTATAGGGATGTTGTGGAGGGATGAATTAATAAGGGCAAATGGCCTTTCCCATCACCACGTGTCTGGTGATCTGAAGTCCAGGCAGACTCCACACCGCTGTTGGATTCATGTGGAACTGGGAGTTTGTTGGCAATGGAGTGCGAGGACATCTGTTGGAAGAGCACGGAACTGCAACACATCCGCACTACTGCAAAGCTCGCTGCAATTTCTTGGCAAAAAAAATCAATGGACCAGTAATTCCGGTCCCAACGCGTGAGTACGGACGGGGTACTCACGCGTGGGCCCGTTGGAAGTGCCGGACTTCAGCATGCACAGCGCATGCGCGGGAAACCGGCATTTCCTGTCCTCTGAACCAAGGGGTTGAGAGGAAGAACCCGTGCGCGCAGGAGTCTGCGTGTGCGCGCTGAAATTCCTTGTTTTCCACAGGTTTGCACGTGTGTAAGGGCCTCTCCTTTTTACGAAAATAAAAAGGAGACGTAAAGACTTCATTCTTTAAGGTAAGTGGTCTATTGCTTAAAATGATAACATTTTTTCCACAGCTTTATTGTTTTTAAGGACTTTACAGTAAGGTAAGTGTAGTTTTAGACCTGATTTTTTTTTAAATTATTTTTTTCAAAAATTTGATTAATTGTTTAAAATAGTTTTTTAAAGTTATTTATAGTTTATTTAATTCTTGGGATGTTTTTTAAAACTTTATTTAAAGTTAAACTAGTCTTTTGGGCGCTCGTACTTTTCATGAGTTTGACAGTTCTTACTATCAAACTCATGAATGAAGTTTCCCCTCCCCTGATTGGCTGCACAGTGCTCACCTGATCCCAGCCGGCACATCGCACTAACTACGCTGCTGTATCAGGCAAGCACATCGCGCTGACATCTGAACCGGGCCAGTGACAGGAATTCCAAGCAGGCCCAGGCTTCAGATGTCGGCGCGCCGGGTGAGTGCACATCGGAGGCTTGCACGCGCGGCAAGCCCCCGAACCTAATTTCTGGGCCATTACTTTCCTTACTTTATTTACAAAATTGTTATTAAAAATATAATACATATCTTCAGGGTATAAACAGGAAACAGTCAATGTACAATAAACTATTGTGGAGTAAAGATGAGAGGCTTTTAATCAGGAAATATCCGATTGTTCAGCATTTGGAGCAGTTTTCACCTCTTGCTGAACTGAAATTGATTTAAACCACTGATTAATCTTAACAATTAAGATGGAATAAAAAGCTAGTATCAGTAATGGTGACCATGAAGCTATCGGACTGTTGTAAAAACCCCAAAATAAAATGCAAATACACAACTCGTGCGTCACTAGAATCATTAGTCCAGGTCTCCAGATTACCAGTAACATCAACCACTACACTACCAGACCTACTCTCCGCTAAGGAAAACAACCCCAGTTTCTCTAGTCGCTCCACTAAAGCCCCTCATCCCTGGTACCATTCCAGTAAATCTCTCTGCACCTTCTCCGAGGCCTTGACATCCTTCCTGGATTCCTTTATATTCGCTGGAGTTTAGAAGAATGAGAGGGGACCTCATTGAAACTTATAAAATTCTAACAGGACTAGACAGACTAGATGCAGGAAGGATGTTCCCGATGGCGGGGGAGTCCAGAACCAGGGGTCACAGTCTAAGGATAAGGGGTAAGCCATTTAGGACTGAGATGAGGAGGAATTTCTTCACCCAGAGAGTGGTGAACCTGTGGAATTCTCTACCACACAAGGAAGTTGAGGCCAATTCATTAAATATATTCAAGAAGGAGTTAGATATATTTCTTAAGGCTAAAGGGATCAAGGGATATGGGGAGAAAGCAGGGACAGGGTACTGAATTTGAATGATCGGCCGTGATCCAGGGAGTAGCCCTGGGAGTCCTCAGCATTGACTCCGGACCCCATGAGGTCTCATGGCATCAAGTCAAACATGGGCAAGGAAACCTCCTGCTAATTACCACCTACCGCCGTCCTTACCTGGTCTGGCCTACATGTGACTCCAGACCCACAGCAATGTGGTTGACTCTTAATGCCCTCTGAAATGGCCTAGCAAGCCACTCAGTTGTAAACAACCGCTACGAAAAACAAGAAGAATAAAACCGGACGGACCACCCGGCATCGACCTCGGCACCGGAAACGACAACGACAGCGGCAAACCCAGCCCTGTCGACCCTGCAAAGTCCTCCTTACCAACATCTGGGGGCTTGTGCCAAAATTGGGAGAGCTGTCCCACAGACTAGTCAAGCAACAGCCTGACATAGTCATAATTACCGAATCATACCTTACAACCAATGTCCCAGACACCACCATCACCATCCCTGGGTATGTCCTGTCCCACCGACAGGACAGACCCACCAGAGGTGGTGGCACCGTGGTGTACAGTCAGGGAGTAGCCCTGGGAGTCCTCAGCATTGACTCAGGACCCCATGAGGTCTCATGGCATCAAGTCAAACATGGGCAAGGAAACCTCCTGCTAATTACCACCTACCGCCCCCCCTCAGCTGATGAATCATTACTCCTTCATGTTGAACACCAATTGGAAGAAGCACTGAGAGTAGCAAGGGCACAAAATGTCCTCTGGGTGGGGGACTTCAATGTCCTTCACCAAGAGTGACTCGGTAGCACCACAACTGACCGAGCTGGCCGAGTCCTTAAGGACATAGCTGCCAGACTGGGTCTGCGACAGGTGGTGAGGGAGCCAACAAGAGGGACACACCTACACAACCATCAGATCAAATCAAAGCTCTGCAGTCCTGCCACATCCAGTCGTGAGTGGTGGTGGACAATTAAACAGTTAACAGGAGGAGGAGGCTCCAAAAATATCCCCATCCTCAATGATGGTGGAGCCCAGCACATGAGTGCAAAAGACAAGGCTGAAGCATTTGCAACTATCTTCAGCCAGAAGTGCCGAGTGGATGATCCATCTCGGCCTCCTCCTGAGGTCCCCAGCATCACAGATGCCAGTCTTCAGCCCATTCAATTCACTCCACGTGATGTCAAGAAACGGCTGAAGACACTGGATACTGCAAAGGCTATGGGCCCTGACAACATTCCGGCAATAGTACTGAAGACTTGTGCTCCAGAACTAGCTGCGCCCCTAGCCAAGCTGTTCCAGTACAGCTACAACACTGGCATCTACCCGGCAATGTGGAAAATTGCCCAAGTATGTCCTGTCTACAAAAAGCAGGACAAATCCGACCCGGCCAATTACCGTCCCATCAGTCTACTCTCAATCATCAGCAAAGTGATGGAAGGTGCCGTCGACAGTGCTCTCAAGCGGCACTTACTCAGCAATAACCTACTAACTGACGCCCAGTTTGGGTTCCGCCAGGGCCACTCAGCTCCTGACCTCATTACAGCCTTGGTCCAAACATGGACAAAAGAGCTGAACTCAAGAGGTGAGGTGAGAGTGACTGCCCTTGACATCAAGGCAGCATTTGATCGAGTGTGGCATCAAGGAGCCCTAGCAAAACTGAAGTCAATGGGAATCAAGGGGAAAACTCTCCATTGGTTGGAATCATACCTAGCACAAAGGAAGTTGGCTGTGGTTGTTGGAGGTCATTCATCTCAATCACATGACATCACTGCAGGAGTTCCTCAGGGCAGTGTCCTAGGCCCAACCTTCTTCAGCTGTTTCATCAATGACCTTCCCTTAATCATAAGGTCAGAAGTGGGGATGTTCGCTGATGATTGCACACTGTTCAGCACCATTCGAGACTCATCAGATACTGACGCAGTCCGTGTCCATATGCAGCAAGACCTGGACAACATTCAGACTTGGGCTGACAAGTGGCAAGTAACATTCGCACCACACAAGTGCCAGGCAATGACCATCTCCAACAAGCGATAATCTAACCATCTCCCTTTGACATTCAATGGCATTACCATCGCTGAATCCCCCACTATCAACATCCTGGGGGTTACCATTGATCAGAAACTGAACTGGACCAGCCATATAAATACTGTGGCTACAAGAGCAGGCCAGAGGCTGGGAATTCTGCGGCGAGTGTCTCACCTCCTGACTCCCCAAAGCCTTTCCACCATCTACAAGGCACAAGTCAGGAGTGTGATGGAATACTCTCCACTTGCCTGGATGAGTGCAGCTCCAACAACACTCAAGAAGCTCGACACCATTCAGGATAAAGCAGCCCGCTTGATTGGCACCCCATCCACCACCTTCAACATTCACTCCCTCCACCACCGGCGCACTGTGGCTGCAGTGTGTACCATCTACAAGATGCACTGCAGCAACTCGCCAAAGCTCCTTCAACAGCACCTTCCAAACCTGCGACCCCTACCACTTAGAAGTGGGCAGCAGACGCATGGGAACATCACCATCTACAAGTACCCCTCCAAGCCACACACCATCCTGACTTGGACCTGTATCGCCGTTCCTTCACTGTCGCTGGGCCAAAATCCTGGAACTCCCTTCCTAACAGCATTGTGGGTGTACCTGCACCATATGGACTGCAGCGGTTCAAGAAGGCGGCTCACCACCATCTTCTCAAGGGCAATTAGGGATGGGCACTAAATGCAGGCCTAGCCAGCGACGCCCACATCCCATCAATGAATTTTAAAAAAAATGGCGGAGCAGACTCGAGGGGCCGAATGGCCTACTCCTGCTCCTATCTTCTATATTTCTATGTTTCTATGTTTCCTAAAGTGTGGTGCCCAGAACTGAACACAATATTCCAGCTGAGGCCTAACCACAGTTTTATAAAGGTTTAGCAGAATTTCCTTGCTTTTGTACTCTATTCCTCTATTAATAAAGCCAAGGATCACATATGCTTTTTAACAGCCTTCTCAACTTGTCCTGCCACCTTCAAATTGTTGTGTTCATACACCCCCAGGTTTCCCTGTTCCTGCACCCCTCTTTCAAATTGTGCCATTTGGTTCATTTTGCATCTCCTCATTCTTCCTACCAAAATGCATCACTTCACACTTCTCTGCGTTAAATTTCATCTGCCATGTGTCTGCCCATTTCACCAGTCTGCCTCTGTCCTCCTGAAGTCTGTTACTATCATCCTCATTGTTTACTACATTTCCGAGTTTTGTGTCACCTGCACACTTTGAAATTATGCCCTGTATACCCAAGCCCAGGTCATTAATATATATCAAAAAGAGCAGTGGTCCTAAAACCGATCCCTGGAGGACACCACTGTACACTTCCCTCCAGTCTGAAAAACAACCATTCACCACGACTCTCTGCTTTCTGTCCCTTAGCCAATTTCGTACCCACGCTGCCACTGTCCCTTTAATCCCATGGGCTTTAATTTTGCCAACAAGTCTATTATGTGGCACTTTGTCAAACACCCTTTGAAAGTCCATATACACAACATCAGCTGCACTACCCTCATCAATCCTCTCTGTTACTTCATCAAAGAACTCAATTAAGTTAGTCAAACATGATTTGCCTTTAACTAATCCGTGCTGGCTTTCATTTATTAGCCCATACTTTTCTAAATGCCAATTAATTTTGTCCCGGATTATTGTCTCTAAAAGATTCCCCACCACTGATGTTCGGCTGACTGGCCTGTAGTTGCTGGGTTTATGCCTCTCCACTATTTTAAACAGGGGTGTAACATTTGCAATCCTCCAGTCCTCTTGTAATGTATATATCTTTAAGGGGGGAACTATGTTTTACAGCTCATGTATACTGCAGTACCGGCAGTGACCACACCTGTATATAGCACTGAGTAGTAATCTGTACAGTTCAGTTGCAGTGTGAGCCACATTGAGTAAACACCTGTTGTACCGTTCTGCGCAGTCTGTGTCTTATTATACACGGACGCAACATTGGCGACGAGGCAGGTTCGAACCTACCTGTAACTCTGCATCACCTCCCGGGGATTCGTTCCTGGAGATCAGTGGATTGGAGGTCAAGGCCAGAGACTCGGGCGTTGACCACGGGCAACCGCCCAGTCATCCAGCAGAGACTCGAGAATTGCGGGGGAGGCTGTCGAGAGCCAGGCTTGGCTTTCCAGTCGAGGTGGTCCAGCGAAACGGGCTGGCAACAGGTAGTGCGCAGACCCTTCCCGGACAGCGGCAGGCTAGAGCCCGACCGAGCGGCACAGCAGAGGGCCGAGCAGCGTCAACGGGGGAGAGTGAGAGAGGGCAGAGCGCACAGGGCGCAGCCGGTGTTCAGGGGCCGAGAAACGTTGGAGAGAGGGAGAGAGAGACACGCAGAAACCCGCGAGGCACCGCCATTGCCATGAGGACCGCCGAGAGTGGCGTTGGCAGCAGCGCAGGAGAAGCGCGCAAAACCTACAGGGCGCCGCCATTGCCACGAGAACCGCCGGGAGCGGCGTTGGCAGCAGCGGGGGAGGAAGGAAAGCGCGGGAGACGCCATTTTAAGCCATTGGGAGACGCCATTTTAAACCAGACCCAAAATGCCGAAGAGTGGCAGTATCACCGCATTTGACAATGAAGTCGAAGATTGGACTACATATGTCGAACGAATAGAGGTGTACTGCAAGGCAAATGGGGTGTCAGATGACAAGAAAGCGTCGGTATTGTTAAATTTAATGGGTGCAAAGACGTATGGTTTATTACGAAATCTAGTAACCCCAATGAAGCCAATGGAAAAGAGTTTTGAAGACACAGTAACGATACTAAAGGAACATTTAAACCCCACACCGCTGCTGATAGCAGAAAGATTCAAGTTTCACAAACGGAACCAGCATAAGGATGAAAGCAATGCTGATTATTTAACAGAACTGCGCAAACTATCGAAACACTGCCAGTTTGGAGCGGGACTGGCAGATACCTTAAGGGACAAGTTTGTGTGTGGGCTTCAAAGTGAAGGAACCCAGAAACGGCTTTCATCTGAAAAGGACCTTACGCTGGAAAAGGCTTTCAGCATTGCGGTATCATATGAAGCAGCAGCACGGGGCGCTGCAGAGATACAACAGAGACCGCAAGAATATGGCACAAACGAAATGTCATATGGAACAGAGAAGTGCTATCGCTGCGGCAGAACAACACACGACCAGAATGATTGCTGGTTCAAAGACAAAGTGTGCAGACAGTGTGGAAAAGTAGGACACATAGCACGAGTCTACAGGTCGGGAAAGAAAACCAGCAATAAGAAACCTACCAAGATGACGGAGAATAGCTCAGACGAACAAAAGAGTGATAATGACTCCGAAAGCAGGGAACTGAGTTGTCTGAAACTACATAATGTGATCACAACGGAGGATCACCGAACCATTTGGGTCACTCTCAAGATAGCAGGAGTCCAGGTAAAGATGGAATTGGACACAGGATCAGCCCTAACAGTCATAAACCGACGGGACTACGAGCAGCTATTCTCACACATACCCTTGAGAGACACAAAAATTATTCTAAAGACATACACGGGGCAAAAAGTCTACCCCAAAGGAAAAATAAGGGTGACCGTTATATATAACGGTAAGGAAACACCAAAACTAGAGCTGTATGCATTGCAAGATGGAGGACCACCATTACTGGGACGTGAATGGATCCGGAAAATACAACTGGATTGGCATTCCATACAGGCACTGACTGTGGCTGACAAAAAGGATGACGACGTCACACCTGGGCGACTGTCAAAGATCCTAACTGACGCGAAAGAAGTGTTCCAGCAAGGACTCGGAACACTAAAAGGCATGACAGCGACGATTAAAATTGAAGAAAACGCAAGCCCAAAATTTTTTAAGGCCAGACCGGTACCTTATGCGATCCGCCCAGCCGTCAAAGCAGAGCTGGAGAGTCTGGAACGTTCAGGTGTACTGTCCAAGGTAGACTGGAGCGAGTGGGCCACACCCATCGTCCCTGTGATGAAAAAGTCGTTGAGCAGCACGCCTGGGGAACCAAGCAAGGTTCGCATCTGTGGGGACTTTAAGGTAACACTGAACCCGGTCCTTCACACCGTACAATATCCACTTCCGCGGATTGAAGATATTTTCGCCTCGCTATCTGGAGGGAAGCGCTTCACTAAGATTGATCTGGCCCAGGCGTATCTGCAAATGGAGGTAGAAGAAGCATTAAAAAAAACACCTCACAATCAACACCCATAAAGGTCTCTACCAATACAACCGGCTGGTATTCGGGGTAACATCAGCTCCGGCTATTTGGCAGAGGGCAATGGAACAAGTCCTGCAAGGGATCCCAGGGACCCAGTGTTATTTGGACGACATCCTGGTCACAGGCGAAAATGACAGTGATCACCTTGCCAACCTGGAGCAGGTGCTCACTAGATTGCAGGAATATGGGCTCCGAGCTAACCGCCCCAAATGCGAGTTTTTTAGAAAACAGATCTCGTATTGTGGCCACGTTATCGATAAAGAGGGGTTACATAAGTCCCCAGAGAAGATTGAGGCAGTAGTCAAGGCTCCAGCACCGGAAAATGTGTCACAACTGAGGTCATTCCTCGGGCTGGTAAACTACTACCATAAGTTCTTGCCAAATTTGTCTACAATACTACACCCACTGAACACCCTACTGCAAACTGGGGTGCCATGGAAGTGGAGTGACGAATGTAGATGAGCTTTCCAGAAGAGCAAAACACTAATCACATCGAAAGAGGTATTGGCCCATTACAACCCAGCATTACCAATTCGGTTGGCATGTGATGCGTCACCCTACGGCATTGGAACGGTGCTGTCGCACAAATTCTCGGACGGCTCAGAGAGGCCAATAGCCTTTGCGTCACAATCACTAACCTCAGCCGAGTGTAACTACGCCCAGATTGACAGGGAGGCCCTCAGCCTAGTGTGGGGAGTGAAAAAGTTCAATCACTATCTGCACGGGCAGAAATTCACCTTGCTGACTGATCACCAGCCTCTTGTCTCCATTTTTAATCCGAAGAAGGGCGTTCCGGTGATGACTGCGCAACGACTACAAAGATGGTCACTTTTTCTAGGGGCGCACCACTATGAGATTGAATATAAGGGCACAAAACAGCATGCAAATGCTGATGGGCTATCACGCCTGCCACTGCCTACTGCGGAGGAAGCACCAGCAGTGGATCCTGTCGAAATATTCCATTCGACTATAGTTGAATACCTACCGGTAACTAATGCTTGTATCGAAAAGGAAACCCGAAATGACCTGACACTGTCTCGGGTATATGATTTGACGGTGAAGGGATGGCCAGCACATGGCGACTCACTGTTGCCAGCATTCTCGACAAGGAGAGAACAGCTGTCAGTGTGCCGGGGGACCTTGATGTGTGGATCCCGAGTGGTAATTCCACCCAAGTTAAGGGATAGAGTGCTCAATGAGCTTCATGAGGGTCATCTGGGAGGGGTAAAAATGAAAAGCCTAGCCAGGGCTTATGTGTGGTGGCCGGGAATCGATAAACAAATCGAGGACCTGACCAAGAGCTGCTCAGGATGCCAGAAAGTCCAAAATGCACCACCACAGGCCCCTCTACACCCAAGGGAGTGGCCCTCATCTCCATGGCAACGGGTGCATATTGATTTTGCTGGTCCATTCATGGACTCGATGTTTTTAATAGCCGTGGATGTGCACTCGAAATGGCCTGAGGTCATCAAAATGTCCTCCACCACCACGGAGAAAACTATTGCAGTCCTACGGACCATTTTTGCCAGGAATGGCTTGCCAGAACAGATTTGCTTCGGCAACGGACCACAGTTTGTGTCCGAAGAGTTCCGGAGGTTCTTGATAAAGAATGGGGTAAGGCATTACACATCCGCCCCGTATCATCCAGCCACAAATGGATTGGCTGAGAGGTTCGTACAAACCTTTAAGAAGGCAATAAAGGCTATGTACAATGACAACATTCCGCTGCAGCACAAGGTGGACAAGTTCCTGTTCGCCTACCGGAATGCGACACATGCAGTCACCAACCAGGCCCCAGCCATGATGTTCTTTAACCGAAGGTTAAGATCTTGCCTGGATTTGCTCAGACCAAACGTACGAAGAGATGTTGAGAGTAAGCAATTCCAGCACATCAATGAGAAGCCAACAAGGAGCTTCAATGTAGGGCAACCAGTCTTGGCCCGCGACTACTGAACAGAAAAATGGCAGCCAGGAACGATATGCACACGGCAGGGCGCACTAATGTACACAGTGGACGTTGGGGAGAGCATCGTGAGATGCTGACCAGTTCCTAGAGTCACAGGAACAAGTCAACCCCATGCCTTGCCCATACGTACCTAGTGATGAACCAACCGACGACAGGGGGCCAGAATCGCCTCCGCACCAAGAGCAAGACACTTGGGAAAGGCACTATCCAGAAAGGATCAGGAAGCCTCTCCAAAGACTGAATATATAAATAGACTATTTTCAGCTAATGTTGCATGTTAAAAGTATTAATTGTAATTAGTTTGATATTTAATTGTTAAATGAGTGTTATGGTACTGTTAATCTAAAAGGGGAGGAATTGTAATGTATATACCTTTAAGGGGGGAACTATGTTTTACAGCTCATGTATACTGCAGTACCGGCAGTGACCACACCTGTATATAGCACTGAGTAGTAATCTGTACAGTTCAGTTGCAGTGTGAGCCACGTTGAGTAAACACCTGTTGTACCGTTCTCCGCAGTCTGTGTCTTATTATAGACGGACGCAACACCTCTGGCACCACCCCCATATCTAAGGAGGATTGGAAGATTGTGGCCAGAGCCTCTGCAATTTCCACCCTTACTTCCCTTGGTAACCTACAGACATCCCATCCGGACCGGGTGATTTTTCTACTTTGAGGTTTCATGTAAACCTCAACATTTTATGTACATCCTCTTTATCTATTTTTATCCTATCCAAGATCGCTACTGTCTCTTCCCTCACTGCTACATTGGCAGCATCCTCTTCTTTAGTGAAGACAGATGCAAAGTATTCACTTAGTACCTCAGCCAAGCCCCCTGCCTCTATTAGAAGATTTCCTTTTCCCTAATTTCCTTTGACTAGCCTTGTACTATTTATGTCTTTATAAAAATACTTTTGGGTTCCCTTTTATGTTAGTCGCTAATCTATTCTCGTACTCTCGCTTTGCCCCACTTATTCCCCTTTATAGATCTCCTCTGTACTTGCTATATTCAGTTTGGTTCGCTATTGTATTATGAACCTTACATTTGTCAGAAGCCTCCTTTTTCTGTCCCATTTTAACCTCTATATCTTTAGTCATCCAGGGAGCTCGAGCTTTGGATGTCTTTACTTTCCCCCTCATGGGAATGTGTCTACTCTGTACCCAAACCATCTCCTCTCTGAAGACCTCCCATTGTTCAATGACTGTTTTGTCTACCAGTTGTTGATTCCAATCCACCAGGACCAGATTCCGTTTCAACTCCCTGAAATTAGCCCTCCTCCAGTTGAATATTTTCACGTTTAATTATTCATTGTCCTTTTCCATTACTATTCTAAACCTAATGATATTGTGATCACTGTTTCCCAAATGCTCCCACACTGAGTCATGCTCCACTTGCCCCACTTCATTCCCCAGAACTAGATCCAGCGCTGATACCTTCTTCGTTGGGCTGGAAACACACTGATCAAGAAAGTTCTCTTGTACATATTTCAGGAATTCCTCCCCCTCTTTTCTCTTTACACTGTTACTATCCCAGTCTATATTAGGAGAATTCAAGCCCCCGTTATCACTACTCTATAGAGCTTGCATCTTTCTGTAATTTGCCTGCAAATGTGCTCCTCTATCTCTTTCCCACTATTCGGTGGCCTATAGTATACCCCCAGTAGTGTAATAACTCCTCTATTGTTCCTTAATTCTAAACAAATAGAGTTTGTCTTTGACCCTTCAACTACATCATCCCACTCCAGTGGTATAAAAGTTTCTTTGATCAATACTGCCAGCCTTCTCCTTTTTTCCCTCCCCTATCTTTCCTGAATACCTGTAGCCAGGAATATTAAGTTCCCAATCCTTCCCTTCTTCGAGCCAGGTCTCTGTTATTGTCACTATATCATAGTCCCATGTGGTGCCTTGTGCCTGCAGCTCACCAGCCTTATTGACCACGCTCCAGGCATTTACACTCATGCACTCCAAACCCATCTTAGTCTGCCTCGCATTTGCCCCCTGTCTGATCCCTCCTACTTCTGAACTATTCTTTACTCTCGGGCTATTTGCTCTCCATGTTCTCTGTGCACCTGGTTTCTCCTCTCTAATGATTCATCCTGGTGCCCACCCCCCTGCCAAATTAGTTTAAACCCTCCCCCACAGCACTAGTTAACCTCCCCGCGAGGACATTGGTCCCAGCTCTGTTGAGGTGCAACCCGTCCACCTTGAACAGGTCCCTCCTGCCCCAGTACTGGTCCCAATGCCCCAGGAATCTGAAGCTTTGCACCATTTCTCCAGCCATGCATTAACCTGTCTTATCTTACTATTTCTATATTTACTACGATCACAAGAACTGGCTGTTCCCCTTCCCCCTTCAAAATATTCTTCACCCTTTCAGGGAGGCAGCACTCCATGTGGGACTCATATCAGCAGTTGCATAAATGCCTGTCTATCCCCGACCAATGTTCCCAGTAAGCTCCAGGGATCCCGCACAGCCGGCTTGCTGGCCTTTCAATACAAAAACCGCGCATGTGCCAAAAAAATTAGAGGAAACATTGCCCCTCGACTGTCAAATCCCCTACGGCTATGACCACTGCATTTCTACACTTTGCTGTGTCCCCCTGTGCAGTCATTTGCCCTACAGTGCAGTGGATGTGCTCTAGACTGCACTCCCCCGAGGTGTTGTCACCCTCAGCACTTGGAAATATATCACCGTTCCTTCATCGTCACTAGGTCAAAATCCTAGAACTCCCTCCTTAACCGCTCCTTCATGTAAACAGCAGACATGGCCATTGTAAATAAAGGAAGTTGTTTATTGGACAAAATGTGCTTCCTTCCAGCAAAAAAAAAACAATGGCAACAAAAAGCAAAAATATCACACTGACACATAAGTGACTCGCACACCCGGGAGACTGTCCAAAACAGTACGACCATCCAGACCTGCATCCTCGGCCTTGATTTCAACAAAAACGGGGTTTCAACAGCACCCTCTAATCTTTCCCCCTTAATGGTGATCTGCTTCTCCTGCGAGTTCTGCCCCGTCCCCCCCTGCAGCTCCTTCGTAGTGGGACCCCAGTGGCTGCAGCAAGGCTGGGGGAGGCCTGCTGACTGTTCGAAATCGCAGCTGCCCGTGAGGAACGGCCTGGACCAGCTCTGGCCCTGGAGGGCCCGGCTGCTGACTGCTCCAACATGGCATGGGTGGAAGCAGTCTGTCCTGCAGGTGGTGGCAGCTGCAGTGGAGAAGTGCCAGCGGTTGGAGCAGGAATGCTGTCATCCTGAGAGCGGACAGCAGCTCCCTGGTCGGCCAACACACTGGCACTCTGACGGGCCAGCAACGCAGCAGGCGCAGCAATCGGCTGGTCCACAGATTGCTGGCCTGCTGTGGTGCTGCAAGGGCCCCGGGGAATCCTGCCTGATCCAGCGAGGGTGGCAGCAGTCAGTTGTCGCATGGCCTCAATCTGCGCCTGCATGAGGCCAGTGAGTGACTGCGTGGCAGCACTCAGCACTTGCGTGGCAGGTGCCAGAGCTTCAGTGAAGCCCTGGACAGTCCTTTCCATTGCTGTCGCGAAGCCCTGGACAGTCCTTTCCATTGCTACCCCGAAGCCCTGGACCATCCTTTCCAGTGCTGCCCCAAAGCCCTGGACCGTCCTTTCCAGTGCTGTCCCGAAGTCCTGCGCACTCCGGGCCTGTGCTGTGCCAAAGTCTTGGACACTCCTTGCCAGTGTCTCGATGGATTCAGGCATCCTTGCCACTGCAGCCATGAGCTCAGTATGCCTCAGCCCAGCCTGGGCGCTCATTTCAGAGAGGGCACGCACCTCCTCTGCGCTCTGTGCAGCAGCACTCGCGGCCTGACTCACCCTCTGGGGAGACGGCCCCCGAGCTTCCCTACCCCCCTTGCGTTGCTGCAGGCCGCTGGTTCCTGGAGCTGGCTCCTCCCCAGAGCATTCCCCCCAGCTCCCCTCCAGGGAAGTAGTCTCCCCAGTCGGCAGATGGGCTGGCTCGCCTGAGGGTGGTTCGGATGGTCCGGCTTCCTCCTGGTTATCGCCTCCAGAGTCAGTGGCACTGGCAGCTTGAGGGCTCAGCTCCCGAGCTGGTGAGGCAGCATCTGAAAGCAGGGAGGTTGAAGAGTGTCTTTAGCGAAAGGACAGGGTGGCAGCAAGGGATGCATGAGTGCTGCAATGCGTTGACTTGGGCCCAAAGTGAAAAAGCATGCTGGTGGGGGGAACAAGTGGAAGGAGAGAGTTCAGAAAGGTGATGACCTTACCATCGCTCTGCACAATGGGGTCGGTGGCTCCAGAGGTGACAGGACCACTCATCCAGCCTCCAGCAATCTGGTGTACACGCTCTTCGAGGTCTGTCTGGGTCTGCAGATGAGGCCGACCTCCTCCGGTGCGAATCTGCTCCCGACGGTTCCTGGCCAGCTTGGCCTGCAAGAGAAAGAACGGGAAGTGATGAAACATGCTGCCCTGATCTGACATCACATGCCCCCCATGGTCGAATAGCCCTTACATTATGCTGCACTGAGCTGACATCACATGCCCCCCAATGTCGAATAGCCCTTACATTATGCACTGAGCTGACATCACATGCCCCCCATGGTCGAATAGCCCTTACATTACGCTGCCCTGAGCTGACATCACATGCCCCCCATGGTCGAATAGCCCTTACATTATGCTGCCCTGAGCTGACATCACATGCCCCCCATGGTCGAATAGCCCTTACATTATGCACTGAGCTGACATCACATCCCCCACATGGTCGAATAGCCCTTACATTACGCTGCCCTGAGCTGACATCACGTGCCCCCCATGGTCGAATAGCCCTTACATTACGCTGCCCTGAGCTGACATCACGTGCCCCCCATGGTCGAATAGCCCTTACATTATGCTGCCCTGAGCTGACATCACGTGCCCCCCATGGTCGAATAGCCCTTACATCACGCTGCCCTGAGCTGACATCACGTGCCCCCCATGGTCGAATAGCCCTTACATTATGCTGCCCTGAGCTGACATCACATGCCCCCCATGGTCGAATAGCCCTTACATTACGCTGCCCTGAGCTGACATCACATGCCCCCCATGGTCGAATAGCCCTTACATTATGCACTGAGCTGAATGTGCGTGTGTGTTTCCAGAAAGGGCCATGGGTTATGGGTGACAGCTGGCCATTGGGGTTTCGCAGACCCTCTGGCCATAAAGTGAGTTGCAGATGGAGGGATGGAGATGATTGTGAAAAAGGCACTTACCCTAACGACCCGAGTGAGGTCGTTGAACTTCTTCCTGCATTGAACAGGAGTCCTGGGCACCATGCTGGTGGAGGTCACTCTCTGGGAAACTTCCCTCCAAGCTCGCCGGTAATCTCTCTGATGAGGCCGCCTGCCATTTTCGGGGTACAGCACAGCCTGCCGGCGCTCCACTGCACCAACCAGAGCATCCAAGGCCTCATCGCTGAATCGCTCCACTCTCTGCCTGGCCCTCTCCATGTCTGCGAAGTCTGGGACGCCACAGCTTGCTCAGCACCGATTTTGAGGCCGACAAGGCGCAGAGTGTGGCTGCTGATGCGACTTGACCTGCCCCTTTAAAAGCGGGCCGGCGCCAGTGTGTCTCGTGGAAATCGATTATTGACAGCACCTGTGCTGTGCCTGGCCGCCGAGAAATTGAGTTGCGCCGCCGGGGTTAGCGCCTTAAGAGTAGCGTGCAGCGCCTGATTTAGTGCCGCAATCACCTTCAGGGGCGCTGCAGCCCAATATCACGCGAGGTGGCGATAAATTGCGCCTGGTGCTAAAGTTTGCGCAACGCCAGTACTGGCGCCCCAAACGGGGCGATACCGAATTTCTCCCCCTTGGTGTCATATTTGACCCTAAAATGAGCTTCCGACCACATATCCGCAGCATAACAAAGACCACCTACTTCCACCGCCCGTCTCCGCCCCTTGCGTCAGCTCATCCGCTGCTGAAACCCTCATCCATGCCTTTGTTACCTCCAGACTTGACTATTCCAACACACTCCTGGCCGGCCTCCCACATTCCACCCTACGTAAACTTGAAGTCTTCCAAAACTCGGCTGCCCGTGTCCTAACTCGCACAAAGTCCCGTTCACCCATCACCCCTGTGCTCGCTGACCTACATTGGCTCCTGGTTAAACAGCACCTCAATTTCAAAATTCTCATCCTTGTTTTCAAATCCCTCCATGGCCTCGCCTCTCCCTATCTCTGTAATCTCCTTCATCCCTACAACCACCCCCCCCCCCGAGATATCTGCGCTCCTCTAATTCTGCCCTCCTGAGCATCCCTGTTTATAATCACTCAACCATTGGTGGCCGTGCCTTCTGTTGCCTGGGCCCTAAGCTCTGGAATTCCCTCCCTACACCTCTCCGCCTCGCTACCTCTCTTTCCTCCTTTAAGAAGCTCCTTAAAACCTACCTCTTTGTCCAAGCTTTTGGTCACCTGCCCTAATTTCTCCTTATGTGGCTCGGTGTCAAATGTTTTGTCTTATAATACTCCTGTGAAGCGCCTTGAGATGTTTTACTACATTAAAGGAGCTATATAAATACAAGTTGTTGCTGTTGTTGTTGATATCGCCAAGGGGCAGCATGTAGATGAGAAATGAGATGAGGGGGCCAAGTATAGATCCTTGGGGGACAGCAGAGGTAGCGGTGCGGGAGCGGGAAGAGAAGCCATTGCAGGTGATTCTCTGGCTACGATTAGATAGATAAGAATGGAACCAGGCGAGAGCAGTCACACCCAGCTGGACGATGGTGGAGAGGCGTTGGAGAAGGATGGAGTGGTCAACCGTGTCAAAGGCTGCAGACAAGTCAAGAAGGACGAAGAGGGATAGTTTACCTTTGTCACAGTCACATAGGATGTCATTTGTGACTTTGATGAGAGCTGTTTTGGTACTGTGGCAAGGGCGGAAACCTGATTGGAGGGATTCAAACATGGAGTTCCGGGAAAGATGGGCACGGATTTGAGAGGCGACAACATGTTCAAGGGTTTTGGAGAGGAAAGGGAGGTTGGAAATGGGGCGGTAGTTTGGAAGGATGGAGGGGCCAAGGGTTGTTATTTGAGGAAAGGGGTGATGATGGCAGATTTGAGGGAGAGGGGGACAGTACCTGAGGAGAGAGAACCGTTAACAATGTCAGCTAACATGGGGGCCAGGAAGGGAAGTTGGGTGGTCAGGAGTTTAGTGGGAATTGGGTCGAGGGGGCAGGAAGTGGGTCCATGGACAAGATGAGCTTGGAGAGGGCGTGAGGGGAAATAGGAGAGAAACTAGAGAAAGATGCGAGTTCAGGGCTGGTGCATGGGGGGAACCTTAGAGGAAGTTTGACCCGGGAAGCTCGGGGAAGAGAGGGAAGTGGCAGAGGCAGCTGATCGGATGGTCTCAATCTTAGAGAGTCCATGAGCTCCTCGCACTTGTTGTTGGAGGTGAGGGTGAAGGAGACCACTGCATTTCTACACTTTGCAGTGACTCCTGTGCATTCATTTGCTCCACGGTGCCGTGGATTTTCTCCAGACCGCACTCCCCTGGTCTTCAGCACTTGGACATATAACGCTGTTCGTTTGTCGTCACTGAGTCAAAAACCTGGAACTCCCTACCCAATAGCACCGTGGAAACATCTTCACAACTCGGGCTGCAGCGGTTCAAGAAGACCCATCACCACCTTCTCAAGGGCAAGAAAGGGAGGGCAACAGACGGTGGGCTCGCCAGCAACCAATGTTCCCGTGAAGTTGAGCAGTCATGCTGCGGTCTACAGGTATCGCGCAGGCTGCTCACCAGCTTTTGAATGGAATAACCGAGCTTGCGCAGAAATTTGAAAGGGTTGCGCAGCCCGTTAAAGGGGCCGTGCACCCAAAAAATTTAGAGGGAACATTGCCTGTGATGCCAACATCCCGAGAATGAATAAAGAACAGATCACATTTTGAAGCTAAACGAGTGAGTCTGGCTCCAGAGGAGGGAAAGTTGACAGGTCTGAGCGAGGGGAAACCGAGCAGGGGGGAAGGAGGAAAGAAAAGTTCAGTCAGTCCCACTCTGGGAGTTGCTGCTGTCAACACTTCCCCACAGGGCTTGCCAACTGTGGGAGGTGGCACATAACCAACAGGCCCGCCCCCACACACAGCATCACCAATCACATGGCTCGGATAGGGTTGAATGGCATTGCGAGCAACCAATAAACAAAATGGAAAAGGTGGGGTACTAACCTGATTGGCATTGTGCTGAGCCAAACATCAGCGACTATAAAGCAGTCCTGGGTCTGCCACGTGGGGACGATGAATAATCCGCTGCCCGATTGGCGAATGTCTGTAGATATGCAAATAAGGAAACAATTTAAATGTGTTGCCAAAAAGAGAAAGGAGAGATACTTCTTTATTTATTTTGGGCTCCGATTAAAAATACAGGGAAAGCCTTAGGAGTAAACAAAGTTCCATATGAATAGGTGATGGCTCATGAGCAGTCATTGTGATGTAAAAGAGGTGAGGCCTGAGAGACACGAGCGGGAAGCAGGATTTTGTTTTATATTTTGAATCGCTTTATTGTGCGTCAATTCAATTCACAATTCAAATAATTTTTGGCCTGGGGAGATGGTGGGGGCTTCCTCTGCTCTATGAGATAGAGGGTTTCCTCTGCTCCGTCTCCCTTCCCCTCTGGGGGAACATGAACAAAAATCAGAATTGTATATGTGACAAGTGCCACCGCGCATCAGCGTGACTCACCATTGCTATATGGCATTGCTGATGTCATAATGGGTATTGCCAACATCAGGTTTAGGTTAGAGGTTAGTAGACTGGACAATACCACTCTTCGAGGTCATCAAAAGAACAAAATCGTTAATCTTTTAGGTGGAAGATGGGGTGCCAATCAATTAGTTCCAATTCCAATCCTCACCTGTGGTGCCAGGAGGATTGGAGAACTGCTAACTTTGTACCATCACAACCCCATGAGGCTGAAAAGGCCATCGGACAACTGAAGAACAACAAGGCCTCAGGAGCAGATGGAATCCCTGCCGAGGCACTAAAGCATGGCGGAGAAGCACTACTGGTGTCAATTCATGAACTCATTTCTCTTATCCGGAAGGAGGAGGTCAGAGACGCCGTAACTGTGACCATCTTCAACAAAGGTGACAAGTCCGATTGCGGTAATTACAGAGGAGTTTCCCTGCTGTCTGCCACAGGGAAAGTCATCGCAAGAATCCTCCTCAATTGCCTTCTCCCAGTGGCCGAAGAGCTCCTCCCAGAGTCGCAATGCGGATTACGTCCACTAGGGCACAATGGACATGATCTTCACCGCGCATCAATTACAAGAGAAATGCAGGGAACAGCACCAACCGCTGTACATGGCCTTCTTTGATCTCACAAAGGCCTTCGACACTGTCAACCGTTGAGGATTATGGAGTGTCCTCCTCAAATTCGGCTGCCCTCAAAGGTTTGTCACCAACCTCCGCCTGCTTCACGACAACCTGCAAGCCGTGATCCAGGCCAATGGTTCCACCACAGACCCAATTCACGTACGAACCGGGGTCAAGCAAGGCTGTGTCACCGCACCAACGCTCTTTATCTTCCTTGCTGCAATGCTCCATTTCACTCTCAGTAAGCTCCCCACTGGAGTGGAGCTAATTTACAGAACAAATGGGAAACTGTTCAACCTCCGTCGCCTCCAGTCCAGATCCAAGGTTGTTCCATGCTCTGTCATCGAATTACAGTATGCAGACGATGGAGGTCAAACTCCAAACCATCGTCAACACCTTCACCGAAGCGTACGAGAGCATGGGCCTTATACTAAACATCCATAAGACAAAGGCCCTCTACCAACCTGCCCCCGCCACACAGTACTGCCCCCCGATTATCAAAATCCACGACAAGGCCTTGGACAACGTGGACCACCTCGGGTGCCTACTGTCAACAAGGGCAGACGTCGACGACGAAGTCCAACACTGCCTTCAGTGTGCCAGTGCAGCCTTCGGTCGCCTGAGGAAGAGAGTGTTTGAAGACCAGGACCTCAAACCCGGCACTAAGCTCATGGTCTACAGAGCAGCAGTGATACCCCGCCCTGCTGTATGCCTCAGAGACATGGACCATGTACAGCAGGCACCTCAAAGCACGGGAGAGGTAACACCAACACTGCCTCTGCAAGATCCTGCAAATCCATTGGCAGGATAGGTGCACCAATATCAGTGTTCTTGCTCAGGCCAACATCCCCAGCATCGAAGCTTTGACCACACTCAGTCAGCTCCGATGGATGGGTCACATTGTCCGCATGCCCGATATGAGACTCCCAAAGCAAGCTCAACTCGGAGCTCCGGCACGGCAAGAGATTCCCAGGTGGGCAGAGGAAACGCTTCAAGGACACCCTCAAAGCCTCCTTGAAAAAGTGTAACATCCCCACCGACACCTGGGAATCCCTGGCCCAAGACTGCACAAAGTGGATGAGATGCATCCGGGAAGGTGCCGAACACCTCGAGTCTCTTCGCCGGGCGCAAGCAGAAGCCAAGCGCAGGCAGCGCAAGGAGTGCACGTCAACCCAAGCACCCCACCCACCCGCCCCTTCAACCACCGTCTGCCCCACCTGTGACAGAGACTGTATGTCCCGCATTGGACTCATCAGTCACCTGAGAACTCATTTTTAATGTGGAAGCAAGTCATCCTCGGTTCCGAGGGACTGCCTAAGAAGAAGATTGTTTAAAAAGGGAGGAAGGATAAACCGAGCAATGGCAGGCCTGTTAGTTTAACCTCGGTGGTGGACAAATTACTGGAATCAATTCTGAGGGACAGTATAAACCTTCATTTAGAAAGACACAGATTAATCAGGGACAGTCAGCATGGTTTTGTTAAGGGAAGGTTGTGTCTGACTAACTTGATTGAATTCTTTGAGGAGGTAACAAGGAGGGTCGATGAGGGCAGTGCGTTTGATGTAGTCTGCGTGGATTTTAGCAAGGCTTTTGACAAGGTGCCACATGGCAGGCTGATCAAAAAAGTAAAAGCCCATGGGATCCAAGGGAAAGTGGCAAAGTGGATCCAAAATTGGCTCAGTGGCAGGAAGCAGAGGGTGACGGTTGAGGGGAGTTTTTGCGACTGGAAGGCTGTTTCCAGTGGGGTTCCACAGGGCTCAGTACTCGGTCCCTTACTTTATGTGGTATATATTAATGGTTTAGACTTCAATGTAGGGGGCATGATAAGGAAATTTGCAGATGATTCAAAAATTGGCTGTGTGGTTGACAGTGAGGAGGAAAGCTTCAGGCTGCAGGAAGATATCGATGAACTGGTCAGTTGGGCAGAAAAGTGGCAAATGGAATTCAGTCTGGAAAAGTGTGAGGTAATGCATTTGGGGAGGGGCAACAAGGCAAGGGAATACACAATTCATGGGAGGACATTGAGAGGTGTGGAGGAACAGAGAGACCTTGGAGTGTACGTCCACAGGTCCTTAAAGGTAGCAGGACAAGTCGATAAAGTAGTTAAAAAGGCATACAGAATGCTTTCTTTTAATAGCCGAGGCATAGGATTTAAGAGCTGGGAAGTTATGCTTGAACTGTATACAGCACTAGTTAGGCCACAGCTAGAGTACTGCATGCAGTTCTGGTCACCACATTACAGGAAGGATGTGCTTGCACTGGAGAGGGTGCAAAGGAGATTTAGGAGGATGTTGCCAGGACTGGAAAACTTTAGCTGTGATTGGATAGGCTGGGGTTGTTTTCCTTGGAACAGAGGTGGCTGAGGGGAGACTTGATTGAGGTGTATAAAATTATTAGATGCCGAGATAGAGTGGATAGGAAGGACCTAGTTCCCTTAGCAGAGGGGTCAAGAACCAGGGGGCATAGATTTAAAGTAATTGGTAGAAGGATTAGAGGGGAGATGAGGAAAAAATATTTCACCCAGAGGGTGGTGGGGGTCTGGAACTCACTGCCCGAAAGGGTGGTAGAGGCAGAGACCCTCATCACATTTAAAAAGTACTTGGATGTGCAATTGAAGAGTTATAACCTACAGGGCTACGGACCGAGTGCTGGAAGGTGGGTTTAGGCTGGATAGCTCTTTTCCGACCGGCACGGACACGATGGGCCGAATGGCCTCCTGCTGTGTCGTAATTTTTCTTTGATTCTATTCTATGATACAATGTAAACAGTGTGCGATCCAATCATGGTCCTTTAGTCATAACACACACTGCCGCTTAATCCACAATCTATGCAACCTGTCGTCCTGGTGAACAATGCCCAGACTGGTCTCTCAGCCGCTGCAAGAGTGGGAGATCCACTCCGACATCATCACAACATGAGTTTATCTGAGAATCGATGGTTTTCCCTCACTGGACAATCACCAGTCTGCTTTCCTACATTACAACAGTGACTGCACTTCAAAAAGTACTTCATTGGCAGTACTTCATTGGACTGAGGGAGTGCTGCACTGTCGGAGGTGCCGTCTTTCAGATGAGACATTAATCCGAAGCCCCGTCTACTCTCTTAGGTAGATGTAAAAGATCCCATGGCACTATTCTAAAGAAGAGCAGGGGCGTTCTCCCCAGTGTCCTGGCCAATATTTATCCTTCAATCTACATCACTAAAACAGATTATCTGGTCATTATCACATTGGTGTTTGTGGGAGTTTGCTGTGTGTAATTGGCTGCCACGGTACAACAGTGACTACACTCCAAAAAGTACTTCATTGGCTGTAAAGCGCTTTGAGGTGTCCGCTGGTTGTGAAAGGCGCTATAGAAATGCAAGTCTCTCTTTCTTTCCTTTTCATCTCACAGGTTTCAGAATGCTTTTCCACGATCCATGAGCTTTGGGCTGTTGGGGAACAGCAACAGGGCTTTCAAAAATTACCTCCAAATCGTCCTTCCTAAACATGGATCAAGAGGTTGTTGTTCTGACCTTTGACACACTGTCCAACTTGTCAGGAGTTAGTGCTCGAAGGCCCATTGAACTCTGACCTGTTGGGTTGATTGTATTAAGTAAATATGCAACATGAAGCAACTCTTTGTTTGTTTGGGCTCAAAACTCTGGGAAATTTGGTCTCGAAGTTATGCCTTGCTCAGCTTGTTAAGAACAAAATAATATAATAATTAAGAGCAGGAGTAGGCCATACGGCCCCTCGAGCCTGCTCCGCCATTCAGTGGTGGAGAGCTTTGGGAACCATAGGTCCAAAGTTACCTGTTCCTCCTGAGCATTTTACACTCACCACACGTCACTTCGCAAATTACTCGTACACTGTAACTTTGTTTAATGTGGAACTGGGAGTTTGTTGGCAAAGGAGGGCGAGGACATCTGTTGGAAGAGCCTGGAACTGCAACACATCCGCACTACTGCAAAGCTCGCTGCAATTTCTTTGGAAAACATATTTTCCTTATTGACAAAATTGTTTTTAAAAAGATATTCCATATCTTCAGGGTATAAACAGGAAACAGTCAATGTACAAATAAACTATTGCGGAGTAAAGATGAGAGGCTTTTAATCAGGAAATGTCTGATTGTTCAGCATTTGGAGCAGGTTTTCACCTCTTGCTGAATTGGAAAAGTTCAGATTGATTTAAACCACAGACTGATTAAAATGCAAATCTTAACGATTAAGATGGAATAAAAAGCCGGTATCAGTAACGGTGACCATGAAGATATCGGATTGTTGTAAAAACCCAACTGGTTCACTACGTGTTTGCGTGGGTTTCCTCCGGGTGCTCCGGTTTCCTCCCACAGTCCAAAGATGTGCGGGTTAGGTTGATTGGCCATGATAAATTGACCCTTAGTGTTAGGGGGATTAAATTCGTGGGGTTACGGGGATCGGGTGGGATATGTGTCGGTGCAGGCTCGATGGGCCGAAATGGCCTCTATCTGCACTGTGGGGTTTCTGTGATTCTGTGATTCTGTGATGTCCTTTAGGGAAGCAAACTTGCCGTCCTTACCTGGTCTGGCCTTTATGTAACTCCACAGCAATGTGGTTGACTCTTAAATGGCCTTTGAAACCACTACAAAAAAAGCATAATAAGAATAAAACTGGCAGACCACACAGCATCAACCTTGGAATCGAATTCAGACACAACAAAGGCACACCCAGCCCAGTCAACCCTGCAAAGTCCTCTTCACTGACAACTGAGAACTTGTGCTAATATTGGGAGAGCTGTCCCACAGGCTACTCGAGCAATAGTCATACTCACAGAATCATTCCTTTCAGCCAACGTCCCTGATTCCTTTATTACCATCCCTGGGTGTGTCCTGTCCCACCGGCAGGACAGACCCACTAGTTTTGGCAGCACGGTGATATACAGTTGGGAAGGAGTGGCCCTGGGAGTCGTCAACATTGACTCCGGACCCCATGAAGTCTCATGGTATCAGGTCAAACATGGGCAAGGAAAGCGGACCCCCCTGAGTTACTCATACCGTGCCGGGTCGCCTCCTGCCAGCGGCTGGGCCCCAGGCTCGTTTCGCCTCCGGCTGAATTTATTCGGTTTGAGGCCGGGGACCGCTGAGTTGTGACGGCTCAGAGTGGGGGGAGGGGTGGCGCGGGCCGAGGGTATTACAGGAAACTCTCTTTTAACCGACACCTAAAAAATATCCAGAAATCTCTCTTAACCGGCAAAATTCAGGAGTAGGTTCAGGTAAGTTTTACTATATATTAGTGGCCGTGTAACCGGGGTTCCTGGATCTGTGGCCGTGTAACCGGGGTTCCTGGATCTGTGGCCGTGTAACCGGGGTTCCTGGATCTGTGGCCGTGTAACCGGGGTTCCTGGATCAGTGGCCGTGTAACCGGGGTTCCTGGATCTGTGGCCGTGTAACCGGGGTTCCTGGATCTGTGGCCGTGTAACCGGGGTTCCTGGATCTGTGGCCGTGTAACCGGGGTTCCTGCGCCTGTGGCCGTGTAACCGGGGTTCCTGGATCTGTGGCCGTGTAACCAGGGTTCCTGCGCCTGTGGCCGTGTAACCGGGGTTCCTGGACCTGTGGCCGTGTAACCGGGGTTCCTGGATCTGTGGCCGTGTAACCGGGGTTCCTGGATCTGTGGCGTGTAACCGGGGTTCCTGGATCTGTGGCCGTGTAACCGGGGTTCCTGGATCTGTGGCCGTGTAACCGGGGTTCCTGGATCTGTGGCCGTGTAACCGGGGTTCCTGGATCTGTGGCCGTGTAACCGGGGTTCCTGCACCCGTGGCCATGTACGGGGCTCTCGTGCCTTGGTAAGTATTCCTCTCTGTATTCCGGACTTTTTGATCAACCGGCACCACGCCGGTCCCGTCGGTGCCGGATAAAAAAGAGTTTCCTGTATTACTGGGGGGGAGGGGGGCGCGCGCCAGGGCTTTGTGACCTGAAACGTTTCGCCCGCACACGGTGCATGCTTACGGCTGTGGGTCCGGGGTCTGTACTTTGTGCACGTGCTGAGTTCTTGTTTCGAGCGAGATCCTTTCTCCTGTGTGTGGAGGCTGCAGCAGCTGGCGAATGAACCACATAATCTGTTTCCGCCCGGCTCCAGTGGCAGTGGTTTGTGAGCAGGTCGCGTGCCTGCCTTCTCAACCAGGACTAGTGCTGGGGGAAGAAGTAAACCTGTGGCGGTGACGGTCGGTATGTCTTATCCACTATGTCAATGGCACCAAAAGTCAGCCTGACTCCTGAAACTGTCCAGGAGTCTCAGTGATCACAGAATCAGGTTATTTCAAGCCTGCTCCCCTTTATAAAACCCACATGGATTCAGTTCTTGCGAATTATTCTCAACGGCTGAGCCCGCCTCCTCTCAGAGGCCCTCGAAGCTCTTACTGACACGACAACGAGCGTTCCCTGCCGGTCGAGACGATTCCTCTCCCTGGTGGTCGGAGCGCCTGCGAGGCCCTTCGAACACGTGCCTGAAACGTGTTCACGCAAACGCGTACAATCCCGCAGTGCAGCTGTTACACAACGCGCCGGGTGGGACAGGGTGGCGGCGAGTCGTGCTTCCAGCAGCATCCCAGCATGTACGTACGTGCCCGTACCCTCGCTCACCTTGGCCAGCCTGCTGACGGCTTTAAAAATTGTCCAGCGCTCACTGGCTAATAGTTGCCATCTGTTGCTGCGGAGTGAGTGCCCAGAACTGGTGTGAGAAGCGGGCACGCCCATCTGACCGAAATTTGTGAAATTCGGTTCCCTTACCCCTGTCATTACCGCCTCCAGGGGGCGCTAATGGGGCGCAAAACAGTTATCACCCGGGGGGGGACGGAAAAAGCGCCTCCCGTGAAATTTGGCGGGATGTTGCTGAGGCGCTACCCGATAGCGCTCCGCCCCCGCCGGTAGCGCCCCAGGCCACCGCACCTCCGGCGATGATGTCATTGGCATGCGCCGCGACCCCTTGCAAATTTGGCTGCGGCCCCGCGAGGCCGCCACGGGGGTGTCAGCGCCAGCCTCGCGGGGCGTGAACCGGGCCGACCTCCATTCGCGGGGCGCTATTTAAAGGGGAGGTGCGGACCCAACTCGTGCTGCCATTTTCTTTTCATTGGCCGCCCTCCAGGTCGGCTCTCCGTGGTGGGCCGTGGCGTAGACCTGGCCGCCATCGTGCAGCCCGGCACCGCGTCTCGGTTACCGCCCCACCAGGAAGTGGAGCGCCTGACATTGCGCTTCACTTCCTGGGCGGGGCGGTAAGGTGAATTTTGCGGCCGGGGCACGACTTCCTCGCCGGACGCAGGATGTCCCCCCTCGCCAGTGTTACCTCCCCAAAATGGGGCGCTACCAAATCTCGCGCCCCTGGTTTCTTAAAAGCGTTATTAAAACACTCTTTACATGAAGCACTTTCATATTCTGAGTATGATATTGTATAATTCAGATGGGGGGTCTGTGATTATTAATCGATTTGTAAAGGGCTCCTTCAACCAAAAACGTTTGAGACCCACTGCTGTAAAAGATGCAAAAATATTACTTTTGTCAGTTGGTTTCTCTTCCCCAAGGTGTTCAGAAGGTGTAAGAATAAAGTACGGAGCAATTACAAGCTCAGCACAGGGTGACCCTGATTGAAAACCATTTAACCGTTTAAAGGCGGGGGTAAACCTCAGTCATTTAGTGAGAAGCGATGGTGGATCTTTCCTTGGTCTGTATGGGGTTCACATGTGAGTTGTGGGTCCCCATTGCTTGGACCTACTCTGGGGAGCTGAGCTGTTGGTTCAGCTTGTGTTCAAGTTTAATTTTATTTTCTCTCCATTCCTCGACTTTGGGCAGGTTTAAAATGTCCAAGTGAAAAGCAGCTAATTGTCGATGCTGGAAATTTGAAACCTAGAACCCTGCAGCACAGAAGAGGCCATGCGGCCTGTCACGCCTGTGAATGAGCTGTCCAATTAATCCCACTCCCCAGCGTTTTCCCTATAACCCTGCAGATTTTTCCTCTTCAAGTACATGTCCAATTGCCCTTTGAAAGTTACAATGGAATCTGATTCCACCACACTTTCAGCAAGTGCGTTCCAGATCATAACAACCCTCTGTGTGAAGAATTGTCTCCCCATTTCCCCTCTAGTGCTTATCTCTGACCTCTGGTTATTGACCCACTTGCCAGAGGAAACAGTTTCTTCCTACTTGCTCTATCAAAACCCCCGATAATTTTGAATACCTCTATTAGGTCTCCCTGAACCTTCTCTGCTCTAAGGAGAACAAGCCCAGCTTCTCCAATCTCTCCACATAACTGAAGTCCCTCATCCCTGGTATCATCCTGGTAAATCTCCTCTGCACCCTCTCCAGGGCCTTGACACCTTTCCTAAAGTGTGGTGCCCAGAACTGGACACAATACTCCAGCTGAGGCCTAACCAGTAAAGGTTTAGCATAACTATCTTGTTTTTGTATTCAATGCCTCTATTTACAAAGCAAAGTATCCCATACGCTTTCTTAACTGCCTTATCAACTTGCCCTGCCACCTTCAAGGATTTGGGAATATGCACCCCCAGGTCCCTCTGCTCTTGCACCCCCTCAAAATAGTCCCATTTAGATTATACTGCCTCTCCATGCTGTTTCTCCCAAAGTGCATCACTTCACACTTATCCACATTTCATCTGCCATGTGTCTGCGATTTCACCAGTCTGTCTGTGTCCTCCTGAAATCTGCTGCTATCTTGTTCACTATTTACTACGTTGCCAAGTTTTGGATCACCCGCAAACTTCAAAATTGCACTCCCTACGCCCAAGTCCAGGTCATTTATATATAACAAGAACTGCTGCAAGCCTCACACCCACATCTCACAGCTTGCACACACTGCCAGCTGTTCAACCATGACAGGATCATCAGCCAAACACATTGCACAACACTCAGCTGTGGCTCAGTGGGCGGCACTCTCTAGGTGGGAGGGGCTAGGAGTGAGCCAGGTGTTACTGGTTGCCTGATTGCAGCTGGGAGTTGGAGGGAGTTTTGTAAAAAGTTGGTGGCGGGTTTTGGGGTTTTGTTTTCAGGTTTTAGGGCCTTTTTGGCCCACAGAAACAGCCAGATGGCTGCTGAGGGGTCCGGAGAGCCGGGCCCCTCAGAGGACAATGTTCCCGAGAGGAATTTAATTAGGGAAGAAACTGTGGTGGGAAAGGCAAAAAAAAGGCCCAAAGATTTGGGCCAGGACTCCAGGAGGTTTGGTGAAGAAAACACGGTGGTGGTGCAGTGTGAGGATAAGAAGATTCGAGCTTGGGATATTATCCAGGCGGTTCATGAGGACTGTGGCGAGGGAAGCTGCGTTGCTTGCCAACCAAATGTGGGATTCGAGGTGACGGTCAGTGGTCGTGAGGAGGTGGAAAAACTGTTACTCAGTCTGAAAGTTGGTGAGAAATTCTTGGAGGTGACTCTGCTATATTCAGAGGAGGTGGTGGTTTCATTTTTAAACTTGCCAGTTTACATTGAGGACGAAGTGCTAAGCAAGAAGTTGGAGTCGTGGGACATGAAAATCTGTTCTGCAATAAAACGGGGGTACTATCCGGGAACACGAGTAGCAGACGGAACCTGGTATGTAAAGGTGCGGTTCCCAGAGGGGGTGAGGTCATTGCCGTACAGTATGAAGTTCGAGACACTGGAAGGAGTGCAGTACTTTCGTGTGCTGCATGATAACCAAGCAAAGGGGTGCTATTATTGTCTTGGACATGACCATCTCGTAAGAAACTGTCCAGACCTGTATTGTTACAATTGCGGTGAGTCGGGACACATTGCTCAGAGCTGCAAGGCGGAGAGCTGTGGAGTGTGTCGCAAAGGCCCCACCCGCTCTGAGTGTGTGGCAGAAGGGAGCGATATGAGTGATGAGGAGATGGGAGAAGGAGCAGGAGATGAGAGTGGAATGGCTGGAGGAGCGGTGCAGTCGGAGGACACAGCCGGTAAAATTAAGGAGAAAGGAGCACAGGAAGAGGCAGAGGATGGCGGAGCAGAGAACGGGATGGAGATGGTGGAAAACACGCCGAGTGCTGTGGAGGGGAACAAAGACAGCAGCGGGCAGCGAGGGTCGAGTGCAGACTCGAGCCTTAGTGTGGTTCGGTTCCCCCTGGGGAGAGTGGTGTCTACGGGGGGAGAGGTGGCAGGAGCGGGGTGTGTGGTGGATGTGGGTGCTCTGGGGAGAGGTGGGGAGTCAGACATCTTGGTGAGCAGGAGGGGGCATGACGGGGAGAGGGTGCAAGAGACAGTAGCCTTAAAGGGACAGCAGGATGGGATCGGCGAGATAGAGACTTCAGAAGGGAACAATTTAGGTGCGCCATTGTCCCATGGAGAGAGGGAACAGGGTGCAAGGGTCAGAGGTGGAGATGTGGTCGAAGGGAGCGGCACAGTGGGAGAAACTGCGATAGCAGGAAGACTCTCTGTGGGAGATGAAGTATCTGACGGGGAGCAGGATTATGTATCGGACGGGGAGCAGGCACAGGGGGTTGCAGAAGAGCTTGAGTGTGAGGAATTAGAGGGGGACAGAGACATGGAAGTCGGGGGTGGGGTGGCATCATGTGGAAAGGGAAAGGTTAGTGAGGGGCAGAAGGAGGGAGGAAGGGGCAGCTCCTGGGCCCAAACTTAATGCAAGGAAGAGGCTGAAACAGCAGGGAGGGGTCAAACAGGAGGTGAAAAAGAGTCGGAGGCTGCAGGAAAAAGCAACAGCTGCCTGAAAAGTTGAGAAGGAGCATGAGAGGAGGGAAGAGCCAGAGATTAAATGATGGGGAGATTATTGGGCATACTTCCCTTCTTTGGAGCCATGATTACATTGGTCTCGATTAATGTGAACGGACTGAGGGGTGAGAAGAAATTGCAGCAGTTGTTGCAGGGTTTTAAAGGTTCGGCTTGTGTCTGCAAGAAACCTTTTGGGATGAGGATATTCTAGAAAGAGTTCAGAAGGTTTGGAAGGGAGAGGTGTTTGCAAGTTGTGCAAACAATAACCGTAGAGGGGTGGCTGTTTTGGTGAGTCCGTCCATAGAAGAGAACGTTGCCTTGGTGGACAAGGACGCTTGAGGGGAGATTTTTACGGCTAAGGGTAAAAATGGAGGGATTTAATTGCGATCTCTTTAATATCTATGCACCGAACGACCATTGCAAGCGTCGCGAGTTTTTTCGGGGGTTATTTGCTGAAGCGGCAGAGATGGAAAATCCTTGTATAGTGGGGGATTTTAATGTATTTTTATCTTGGTTGGACATTCCAGCCCAGATGACCTTTAAGGATGATAACTCCAGAGGGATGATTATAAAAATGATGGCAAATTTAAATTTGAGAGACTTATGGAGGGACCGGAACCCCATAAAAAGGGAGTTCTCCAGAGCAGGTTGGGTGGGTGATGTTTTAAAACAGAGCCGAATAGATTTTGTGTTAATGCGGGAAGGGTTAAGTTCAGAGGTGATGGAGATTTATTCTAAAAAAGTATTTTTTAGTGATCACTCGGCTTTGGTTCTTAAAATTAGGAACAGCAGAGTTAAGATCGGTTCAGGGGTGTGGATTTTAAACAATCAATACCTGAAAGAAATTGCTTATAAAGAAGGGATTATAAATATAATAAAGAATGCCCGGAAGGAACCTTTGTTCTTGAAAGAAAGAAGAGTTTGGTGGGACAATTTCAAATAGGTGGTAAAAGTTTTTTTGGTACGTTATGGGAAAAAGAGGGCGGCAGCTAACCGGCATCGAGAAGAGAATATAAACAAAAGGTTTATGGATGTCTGTAAAGCAGTTGACGGAGGGGATAAGGGAGCGGAGACTAAGTTCCGGGTGCTAAAGAAAGAGTGGGAATTATTGCAAGCTGAAAAATGGAAGGGGGCCATTCTCCGTGCAAAGGCTAGAGATGCATTGGAGGGCGAAAGATGCACTAGATATTTTCTAGAGCAAGAGAAGCTGCGACAGAGATTATCGTTAATTGAAGAGTTGAAGGTTGGGGAGAAGATCATTCATGAAAGTGGGGAGATTTTAGAGGTGGCTAGCAGCTTTTATCAAGAGTTATATACTAAAGAAGACATTTCCAATTTGGCGATGGAGAAGTTACTGTTTTTATTGAAGAGGATTTAAAGGAGGATGAGAGAAGCATGTGTGACAAAGAAGTAGGATTAGCGGAAATAAAAGTAGCAATAAGTGGAATGAAGGGGGGGGAAAGCCCAGGGTCCGATGGACTAAGTGCAGAATTTTATAAATAATTTTTTGAGATTTTAAGTCCATTGCTCTTAGAAGTTTTTAAGGAAACTAAAATTGAGGGAAGCCTGGCCCCATCTATGAGGAGAGGTATCATAAGCTTAGCTTATAAAAATAAAGGGGATAGACGGGATCTGAAGAATTGGAGGCCCATCACATTATTAAATGTGGATTATAAGATCTTGGCGAGGGTTATGGCAAATCGTTTGAAGGAGGTGTTACCGCAGATAGTTTGGCCCTCTCAGTCCTATGGAGTCATAGGCCGGGACATCGCAGACTCTGTGGTCTCAATCCGAGATGCGATAGAGCTCATGGAAGAGAGTTGGAGGGAGGCTTATGTATTAAAGATAGATCAAGAGAAAGCCTTTGAAAGGGTCTCTCATGAGTTTTTATTGAAGGTTTTGGAAGCATTTGGTTTCAAGAAAAATTTCATTCAGTGGATAAGGATTTTTTATTCAAACATATTTAGCTGCGTTAAATGTAATGGTTTTTTATCCAAGTATTTTCTGATACAGAGATCAGTGAGACAGGGTTGTCCCCTGTCACCATTGTTGTACACATTGGTAGCAGAACCATTAGGTTACATGATGCGAAAGAAACAAGGTGTAGTTGGGATTGTGGTCCTCAGTTCTGGGCTGGTGTCGGTGATACACCAATATGCAGATGACACAACCTTAACATTGAGAAATGGGGAGTCAGTGAGGAAAGCTATGGAGGTAGTGGAGGAATATTGTAGAGCTTCAGGAGCCAGAGTGAATTATAGTAAGTCCCAATGCCTGGTTGCAGGGAGGGGTAAGGGGGGAATGGTTGGGGGAATGTCCCTTTAAGGTGGTGGAGGTTTTGGAAGTTCTGGGGGTGCATATGGGGTGCAAGAAAGACAGGGATGAAGTGGATCGATTAAATTGGGAACCGAAGGTTATGAAAATTAAAATGATTTTGGGAAGATGGGAAAGAAGGTGGTTGAAAGTGCAAGGAAGAGTGACAGTGGTGTCTGCCCTCCTGCTATCTAAGCTATGGTACTTATTGACGGTGGAGGACATTCCTGAGTGGGTAGAACAGTCCATCCGAGAGGCTTGTGTGAGGTTTTTATGGGAAGGGAATCCAGCCTTGGTGGCATACAATACCATCATTGGACGGAGAAATCAGAGAGGACTCAATTTTCCAGATATTGAATTGAAGAAGAAATCCTTTAGAATCAAATGGGTGAAGAGATTTCTTCAGAAGTCAAATACAAGTTTTTGGAAGAGTTGTTTTGAGCATTTTTTAAAACGAAGTGGGATAGGAGGGCAGGAGATATTGTATATGGAATACAATAATATGTTTTTGAAATCGATTAAACTTCTCCCTAGGTTTTATAAGGGGGTTGTAGAGACTTGGGCCCAATTTTTAAAGAGTGTGCAGTTTATGCCCAAGGGGGCTGAGGAATTTTTAGAACAGCCCTTATTTTTGAACAGGTGGGTCAACATCGAAGGAGAGGTTTTATTTAATCAAGCTTTTATAAAAGCTGGGATTATATCTGTGAAAGATGTATTATACGAGGTAATTCCAGGTTGGTTGCTGGAAGCGATAGTGAGGGACATGGTGTGGGAGGAGGATCAGGAGGTAAAAGCAAAAGCAATAGGAATTATGTATGAGAAGATTGTGAGGGCAATGCCACAGGATTGGATGGAAGAAATAAATGCGGAAATCTCCAAAGGAAGTAAAATGCGTTCTGCTTTTCCAAGCTTTGTACTGGAGAAAGGGGGAGAGTTGGTCCAATTTGACAACTGTAATACTCGAGATTTCTATGAGGTATTCAGAGAATGGAGATTCAAGACACCTGCTGGTCAGGAGTTTTGGCAGAGTATATACCCACAGCTGGACTTCAACAGGATTTGGAAGGGAGTGTGGGCGAATTTTAAATGCCTAGAATGGATTGAACTGGATTTCAAATTGGCTCATAATCGGATTTTTACCATGATGGTCTTGTGCAAGATTGGACGAGTGGAGTCGGCAACTTGCCCAGTGTGTGGGACACGGGATGAGACTCTGTCCCATTTACTGCTGTTATGTCCGCAGTCAAACGTTGCATCATGTTGGGTCCACAAGTGTGCGAATGGAGTTAGCCACCACGTCCATGCTGGAGAGGATGGGCTCCAAGCTCTGTGCAAAGCCATGTGAAAAGTTGGTGCCGGGCTCCTCCATACTCCTTGACATTGATGGCAGTCTTTCTGGCCAGCCTGCCAATGCACCAAACGTTTTGTTGTGTATACCCTTCACCGACTTTCCGTAGGCTGACCCATCGAAGTGCTCATCTGCGTCCTCTGCAGTGGAACCCGTGTGCCAATGTTCCCCATCATTTTTTTGGACTGCACAGTCCCTTTAATGGGCTGAGCGGCCCATTCAAATGCCGCACAGCTTAAAGGGAGCATTGCCGTGTGTGACCTCTCCCTCCAGCGAGCTGGTACCTGTGCTATCCTTCATTTGTTTTACCCACATATATTACAGTAGCGTCTACTCCACGGGGGTTAGAATATGGAGGCGCGCCTGTCTCCCTCCGGTTAACTCCTGCTGCCTCTGGTTGTCCATCACCTTATCCCGCGAGAGAGAAGGAAGTGTGTCAGTGAGTGAAAGAAGGAAAGACTTGCATTTATATACGTCCCAAAGCACTTTACAGCCAATTAAGCACTTTTGAACTGTACTCACTGTTTAATGTAGGAAACACAGCAGCCAAATTGTGCACAGCAAGCTCACACAAACAGCAATGTGATAATAACCAGGTAATCTGTTTTATTGATGTTGATTGAAGGATAAATATTGACGAGGACACTGGGGATAACTCACCTACACTTTTTCAAAATAGTGCCATAGGACTATGGCCACCTGAGAGGGCAGATGGGGCCTCGATTGAACATCTCCTCCAAAAGTTAGCATCTCGGAGCGTCAGCCTAGATTTTTGTGCTCTAGTCTCTGGAGTGGGACTTGAACCCACAACTTTCTGACTCAGAGGCGAGAGTGCCACCCACTTTTTTTTTATAAATATACTTTATTGAACATTAAGAACATTTACAACATCTTGATCATTTCACTGTATGATACAAATCAATTCCGCCGCTCTGCAAAGCCATTCCGCCACCACACTTTAACTTCAAAACCTGAAGTTTAATTTGTCTCCGGTAACATATATTAATCGATTGTACTTTAAAAATTGGTTGTAAAATACTGTCCTTAAATTCCTTTCTGAATAAAACATCCACAGAGCCTTATAATGATCTGTTAGCTTATATTTAAAATACTCTTTTAGATTGATTCTCCTCCCCTTAAAAAACAGAGCATTCCTTCTTTGCACAATCACGAATCGAGCCAAACTGAACATTAAATTAATTGCCGCTCCGCTAGACTCGGGCAGACTCTCCTGCAATCCCCATCTCAAAATTGAGTCCCACGGGATTCCCATTCTCGCTCTTCGGTCCCCACCCAGCAAAAAGCTTCACAAAACTGTCGAACATAGTCCTTAAAGTCATTTAACTGCGGACATAACACCAGTAAATGGGACAGAGTCTCATCCCGTGTCCCACACACTGGGCAAGTTGCTGCCTCCACTCGCCCAATCTTGCACAAGACTGTCATGGTAAAAATCCGGTTATGAGCCAATTTGAAATCCAGTTCAATCCACTCTGGACATTTAAAATTCGCCCACACTCCCTTCCAAATCCTGTTGAATTCCAGCTGTGGGTATATACTCTACCAAAACTCCTGACCAGCAGGTGTCTTGAATCTCCATTCTCTAAATACCTCATAGAAATCTCGAGTATTACAGTTGTCAAATTGGACCAACTCTCCCCCTTTCTCCAGTACAAAGCTTGGAAAAGCAGGACGCATTTTACTTCCTTTGGAGATTTCCGCATTTATTTCTTCCATCCAATCCTGTGGCATTGCCCTCACAATCTTCTCATACATAATTCCTATTGCTTTTTCCTCCACCTCCTGATCCTCCTCCCACACCATGTCCCTCACAATCGCTTCCGGCAACCAACCTGGAATCACCTCGTATAATACATCTTTCACAGATATAATCCCAGCTTTTATAAAAGCTTGATTAAATAAAACCTCTCCTTCGATGTTGACCCACCTGTTCAAAAATAAAGGCTGTTCTAAAAATTCATCAGCCCCCTTGGGCATAAACTGCACACTTTTTAAAAATTGGGCCCAAGTCTCTACAACCCCCTTATAAAACCTAGGGAGAAGTTTAATCGATTTCAGAAACATATTATTGTATTCCATACTAACTGGAGTACCCGGCGTTGCTGAGGGAACTGAAGAACCCTCTGCCATGTTTATAAAACTGTTTATAAAACTGTTGCGATTGAAGAACTCTTCCTAAGCACCCAGGAGGTGGTTCTTTAACTTTGTTTTTTGTTAATGAGGATCGCCAGTAGCCATATACTCCAGGTTTTACAGTTTTCCTTCTATGTGAATTTGGAGGTAGCAAGCAGAATTATAATTTTGCAATGTTATCATTGACATTAATGAGAGAGAGAGAGGGGGAAGGAGAGAGGGAAGGAGAGAGGGGGAAGGAGAGAGAGAGGGAAGGAGAGAGAGAAGGAGAGAGAGAGGGAAGGAGAGAGAGAAGGAGAGAGAGGGAAGAAGAGAGAGAGGAAAGGAGAGAGAGAGAGAGGGGGAAGGGGAGAGAGAGGGAGGAGAGAGAGACAGAGAGGGAAGGAGAGAGAGAGGGAAGGAGCGAGAGAGGGAAGGAGAGAGAGAGAGGGGGAAGGAGAGAGAGAGAGAGGGAGAGGGGGAAGGAGAGAGAGAGAGAGGGAAGGAGAGAGAGAGGGAAGGAGAGAGAGAGAGAGTGGGAAGGAGAGAGAGAGGGAAGGAGAGAGTGAGAGAGAGGGAAGGGGAGAGAGAGGGAAGGAGAGAGAGAGAGGGGGGAAGGAGAGAGAGAGGGGGGAAGGAGAGAGAGAGAGAAGGAGAGAGAGAGAGAGAGAGGGAGAGGGGGAAGGAGAGAAAGAGAGAGGGAAGGAGAGAGAGAGGGAAGGAGAGAGAGAGAGGGCGAGGGGGAAGGAGAGAGAGAGGGAAGGAGAGAGAGAGAGGGAGAGGGGGAAGGAGAGAGAGAGGGAAGGAGAGCGAGAGAGAGAGAGGGAAGGGGAGAGAGAGGGAACGAGAGAGAGAGGGGGAAGGAGAGAGAGGGAAGGGGAGAGAGAGGGAAAGAGAGAGAGAGGGGGAAGGAGAGAGAGAGTGAGGGAGGGAGAGAGAGAGAGGGAAGGAGAGAGAGGGGGGAAGGAGAGAGAGAGAGAGGGAGGGAGAGAGAGAGAGCGAAGGGGAGAGAGAGGGAAGGAGAGAGAGAGGGAAGGAGGGAGAGAGGGAGAGGGGGAAGGAGAGAGAGAGAGAGGGAAGGAGAGAGAGAGGGAAGGAGAGAGAGAGAGGGGGAAGGAGAGAGAGAGAGGGAGGGGGAAGGAGAGAGAGAGAGGGAGAAGGAGAGAGAGAGGGGGAAGGAGAGAGAGAGGGGAAGGAGAGAGAGAGAGGGGGAAGGAGAGAGAGAGAGGGAAGGAGAGAGGGGGAAGGAGAGAGAGAGAGAGGGAAGGAGAGAGTGAGGGAAGGAGATAGAGAAGAGAGGAAGACACCCCGGGGAAGGGGTTGGACTCTTAGCCCGGCCGCGGTGACCCGGAGCCCCTGTGCGCGGCCTAGCGCCTCAGGCCCGGCCCGACTCACCTCAGCTCAGCTCCCGCTCCGGCCCGCCGCCACCGCTCCCCCTCTCTCTCTCTCTCCTTCCCCCTCCCTCTCTCTCTTTCCCTCTCTCCTTCTCTCTCTCTCTCTCCTTCCCTCTCTCCTTCTCGCTCTCTCTCTCCTTCCCTCTCTCTCTCCTTCTCTCTCTCTCTCTCCTTCCCTCTCTCTCTCCTTCCCCCTCTCTCTCTCTCTCCTTCCCCCTCTCTCTCATTAATTCTCTCATTAAGGAGATAGAGAAGAGAGGAAGACACCCCGAGGAAGGGGTTGGATTCAGAGCCCGGCTGCGGTGACCCGGAGCCCCCGTGTGCGGCCTAGCGCCTCAGGCCCGGCCGGACTCACCGCAGCTCAGCTCCCGCTCCGGCCCACCGCCGCCGCTCCCCCGCTCGCTGTCTCTCGGGCTCTCGGGCTGCGCGGTTCTCTCTGTCTGTCTCTGTATCTCTTTTCCCGGTCCCGCACTCACGGCAGGCCGCAGGCTTAGGCCCCGCCCACACACGCCATGAACCCCCCCCCGTGACGCATCATACCACGGTTCCCCCGTAGGATTGGTCAATCATCACGTCACTCAACGCTAATGCGGCCCGTCGATCGGTCCATCCACGATTTTGTCCATTTTTTGTAAACTGTCCGAACAATTTTTGTCTGACCAAAAAATAACCATGCCTATGACACTCCCCTAGTCATAAGCTTTCTTTTGATATAACATATGTCTAGGTACGCTCTATAACTTTTGAGTTTACCGCACGCATACACACAGACAGACTCATTTATATATATAGATAAAATAATATCCTCTGCCCTCCTATCCCACTTTGTTTTAAAAAATGTTCAAAACAACTCTTCCAAAAACTTGTATTTGACTTCTGAAGAAATCTCTTCACCCATTTGATTCTAAAGGATTTTTTCTTCAAATCAATATCTGGGAAAATGAGTCCTCCCTGATTTCTCCGTCCAATGATGGTATTGTAGGCCACCAAGGCTGGTTTCCCTTCCCATAAAAACCTCACACAAGCCTCTCGGATGGACTGTTCCGCCCACTCAGGAATATCCTCCACCGTCAATAAGTACCATAGCTTAGATAGCAGGAGGGCAGACACCACTGTCGCTCTTCCTTGCACTTTCAACCACCTTCTTTCCCATCTTCCCAAACTCTTTTTAATTTTCATAACATTCGGTTCCCAATTTAATCGATCCACTTCATCCCTGTCTTTCTTGCACCCCATATGCACCCCCAGAACTTCCAAAACCTCCACCACCTTAAAGGGACATTCCCCCAACCATTCCCCCCTACCCCTCCCTGCAACCAGGCATTGGGACTTACTATAATTCACTCTGCCTCCTGAAGCTCTACAATATTCCTCCACTACATCCATAGCTTTCCTCACTGACTCCCCATTTCTCAATGTTAAGGTTGTGTCATCTGCATATTGGTGTATCACCGACACCAGCCCAGAACTGGGGACCACAATCCCAACTACCCCTTGTTTCTTTCGCATCATGTAACCTAATTTTAATTTTTAAATTTTTATTCATTGATGGGCGGCGCTGGCTAGGCCTGCATTTAGTGCCCATCCCTAATTGCCCTTGAGAAGATGGTGGTGAGCCACTTTCTTGAACCGCTGCAGTCCATATGGTGCAGGTACACCCACAATGCTGTTAGGAAGGGAATTCCAGGATTTTGGCCCAGCGACAGTGAAGGAACGGCGATACAGGTCCAAGTCAGGATGGTGTGTGGCTTGGAGGGGTACTTGTAGGTGGTGATGTTCCCATGCGTCTGCTGCCCTTGTCCTTCTAAGTGGTAGAGGTCGCGGGTTTGGAAGGTGCTGTTGAAGGAGCTTTGGCGAGTTGCTGCAGTGCATCTTGTAGATGGTACACACTGCAGCCACAGTGCGCCGGTGGTGGAGGGAGTGAATATTGAAGGTGGTGGATGGAGTGCCAATCAAGCGGGCTGCTTTATCCTGAATGGTGTCAAGCTTCTTGAATGTTGTTGGAGCTGCACTCATCCAGGCAAGTGGAGAGTCTTCCATCACACTCCTGACTTGTGCCTTGTAGATGGTGGAAAGGCTTTGGGGAGTCAGGAGGTGAGACACTCGCCGCAGAATTCCCAGCCTCTGGCCTGCTCTTGTAGCCACAGTATTTATATGGCTGGTCCAGTTCAGTTTCTGATCAACGGTAACCCCCAGGATGTTGATAGTGGGGGATTCAGCGATGGTAATGCCATTGAATGTCAAGGGGAGATGGTTAGAGTCTCGCTTGTTGGAGATGGTCATTGCCTGTCACTTGTGTGGTGCGAATGTTACTTGCCACTTGTCAGCCCAAGTCTGAATGTTGTCCAGGTCTTGCTGCATATGGACACGGACTGCGTCAGTATCTGACGAGTCTCGAATGGTGCTGAACAGTGTGCAATCATCAGCGAACATCCCCACTTCTCACCTTATGATGGAGGGAAGGTCATTGATGAAACAGCTGAAGATGGTTGGGCCTAGGACACTGCCCTGAGGAACTCCTGCAGTGATGCCATGTGATTGAGATGAATGACCTCCAACAACCACAGCCAACTTCCTTTGTGCTAGGTATGATTCCAACCAATGGAGAGTTTTCCCCTTGAATCCCATTGACTTCAGTTTTGCTAGGGCTCCTTGATGCCACACTCGATCAAATGCTGCCTTGATGTCAAGGGCAGTCACTCTCACCTCACCTCTTGAGTTCAGCTCTTTTGTCCATGTTTGGACCAAGGCTGTAATGAGGTCAGGAGCTGAGTGGCCCTGGCAGAACCCAAACTGGGCATCAGTTAGCAGGTTATTGCTGAGTAAGTGCCGCTTGATAGCACTGTCGACGACACCTTCCATCACTTTGCTGATGATTGAGAGTAGACTGATGGGACGGTAATTGGCCGGGTCGGATTTGTCCTGCTTTTTGTAGGCAGGACATATTAGGGCAATTTTTTACATTGCCGGGTAGATGCCAGTGTTGTAGCTGTACTGGAACAGCTTGGCTAGGGGCGCAGCTAGTTCTGGAGCACAAGTCTTCAGTACTATTGCCGGAATGTTGGGGGAGGCCGTGGCGTAGTGGTTATGTCACTAGACTAATAAGCCAGAGGCTTAGTCAAATGCTCTGAGAATATGGGTTCATAATCCCACCACGGCAGCTGGTGGAATTTAAATTCAATTCAAGTTAATTCTGGAATTAAATGTTAGTCTTAGTAATGGTGACCATGATACCATTGTTGATTGTTGCAAAAACCCATCTGGCTCACTCATGTCCTTTAGGGAAGGAAATCTGCCGTCCTTACCTGGTCTGGCCTACATGTGACTTCAGACACACAGCAATGTGGTTGACTCTTAATGCCCTCTGAAATGGCCTAGCAAGCCACTCAGTTGTAAACAACCGCTACGAAAAACAAGAAGAATAAAACCGGACGGACCACGCGACAATGACAACGGCAAACCCAGCCCTGTCGACCCTGCAAAGTCCTCCTTACCAACATCTGGGGGCTTGTGCCAAAATTGGGAGAGCTGTCCCACAGACTAGTCAAGCAACAGCCTGAAATAGTCATAATTACCGAATCATACCTTACAACCAATGTCCCAGACACCATCATCACCATCCCTGGGTATGTCCTGTCCCACCAGCAGGACAGGCCCACCAGAGGTGGTGGCACCGTGGTATACAGTCGGGAGGGAGTAGCCCTGGGAGTCCTCAACATTGACTCAGGACCCCATGAGGTCTCATGGCATCAAGTCAAACATGGGCAAGGAAACCTCCTGCTAATTACCACCTACCGCCCTCCCTCAGCTGATGAATCAGTACTCCTTCATGTTGAACACCAATTGGAAGAAGCACTGAGAGTAGCAAGGGCACAAAATGTCCTCTGGGTGGGGGACTTCAATGTCCATCACCAAGAGTGGCTCGGTAGCACCACAACTGACCGAGCTGGCCGAGTCCTAAAGGACATAGCTGCCAGACTGGGTCTGCGACAGGTGGTGAGGGAACCAACAAGAGGGAAAAACCTACTTGATCTCGTCCTCACCAATCTACCTGTTGCAGATGCATCTGTCCATGACAGCATTGGTGGAAGTAACCACCGCACAGTCCTTGTGGAGACGAAGTCCCGTCTTCATGTTGAGGATACCCTGCACCGTGTTGTGTGGCACTACCACCGTGCTAAATGGGACAGATTTCGAACAGATCTGGCAACTCAAAACTCGGCATCCATGAGGCACTGTGGGCCATCAGCAGCAGCTGAATTGTATTCAACCTAATGGTTCTGCTAACAATGGGGACAGGGGACAACCCTGTCTCACTGATCTCTGTATTGGAAAATACTTGGATAATAAACCATTACATTTAACACAGCTAAATATGTTTGAATAAAAAATCCTTATCCACTGAATGAAATTTTCCTTGAAACCAAATGCTTCCAAAACCTTCAATAAAAACTCATGAGAGACCCTATCAAAGGCTTTCTCTTGATCTCTCTTTAATAAATAAGCCTCCCTCCCACTCTCTTCCATGAGCTCTATCACATCTCGGATTGAGACCACAGAGTCTGCAATGTCCCGGCCTATGACTCCATAGGACTGAGAGGGCCAAACTATCTGCGGTAACACCTCCTTCAAACGATTTGCCATAACCCTCGCCAAGATCTTATAATCCACATTTAATAATGTGATGGGCCTCCAATTCTTCAGATCCCGTCTATTCCCTTTATGTTTATAAGCTAAGCTTATGATCCCTCTCCTCATAGATGGGGCAGGCTTCCCTCAATTTTAATTTCCTTAAAAACTTCTAAGAGCAATGGACTTAAAGTCTCGCAAAATTCTTTATAAAATTCTGCACTTAGTCCATCGGACCCTGGGCTTTTCCCCCCCTTCATTCCACTTATTGCTACTTTTATTTCCGCTAATCCTACTTCTTTGTCACACATGCTTCTCTCATCCTCCTTTAAGCCCTCTTCAATAAAAACAGTAACCTTCCCCATCGCCAAATTGGAAATGTTTCTTTAGTATATAACTCTTGATAAAAGCTGCTAGCCGCCTCTAAAATCTCCCCACTTTCATGAATGATCTTCTCCCCTAACTTCAACTCTTCAATTAACGATAATCTCTGTCGCAGCTTTTCTTGCTCTAGAAAATATCTAGTGCATCTTTCGCCCTCCAATGCATCTCTAGCCTTTGCACGGAGAATGGCCCCCTTGCATTTTACAGCCTGCAATAATTCCCACTCTTCCTTTAGCACCCGGAACTTAGTCTCAGCTCCCTTATCCCCTCCGTCAACTGCTTTACAGACATCCGTAAACCTTTTCTTTATATTCCCTTCTCGACGCTGGTTAGCTGCCGCCCTCTTTTTCCCATAACGTACCGAAAAAACTTTTCCCTCATATTTGAAGTTATCCCACCAAACTCTTCTTTCTTTCAAGAACAAAGGTTCCTTCCGAGCATTCTTTATTATATTTATAATCCCTTCTTTATAAGCAATTTCTTTCAGGTATTGATTGTTTAAAATCCACACCCCTGAACCGATCTTAACTCTGCTGTTCCTAATTCTAAGAACCAAAGCCGAGTGATCACTTCCATGTCTCTGTCCCCCTCTAATTCCTCACACTCAAGCTCTTCTGCAACCCCCTGTGCCTGCTCCCCGTCCGATACATAATCCTGCTCCCTGCCAGATACTTCATCTCCCATAGAGAGTCTTCCTGCTATCGCAGTTTCTCCCACTGTGCCGCTCCCTTCGACCACATCTCCACCTCTGACCCTTGCACCCTGTTCCCTCTCTCCATGGGACAATGGCGCACCTAAATTGTTCCCTTCTGACGTCTCTATCTCGCCGATCCCATCCTGCTGTCCCTTTAAGGCTCCCGCCACTTGCTCCCTCTCCCCGTCCTGCCCCCTCCCGCTCACCAAGATATCCGACTCCCCGCCTCTCCCCGGAGCATCCACATCCACCACACACCCCACTCCCACCTCCTCTCCCCCCGCAGACACCAGACTCCCCAGGGGCAGCCGAACCGCACAAAGGCTCGAGTCTGCACTCGACCCTCGCTGCCCGCTGCTGTCATTGTTCTCCTCCACAGCACTCGGCGTGTTTTCCTCCATCTCCATCCCGTCCTCCGCTCCGCCATCCTCTGCCTCTTCCTGTGCTCCTTTCTCCTTAATTTTACCGGCTGTGTCCTCCGACTGCACCGCTCCTCCGGCCATTCCACTCTCATCTCCTTCTCCTGCTCCCATCTCCTCATCACTCATATCGCTCCCTTCTGCCACACACTCACAGCGGGTGGGGCCTTTGTGACACACCCCACAGCTCTCCACCTTGCAGCTCCGATCGATATCTCCCAACTCACCGCAATTGTAACAATACAGGTCTGGACAGTTTCTTACGAGATGGTCATGTCCCAGACAATAGTAGCACACCTTTATTTGGTTATCGTGCAGCACACGAAAGTACTGCACTCCTTCCAGTGTCTCGAACTTCATAATGTACGGCAATGACCTCACCCCCTCTGGGAATCGCACCTTTACATACCGGGTTCCGACTGCTACCAATGTTCCCGGATAGTACCTCCTCTTTATTTCAGAATAGATTTTAATGTCCCACGACTCCAACTTTTTGCTCAGCATTTCGTCCTCAATGTACACTGGCAAGTTCAAAAATGAAACCAGCACCTCCTCTGAATATAGCAGTCACCTCCAAGAATTTCTCAGCAACTTCCAGACAGAGTAGCAGTTTTTCCACCTCCTCACGGCCACTGACCGTCACCTCAAATCCCACATTCGGCTTTGGTCGGCAGGCAAAGCAGCTTCCCTCGCCACAGTCCTCATGAACCGCCTGGATTATATCCCAGGCTCGAATCTTCTTATCTTCACACTGCACCACCACTGTATTTTCTTTACCAAACCTCCTGAGGTCCCGGCCCAAATCTTTGGGCCTTTTTTTTCCCCTTCCCACCACAGTTCCTTCCCTAATTAAATTCCTCTCGGGAATATTGTCCCCTGAGCGGCCTGGCACTCCAGGCCCCTCAGCAGCCATCTGGCTGTTTTTTGTGGGCCAAAAAGGCCCTAAAACCTGAAAACAAAACCCCAAAACCCACCACCAACTTTTTACAAAACTCCTTCCAACTCCCAGCTGCAATCAGGCAACCAGTAACACCTGGCTCACTCCTAGCCCCTCCCACCTAGAGAGTGCCGCCCACTGAGCCACAGCTGAGTGTTGTGCAATGGGTTTGGCTGATGATCCTGTCATAGATAGTCATAGAGTCATAGAGTTATCCAGCACAGAAAGAGGCCTTTCGGCCCATCGTGTCCATGCCAGCCATCAGGCCCTGTCTAATCTAATCCCATTTTCCAGAATTTCATCCGTAGCCTTGTATGCTATGGCATTTCAAGTGCTCATCCAAATGCTTCTTGAATGTTGTGAGGGTTCCTGTCTCTACCACCCTTTCAGGCAGTGAGTTCCAGATTCCAACCACCCTCTGGGTGAAAAAGTTCTTCCTCAAATCCCCTCTAAACCTCCTGCCCCTTACCTTGAATCTATGCCCCCTTGTTATTGACCCCTCTACTAAGGGGAAAAGTTCCTTTCTATCCACCCTATCTATGCCCCTCATAATTTTGTACACCTCAATCAGGTCCCCCTTCAGCCTTCTCTGCTCCAAGGAAAACAACCCCAGCCTGTCCAGTCTCTCCTCATAGCTGAAGCGCTCCAGCCCAGGTAACATCCTGGTGAATCTCCTCCGCACCCTCTCCAAAGCAATCACATCCTTCCTATAGTGCGGCGACCAGAACTGCACACAGCATTCCAGCTGCGGCCTAACCAGCATTTTGTACAGCTCCATCATAACCTCCCTGCTCTTATATTCTATGCCTCGGCTAATGAAGGCAAGTATCCCATGTGCCTTTTTAACCACCTTATCCACCTGTTCTGCTGCCTTCAGGGATCTATGTACATGCACACCAAGGTCCCTCTGATCCTCTGTCTTTCCTAGGGTCTTACCATTCATTGTGTATTCCCTTGCCTTGTTAGTCCCTCCAAAATGCATCACCTCACACTTTTCAGGGTTAAATTCCATTTGCCACTGTTCCGCCCATCTGACCAACCCATCTATATCGTCCTGCAGACTGAGGCTACCCTCCTCGCTATTTACCACCCCACCAATTTTCGTGTCATCTGCGAACTTACTGATCATACCAGTGTGTGCAAGCTGTGAGATGTGGGTGTGAGGCTTGCAGCAGTTCTTGTTATATATAAATGACCTGGACTTGGGTGTAGGAAGTGCAATTTTGAAGTTTGCGGGTGATCCAAAACTTGGCAACGTAGTAAATAGTGAACAAGATAGCAGCAGATTTCAGGAGGACACAGACAGACTGGTGAAATCGCAGACACATGGCAGATGAAATGTGGATAAGTGTGAAGTGATGCACTTTGGGAGAAACAGCATGGAGAGGCAGTATAATCTAAATGGGACTATTTTGAGGGGGTGCAAGAGCAGAGGGACCTGGGGGTGCATATTCCCAAATCCTTGAAGGTGGCAGGGCAAGTTGATAAAGCAGTTAAGAAAGCGTATGGGATACTTTGCTTTGTAAATAGAGGCATTGAATACAAAAACAAGATAGTTATGCTAAACCTTTACTGGTTAGGCCTCAGCTGGAATATTGTGTCCAGTTCTGGGCACCACACTTTAGGAAAGGTGTCAAGGCCCTGGAGAGGGTGCAGAGAGATTTACCAGGATGATACCAGGGATGAGGGACTTCAGTTATGTGGAGAGATTGGAGAAGCTGGGCTTGTTCTCCTTAGAGCAGAGAAGGTTCAGGGAGACCTAATAGAGGTATTCAAAATTATCGGGGGTTTTGATAGAGCAAGTAGGGAGAAACTGTTTCCTCTGGCAAGTGGGTCAATAACCAGAGGTCAGAGATAAGAACTAGAGGGGAAATGGGGAGACAATTCTTCACACAGAGGGTTGTTATGATCTGGAACGCACTTGCTGAAAGTGTGGTGGAATCAGATTCCATTGTAACTTTCAAAGGGCAATTGGACATGTACTTGAAGAGGAAAAATCTGCAGGGTTATAGGGAAAACGCTGGGGAGTGGGATTAATTGGACAGCTCATTCACAGGCGTGACAGGCCGCATGGCCTCTTCTGTGCTGCAGGGTTCTAGGTTTCAAATTTCCAGCATCGACAATTAGCTGCTTTTCACTTGGACATTGTAAACCTGCCCAAAGTCAAGGAATGGAGAGAAAATAAAATAAAAGTTGAACACAAGCTGAACCAACAGCTCAGCTCCCCAGAGTAGGTCCAAGCAATGGGGACCCACAACTCATATGTGAACCCCATACAGACCAAGGAAAGATCCACCATCGCTTCTCACTAAATGACTGAGGTTTACCCCCGCCTTTAAACGGTTAAATGGTTTTCAATCAGGGTCACCCTGTGCTGAGCTTGTAATTGCTCCGTACTTTATTCTTACACCTTCTGAACACCTTGGGGGAGAAATTCGGCTGCTTTGCGCCTCCTCTTAGCGCCTGGGGAAGGCGGTAACGGGGGCGCTGAGGGGTTGGCGACCGGGCGCGACGAATTCAGCGACGCCCGCGAACTTCCCTGCCGATCTAGCTCTGAGGTAGCGCCTCGCTCCTCGGACTTTGCGTCTTAAGAGAGGTGTGTAGCGCCTGATTTAGCGCTCCAATCACATCCAGGGGCAATAAAAGCCAAGTTTGCAGTCGGAGGTGATAACTAGCGCCAGGCGTTAATCTTTGCGCCTGGCCGATAATTGCGCCCCAAATGGGGCGATACTGAATTTCTCCCCCCAGGTATTTACTTACAGATATCAGTGAGATGGGTGTGCCTGCTTCTCACATCAATTCTGGGTACTCCACACCAACAGATGGTCACTATTAGCCACTTAGTGCTGGATTGGCCGGATTGGATTTGTCCTGCTTTTTTTGTGGACAGGACATACCTGGGCAGTTTTCCACATTGTCAGGTAGAAGCCAGTTTTGCAGCTGTACTGGAACAGCTTGGCCAGAGGCACTGCTAGTTCTGGAGCACAAGTCTTCAGCACGATAGTCGGGATGTTGTCTGGGCCCATAGCCTTTGCTGTATCCAGTGCGCTGAGCGGTTTCTTGATATCACGTGGAGTGAATCGAATTGGCTGAAGACTGGCTTCTGTGATGGTGGGGACCTCAGGAGGAGGCCGAGGTGAATCATGGTTGCAAACGCTTCAGCCCTGTCTTTTGCACTCATGTGCTGGGCTCCGCCATCTTTGAGGATGGGGATATTCATGGAGCCTCCTCCTCCCGTTAGTTGTTTAATTGTCCACCACCATTCGTGACTGGATGTGGCAGGACTGCAGAGCTTTGATCTGATCCGTTGATTGTGGGATCACTTAGCCCTGTCTATAGCATGCTGCTTCCACTGTTTAGCATGCTTGTAGTCCTGTGTTGCAGCTTCCCCAGGTTGGCACCTCACTTTTAGGTACGCCTGGTGCTGCTCCTGGCATGCTCTTCTACCCTCCTCATTGAACTAGGGTTGGTCCCTGGCTTGATGGTAATGGTAGAGTGAGGGATATGCCGGGCCATGAGGTTACAGATTGTGGTGGAATATAATTCTGCTGCTGCTGATGGCCTACAGCACCTCATGGATGCCCAGCTTTGAGCTACTAAATCAGTTCTGAATCTATCCCAATTAGCACAGTGGTAGTGCCACACAACACAATGGAGGGTGTCAGGACAACATCTCCACAAGGACTGTGTGGTGGTACAAAAGTGTGGAAATGATGATGAACCTTTATATAAAACATTGCTTCAGCCTCAACTGGAGTATTGTGTCCAGTTCTGGGCACCGCACTTTAAGAAGGATGTGAAGGCCTTAGAGAGGGTGCAGGAAAGATTTAGGAGAATGGTTCCAGGGACGAGAGACTTGAGTTACGTGCATAGACTGGAGAAGCTGGGGTTGTTCTCCTTAGAGCAGAGAAGGTTGAGAGGAGATTTGATAGAGGTGTTCAAAATCATGAGGGGTCTAGACAGAGTAGATAGAGAGAAACTGTTCCCATTGGCAGAAGGGTCGAGAACCAGAGGACACAGATTTAAGGTGATTGGCAGAAGAACCAAAGGCAACATGAGAAAAACTATTTTACGCAGCGAGTGGTTATGATCTGGAATACACTGCCTGATAGGGTGGTGGAGGCAGATTCAATCATGGCTTTCAAAAGGGAGTTGGATAAGTACCTGAAGGAGAAACATTTGCAGGGCTACGGGGAAAGGGCGGGGCAGTGGGGTAGCTGAAGTGCTCTTGCAGGGAGACGGAATGGGCTCGATGGGCCGAATGACCTCCTTACAGGGGGCCCTCCTTACAGGGGGCCGAATGACCTATCAAAACAGGCTTTGAAGTGCGATTTTGCACTGAGTGCGGTTTTCAACAGAGTGCTGAGAGTTGGGTGAGTCAGGGAGTCAGGTGAGGCAAGGCCTCAGAGCTTCGGCGGGTGCTTCAGCGGTAGAGCGGGCCTACAAAGGGCTCCAGAGACCAGGTAAGGCTTACTTTACTGGTGGTATTGAATTAATTTAATTTAAATTGATTAAAGGGGTAGGTCATGCCAGGAGAGCCCAGCCCCGTGATATGCTCCTCTTGCTCTATGTGGGAATTCAGGGATGCTGCCAGTGTCCCTGACCAACACGTGTGCCAGAAATGCATCCAGCTGCAGCTACTAACGGGCCGTCTTGGGGCGCTGGAGCTGCGGGTGGATGGGTTGTGGAGCATTCACGATGCTGAGAGGGTCGCGAATTACTCGTACAGTGAGTTGGTCACACCGCAGGGTAGGGCTGCACAGGCAGAAGGGAAATGGGTGACCATCAGGCGGAACAATAGAAGCAGGCAGGTAGTGCAGGGGACCCCTGTGGCCATCCCCCTTTCAACCAGGTATACCGCTTTGGATACTGTTGGGGGGGATGACGTACCAGGGGAAGGCAGCAGCAGCCAACTTCCTGGCACTGGGGGTGCTCCTGCTGCCCAGGAAGGGAGGAAAAAGAGTGGGAGAGCAATAGTGGTAGGGGATTCTATAGTAAGGGGAACAGATAGGCGTTTCTGTGGCCGTAGACGTGAATCCAGGATGGTTTGTTGCCTCCCTGGTGCCAGGGTCAAGGATGTCACTGAGCGGCTGCAGGGCATTCTGGAGGGGGAGGGCGAACAGCCAGAGGCCGTGGTCCACATTGGTACCAACGACATAGGTAAAAAGAGGGATGAGGCCCTGCAGCAAGAATTTAGGGAGCTAGGTAGAAGATTAAAGAGCAGGACCTCAAAGGTTGTAATCTCTGGATTACTCCCGGTGCCACATGCTAGTGAGTATAGGAATAGGAAGATAGAGCAGATGAATGCATGGCTAAAGGGATGGTGCAGGAGGGAGGGCTTTAGTTTCCTGGATCACTGGGTCTGCTTCTGGGAAAGGTGGGACTTGTACAAGTCGGACGGTTTACACCTGAACCAGGGGGGAACCAATATCCTTGCGGGGAGGTTTGCTAGCACTGTTGGGGGGGGTTTAAACTAACTTGGCAGGGGGATGGGATACAGAGTGGAGCTATAGTAGGGGGTGATTTACAGCCAAATACGGAGGAAAAAACAAGTCAGCTGGGAAGGCAGAGCAAATATCTGAAAGCAAAAGGGAATATGGCAAGGCTGGAAGGCATTTATTTTAATGCAAGGAGTCTTGCAAATAAGGTGGATGAACTGAAGTTGTTGTTGAACACATGGGAGTACAATATTGTTGCTATCACGGAGACATGGTTGAGGGAGGGTCAGGACTGGCAGCTCAATATTCCGGGGCATAGAATCTTCAGGCGAGACAGAGGGGGGTGTAAAAGGGGAGGGGGTGTTGCAATATTAATTAAGGAGTCAATTACTGCTGTAAGGAGGGATGATATATTAGCAGGTTCCTCTAATGAGGCCATATGGGTAGAACTTAAAAACAAAAAGGGGGCAAGCACTTTGCTGGGAGTGTACTATAGGCCCCCAAACAGTCAGGGGGAGATAGAGGAACAGATATGTCGGCAAATCTCAGAGAAGTGCGAAAATAATAGGGTAATAATAGTGAGGGATTTCAACTTCCCCAATATTAATTGGGATAGTCAGAGTGTGAAAGGCTTAGAGGGTGCAGAATTCTTAAAGTGCATCCAGGAGAGCTTTTTGAGCCAACATGTAGAAAGCCCTACAAGAGAGGGGGCGGTACTGGACCTAATTCTAGGGAATGTAGCCGGGCAAGTGGTGGAAGTGTCAGTAGGAGAGCATTTTGGCGACAGTGACCATAATTCGGTGAGATTTAAGGTGGTCATGGAAAAAGACAAAGACGGCCCGGAAATAAGGGTTCTAAATTGGGGGAAGGCCGATTTTAATATGATAAGGCAGGATCTGGCCAAAGTGGACTGGGAGCAGCTACTTATAGGAAAATCCACATCAAAGCAGTGGGAGACTTTCAGAAGGGAAATAGAGAGAGTACAACGCCAACATGTTCCCGTAAAGGTCAAGGGTGGGACCAATAAGCAAAGGGAACCTTGGATGACAAGGGATATACAAAAATGCATTAGGAAAAGAAGGGGGGCTTTTGGCAGTTACAAAAGACTAAAGACGGAGGAAGCCCTAGAGGAGTATAAAAAGTGCAGGGGCATAATTAAAAAAGAAATTAGGAGAGCGAGGAGGGGCCATGAAATAACACTGGCGAGCAAAATAAAGGAAAATCCTAAGATGTTTTATAAGTATATTAAGGGCACGAGGATAACCAGGGAAAGGGTAGGGCCCATTAGGGACCAAAGTGGCAATCTGTGTGTAGAGCCAGATGATGTAGGCGGGGTTTTAAATGAATTTTTTGCATCTGTGTTCACTATGGAGAAGGACGATGTAGACATAGAAATCGGGCAAGGGGACTGTGATATACTTGAACATATTAGCATCGAGAGGGAGGAGGTACTCGCGGTTTTAGCAGGCCAAAAAGTGGATAAATCCCCAGGCCCGGACGAGATGTATCCCAGGCTGCTGTGTGAGGCAAAGGAGGAGATTGCAGGGGCTCTGACACAAATTTTCAGAACCTCTCTGGCCACAGGGGATGTACCAGAGGACTGGAGAACAGCTAACGTAGTACCATTATTCAAGAAGGGTAGCAGGGATAAACCAGGGCATTACAGGCCAGTGAGCCTAACATCTGTGGTAGGGAAATTATTGGAAAAAATTCTGAGGGACAAAATTAGTCTCCACTTGGAGAGGCAAGGATTAACTGGGGATAGTCAGCATGGCTTTGTCAAGGGTAAATCATGTCTGACCAATCTGATTGAATTTTTCGAGGGGGTGACTAGGTGTGTGGATGAGGGAAATGCTGTGGATGTGGTATACATGGACTTCAGTAAGGCTTTTGACAAAGTCCCGCACAGGAGATTGGTCAAGAAGGTAAGAGCCCATGGGATCCAGGGTGCCTTGGCACGTTGGATCCTAAACTGGCTGAGTGGCAGGAGGCAGAGGGTGATGGTCGAAGGTTGCTTTTGTGACTGGAAGCCTGTGTCCAGTGGGGTACCTCAGGGATCGGTGCTGGGTCCCTTGCTGTTTGTGATCTACATAAATGATTTGGATGAGAATGTAAAAGGTATGATCAGTAAGTTTGCAGATGACACAAAAATTGGTGGGGTGGTAAATTGCGAGGAGGAAAGCCTCAGGCTACAGGACGATATAAACGGGTTGGTCAGATGGGCGGAAAAGTGGCAAATGGAATTTAACCCTGAAAAGTGTGAGGTGATGCATTTTGGACGGACAAATAAGGCAAGGGAATACACAATGAGTGGTAGGACCCTAGGAAGTACAGAGGGTCAGAGGGACCTTGGTGTACATGTACATAGATCTCTGAAGGCAGCGGAACAGGTAGATAAGGTGGTTAAAAAGGCATATGGGATACTTGCCTTCATTAGCTGAGGCATAGAATATAAGAGCAAGGAGGTTATGATGGAGCTGTACAAAATGCTGGTAAGGCCACAGCTGGAGTACTGTGCGCAGTTCTGGTCGCCTCACTATAGGAAGGATGTGATTGCTTTGGAGAGGGTGCAGAGAAGATTCACCAGGATGTTACCTGGGATGGAGCGCCTCAGCTATGAAGAAAGACTAAACAGGCTGGGGTTGTTTTCCTTGGAGCAAAGAAGGCTGAGGGGGGACCTGATTGAGGTGTACAAAATGATGAGCGGCATAGATAGGGTAGATAAAGAGGAACTTTTCCCCTTAGTAGGGGGGTCAATAACAAGGGGGCATAGATTCAAGGTAAGGGGCAGGAGGTTTAGAGGGGATTTGAGGAGGAACTTTTTCACCCAGAGGGTGGTTGGAGTCTGGAACTCACTGCCTGAAAGGGTGGTAGAGGCAGGAACCCTCACAACATTCAAGAAGCATTTGGATGAGCAATTGAAATGCCATTGCATACAAGGCTATGGACCAAATGCTGGAAAATGGGATTAGATTGGACAGGGCTTGATGGACGGCGCAGACACGATGGGCCGAAGGGCCTCTTTCTGTGCTGTATAACTCTATGACGCTATGACATACTGTAACCATTCTATGATTCAACCACATTGCTGTGGGTCTGGAGTCACATATAGGCCAGACCGGGTAAGGACGGCAGATTTCCTTCCCTGAAGGACATTAGTGAACCAGTTGGGTTTTTACAACAATCCAATAGCTTCATGGTCACCGTTACTGATACTGGATTTTTATTCATTCTTAATCGTTAAGATTTGCATTTTAATCAGTCAGTGGTTTAAATCAATCTGAACTTTTCCAATTCAGCAAGAGGTGAAAACCTGCTCCAAATGCTGAACAATCAGACATTTCCTGATTAAAAGATCTTTACTCCACAATAGTTTATTGTACATTGACTGTTTCCTGTTTATACCCTGAAGATATGGATTATATTTTTAGTAACAATTTTGTAAATAAAAATAAAGAAAATAAAGAAAAAGAAATTGCAGCGAGCTTTGCACAAGTGTGGATGTGTTGCAGTTCCGTGCTCTGCCAACAGATGTCCTCGCCCTCTTTTGCCAACAAACTCCCAGTTCCACATTAAACAGAGTTACAGCGTATGAGTAATTTGCGACGTGACGTGTGGTGAGTGCTCGGGAGGAACAGGTGACTTTGAACCTGTGGTTCCCAAAGCTCTCCACCACTGGGGGTTTTCCTCACCTCGTGTCTGGGTCTGTTGTAGACCAGAGATTGATGGCTGTGATTAGTCAACAACTCCATTATCTACCGGGATGGTAGAAGGTGAACTGGATGGACCTCAGTCTTTCTTGTTCCTGTACAGAAGAAGAGAGGAACATTCAGAGGACCACTGCCCAAGTCGTTTCAATAAAATAGAGAAAGTGAAGAAAGGTCGCGACAGAACAGCAGCGGTTCAAAGATCCTGGGGACGCTTTGACGGACATGGTTGATTATGTTTGTGTGGTAAAACAGCATTTTGAATCCTGTGAATGGCTGATCACGTAATGTCGTTGTGAGAGATATGTTTTTGATGCCTTTTCTTCTGTTATAGCTTCAAAGGATTGTGAACTGGCCTTCTCCCAGTCAGTAATCAGTCTGAAGCCATTGGAGCTCAGGCCAAGTCCGAGACTCCCTGGAAAACAGCCTTGTTAGGGACTATGTTTCAACCCACTGTTTTATATCACATGTTTGTGTAAGTGAAACACTTTTGTTGTTTCTGGTGTTCTGACAAGAATGGTACCAGGGCTGAGGGACTTCAGTTATGCGGAGAGGCTGGAGAAACTGGGATGGTTCTCCTTAGAGCAGAGAAGGTTTTAAGAGCAGAGATTATTAGAGATGTTGAAAATCATGAAGAGTTTTGATAGAATGAATAAGGAGAATCGGTAACCAGAGGACACCGATTTATGATCATTGGTAAAGAACCAGAGGTGAGTTATGGAGAATTGTTTTACGCAGCGAGTTGTTGTGATCTGGAATGCGCTGCCTGAAAGGGCGGTGGAAGAAGATTCAATAGTAACTTTCAAAAGAGAATTGGAGAAATACTTGAAGGAGAGAAATTTGCAGGGCTATGGGGAAAGAGCAGTGAGTGGGACTAATTGGAGAGCTCCACCAAAGAGCTGGCACAGGCACGATGGACGAATGGCCTCCTTCTGTGCTGTATCATTCTATGATTTTATGAATCGTAAAGTCTTTAAATACTGTAAATCTACTGTTTGTTTAAATGCTATTAATTTATCTGCTTACTGTTGAATAAATCGGGCTAGTTGTTTATGGCCTGAGCCACAGTCTAATAAACTGCCTTCAAAGTTGAGGAATCCACGTGGCAGCTACATTTACCTGAACATTGAACATTGGGCAGGTAAGTGCCCACTCCAGGTTGTAGGGCGCGAGTGTTTGCTTACAGGGGTGGTCGGTGCTGCGAAACTCATAGAAAGTGCAAAAACCCTCAAAAACCCCAAAATCTTGTACAAAAACCCCAGAATGTAAGAACAGTGATTGATGGAGTCAACAAGTGTAATGAATCGAAGTTTGCCGACGATATAGAGAGATTTAGGTGTCCTCGTACAGGAAACAGAGAGTTAGCATGCAGGGACAGCAAGGAATTAGGAAGGCAAATGGCATGTTGACCTTTATTACAAGGGGTTAGGAGTACAGGAGTAAGGAAGTCTTACTACAATTGTACAGGGCTTTGGTGAGACCACACCTGGAGTACTGTGCACAGTTTTGGTCTCCTTATCTGAGGAAGGACATATTTGCTTTAGAGGTGGTGCAACAAAGGTTCACTAGATTGATCCCTGGGATGAGTCGATCGGGCCTATACTCTCTGGAGTTTAGAAGAATAAGACGTGATCTCGTTGAAACATATATGATTCTGAGGGGGATTGACAGGGTAGATGCTGAGAGGGTGTTTCCCCTGGCTGGAGAGTCTAGAACTAGGGGCATAGTCTCAGGATAAGGGGTCAGCCATTTTAGACTGAGATGAGGAAGAATTTCTTCACTCAGAGAGTTGTGAAATTTTGGAATTCTCTGCCTCAAAGGGCTGTGGATGCTCAGTCGTTGAGTATATTCAAGGCTGAGATTGATAGATTTTTGGATTCTAAGGGAATCAAGGGATATGGAGATCGGGCGGGAAAGTGGAGTTGAGGTCGAAGATCAGCCATGATCTTATTGAATGGCGGAGCAGGCTCGAGGGGCCGAATGGCCGACTCCTGCTCCTAATTATTATGTTCTTTTGTTCTTAACAATCTGAGCAAGGTATAACTTAGAGACCAACTTTCCCAGCGTTTTGAGCCCAAACAAACAAAGAGTTGGTTCATGTTTCATGTTTACTTAATACAATCAACCCAACAGGTCAGAGATCAATGGGCCTTCGAGCCCTGACTCCTGACTGGTTGGACAAAGGTCAGAACAACAACCCCTTGATCCATGTTTAGGAAGGACCATTTGGAGATTATTTTTGAAAGCCCTGTTGATGTTCCCCAAAAAGCCCAAAGCTCATGGATCGTGGATAAGCATTCTGAAACCTGTGAGATGAAAAGGACATTATTTGCCCAGTTAGAAAGCAGACGGGAAGGAGCTGGTGATTGTCCAGTGAGAAGAAACCATCTATTTTCAGATAAACTCATGTTGTGATGGTGTCAGAGTGGATCTCCCACTCATGGAGCGGCTGAGACCAGTCCTGGCATTGTTCACCGGGCCTCGAGGTTAAATGGACTGTGGATTAAGCGGCAATGTGTGTATTGACGAAAGGACCATGATCAGATCTTCACACTTTTTAAATTGTAGTTGAGCAGTGTTGTCCAGTCAGCTAACTTTTAATCTTAACCTCTAACCCCAACTCCTAGCCTCTAATGTTAACCTCTAACCCCAACTCCTAGCCTCTAATCTTAACCTCTAACCCCAACTCCTAGCCTCTAATCTTAACCTCTAACCCCAACTCCTAGCCTCTAATATTATCCCAACTCCTAACTCAGAAAAAGAGCACGAATGACAGATGTCAGGTTGCAAATACATCTGAGAATCAGGCTATATATAGAGGAGAAGTGAAAAAGAAAGTAAGAGGGGCAAAGAGAGGGTATGAGAATAGAATGGCAGACAACATAAAAGGTAATTTAAAAGTCTTCTACAGGCATATAAATAGCAAAAGGGTGGAAAGAGGAGGGGTGGGCCGATTAGGGACCAAAAAGGAGACCTACACATGGAGGCAGAGGGTATGGCTGAGGTACTAAATGAGTACTTTGCATCTGTCTTCACCAAGGAAGAGGATGCTGCCATAGACATAGTGAAGGAGGAGGTAGTGGAGACACTTGATAGGATAAAAATTGATAAAGAAGAGCTATTAGAAAGGCTGGCTGTACTTAAAGTAGATAAATCACGAAGTTCTGTGGGGGAGGGTTTAAACTAATTTGGCAGTGGGGTGGTCACCAGGATGAAACATTAGAGAGGAGAAACCAGGTGCACAGAAAACATGGAAAGAAAATAGCCCTAGAGTAAAGAATAGTTCAGAAGTAGGAGGGATCAGACAGGGGGCAAATGCGAGGCAGACTAAGATGGGTTTGGAGTGCATGAGTGTAAATGCCTGGAGCGTGGTCAATAAGGCTGGCGAGCTGCAGGCACAAGGCACCACATGGGACTATGATATAGTGACAATAACAGAGACCTGGCTCGAAGAAGGGAAGGATTGGGAACTTAATATTCCTGGCTACAGGTATTCAGGAAAGATAGGGGAGGGAAAAAAGGAGAAGGCTGGCAGTATTGATCAAAGAAACTTTTATAGCACTAGAGTGGGATGATGTAGTTGAAGGGTCAAAGACAAAATCTATTTGTTTAGAATTAAGGAACAATAGAGGAGTTATTACACTATTGGGTGTATACTATAGGCCACCGAATAGTGGGAAAGAGATAGAGGAGCACATTTGCAGGCAAATTACAGAAAGATGCAAGCTCTATAGAGTAGTGATAACGGGGGCTTGACTTCTCCTAATATAGACTGGGATAGTAACAGTGTAAAGAGAAAAGAGGGGGAGGAATTCCTGAAATATGTACAAGAGAACTTTCTTGATCAGTGTGTTTCCAGCCCAACGAAGAAGGTATCAGCGCTGGATCTGGTTCTGGGGAATGAAGTGGGGCAAGTGGAGCATGACTCAGTGTGGGAGCATTTGGGAAACAGTGATCACAATATCATTAAGTTTAGAATAGTAATGGAAAAGGACAATGAATAATTAAACGTGAAAATATTCAACTGGAGGAGGGCTAATTTCAGGGAGTTGAAACGGAATCTGGTCCTGGTGGATTGGAATCAACAACTGGTAGACAAAACAGTCATTGAACAATGGGAGGTCTTCAGAGAGGAGATGGTTTGGGTACAGAGTAGACACATTCCCATGAGGGGGAAAGGAAAGACATCCAAAGCTCGAGCTCCCTGGATGACTAAAGATATAGAGGTTAAAATGGGACAGAAAAAGGAGGCTTATGACAAATGTAAGGTTCATAATACAATAGCGAACCAAACTGAATATAGCAAGTACAGAGGAGATCTATAAAGGGGAATAAGTGGGGCAAAGCGAGAGTATGAGAATAGATTAGCAGCTAACATAAAAGGGAACCCAAAAGTATTTTTATAAAGACATAAATAGTACAAGGCTAGTCAAAGGAAATTAGGGAAAAGGAAATCTTCTAATAGAGGCAGGGGGCTTGGCTGAGGTACTAAGTGAATACTTTGCATCTGTCTTCACTAAAGAAGAGGATGCTGCCAATGTAGCAGTAAGGGCAGAGACAGTAGCGATCTTGGATAGGATAAAAATAGATAAAGAGGATGTACATAAAAGGTTGAGGTTTACATGAAACCTCAAAGTAGAAAAATCACCCGGTCCGGATGGGATGTCTGTAGGTTACCAAGGGAAGTAAGGGTGGAAATTGCAGAGGCTCTGGCCACAATCTTCCAATCTTCCTTAGATATGGGGGTGGTGCCAGAGGACTGGAGGATTGCAAATGTTACACCCCTGTTTAAAAAAGTGGGGAGGCATAAACCCAGCAACTACAGGCCAGTCAGCCTAACATCAGTGGTGGGGAATCTTTTAGAGACAATAATCCGGGACAAAATTAATTGGCATTTAGAAAAGTATATGGGCTAATAAATGGAAGCCAGCATGGATTAGTTAAAGGCAAATCATGTTTGACTAACTTAATTGAGTTCTTTGATGAAGTAACAGAGAGGATTGATGAGGGTAGTGCAGTTGATGTTGTGTATATGGACTTTCAAAGGGTGTTTGACAAAGTGCCACATAATAGACTTGTTGGCAAAATTAAAGCCCATGGGATTAAAGGGACAGTGGCAGCGTGGGTACGAAATTGGCTAAGGGACAGAAAGCAGAGAGTCGTGGTGAATGGTTGTTTTTCAGACTGGAGGGAAGTGTACAGTGGTGTCCTCCAGGGATCGGTTTTAGGACCACTGCTCTTTTTGATATATATTAATGACCTGGGCTTGGGTACACAGGGCATAATTTCAAAGTGTGCAGGTGACACAAAACTCGGAAATGTAGTAAACAATGAGGATGATAGTAACAGACTTCAGGAGGACATAGGCAGACTGGTGAAATGGGCAGACACATGGCAGATGAAATTTAACGCAGGGAAGTGTGAAGTGATGTATTTTGGTAGGAAGAATGAGGAGATGCAAAATGAACCAAATGGCACAATTTGAAAGAGGGGTGCAGGAACAGGGAAACCTGGGGGTGTATGAACACAACAATTTGAAGGTGGCAGGACAAGTTGAGAAGGCTGTTAAAAAGCATATGTGATCCTTGGCTTTATTAATAGAGGAATAGAGTACAAAAGCAAGGAAATTCTGCTAAACCTTTATAAAACAGTGGTTAGGCCTCAGCTGGAATATTGTGTTCAGTTCTGGGCACCACACTTTAGGAAACATAGAAATATAGAAGATAGGAGCAGGAGTAGGCCATTCGGCCCCTTGAGTCTGCTCCGCCATTTTTTAAAAATTCATTGATGGGATGTGGGCGTCGCTGGCTGGCTAGGCCTGCATTTAGTGCCCATCCCTAATTGCCCTTGAGAAGGTGGTGGTGAGCCACCTTCTTGAACCGCTGCAGTCCATATGGTGTAAGTACATATGGCTGGTCCAGTTCAGTTTCTGATCAATGATAACCCCCAGGATGTTGATAGTGGGGGATTCAGCGATGGTAATGCCATTGAATGTCATGGGGAGATGGTTAGAGTCTCGCTTGTTGGAGATGGTCATTGCCTGGCACTTGTGTGGTGCGAATGTTACTTGCCACTTGTCAGCCCAAGTCTGAATGTTGTCCAGGTCTTGCTGCATATGGACACGGACTGCGTCAGTATCTGACGAGTCTCAAATGGTGCTGAACAGTGTGCAATCATCAGCGAACATCCCCACTTCTGACCTTATGATGGAGGGAAGGTCATTAATGAAACAACTGAAGATGGTTGGGCCTAGGACACTGCCCTGAGGAACTCCTGCAGTGATGCCATGTGATTGAGATGAATGACCTCCAACAACCACAGCCAACTTCCTTTGTGCTAGGTATGATTCCAACCAATGGAGAGTTTTCCCCTTGATTCCCATTGACTTCAGTTTTGCTAGGGCTCCTTGATGCCACACTCGATCAAATGCTGCCTTGATGTCAAGGGCAGTCACTTTTACCTCATCTCTTGAGTTCAGCTCTTTTGTCCATGTTTGGACCAAGGCTGTAATGAGGTCAGGAGCTGAGTGGCCCTGGCAGAACTCAAACTGTGCGTCAGTTAGCAGGTTATTGCTGAGTAAGTGCCGCTTGATGGCACTGTCGACGACACCTTCCATCACTTTGCTGATGATTGAGAATAGACTGATGGGGTGGTAATTGGCCGGGTCGGATTTGTCCTGCTTTTTGTAGACCGGACATACTTGGGCAATTTTCCACATTGCCGGGTAGATGCCAGTGTTGTAGCTGTACTGGAACAGCTTGGCTAGGGGCGCAGCTAGTTCTGGAGCACAAGTCTTCAGTACTATTGCCAGAATGTTGTCAGGGCCCATAGCCTTTGCAGCATCCAGTGTCTTCAGCCGTTTCTTGACATCACGTGGAGTGAATTGAATGGGCTGAAGACTGGCATCTGTGATGCTGGGGACCGCAGGAGGAGGCCGAGATGGATCATCCACTCGGCACTTCTGGCTGAAGATAGTTGCAAATGCTTCAGCCTTGTCTTTTGCACTCATGTGCTGGGCTCCACCATCATTGAGGATGGGGATATTTTTGAAGCATCCTCCTCCTGTTAACTGTTTAATTGTCCACCACCACTCACGACTGGATGTAGCAGGACTGCAGAGCTTTGATTTGATCTGATGGTTGTGAGATCGCTTAGCTCTGTCTGTCTATGTTGCTTCCGTTGTTTGACATGCAAGTAGTCCTGTGTTGTAGCCTCACCAGGTTGACACCTCATTTTTCGGTATGCCTGGTGCTGTTCCCGGCATGCTCTCCTGCACTCTTCGTTAAACCAGGGTTGATCTCCCGGCTTGATGGTAATGGTAGAGTGAGGGATATGCCGGGCCATGAGGTTTCAGATTGTGGTTGAATACAATTCTGCTGCTGCTGATGGCCCACAACGCCTCATGGATGCCGAGTTTTGAGTTGCCAGATCTGTTCGAAATCTGTCCCATTCAGCACGGTGGTAGTGCCACACAACACGGTGGAGGGTATCCTCAACATGAAGACGGGACTTCGTCTCCACAAGGACTGTGCGGTGGTCTCTTCCACCAATGCTGTCATGGACAGATGCATCTGCAACAGGTAGATTGGTGAGGACGAGATCAAGTAGGTTTTTCCCTCTTGTTGGTTCCCTCACCACCTGTCGCAGACCCAGTCTGGCAGCTATGTCCTTTAGGACTCGGCCAGCTCAGTCAGTTGTGGTGCTACCGAGCCACTCTTGGTGATGGACATTGAAGTCTCCCACCCAGAGGACATTTTGTGCCCTTGCTACTCTCAGTGCTTCTTCCAATTGGTGTTCAACATGAAGGAGTACTGATTCATCAGCTGAGGGAGGGCGGTAGGTGGTAATTAGCAGGAGGTTTCCTTGCCCATGTTTGACTTGATGCCATGAGACCTCATGGGGTCCTGAGTCAATGCTGAGGACTCCCAGGGCTACTCCCTCCCAACTGTATACCACGGTGCCACCACCTCTGGTGGGTCTGTCCTGTCGGTGGGACAGGACATACCCAGGGATGGTGATGATGGTGTCTGGGACATTGGTTGTAAGGTATGTGTTAAGTCTGTGTGTTATAGTGAGAATTACTACACAGACCACAAGAGTAAATTTTAACAGGTCTTTACTAGTCGAAGGTCCGGGCTGAACTGCCCAATAAATCATTACACAGCACTTATATACCGGTATGGTCACCACCGGTATTACAGTATACAGCAGCCAAGATGAAGTAGTGCAACCCTTAAAATAGTTCTCTTAAAGGTGGAACGGTTACATACACTACAATCCTCCCTTTTTAGCTTAACAGTATATATTCCCCATTAAACATAACATCATAATATATATACACGACTTCATGTTAAAACAGTTCACAGATTCCGTCTCCAAGGAGGCCTCCTGACTCGGTCCGGATAACGCCTCGGTGGTGTAGTAGTTTTCGGTGGTGTAGTAGGTTCTCGTTGCTGGGGTGACTCATCTAATAGTCCTTCACTGGACTTAACAGCTTGAACTTTCGTAACTTCAGAACCAGCATTGCTGACTTCTAAAGGCTCGAGTACCTTGGGAAGTTTTTCGACTTCCAGACTGATTTGGCTCAGTTCGGAGGGACCACGTGCGTGACCTGGTAGGGGTGATAATGGTTCAGATGAGTCATCATCTTCTGCTTCCTCTCTATTGTCTTCTATTTCCTCCATCACTTCAGCTTTTGCCTCCGCCACCAATTCCCTGAGTGGCTTATTACTGCTGACACTGCTCACAAGAGGGTGCTCTTTCTTCTTAGCTTTCAACTGATCGATGAATTTGACATATTCCCTTTCTTGCTCAGCTTTGATTCGTTTGGCCTCATCGCGCAGACGGTTTGTGTGTTCCTGCTCCATTTTCTCAATCAGCTGCTTCTGCTGTCTTTCCAGATTCTCCCACTCTGTGTCAAAGAACTTTTTCTTTGCATTCATCTCTTGCTCAAAACGGCAAATCATTTGTTCTAATTGCTGTTGTAGTTTGAAATTGAGTTGAGTTCGAGCCCGGTGTTCCTCAGAAATGTGCATGTCTGTAGACTGGACAGACTCAGAATTCTCTGTCAAACTATGTTGTTGTTGTTCAGTGGAATTCTGTTCTGATACTTTGTTCTCTTCTGAAGCATTTATGCACTCCTTCGTTTTTCCATCATTAGTCTGCAAGTCCATTTTAGACTTGTCTTTTGCACATGGGCTGGTCTTACCATCATCAGTTCCAGAGTCTGAGCTGATTGTCTTCACCGAGTTCTCACTCTCTGCTTTGTCACTGTCACTGCTGCATATGCCCTCATCCAATATTCTGGACAATCGTTCAGGTTTGACATCTTTCTTTATCCCGGAATCTACCGTTATTGCTTTTAGGGAGTGCCAGTCCATATTTATTTTCCTGATCCACTCCCGTCCCAGAAGTGGTGGACCTCCCTCAGGTAGTACATATATGTCCATTCCTTGGTGTGCTTTGCCCTTGTGTACCACCTTGACTTTTATCTTTCCGATGGGGTATACTCTTTGCCCCGTGTATGTCTGCAATACTATCTCTGTATCCCGTAGGGGAATATGTGTGAATAACTTTTTGTAATCTTGCTTATTCATGACCGTCAACGCCGATCCGGTGTCCAATTCCATCTTCACGTGGACTCCTGCTATCTGCAGTGTGACCCAGATAGTTTGTCGGTCAGCTTCCTTACTCACATTGTGAATTCTCAGACTACCCAGTTCCTTGCTGTTGGAGTCTGAATCTGAATTCTGTTCATCCGAACTCTTCTCAGCCACCTTATGTACCTTTCTGCACTTTTCCTGCGATGACTTTTTGTTGCTGGTCTTCTTTCCTGACCGGCATGCTTTAGCTATGTGACCAAGCTTGCCACATTTTCTACATTCCTGGTTTTTAAACCAGCATTGGTTCTGATCGTGTGCTGTCTTTCCACAACGATAACATTTCGTTGTACCCAAAGCCATTTGATCTACGCTGAGTACCGCTGCCTTCAGCTGCATTTCCGCCGTGCCTCTCGCTGCGGTTTCGTGCAATGCTGCAATAGTGACAGCCTTCTCAAGTGTAAGATCATTCTCTTCCAGTAGCCGCTTTTGTGTTCCTTCTTTCGACAATCCACACACGAATTTGTCTCTCAGTGTCTCTGTCAGTCTTTCCCCAAACTGACAGTATTTCGCCAGCTTACGCAGTTCAATTAAATACTCCGCGTTGCTTTCCTCTTTCCGTTGCGTTCTCGCATAAAATTTAAATCGTTCCGCTAACATCAGCGGTGTGGGGTTCAAATGATTTCTCAGGACAGCAACAATATTAGCGAAGGTCTGATCCGGCGGTTTAGCTGGTGATAGAAGATGCTTCAATTGCCCGTATGTCTTCGCACCCATTGAGTTTAGTAAGGTTAGTGCTTTATCATTATTTGATATTTTATTTGCCTTACGATAAATCTCTATGCGTTCTACATACGTGGCCCAATCTTCAACATCGGAATCGAAATCGTTGATGTTACCACGCTTAGGCATCCTCGCAATCTTCTTGAGAAACAAAAAGAAATTTTTCTTTAACTTTTTTTTTCAAAATGGTGGTTTCCCGCACTTGTCTTCTTCCCTGCCTACGAAAATGGCGGCTTCCCGCGTTTGCCTTCTTCCCCCGCTGGCTGTAATGGCGATTGCCGTATTGCTGCGTTCGCCCTCCCCAGCGGTTCTCGAATCGTGCCTCCCAGCCCCTCTTGCAGTCCGGTCCTTTCCCCCCCGGCTGCGGCTGAGTTCTCCGCGGTTTTTTTATTTTCTCCCGCGCCTTACGCTGTCCTTGTCGCTGCGCCTCGCGGCCTCGGTAGCTGCCCGGCCTTTTTCACCGGTCGCGGTCGAGCTCTCTCTCGACGCTGTTGCGTCTCCCAGCCCGCTTGCAGCCCGGTCTCTCACACCGGCTGCGTTTGCATTCACCGCGGCTTCCGTGCCTTACGCTGCCCCAGTCTCAGCGCCTCTGGCCCCGACTTCTGTCCGGCTCTTTTCCCCGGCCGTGGTCGAGTTCTCCGCCCTTATATCCTCCGTTTTTCCCTCCCCTACTTCACAGCTAACGTGGCCGACTTGCTGCTCGTCGCTGATCGGCTTACCCACCACCGTGATAGAAGGGATGATCACTGCCTGTTGCTGATGGAAGGCTTCGTGTCAGAATTCTTCCTTTGCTCTGCAGACCCGAGTCTTTCCTCAGCAGAATGATGAGGGCTGATGCCTCTTCTCGACGCCCGTTAAACTGCCTTGGATGTATCTCTGCCGCAGGGTAAGATCATACTCGTTGCCACTGTTAAGTCTGTGTGTTATAGTGAGAATTACTACACAGACCACAAGAGTAAAATTTAACAGGTCTTTACTAGTCGAAGGTCCGGGCTGAACTGCCCAATAAATCATTACACCGCACTTATATACCGGTGTGGTCACCACCGGTATTACAGTATACAGCAGCCAAGATAAAGTAGTGCAACCCTTAAAATAGTTCTCTTAAAGGTGGAACGGTTACATACACTACAGTATGATTCGGTAATTATGACTATGTCAGGCTGTTGCTTGACTAGTCTGTGGGACAGCTCTCCCAATTTTGGCACAAGCCCCCAGATGTTGGTAAGGAGGACTTTGCAGGGTCGACAGGGCTGGGTTTGCCGCTGTCGTTGTCGTTTCCGGTGCCGAGGTCGATGCCGGGTGGTCCGTCCGGTTCTATTCTTATTGTTTTTCGTAGCGGTTGTTTACAACTGAGTGGCTTGCTCGGCCATTTCAGAGGGCATTAAGAGTCAACCACATTGCTGTGGGTCTGGAGTCACATGTAGGCCAGACCAGGTAAGGACGGCGGTAGGTGGTAATTAGCAGGAGGTTTCCTTGCCCATGTTTGACTTGATGCCATGAGACCTCATGGGGTCCGGAGTCAATGCTGAGGACTCCCAGGGCTACTCCCTGGATCATGGCTGATCATCCAAATTCAGTACCCTGTCCCTGCTTTCTCCCCATATCCCTTGATCCCTTTAGCCTTAAGAAATATATCTAACTCCTTCTTGAATATATTTAATGAATTGACCTCAACTGCCTTGTGTGGTAGAGAATTCCACAGGTTCACCACTCTCTGGGTGAAGAAATTCCTCCTCATCTCAGTCCTAAATGGCTTACCCCTTATCCTTAGACTGTGACCCCTGGTTCTGGACTCCCCCGCCATCGGGAACATCCTTCCTGCATCTAGTCTGTCTAGTCCTGTTAGAATTTTATAAGTTTCAATGAGGTCCCCTCTCATTAGAAAAACTCCAGCGAATATAAAGGAATCCAGGAAGGATGTCAAGGCCTCGGAGAAGGTGCAGAGAGATTTACTGGAATGGTACCAGGGATGAGGGACTTTAGTGGAGCGACTAGAGAAACTGGGGTTGTTTTCCTTAGCGGACAGTAGGTCTGGTAGTGTAGTGGTTGATGTTACTGGTAATCTGGAGACCTGGACTAATGATTCTAGTGACGCACGAGTTGTGTATTTGCATTTTATTTTGGGGTTTTTACAACAGTCCGATAGCTTCATGGTCACCATTACTGATACTAGCTTTTTATTCCATCTTAATTGTTAAGATTAATCAGTGGTTTAAATCAATTTCAGTTCAGCAAGAGGTGAAAACTGCTCCAAATGCTGAACAATCGGATATTTCCTGATTAAAAGCCCCTCATCTTTACTCCACAATAGTTTATTGTACATTGACTGTTTCCTGTTTATACCCTGAAGATATGGATTATATTTTTAATAACAATTTTGTAAATAAAGTAAGGAAAGTAATGGCCCAGAAATTATGTTCGGGGGCTTGCCGCGCGTGCAAGCCTCCGATGTGCACTCACCCGGCGCGCCGACATCTGAAGCCTGGGCCTGCTTGGAATTCCTGTCACTGGCCCGGTTCAGATGTCAGCGCGATGTGCTTGCCTGATACAGCAGCGTAGTTAGTGCGATGTGCCGGCTGGGATCAGGTGAGCACTGTGCAGCCAATCAGGGGAGGGGAAACTTCATTCATGAGTTTGATAGTAAGAACTGTCAAACTCATGAAAAGTACGAGCGCCCAAAAGACTAGTTTAACTTTAAATAAAGTTTTAAAAAACAACCCAATAATTAAATAAACTATAAATAACTTTAAAAAACTATTTTAAACAATTAATCAAATTTTTGAAAAAAATAATTTAAAAAAAATCAGGTCTAAAACTACACTTCCCTTACTGTAAAGTCCTTAAAAACAATAAAGCTGAGGAAAAAATGTTATCATTTTAAGCAATAGACCACTTACCTTAAAGAATGAAGTCTTTACGTCTCCTTTTTATTTTCGTAAAAAGGAGAGGCCCTTACACACGTGCAAACCTGTGGAAAACAAGGAATTTCAGCGCGCACACGCAGACTCCTGCGCGCACGGGTTCTTCCTCTCAACCCCTTGGTTCAGAGGACAGGAAATGCCGGTTTCCCGCGCATGCGCTGTGCATGCTGAAGTCCGGCACTTCCAACGGGCCCACGCGTGAGTACCCCGTCCGTACTCATGCGTTGGGACCGGAATTACTGGCCCATTGATTTTTTTTGCCAAGAAATTGCAGCGAGCTTTGCAGTAGTGCGGATGTGTTGCAGTTCCGTGCTCTTCCAACAGATGTCCTCGCCCTCCATTGCCAACAAACTCCCAGTTCCACATGAATCCAACAGCGGTGTGGAGTCTGCCTGGACTTCAGATCACCAGACACGTGGTGATGGGAAAGGCCATTTGCCCTTATTAATTCATCCCTCCACAACATCCCTATACTCCCCATTACTGCATCTGATTGCTTCTTAAATGAGTAAAGGTGTCCGCTACCCAGAGTCCTCTCGTACAGCAGCAAAGTACTGCGGATGCTGGAAATCTGAAATAAAAGCAGCATTTACGCACATGCATTCCAAACCCATCTTAGTCCGCCTGCATTTGCCCCCTGTCTGATCCCTCCTACTTCTGAACTATTCTTTACTCTCGGGCTATTTGCCTCTCCCAGTTCTCTGTACGCCTGGTTTCTCCTCTCTAATGCTTCATCCAGGTTCCCCTCTACCCACCAAATTAGTTTAAACCCTCCCCCACAGCACTAGTTAACCTCCCCGCGAGGACATTGGTCCCAGCTCTGTTGAGGTGCAACCCGTCCACCTTGAACAGGTCCCTCCTGCCCCAGAACTGGTCCCAATGCCCCAGGAATCTGAAGCCCTCCCTCCTGCACCATTTCTCCAGCCATGCATTAACCTGTCTTATCCGACTATTCCTATACTCACTGGCGCGTGGCACTGGAAGTAATCCCGAATTTGCTATCTTTGAGATCCTGCTGTATAACTTCCTCCCAAGCTCCTGAAAATCTGACTGCAGAACCTCCACCCTTTTCCTTCCTATGTCATTGGTTCCCACATGGACCACGACTTCTGGCTGTTCCCCTTCCCCCGCAGAATGTTCTGCACCCGTTCAGTGATGTCCTTCACCCTGACACCAGGGAGGCAACACACCATGTGTAACTCACGTCATCAGTTGCAGAAACGCCTGTCTATCACCCTGACAACAACAACATGTCTAGCACCTTTAAAGTAGTAAAACATCCCAAGGTGCTTTACAGGAAGGCTATAAAACAAGATTTTACACCGAGTCACATAAGGAGACATTCGGACAGGTGACCAAAAGCATAGTCAAAGAGGTTGGTTGTAAGGAGCATCTTAATGGAGGAAAGAGAGGTAGTGAGGCGGAGAGGTTTAGGGAGGGAATTCCAGAGCTTAGGGCCGAGGTAGCTGAAGGCACGGCCACCAATGGTGGAGCGATTAAAATCAGGGATGCTTAAGAGGCCAGAATTAGAGGAGCGCAGATATCCCGGGGGATTGTGGGGCTGGAGGAGATTACAGAGATAGGGAGGGGCGAGGCCATGGAGGGATTTGAAAACAAGGATGAGAATTTTAAAATCAAGGTGTTGTTTAACCAGGAGCCAATGTAGGTCAGCGAACACAGGGGTGATGGGTGAACGGGACTTGGTGTGAGTTAGGACACGGACAGTCGAGTTTTGGATCACCTCGTAGGATAGAATGTGGGAGGCCAGCCAGGAATAGTTGGAATAGTCAAGTCTAGAGGTAACAAAGGCATGGATGAGGGTTTCAGCAGCGGATGAGCTGAGGCAGGGGCGGAGATGGGCGGTGTTACGGAGGTGGAAGTAGGCGGTCTTAATGATGGCGCGGATATGTGGTCGGAAGCTCATCTCGGGGTCAAATATGACACTAATGTCGCAAACAGTCTGGATCAGCCTCAGACAGTTACCAGGCAGAGGGCTAGGGAACGGAGTTTGTGGCAGGGGCTGAAGACAATGGCTTTGGTCTTCCCAATATTTAGTTGGAGGAAATTTTTGCACATCCAGTACTGTATGTTGGACAAGCAATCTGACAATTTAGAGACAGTGCAGGGGTCGAGAGAGGTGGTAGTGAGGTAGAGCTGGGTGTGGTCAGCGTACACGTGGAAACTGACGCTGTGTTTTCAGATGATGTTCAGAAATGTTTTCCAATTAAATATTGGGAAGACCGAAGCCATTGTTTTTGGTCCCCGCCACAAACTCCGTTCCCTAGCCACCGACTCCATCCCTCTCTCTAACATCTGTCTGAGGCTGAACCACACTGTTTGCAACCTTGGGGGGAGAAATTCAGTTGGTTGCGCCATCTATTAGCGCCTAAAGATGCCGAGAAGTGGGGCGCTAACCAACTAGCGCCCGGGCGCAGCGATCCTTGCGCCTCCTCCCATATTGAGCGTACATTTATCGCCGGCGCAAAACGGGCGCAGGCAGATCCTGATGTCATTTCAGTGTGCAACGCCTTTTGGGCGCCCCAGACTGGAAATTCAGTGGCGCCCCCCTCCGTTCCGCCTGGCGCTAATAAAGACAGCTTACCTGGAGTGCTCCCCAGCCGCTCTCGGGCTGGGGGGGCACTCTTTAAAGGGGACTGCTGTGGTTTAAAAGCGGCAGCCATTTCTGGAGCACAACTTCTTCCAGAGTTACAGAGAGTTGCTCAGCTGCACACTGAGAGCCCTTTCACCACTGAGCCAGCGCTGGCAGCAGAACTTCAGCCTTCTGACCATCTCCTTGCTGTTGGTGAGCTTTTCAAATGGGGAAACTTTCTGTGTGCACTTATTATGGGGGCTGCATTGGAGGCGAACGTCCTGCTGCTGAATCATCTGGAAAGGGCACAGAGACGCAGGGAGAGAGGGGCAGGCATGGCCAGACAGAGGAGGGACAACAGACGTCGCCACAGGAGACGGTACACTGCCAGGGTTTTCCGACAGCAGTTCTCACACATGAACATGTCAGAGGAGCAGTGTATCAGAAGGCTGCGCTTTAGAAAGGAGGTGGTGACTGAGCTGTGCCACCTGCTTCAGCCAGATCTGCAGCCTCAGCTAAGGTGCAGGACATCTCTGTCGGTGGCTGCGAAGATCACTTTTGCCCTTAACTTCTACGCAAGCGGCTCCTTTCAGGGCGCAACTGGGGACATAGCCAACATCTCGCAGTTTGCCGTGCATTGCTGCATCCGTCAAGTGACTGATGCCCTGTATAAAAGGAGGCGGCAGTACATCTCCTTCCCAATGACCCCGGACAAGCAGTGGGAGCGCGCAGAGGGCTTCACAGCAATAGCGGACTTCCCCATGGTGCAGGGTGCCATTGACTGCATGCACGTGGCTTTGCGGGCACCTGTAGAGAATGCGGAGGAGTTCCGCAACCGCAAGGGGTTCCATCCCTTGAATGTCCAGCTGCTCTGTGACCACCGACAGCTGATCCTCGCAGTGAATGCTCAGTTCCCAGGAAGCAGCCACGACACCTTCATCCTGCGCCAGACTTCTGTTGCAGACCTTTTCGAGGCCCCAGCTCACCCAGGATGCTGGCTTCTCGGGGACAAGGGCTATCCTCTGTGCACCTGGCTGATGACCCCACTCCGTTCGCCCAGCACCCCTGCTGAAGAACGCTACAATGCAAGCCATCAGGCCACGCGGAACATTGTGGAGCACACAATCGGCATGCTAAAACAGCGGTTCCGCTGTCTGGACCATTCCGGAGGAGCCCTGCAGTACCCGCCTGAGCGAGTCTCACACTTTGTGGTACTGTGCTGCATGCTGCATAACCTGGCAATCCTACGTACCCAGCCAATGCCACCAGACATTGAAGCACCAGCAGAGGAGGAGGAGGAGGAGGAGGAGGACGAGGACGAGGAGGAGGATGAGGTCCAAGATGGGAGGGAGGCACAAACTGAAAGGTCCGTCCGTCAGAGGCTGATCAGAAGCCGCTTCTCGGCCCCTCTAACAGAATGTGAAGGGCAAAATTCATGTAAACAGCAGACATGGCCATTGTAAATAAAGGAAGTTGTTTATTGTACAAAATGTGCTTCCTTCCAGCAGAAAAAAACAATGGCAACAAAAAGCAAAAATATCACACTGACACATAAGTGACTCGCACACCCGGGAGACTGTCCAAAACAGTACGACCATCCAGACCTGCATCCTCGGCCTTGATTTCAACAAAAACGGGGTTTCAACAGCACCCTCTAATCTTTCCCCCTTAATGGTGATCTGCTTCTCCTGCGAGTTCTGCCCCGTCCCTCCCCGCAGCTCCTTCGTAGTGGGACCCCAGTGGCTGCAGCAAGGCTGGGGGAGGCCTGCTGACTGTCCGAAATCGCAGCTGCCCGTGAGGAACGGCCTGGACCAGCTCTGGCCCTGGAGGGCCCGGCTGCTGACTGCTCCAACATGGCATGGGTGGAAGCAGTCTGTCCTGCAGGTGGTGGCAGCTGCAGTGGAGAAGTGCCAGCGGTTGGAGCAGGAATGCTGTCATCCTGAGAGCGGACAGCAGCTCCCTGCTCGGCGAACACACTGGCACTCTGACGGGCCAGCAACGCAGCATGCGCAGCAATCGGCTGGTCCACAGATTGCTGGCCTGCTGTGGTGCTGCAAGGGCCCCGGGGAATCCTGGCTGATCCAGCGAGGGTGGCAGCAGTCAGTTGTCGCGTGGCCTCAATCTGCGCCTGCATGAGGCCAGTGAGTGACTGCGTGGCAGCACTTAGCACTTGCGTGGCAGGTGCCAGTGCTTCGGTGAAGCCCTGGACAGTCCTTTCCATTGCTGTCGCAAAGCCCTGGACAGTCCTTTCCATTGCTGCCCCGAAGCCTTGGACAGTCCTTTCCAGTGCTGTCCCGAAGTCCTGCGCACTCCGGGCCTGTGCTGCGCCAAAGTCTTGGACACTCCTTGCCAGTGTCTCGATGGATTCAGGCATCCTTGCCACTGCAGCCATGAGCTCAGTGTGCCTCAGCCCAGCCTGGGCGCTCATTTCAGAGAGGGCACGCACCTCCTCTGCGCTCTGTGCAGCAGCACTCGCGGCATGACTCGCCCTCCAGGGAGACGGCCCCCGAGCTTCCCTACCCCCCTTGCGTTGCTGCAGGCCGCTGGTTCCTGGAGCTGGCTCCTCCCCAGAGCATTCCCCCCCGCTCCCCTCCAGGGAAGTAGTCTCCCCAGTCGGCAGATGGGCTGGCTCGCCTGAGGGTGGTTCGGATGGTCCGGCTTCCTCCTGGTCGTCGCCTCCAGAGTCAGTGGCACTGGCAGCTTGAGGGCCTGGCTCCAGAGCTGGTGATGCAGCATCTGAAAGCAGGGAGGTTGAAGAGTGGCTTTAGCGAAAGGACAGGGTGGCAGCAAGGGATGCATGAGTGCTGCAATGCGCTGACTTGTGCCCAAATTGAAAAAGCATGCTGGTGAGGGGAACAAGTGGAAGGAGAGAGTTCAGAAAGGTGATGACCTTACCATCGCTCTGCACAATGGGGTCGGCGGCTCCAGAGGTGACAGGACCACTCATCCAGCCTCCAGCAATCCGGTGTACACGCTCTTCGAGGTCTGTCTGGGTCTGCAGATGAGGCCGACCTCCTCCGGTGCGAATCTGCTCCCGACGGTTACTGGCCAGCTTGGCCTGCAAGAGAAAGAACGGGAAGTGATGAAACATGCTGCCCTGATCTGACATCACATGCCCCCCCATGGTCGAATAGCCCTTACATTATGCTGCCCTGATCTGACATCACATGCCCCCCATGGTCGAACAGCCCTTACATTATGCTGCCCTGAGCTGACATCACGTGCCCCCCATGGTCGAATAGCCCTTACATTATGCTGCCCTGATCTGACATCACATGCCCCCCATGGTCGAATAGCCCTTACATTATGCACTAAGCTGACATCACGTGCCCCCCATAGTCGAATAGCCGTTACATTATGCTGCCCTGAGCTGACATCACATGCCCCCCATGGTCGAATAGCCCTTACATTACGCTGCCCTGAGCTGACATCACATGCCCCCCATGGTCGAATAGCCCTTACATTAACCTGCCCTGAGCTGACATCACATGCCCCCCATGGTCGAATAGCCCTTACATTAACCTGCCCTGAGCTGACATCACATGCCCCCCATGGTCGAATAGCCCTTACATTACGCTGCCCTGAGCTGACATCACATGCCCCCCATAGTTGAATAGCCCTTACATTACGCTGCCCTGAGCTGACATCACATGCCCCCCATGGTCGAATAGCCCTTACATTATGCACTGAGCTGACATCACATGCCCCCCATGGTCGAATAGCCCTTACATTATGCTGCCCTGAGCTGACATCACGTGCCCCCCATGGTCGAATAGCTCTTACATTACGCTGCCCTGAGCTGACATCACATGCCCCCATGGTCGAATAGCCCTTACATTACGCTGCCCTGAGCTGACATCACATGCCCCCCCATGGTCGAATAGCCCTTACATTATGCACTGAGCTGACATCACATGCCCCCCATGGTCGAATAGCCCTTACATTATGCTGCCCTGAGCTGACATCACATGCCCCCCATGGTCGAATAGCCCTTACATTATGCACTGAGCTGACATCACATGCCCCCCATGGTCGACTAGCCCTTACATTACGCTGCCCTGAGCTGACATCACGTGCCCCCCATGGTCGAATAGCCCTTACATTATGCTGCCCTGAGCTGACATCACATGCCCCCCATGGTTGAATAGCCCTTACATTATGCTGCCCTGAGCTGACATCACATGCCCCCCATGGTCGAATAGCCCTTACATTATGCTGCCCTGAGCTGACATCACATGTCCCCATGGTCGAATAGCCCTTACATTACGCTGCCCTGAGCTGACATCACGTGCCCCCCATGGTCGAATAGCCCTTACATTATGCACTGAGCTGAATGTGCGTGTGTGTTTCCAGAAAGGGCCATGGGTTATGGGTGACAGCTGGCCATTGGGGTTTCGCAGACCCTCTGGCCATAAAGTGAGTTGCAGATGGAGGGATGGAGATGATTGTGAAAAAGGCACTTACCCTAACGACCCGAGTGAGGTCGTTGAACTTCTTCCTGCATTGAACCGGAGTCCTGGGCACCACGCTGGTGGAGGTCACTCTCTGGGAAACTTCCCTCCAAGCTCGCTGGTAATCTCTCTGATGAGGCCGCCTGCCATTTTCGGGGTACAGCACAGCCTGCTGGCGCTCCACTGCACCAACCAGAGCATCCAAGGCCTCATCGCTGAATCGCTCCACTCTCTGCCTGGCCCTCTCCATGTCTGCGAAGTCTGGGACGCCACAGCTTGCTCAGCACCGATTTTGAGGCTGACAAGGCGCAGAGTGTGGCTGCTGATGCGACTTGACCTGCCCCTTTAAGAGCGGGCCAGCGCCAGTGTGTCTCGTGGAAATCGATTATTGACAGCGCCTGCGCTGTGCCTGGCCGGCGAGAAATTGAGTTGCGCCGCTGGGGTTAGCGCCTTAAGAGTAGCGTGTAGCGCCTGATTTAGTGCCGCAATCACCTTCAGGGGCGCTGCAGCCCAATATCACGCGAGGTGGCGATAAATTGCGCCTGGTGCTAAAGTTTGCGCAACGCCAGTACTAGCGCCCCAAACGGGGCGATACCGAATTTCCCCCCCTTGGTGTCATATTTGACCCTGAAATGAGCTTCCGACCACATATCCGCAGCATAACAAAGACCGCCTACTTTCTCCGCCCTTTGCATCAGCTCATCCGCTGCTGAAACCCTCATCCATGCCTTTGTTACCTTCAGACTTGACTATTCCAACACACTCCTGGCCGGCCTCCCACATTCCACCCTACGTAAACTTGAAGTCTTCCAAAACTCGGCTGCCCGTGTCCTAACTCGCACCAAGTCCCGTTCACCCATCACCCCTGTGCTCGCTGACCTACATTGGCTCCTGGTTAAGCAGCACCTCAATTTCAAAATTCTCATCCTTGTTTTCAGTCCCTCCATGGCCTCGCCCCTCCCTATCTCTGTAATCCCCTTCATCCCTACAACACCCCGCCCCCGAGATATCTGCGCTCCTCTAATTCTGCCCTCCTGAGCATCCCTGTTTATAATCACTCAACCATTGGTGGCCGTGCCTTCTGTTGCCTGGGTCCTAAGCTCTGGAATTCCCTCCCTACACCTCTCCACCTCGCTACCTCTCTTTCCTCCTTTAAGAAGCTCCTTAAAACCTACCTCTTTGTCCAAGCTTTTGGTCACCTGCCCTAATTTCTCCTTATGTGGCTCGGTGTCAAATGTTTTGTCTTATAATACTCCTGTGAAGCACCTTGAGACGTTTTACTACATTAAAGGAGCTATATAAATACAAGTTGTTGCTGTTGTTGTTGATATCGCCAAGGGGCAGCATGTAGATGAGAAATGAGATGAGGGGGCCAAGTATAGATCCTTGGGGGACAGCAGAGGTAACGGTGCGGGAGCGGGAAGAGAAGCCATTGCAGGTGATTCTCTGGCTACGATTAGATAGATAAGAATGGAACCAGGCGAGAGCAGTCACACCCAGCTGGACGATGGTGGAGAGGCGTTGGAGAAGGATGGAGTGGTCAACCGTGTCAAAGGCTGCAGACAAGTCAAGAAGGACGAAGAGGGATAGTTTACCTTTGTCACAGTCACATAGGATGTCATTTGTGACTTTGATGAGAGCCGTTTTGGTACTGTGGCAAGGGCGGAAACCTGATTGGAGGGATTCAAACATGGAGTTCCGGGAAAAATGGGCACGGATTTGAGAGGCGACAACATGTACAAGGATTTTGGAGAGGAAAGGGAGGTTGGAAATGGGGCGGTAGTTTGGAAGGATGGAGGGGTCAAGGGTTGTTTTTTGAGGAAAGGGGTGATGACGGCAGATTTGAGGGAGAGGGGGACAGTACCTGAGGAGAGAGAACCGTTAACAATGTCAGCTAACATGGGGGCCAGGAAGGGAAGTTGGGTGGTCAGCAGTTTAGTGGGAATTGGGTCGAGGGGGCAGGAAGTGGGTCCATGGACAAGATGAGCTTGGAGAGGGCGTGTGGGGAAATAGGAGAGAAACTAGAGAAAGATGCGAGTTCAGGGCTGGGGCATGGGGGGAACCTTAGAGGAAGTTTGATCCGGTAAGTTCGGGGAAGAGAGGGAAGTTGCAGAGGCAGCTGATCGGATGGTCTCAATCTTAGAGAGTCCATGATCTCCTCGCACTTGTTGTTGGAGGTGAGGGTGGAGGAGACCACTGCATTTCTACACTTTGCAGTGACTCCTGTGCATTCATTTGCTCCACGGTGCCGTGGATTTTCTCCAGACCGCACTCCCCTGGTCTTCAGCACTTGGACATATAACGCTGTTCGTTTATCGTCACTGAGTCAAAAACCTGGAACTCCCTACCCAATAGCACCGTGGAAACATCTTCACCACTCGGGCTGCAGCGGTTCAAGAAGACCCATCACCACCTTCTCAAGGGCAAGAAAGGGAGGGCAATAGACGGTGGGCTCGCCAGCGACCAATGTTCCTGTGAAGTTGCGCAGTCATGCTGCGGTCTACAGGTCCCGCGCAGGCCGCTCACCAGCTTTTGAATGGACAAACCGAGCTTGCGCAGAAATTTGAAAGGGTCGCACAGCCCGTTAAAGGGGGCCGTGCACCCAAAAAATTTAGAAGTGACATTGCCTGTGACGCCAACATCCCGAGAATGAATAAAGAGCAGATCACATTTTGAAGCTAAACGAGTGAGTCTGGCTCCAGAGGAGGGAAAGTTGACAAGTCTGAGCGAGGGGGAACCGAGCAGGGGGAAGGAGGAAGTAAAAGTTCAGTCAGTCCCACTCTGGGAGTTGCTGCTGTCAACACTTCCCCACAGGGCTTGGCAACTGTGGGAGGCGGCACATAACCAACAGGCCCGCCCCCACACACCGCATCACCAATCACATGGCTCGGATTGGGTTGAATGGCATTGTGAACAACCAATAAACAAAACGGAAAAGGTGGGGTACTAATCTGATTGGCATTGTGCTGAGCCAATCATCAGCGACTATAAAGCAGTCCTGGTTCTGCCACGTGGGGACGATGAAGAATCCGCTGCCCGATTGGCGAATGTCTGTAGATATGCAAATAAGGAAACAATTTAAATGCATTGCCAAAAATAGAAAGGAGAGATACTTCTTTATTTATTTTGGGCGCCTATAAAAATACAGGGAAAGCCTTAGTAACAAATAAAATTCCATATGAATAGGTGAAGGCTCATGAGCAGCCATTGTGATGTAAAAGAGGCAAGGCCTGAGAGACATGAGCGAGAGCCAGCTATTTGTTTTAAATTCTGAACCGAGGTGTGCCGAGTCACATCTTGAACTAATTTTTGGCCTGGGGAGATGGTGGAGGCTCCCTCTGCTCTCTGAGATAGAGGGAGACCAATTGTTGGTTTCCTCTGCTCCGTCTCCCTACCCCTCTGGGGGAACATAAACAAAAAGTCAGAATTACTTGTGGGACAAGTGCCACTGCCCATCAGTGTGGGAATTTTCTACTTGCTCACCGTTGCTATATGGCATCGCTGATGTCATAATGGTTATTGCCAATGTCAGGTTTTGGTTAGAGGTTAGTAGACTGGACAACACCACTCTTCGAGGTCATCAAAAGGACAAAATCGTTAATCTTTTAGGTGGTAGATGGGGTGCCAATCAATTAGTTCCAATCCTCACCTGTGGTGCCAGGAGGATTGGAGAACTGCTAACTTTGTACCATCACAACCCCATGAGGCTGAAAAGGCCATCGGACAACTGAAGAACAACAAGGCCTCAGGAGCAGATGGAATCCCTGCCGAGGCACTAAAGCATGGCGGAGAAGCACTACTGGTGTCAATTCATGAACTCCTTTCTCTTATCTGGAAGGAGGAGGTCAGAGACGCCGTAATTGTGAACATCTTCAACAAAGGTGACAAGTCCGATTGCAGTAATTACAGAGGAGTTTCCCTGCTGTCTGCCACAGGGAAAGTCATCGCAAGAATCCTCCTCAATTGCCTTCTCCCAGTGGCTGAAGAGCTCCTCCCAGAGTCGCAATGCGGATTACGACCTCTAGGGCACAATGGACATGATCTTCACCGCGCGTCAGTTACAAGAGAAATGCAGGGAACAGCACCAACCGCTGTACATGGCCTTCTTTGATCTCACAAAGGCCTTCGACACTGTCAACCGTTGAGGATTATGGAGTGTCCTCAAATTCGGCTGCCCTCAAAGGTTTGTCACCAACCTCCGCCTGCTTCACGACAACCTGCAAGCCGTGATCCAGACCAATGGTTCCACCACAGACCCAATTCACGTACGAACCGGGGTCAAGCAAGGCTGTGTCACCGCACCAACGCTCTTTATCTTCCTTGCTGCAATGCTCCATTTCACTCTCAGTAAGCTCCCCACTGGAGTGGAGCTAATTTACAGAACAAATGGGAAACTGTTCAACCTCCATCGCCTCCAGTCCAGATCCAAGGTTGTTCCATCCTCTGTCATCGAATTACAGTATGCAGACGATGGAGGTCGAACACCAAACCATCGTCAACACCTTCACCAAAGTGTACGAGAGCATGGGCCTTATACTAAACATCCATAAGAGAAAGGCCCTCTACCAACCTGCCCCCGCCACACAGTACTGCCTTCCGATTATCAAAATGCACGACAAGGCCTTGGACAACGTGGACCACCTCGGGTGCCTACTGTCAACAAGGGCAGACGTCGACGACGAAGTCCAACACTGCCTTCAGTGTGCCAGTGCAGCCTTCGGTCGCCTGAGGAAGAGAGTGTTTGAAGACCAGGACCTCAAACCCGGCACGAAGCTCATGGTCTACAGAGCAGAGTGATACCCCGCCCTGCTGTATGCCTCAGAGACATGGACCATGTACAGCAGGCACCTCAAAGCACGGGAGAGGTAACACCAACACTGCCTCTGCAAGATCCTGCAATTCCATTGGCAGGATAGGTGCACCAATATCAGTGTTCTTGCTCAGGCCAACATCCCCAGCATCGAAGCTTTGACCACACTCGATCAGCTCCGATGGATGGGTCACATTGTCCGCATGCCCGATACGAGACTCCCAAAACAAGGTCTACTCGGAGCTCCGGCACGGCAAGAGAGCCCCAGGTGGGCAGAGGAAACGCTTCAAGGACACCCTCAAAGCCTCCTTGAAAAAGTGTAACATCCCCACTGACACCTGGGAATCCCTGGCCCAAGACCGCACAAAGTGGAGGAGAAGCATCCAGGAAGGCGCCGAACACCTCGAGTCTCTTCGCCGGGAGCAAGCAGAAGCCAAGCGCAGGCAGCGCAAGGAGAGCACGTCAACCCAAGCACCCCACCCACCTGCCCCTTCAACCACCGTCTGCCCCACCTGTGACAGAGACTGTATGTCCTGCATTGGACTCATCAGTCACCTGAGAACTCATTTTTAATGTGGAAGCAAGTCATCCTCGGTTCCGAGGGACTGCCTAAGAAGAAGATTGTTTAAAATGGGAGGCACCTCGGTGGTGGACAAATTACTGGAATCAATTCTGAGGGACAGTATAAACCTTCATTTAGAAAGACACAGATTAATCAGGGACAGTCAGCATGGTTTTGTTAAGGGAAGGTTGTGTCTGACTAACATGATTGAATTCTTTGAGGAGGTAACAAGGAGGGTCGATGAGGGCAGTGCGTTTGATGTAGTCTACATGGATTTTAGCAAGGCTTTTGACAAGGTCCCACATGGCAGGCTGATCAAAAAAGTAAAAGCCCATGGGATCCAAGGGAAAGTGGCAAAGTGGATCCAAAATTGGCTCAGTGGCAGGAAGCAGAGGGTGACGGTTGAGGGGAGTTTTTGCGACTGGAAGGCTGTTTCCAGTGGGGTTCCACAGGGCTCAGTACTCGGTCCCTTACTTTATGTGGTATATATTAATGATTTAGACTTCAATGTAGGGGGCATGATGAGGAAATTTGCAGATGATACATAAATTGGCTGTGTGGTTGACAGTGAGGAGGAAAGCTTCAGACTGCAGGAAGATATCGATGAACTGGTCAGTTGGGCAGAAAAGTGGCAAATGGAATTCAATCTGGAAAAGTGTGAGGTAATGCATTTGGGGAGGGGCAACAAGGCAAGGGAATACACAATTCCCTTGAGAGGTGTGGAGGAACAGAGAGACCTTGGAGTGTACGTCCACGGGTCCTTGAAGGTAGCAGGACAAGTCGATAAAGTAGTTAAAAAGGCATACAGAATGCTTTCTTTTAATAGCCGAGGCATAGGATTTAAGAGCTGGGAAGTTATGCTTGAACTGTATACAGCACTAGTTAGGCCACAGCTAGAGTACTGCGTGCAGTTCTGGTCACCACATTACAGGAAGGATGTGCTTGCACTAGAGAGGGTGCAAAGGAGATTTAGGAGGATGTTGCCAGGACTGGAAAACTTTAGCTATGATTGGATAGGCTGGGGTTGTTTTCCTTGGAACAGAGGTGTCTGAGGGGAGACTTGATTGAGGTGTATAAAATTATGAGATGCCGAGATAGAGTGGATAGGAAGGACCTAGTTCCCTTAGCAGAGGGGTCAAGAACCAGGGGGCATAGATTTAAAGTAATTGGTAGAAGGATTAGAGGGGAGATGAGGGAAAAAAATGTCACCCAGAGGGTGGTGGGGGTCTGGAACTCACTGCCCGAAAGGGTGGTAGAGGCAGAGACCCTCATCACATTTAAAAAGTACTTGGATGTGCAATTGAAGAGTTATAACCTACAGGGCTACGGACCGAGTGCTGGAAGGTGGGTTTAGGCTGGATAGCTCTTTTCCGACCGGCACGGACACGATGGGCCGAATGGCCTCCTGCTGTGTCGTAATTTTTCTTTGATTCTATTCTATGATACAATGTAAACAGTGTGCGATCCAATCATGGTCCTTTAGTCATAGCACACACTGCCACTTAATCCACAATCTATGCAACCTGTAGTCCTGGTGAACAATGCCCAGACTGGTCTCTCAGCCGCTGCAAGAGTGGGAGATCCACTCCGACATCATCACAACATGAGTTTATCTGAGAATCGATGGGTTTCCCTCACTGGACAATCACCAGTCTGCTTTCCTACATTACAACAGTGACCGCACTTCAAAAAGTACTTCATTGGCTGTAAAGCACTTTGGGACGTCCGGTGGACGTGAAAGGTTTTCTGTTTTTCATTCCAACTGAGCACAAAATGTGTGTCTGTCAATGGCTCTGTGGGTAGCACCCTTGCCTCTGAGTCCGAAGGTTGTGGGTTTAAATCCCACTCCAGAGACTTGAGCACCAAAAGCTAGGCTGACACTCCAGTGCAGTACTGAGGGAGTGCTGCACTGTCGGAGGTGCCGTCTTTCAGATGAGACATTAAACCGAAGCCCCGTCTACTCTCTTAGGTAGATGTAAAAGATCCCATGGCACTATTCCAAAGAAGAGCAGGGGCGTTCTCCCCAGTGTCCTGGCCAATATTTATCCTTCAATCTACATCACTAAAACAGATTATCTGGTCATTATCACATTGGTGTTTCTGGGAGTTTGCTGTGTGCAATTGGCTGCCACGGTACAACAGTGACTACACTCCAAAAAGTACTTCATTGGCTGTAAAGTGCTTTGAGGTGTCCGCTGGTTGTGAAAGGCGCTATAGAAATGCAAGTCTCTCTTCCTTTCCTTTTCATCTCACAGGTTTCAGAATGCTTTTCCACGATCCATGAGCTTTGGGCTGTTGGGGAACAGCAACAGGGCTTTCAAAAATTATCTCCAAATCGTCCTTCCTAAACATGGATCGAGAGGTTGTTGTTCTGACCTTTGACACACTGTCCAACTTGTCAGGAGATAGTGCTCGAAGGCCCATTGAACTCTGACCTGTTGGGTTGATTGTATTAAGTAAATATGCAACATGAAGCAACTCTTTGTTTGTTTAGGCTCAAAACTCTGGGAAACAAACGAACATAATAATTAGGAGCAGGAGTAGGCCATACGGCCCCTCGAGCCTGCACCGCCATTCAGTGGTGGAGAGCTTTGGGAACCATAGGTCCAAAGTTACCTGTTCCTCCTGAGCATTTTACAGTCACCACACGTCACGTCGCAAATTACTCGTACACTGTAACTCTGTTTAATGTGGAACTGGGAGTTTGTTGGCAAAGGAGGGCGAGGACATCTGTTGGAAGAGCCTGGAACTGCAACACATCCGCACTACTGCAAAGCTCGCTGCAATTTCTTTGCAAAACACATTTTCCTTATTGACAAAATTGTTATTAAAAAGATATTCCATATCTTCAGGGTATAAACAGGAAACAGTCAATGTACAATAAACTATTGCGGAGTAAAGATGAGAGGCTTTTAATCAGGAAATGTCTGATTGTTCAGCATTTGGAGCAGGTTTTCACCTCTTGCTGAATTGGAAAAGTTCAGATTGATTTAAACCACTGACTGATTAAAATGCAAATCTTAACGATTAAGATGGAATAAAAAGCCGGTATCAGTAATGGTGACCATGAAGATATCGGATTGTTGTAAAAACCCAACTGGTTCACTAATGTCCTTTAGGGAAGCAAACTTGCCGTCCTTACCTGGTCTGGCCTTTATGTAACTCCACAGCAATGTGGTTGACTCTTAAATGGCCTATTAAACCACTACAAAAAAAGCATAATAAGAATAAAACTGGCAGACCACACAGCATCAACCTAGGCATCGAATTCAGACATGACAAAGGCACACCCAGCCCAGTCGACCCTGCAAAGTCCTCCTCACTGACAACTGAGAACTTGTGCTAAAATTGGGAGAGCTGTCCCACAGGCTACTCGAGCAATAGTCATACTCACAGAATCATTCCTTTCAGCCAACGTCCCAGATTCCTTTATTACCATCCCTGGGTGTGTCCTGTCCCACCGGCAGGACAGACCCACGAGTTTTGGCAGCACGGTGGTATACAGTCGGGAAGGAGTGGCCCTGGGAGTCCTCAACATTGACTCCGGACCCCATGAAGTCTCATGGTATCAGGTCAAACATGGGCAAGGAAAGCGGACCCCCCTGAGTTACTCACACCGTGCCGGGTCACCTCCTGCCAGCGGCTGGGCCCTGGGCTCATTTCGCCTCCGGCTCAATTGATTCAGTTTGAGGCCGGGGACCGCTGAGTTGTGATGGCTCAGAGTGGGGGGAGGGGTGGCGTGGGCCGGGGGTATTACAGGAAACTCTCTTTTAACCGGCACCTAAAAATATCCGGAAATCTCTCTTAACCGGCAAAATTCAGGAGTAGGTTCAGGTAAGTTTTACTATATATTAGCGGCTCTGTAACCGGGGTTCCTGGATCTGTGGCCGTGTAACCGGGGTTCCTGGATCTGTGGCCGTGTAACCGGGGTTCCTGGATCTGTGGCCGTGTAACCGGGGTTCCTGGATCTGTGGTCGTGTAACCGGGGTTCCTGGATCTGTGGCCGTGTAACCGGGGTTCCTGGATCTGTGGCCGTGTAACCGGGGTTCCTGGATCTGTGGCCGTGTAACTGGGGTTCCTGGATCTGTGGCTGTGTAACCGGGGTTCCTGGATCTATTTCCATGTAACTGGGGCTCCTGAATCTGTGGCCGTGTAACCGGGGTTCCTGGATCTGTGGCCGTGTAACCGGGGTTCCTGGATCTGTGGCCGTGTAACCGGGGTTCCTGGATCTGTCGCGGTGTACAGGGCTCTCGTACCTTGGTAAGTATACCTCTCTGTATTCCGGACTTTTTGATCAACCGGCACCAAGCCGGTCCCTTCGGTGCCTGATAAAAAAGTGTTTCCTGTTTTACTGGGGGGGAGGGGGGCGTGCGCCGGGGCTTTGTGACCCGAAACATTTCGCCTGCACACGGTGCACGCGTACGGCTGTGGGTGCGGGGTCTATACTTTGTGCACGTGCTGAGTTCTTGTTTCGAGCGAGATCCTTTCTCCTATGTGTGGAGGCTGCAGCACAATCATCCCTCTGGAGTTATCCTCCTTAAAGGTCATCTGGGCTGGAATGTCCAACCAAGATAAAAATACATTAAAATCCCCCACTATACAAGGATTTTCCATCTCTGCCGCTTCAGCGAATAACCACCGAAAAAACTCGCGACGCTTGCAATGGTCGTTCGGTGCATAGATATTAAAGAGATCGCAATTAAATCCCTCCATTTTTACCCTTAGCCGTAAAAATTTCCCCTCAGTGTCCTTGTCCACCAAGGCAACGTTCTCTTCTATGGACGGACTCACCAAAACAGCCACCCCTCTACGGTTATTGTTTGCACAACTCGCAAACACCTCTCCCTTCCAAACCTTCTGAACTCCTTCTAGAATATCCTCATCCCAAAAGGTTTCTTGCAGACACAACAAGTCCTTGCCTTTAAAACCCTGCAACAACTGCTGCAATTTCTTCTCACCCCTCAGTCCGTTCACATTAATCGAGACCAATGTAATCATGGCTCCAAAGAAGGGAAGTATGCCCAATAATCTCCCCATCATTTAATCTCTGGCTCTTCCCTCCTCTCATGCTCCTTCTCAACTTTTCAGGCAGCTGTTGCTTTTTCCTGCAGCCTCCGACTCTTTTTCACCTCCTGTTTGACCCCTCCCTGCTGTTTCAGCCTCTTCCTTGCCTTAAGTTTGGGCCCAGGAGCTGCCCTTTCTCCCTCCTTCTGCCCCTCACTAACCTTTCCCTTTCCACATGATGCCACCCCACCCCCGACTTCCATGTTTCTGTCCCCCTCTAATTCCTCACACTCAAGCTCTTCTGCAACCCCCTGTGCCTGCTCCCCGTCCGATACATAATCCTGCTCCCCGTCAGATACTTCATCTCCCACAGAGAGTCTTCCTGCTATCGCAGTTTCTCCCACTGTGCCGCTCCCTTCGACCACATCTCCACCTCTGACCCTTGCACCCTGTTCCCTCTCTCCATGGGACAATGGCGCACCTAAATTGTTCCCTTCTGACGTCTCTATCGCGCCGATCCCATCCTGCTGTCCCTTTAAGGCTCCTGCCTCTTGCACCCTCTCCCCGTCCTGCCCCCTCCCGCTCACCAAGATATCCGACTCCCCGCCTCTCCCCGGAGCACCCACTTCCACCACACACCCAGCTCCCGCCTCCTCTCCCCCTGCAGACACCAGACTCCCCGGGGGGAGCCGAACCGCACTAAGGCTCGAGTCTGCACTCGACCCTCGCTGCCCACTGCTGTCTTTGTTCCCCTCCACAGCACTCGGCGTGTTTTCCTCCATCTCCATCCCGTTCTCCGCACCGCCATCCTCTGCCTCTCCCTGTGCTCCTTTCTCCTTCATTTTACCGGCTGTGTCCTCTGACTGCACCGCTCCTCCGGCCGTTCCACACTCATCTCCTGCTCTTTCTCCCATCTCCTCATCACTCATATCGCTCCCTTCTGCCACACACTCACAGCGGGTGGGGCCTTTGCGACACACCCCACAGCGCTCTACTTTGCAGCTCCGAGCAATGTGTTCCGACTCACCGCAATTGTAACAATACAGGTCTGGACAGTTTCTTACGAGATGGTAATGTCCAAGACAATAATAGCACACCTTTACTTGGTTATCATGCAGCACACGAAAGTACTGCACTCCTTCCACTGTCTCGAACTTCATACTGTACGGCAATGACCTCACCCCCTCTGGGAACCGCACCTTTACATACCGGGTTCCGTCTGCTCCCGTGTTCCCGGATAGTACCTCCTCTTTATTGCAGAACAGATTTTAATGTCCCACGACTCCAACTTCTTGCTCAGCACTTCATCCTCGATGTAAACTGGCAAGTTCAAAAATGAAACCACCACCTCCTCTGAATATAGCAGAGTCACCTCCAAGAATTTCTCACCAACTTTCAGACTGAGTAACAGTCTTTCCACCTCCTCACGACCACTGACCGTTACCTCGAATCCCACATTTGGCTTTGGTCGGCAGGCAAAGCAGCTTCCCTCGCCACAATCCTCATGAACCGCCTGGATAATATCCCAAGCTCGAATCTTCTTATCTTCACACTGCACCACCACCGTGTTTTCTTTACCAAACCTCCTGAGGTCCCGGCCCAAATCTTTGGGCCTTTTTTTTTCCTTTCCCACCACAGTTTCTTCCCTAATTAAATTCCTCTCGGGAACATTGTCCTCCGAGGGGCCCGGCACTCCGGACCCCTCAGCAGCCATCTGGCTGTTTTTTGTGGGCCCAAAAGGCCCTAAAACCTGAAAACCAAACCCCAAAACCCACCACCAACTTTTTACAAAACTCCCTCCAACTCCCAGCTGCAATCAGACAACCAGTAACACCTGGCTCACTCCTAGCCCCTCCCACCTAGAGAGTGCCGCCCACTGAGCCACAGCTGAGTGTTGTGCAATGGGTTTGGCTGATGATCCTGTCATGGTTGAACAGCTGGCAGTGTGTGCAAGCTGTGAGATGTGGGTGTGAGGCTTGCAGCAGTTCTTGTTATATATAAATGACCTGGACTTGGGTGTAGGGAGTGCAATTTTGAAGTTTGCGGGTGATCCAAAACTAGGCAACGTAGTAAATAGTGAACAAGATAGCAGCAGATTTCAGGAGGACACAGACAGACTGGTGAAATCGCAGACACATGGCAGATGAAATGCGGATAAGTGTGAAGCGATGCACTTTGGGAGAAACAGCATGGAGAAGCAGTATAATCTAAATGGGACTACTTTGAGGGGGTGCAAGAGCAGAGGGACCTGGGGGTGCATATTCCCAAATCCTTGAAGGTGGCAGGGCAAGTTGATAAGGCAGTTAAGAAAGCGTATGGGATACTTTGCTTTGTAAATAGAGGCATTGGCCTAGAAATTCAGTTGGCTGCGCCAGCCGTTAGCGCCTTAGGAGGAGTAGATCTCGAGCGCTAGGCACTTAGCGCCCGGGCGCAGCGTAATCTGCGCCTCGCCCCAACTTCAGTAGACATTTAGCGCCGGCGCAAAGTCTTTGCGCGCGCTCAGCTGCGCGCGCAGATCATGACGTCATTTCCTCGTGCAACGCCCTTTGTGTGCCCCAAACCGGAACTTGAGTCGCGCCGCCCCATTGTGCACCTGGCGGCCCTAGCGACTGTTGAGTGGAACGGTGTACAGCCGATGCGGGCCGCGGGGAGCGCAAATTAAAGGGCACTTCCCCTGCACTATAAAAGGCAGCCATTTTGCAGCACTCACTCTTGTGAAACGGATCTTTGGAGAGAGACCAAGGTAGAGAGCTTACTGCTTTGGCCCAACACTAGGACAGGTACTTCTGGCTTCAGGCCACAGCTTTGCAATTCTCTTTGCCTTCATTGATATCTCATTGTTTGCCAGCATATTATGGGGGCTGCAATGGGTGTCAACGCTGGCTTTCTGCATTACGTCCAAAGGGCTCACAGACGCCGTGAGAGAGTGGCAGCCCTGGCTAGACGGAGAGGGGGCAACAGGCGTCGGCAAGGGAGGCCTTACCCACCCAGGGTATACCGCCAGCAGTTCTCCTATGTCAACATGCCTGATGAGCAGTGTGTTAGGAGGCTGCGATTCAGAAGTGAGGTGGTCACAGAGATCTGCCAGCTGCTTCAGAGAGATCTGCAGCCACAGCTGAGGTGCAGGACGTCTCTGTCGGTGGTAGTGAAGGTGACGGTGGCTCTGAACTTCTATGCCACCGGCTCCTTCCAATCCACTGCTGGGGGCATTGCTAACATCTCCCAGTTCGCTGTGCATTGCTGCATCCACCAGGTGACCAATGCCCTTTTCAGAAGGAGATGTCAGTTCATCTCCTTCCCCATGACCCTGGAGAAGCAGCAACAGCGTGCAATGGGATTTGGAAGAATAGCGGCCTTCCCCATGGTGCAGGGCGCCATTGACTGCACGCATGTGGCTTTGCGGGCACCTCTGGAGAATGCCGAGGATTACCGCAACCGGAAGGGCTACCATTCCCTCAACGTACAGCTGGTGTGTGACCACAGGCAGCTCATCCTAGCTGTCAATGCCTGCTTTCCAGGCAGCAGCCACGATGCCTTTATCCTGCGACAGACTACTGTGGCTGACATGTTCCAGGCACAGCCTCACCCAAGGGGATGGCTTATCGGGGACAAAGGCTATCCTTTGTGTACCTGGCTCATGACCCCGCTCCGCGCGCCCAGGACCCCTGCTGAAGAGGCATACAACGAGAGCCATCAAGCGACCAGGAACATCATCGAACAAACAATTGGCATCCTGAAGCAATGGTTCCGCTGCCTGGATCGTTCCGGCGGAGCCCTGCAGTATTCGCCGGAGCGAGTCTCCCATTTCGTGGTCGTTTGCTGCATGCTGCACAACCTGGCTATCCGCAGGACTCAGGCACTGCCACCTCAGATTGGAGCACCACCTCAGGAGGAGGAGCAGGAGGAGCATGAGGAGGAGGAGGAGGAGGACCAGCACAGGAGGGAGGCCCAAGGTGCAAGGGCCGCCCGTCGGCGGCTTATTGAACGTAGGTTCTAGGCCCCCTCTCAGGGAATGGCTTGTGCCAATGAAAGAACATGAATGCAGCCGCTCCGCAAGCCCTCAGCCGGTTAAGGCAACAAAAACTTCAAAGTTCAAACATGGACAATCTGAATAAAGAAAATTGTTTATTCCACAAACTCTGTGCCCTTCCCACATGAAAAACAAAAACAGAAAAAAACCCCAAAAAACAGTCAGACACATTACTCGCTCCCACAACCTGGAGAGGATTAACAAAACAGTGAAACAAAAATGGCCGTCATCCTCGGACTTCGTAAAAAACAAACATCTCATCCTCGGCCTTCAAAAAACAAACACAACTGCCCACACATTCTACTTTTTGCCCCGCGAGGGCGATGCCTTGGGCATCTTTGTGTGGCCCCTGCCCGCCCTGCTGCTCCTCCTCAAAGTGAGTCCAGTGGCTGCAGCAAGGCTGGGGGAAGGCTCCTGAGGGGCACATGGCGTGACGGCAGATGCCCTTGGGGGTCGGCCTACACGAGCTCTGGCCCTCGAGGGGCCGGCTGGTGACTGCTGCAGCTGTGGCTGGGCGGCATCAGTCTGTCCAGCAGCTCGTGGCAGCTCCACTGGGGGAGTGGCAGTGGCGGCTGCAGGAATGGGGGCAAGCTGGCTGATGGCAGGCGCTCGCTGGTCGCCTGAGACAGTGGCACTCGCCCGGGCCAGCACTGCAGCATGCGCAGCAATCTGCTGAAGGACAGACCGCTGTGCTGCTGCAGCGCGGCGGGTGCCCTGGCGATGCCTGGCTGACGTAGGGAGTGTGGCAGCAGTTAGTGCCCGTGTTGCCCTGGTCTGTGACCGCATGAGACCAGCCAGTGACTGGACGGCACGACTGAGCATTTGGGTACTAGCTGCCTGAGCTGCACCGAATTCCTCCAGACTCCTGGCCTGAGCTGCACCGAATTCCTCCAGACTTCTGGCCTGTGATGCCCCGAATTCCTGGACACTCTTAGCCAGTGACTCTATGGAGTCAGGCATCCGTGCCACTACCCCCATGAGCTCCGTGTGCCTGCGCTCCGAGTCGACGGCCATTTCCTCTAGGAGGCGCACCTCCTCTGCGCTGACCGTCGCCGGACTGGAGGCCGCACTCACCCTCTGGGGAGAAGGCCGCCGAGCTTCCCCACCCCTCCCGCGTTGCTGCAGGCCGCTGGGCCCAGGAACTGGACTCCCCTCCGACCCTTCCCCCAGGCTCCCCTCCAGGGAAGACATGTCCCCTACATCGCCATGGGTTGGCGCGGCTGAGGGTGCCACTGATGGGCCGCCTTCCTCTTCCTCCTCCTCCTCCTCCTCTTCCGATGGGCTGACACTGGCAGCTTCAGGGACCGCCTCCTCACCTGGTGAATCACCATCTGAAAGCAGGAAGGCACAAGAGTAGCTTTAGAGTGAGGACAGGGCGTCAGCGAGGGAGGCATGAGTGGTGCCATTCACCGCATTGGTCGGACAGTGGCAAAGGATGTTGATCTGATGCGCAAGTGGAACGAGAGAGGCCCAAAAGGTGATGTCCTTACCATTGGTGCCTAGAACAGGGTCGGCATCTCCAGTGGCAACGGGGCCAATCACACGGACTCCCATGATGCGCTCCACGCGCTGGTCTAGGTCGGTGAGCTCCTGGAGCTGAGGTCCGCCTCCCCCGGTCGCAAGCTGGCTACGCTTGTTGTTAGCCAGCTTGGCCTGCAAGAGAAAGGACGGCCTCTAAGTACGGTGTGTAGCCCTGATCTTGTCTGCACTGCCTCCCATGGTCGAATAGCTTGGACAGTGTGTAAAGTGCAGAATGTGCAATTGATGTTCATGCCAGTCCCATAGCTGCTGGGTGAGGGCTGGCCATTAGGGCTTTCAGGTCCCTTTGTCCATAATGTGAGGTGCACATGCAAGGATGAGGAGGACACTGGAAAGGGTACTCACCCTGACAATCCTAGTGAGGTCGTTGAACTTCTTCCTGCATTGTACAGGATTCCTGGCAACCACACTGTTGGATGTCACCCTGTTGGAGACCTCCCTCCAGGCTTTGCGGTAGACGCTGGACACCGGCTTCTTGCCACTGTCTGGAAACAAAACATGGCGTCTTCGCTCCACAGCGCGAACCAGCAGCCTCAGGTCACCTTCAGTAAAGCGCTGCGCTCTCTCCCGGGCCTTCTGCATCGTCCTGGTCGGTAAATAGTTGCAGCAGCAGTGCTCAGGCCTAGGTGGAGGGCTGCAGTGTCCAGGGCGTGGCAGCCAAACAAATCGACCCTTCCCCCTTTAAGAGATGGCCGGCGCCAGCGTGTCTGCCGTCAATCAAGAAATCACCACACCTGCGCTGCGCCCGGCCTCGGCGGTATCGCTCAGCACCGCCGGCTTAGCGCCTAAAGATAGTCGTACATCGCCAGTTTTAGCGCTGCAGCAACCTCTTAGGGCGATGCTACTGAATATCGGCGAAGTGGCCTCGACTTTGCGCCGGGCGCAAACTTTAGCGGCCGCCCGACTTTACCGCCCCAAAAGTGGCTATACTGAATTTCTAGCCCATTGAATACAAAAACAAGATAGTTATGCTAAACCTTTACTGGTTAGGCCTCAGCTGGAGTATTGTGTCCAGTTCTGGGCACCACACTTTAGGAAGGATGTCAAGGCCCTGGAGAGGGTGCAGAGAGATTTACCAGGATGATACCAGGGATGAGGGACTTCAGTTATGTGGAGAGATTGGAGAAGCTGGGCTTGTTCTCCTTAGAGCAGAGAAGGTTCAGGGAGACCTAATAGAGGTTTTCAAAATTATCGGGGGTTTTGATAGAGCAAGTAGGGAGAAACTGTTTCCTCTGGCAAGTGGGTCAATAACCAGAGGTCAGAGATAAGAACTAGAGGGGAAATGGGGAGACAATTCTTCACACAGAGGGTTGTTATGATCTGGAACGCACTTGCTGAAAGTGTGGTGGAATCAGATTCCATTGTAACTTTCAAAGGGCAATTGGACATGTACTTGAAGAGGAAAAATCTGCAGAGTTATAGGGAAAACGCTGGGGAGTGGGATTAATTGGACAGCTCATTCACAGGCGTGACAGGCCGCATGGCCTCTTCTGTGCTGCAGGGTTCTAGGTTTCAAATTTCCAGCATCGACAATTAGCTGCTTTTCACTTGGACATTGTAAACCTGCCCAAAGTCGAGGAATGGAGAGAAAATAAAATAAAAGTTGAACACAAGCTGAACCAACAGCTCAGCTCCCCAGAGTAGGTCCAAGCAATGGGGACCCACAACTCACATGTGAACCCCATACAGACCAAGGAAAGATCCACCATCGCTTCTCACTAAATGACTGAGGTTTACCCCCGCCTTTAAACGGTTAAATGGTTTTCAATCAGGGTCACCCTGTGCTGAGCTTGTAATTGCTCCGTACTTTATTCTTACACCTTCTGAACACCTTGGGGGAGAGAAACCAACTGACAAAAGTAATATTTTTGCATCTTTTACAGCAGTGGGTCTCAAACGTTTTTGGTTGAAGGAGCCCTTTACAAATCGATTAGTAATCACGGACCCCCCATCTGAATTATACAATATCATACTCAGAATATGAAAGCGCTTCATGTAAAGGTTGTTTTAATAACGCTTTTAAGAAACCAGGGGCGCAAGATTTGGTAGCGCCCCATTTTCGGGAGGTAACACTGGCGAGGGGGGACATCCTGCGTCCGGTGAGGAAGTCGTGCCCCGGCCGCAAAATTCGCCTTACCGCCCCGCCCAGGAAGTGAAGCGCAATGTCAGGCGCTCCACTTGTTGGTGGGGCGGTAACCGAGACGCGGTGCTGGGCTGCACGATGGTGGCCAGGTCTACGCCATGGCCCACCACGGAGGGCCAACCTGGAGGACAGCCAAAAAAAAGAAAATGGCGGCACGGGTCGGGTCCGCACCTCCCCTTTAAAAAGCGCCCCACGAATGGAGGTCGGCCCGGTTCATGCCCCGCGAGGTTGGCATTGACACCGCCCGTGGCGGCCTCACAGGGCGCAGCCGAATTTGTAAGGGGTCGCGGCGCATGGCGATGACATCATCGCCGGAGGTGCAGTGGCCTGAGGCGCTACCGGCGGGGGCAGAGCAGTATCGGGTAGCGCCTCAGCAACGCCCTGCCACATTTCGCAGGAGGTGCTTTTTTCCACCCCCCCCCGCCCCCGGGCGATAACCGTTTTGCGCCCCATTAGCGCCTCCTGGAGGTGGTAATGACAGGCGCAAGGGAGCCGAATTTCCCAAATTTCGGTGAGATGGGCGTGCCCGCTTCTCACACCAGTTCTGGGCACTCACTCTGCAACAACAGACGGCCAGGAAACGCTCGTTGCAGTGTCAGTAAGAGCTTCGAGGGCCTCTGAGAGGAGGCGGGCTCAGCCGTTGAGAATAATTCGCAAGAACTGAATCCGTGTCGGTTTTATAAAGGGGAGCAGGCTTGAAATGACCTGATTCTGTGATCACTGAGACTCCTGGACAGTTTCAGGAGTCAGGCTGACTTTTGGTGCCATTGACATAGTGGATAAGACATACCGACCGTCACCGCCACAGGTTTACTTCTTCCCCCAGCACTAGTCCTGGTTGAGAAGGCAGGCACGTGACCTGCTCACAAACTCCTGCCACTGGAGCCAGGCGGAAACAGATTATGTGGTTCATTCGCCAGCTGCTGCAGCCGCCACACACAGGAGAAAGGATCTCGCTCGAAACAAGAACTCAGCACGTGCACAAAGTACAGACCCCGGACCCACAGCCGTACGCGTGCACCGTGTGTGGGCGAAATGTTTCGGATCACAAAGCCCCGGCGCGTGCCCCTCCCCCCCAGTAATACAGGAAACTCTTTTTTATCCGGCACCGACGGGACTGGCGTGGTGCCGGTTTGCTCAAAAACTCCGGAATACAGAGAGGTATACTTATCAAGGTACGAGAGCCCCGTACATGGCCATGGGTGCAGGAACCCCGGTTACACGGCCACGGATCCAGGAACCCCGGTTACACGGCCACAGATCCAGGAACCCCGGTTACACGGCCACAGATCCAGGAACCCCGGTTACACGGCCACAGATCCAGGAACCCCGGTTACACGGCCACAGATCCAGGAACCCCGGTTACACGGCCACAGATCCAGGAACCCCGGTTACACGGCCACAGATCCAGGAACCCCGGTTACACGGCCACAGATCCAGGAACCCCGGTTACACGGCCACAGATCCAGGAACCCCGGTTACACGGCCACAGATCCAGGAACCCCGGTTACACGGCCACAGGTCCAGGAACCCCCGGCCCGCGTCACCCCTCCCCCCACTCTGAGCCGTCACAACTCAGTGGTCCCCGGCCTCAAACCGAATAAATTCAGCTGGAGGCGAAACGAGCCCGGGGCCCAGCCGCTGGCAGGAGGCGACCCGGCACGGTATGAGTAACTCAGGGGGGTCCGCTTTCCTTGCCCATGTTTGACCTGATACCATGAGACTTCATGGGGTCCGGAGTCAATGTTGAGGACTCCCAGGGCCACTCCTTCCCGACTGTATACCACCGTGCTGTCAAAACTAGTGGGTCTGTCCTGCCGGTGGGACAGGACACACCCAGGGATGGTAATAAAGGAATCTGGGACGTTGGCTGAAAGGAATGATTCTGTGAGTATGACCATTGCTCGAGTAGCCTGTGGGACAGCTCTCCCAATTTTAGCACAAGTCCTCAGTTGTCAGTGAGGAGGACTTTGCAGGGTCGACTGGGCTGGGTGTGCCTTTGTCGTGTCTGAATTCGATGCCTAGGTTGATGCTGTGTGGTCTGCCAGTTTTGTTCTTATTATGCTTTTTTTGTAGTGGTTTAATAGGCCATTTAAGAGTCAACCACATTGCTGTGGAGTTACATAAAGGCCAGACCAGGTAAGGACGGCAAGTTTGCTTCCCTAAAGGACATTAGTGAACCAGTTGGGTTTTTACAACAATCCGATATCTTCATGGTCACCATTACTGATACCGGCTTTTTATTCCATCTTAATCGTTAAGATTTGCATTTTAATCAGTCAGTGGTTTAAATCAATCTGAACTTTTCCAATTCAGCAAGAGGTGAAAACCTGCTCCAAATGCTGAACAATCAGACGTTTCCTGATTAAAAGCCTCTCATTTTTACTCTGCAATAGTTTATTGTACATTGACTGTTTCCTGTTTACACCCTGAAGATATGGAATATCTTTTTAATAACAATTTTGTCAATAAGGAAAATATGTTTTCCAAAGAAATTGCAGCGAGCTTTGCAGCAGTGCGGATGTGTTGCAGTTCCAGCCTCTTCCAACAGATGTCCTCGCCCTCCTTTGCCAACAAACTCCCAGTTCCACATTAAACAGAGTTACAGTGTACGAGTAATTTGCGACGTGACGTGTGGTGAGTGTAAAATGCTCAGGAGGAACAGGTAACTTTGGACCTATGGTTCCCAAAGCTCTCCACCACTGAATAGCGGAGCAGGCTCGAGGGGCCGTATGGCCTACTCCTGCTCCTAATTATTATGTTAAATAATTAAAATAAAATGCTCAGGATGAACAGGTATAGCAACGGTGATTAAATAGTAATAGGTGGTGGTGCTTGGCATACAGGCGACTCTGCTTTTTGTGCATGTTCCCCCAGAGGGGAAGGGAGACAGAACAGGGGAGACAGAACAGGGGAAACCAACACTTGGTCTTCCTCTACCACATGGAGTAGAGGAAGCCCCCACCATCTCCCCATTCCAAAAATTACTTTAGGGCAGAAACGACCACCCTATTCGGGTGTTCCGGGGTCTTCAATAAATAAATTGGCCTCCCGCTCGTGTCTCTCAGGACTCACCACTTTACATCACAGCGACTGCTCCTGAGCCATCACCTATTCATATAGAATTTTGTTTGTTACTAAGGCTTTAGCTGGATTTTTAATTGGAGCCCAAAATGAATAAAGAATTATCTCTCCTTCCTCTTTTTGGTGACCCGTTTAATTTCCTTCCTTATTTGCATATCTACAGACATTCTCCAATCGGGCAGCGGATTCCTCATCATCCCCACGTGGCAGACCCAGGACTGCTTTATAGTCGCTGATTGGCTCAGCTCAATGCCAATCAGATTAGTACCCCACCTTTTCCGTTTTGTTTATTGGTTGTTCATAATGCCATTCAACCCTATCCGAGCCATGTGATTGGTGATGCAGTGTGTGGGGGCGGGCCTGTTGGTTATGTGCCGCCTCCCAGAGTTGGCAAGCCCTGTGGGGAAGTGTTGACAGCAGCAACTCCCAGACTGGGACTGACTGAACTTTTCTTTCCTCCTTCCCCCCTGCTCGGTTCCCCCTCGCTCAGACCTGTCAACTTTCCCTCCTCTGGAGCCAGACTCACTCATTTAGCTTCAAAATGTGATCTGTTCTTTATTCATTCTCGGGATGTTGGCGTCACAGGCAATGTTCCCTCTAAATTTTTTGGGTGCACGGCCCCTTTAACGGGCTGCGCGACCCTTTCAAATTTCTGCGCAAGCTCAGTTTTTCCATTCAAAAGCTGGTGAGCGGCCTGCGCGGGACCTGTAGACCGCAGCATGACTGCGCAACTTCACGGGAACATTGGTTGCTGGCGAGCCCACCGTCTATTGCCCTCCCTTTCTTGCCCTTGAGAAGGTGGTGATGGGTCTTCTTGAACCGCTGCAGCCCGAGTGGTGAAGATGTTTCCACGGTGCTATTGGGTAGGGAGTTCCAGGTTTTTGACTCAGTGACGATAAACGAACAGCGTTATATGTCCAAGTGCTGAAGACCAGGGGAGTGCGGTCTGGAGAAAATCCACGGCACCGTGGAGCAAATGAATGCACAGGAGTCACTGCAAAGTGTAGAAATGCAGTGGTCTCCTCCACCCTCACCTCCAACAACAAGTGCGAGGAGCTCATGGACTCTCTAAGATTGAGACCATCCGATCAGCTGCCTCTGCCGCTTCCCTCTCTTCCCCGAACTTACCGGGTCAAACTTCCTCTAAGGTTCCCCCCATGCCCCAGCCCTGAACTCGCATCTTTCTCTAGTTTCTCTCCTATTTCCCCTCACGCCCTCTCCAAGCTCATCTTGTCCATGGACCCACTTCCTGCTCCCTCGACCCTATTCCCACTAAACTGCTGACCACCCAACTTCCCTTCCTGGCCCCCATGTTAGCTGACATTGTTAACGGTTCTCTCTCCTCAGGTACTGTCCCCCTCTCCCTCAAATCTGCCGTCATCACCCCTTTCCTCAAAAAACAACCCTTGACCCCTCCATCCTTCCAAACTACCGCCCCATTTCCAACCTCCTGTTCCTCTCCAAAATCCTTGTACATGTTGTCGCCTCTCAAATCCGTGCCCATCTTTCCCGGAACTCCATGTTTGAATCCCTCCAATCAGGTTTCCGCCCTTGCCACAGTACCAAAACAGCTCTCATCAAAGCCACAAATGACATCCTATGTGACTGTGACAAAGGTAAACTATCCCTCTTTGTCCTTCTTGACTTGTCTGCAGCCTTTGACACGGTTGACCACTCCATCCTTCTCCAACACCTCTCCACCATTGTCCAGCTGGGTGTGACTGCACTCGCCTGGTTCCATTCTTATCTATCTAATCGTAGCCAGAGAATCACCTGCAATGGCTTCTCTTCCCGCTCCCGCACCGTTACCTCTGCTGTCCCCCAAGGATCTATACTTGGCCCCCTCATCTCATTTCTCATCTACATGCTGCCCCTTGGCGATATCAACAACAACAGCAACAACTTGTATTTATATAGCTCCTTTAATGTAGTAAAACGTCTCAAGGCGCTTCACAGGAGTATTATAAGACAAAACATTTGACACCGAGCCACATAAGGAGAAATTAGGGCAGGTGACCAAAAGCTTGGACAAAGAGGTAGGTTTTAAGGAGCTTCTTAAAGGAGGAAAGAGAGGTAGCGAGGCGGAGAGGTGTAGGGAGGGAATTCCAGAGCTTAGGGCCCAGGCAACAGAAGGCACGGCCACCAATGGTTGAGTGATTATAAACAGGGATGCTCAGGAGGGCAGAATTAGAGGAGCGCAGATATCTCGGGGGGGGCGGCGGTTATAGAGTCATAGGGCTAAAAATTCAGTTTGGGTCGCCAAGCTCGCCTGGGCGCTGGAATTACCGCTGCGTGCGGAGCCACTTGCGCCATCCGGATATTCAGTTTCTGCGCCCCAAATGGAAGCGGGCCGCTAAACGAGGCTTCCCGCGCCCCGCTTGGGGCGCTGAAACTGAATATCGGCGCGCTAAGGGCCGCAGCGCCACACGCTGTGGCATGGCACGCTGCGGTACTGCAGGCCTTCCTCCCACTGTTAAGGGGGAGGTGCCTGCAACAGCGCGATCCCCGCTCGCGAGTGCCGGCAAATGAGCCCGGCACCAAGGAGAAGTGCCGGGCTCTCGGGAAACAGCCGGCAATGCCGCGGGGGGAGGGGTAGGAGGCCGGGGACGGAGGTGCGGGCAGGCGGGCGCCGAAAAAGCGGCCGGCCGCACCTCCACCTTAACTAGCGACACTACCGCCACAGGTAGACCCCTGTGTACCGGTCGCTATTTGCGGCCGGCACTGAAGAGGCGGGCGCGACCAAATATGGCCATCGGGGCGATAGCGGGGCGCTGCGCACACCGATGACGTCATCGGTGGCGGCGCAGCGCTACAGGCTAACACCGCCATTAGCGCCCCGCTAAATATCGCGGTAGGTGTGGCCAGTGGCGCAAAAGCCACTGAGTGCCCTCTCTGGGCGCAAACTGGTGGCGCAGGCCACTGAATTTCTAGGCCATAGAGTCATAGAGTTATACAGCACAGAAAGAGGCCCTTCGGCCCATCGCGTCCGCGCCGGCCATCAAGCCCTGTCTAATCTAATCCCATTTTCCAGCATTTGGTCCGTAGCCTTGTATGCTATGGCATTTCAAGTGCTCATCCAAATGCTTCTTGAATGTTGTGAGGGTTCCTGCCTCTACCACCCTTTCAGGCAGTGAGTTCCAGATTCCAACCACCCTCTGGGTGAAAAAGTTCTTCCTCAAATCCCCTCTAAACCTCCTGCCCCTTACCTTGAATCTATGCCCCCTTGTTATTGACCCCTCTACTAAGGGGAAAAGTTCCTTTCTATCCACCCTATCTATGCCCCTCATAATTTTGGACACCTCAATCATGTCCCCCCTCAGCCTTCTCTGCTCCAAGGAAAACAACCCCAGCCTGTCCAGTCTTTCTTCATAGCTGAAGCGCTCCAGCCCAGGTAACATCCTGGGGAATCTCCTCTGCACCCTCTCCAAAGCAATCACATCCTTCCTATAGTGAGGCGACCAGAACTGCACACAGTATTCCAGCTGTGGCCTCACCAACGTTTTGTACAGCTCCATCATAACCTCCCTGCTCTTATATTCTATGCCTCGACTAATGAAGGCAAGTATCCCATATGCCTTTTTAACCACCTTATCCACCTGTTCTGCTGCCTTCAGGGATCTATGTACATGCACACCAAGGTCCCTCTGATCCTCTGTCTTTCCTAGGGTCTTACCATTCATTGTGTATTCCCTTGCCTTGTTAGTCCCTCCAAAATGCATCACCTCACACTTTTCAGGGTTAAATTCCATTTGCCACTGTTCCGCCCATCTGACCAACCCATCTATATCGTCCTGCAGACTGAGGCTAACCTCTTCGCTATTTACCACCCCACCAATTTTTGTGTCATCTGCGAACTTACTGATCATACCTTTTACATTCACATCCAAATCATTAATGTAGACCACAAACAGCAAGGGACCCAGCACCGATCCCTGCAGTACCCCACTGGACACAGGCTTCCAGTCACAAAAACAACCTTCGACCATCACCCTCTGCCTTCTGCCACTAAGCCAGTTTTGGATCCAATGTGCCAAGGCACCCTGGATCCCATGGGCTCTTACCTTCTTGACCAGTTTCCTATGTGGGACTTTATCGAAAGCCTTACTGAAATCCATGTATACCACATCCACTGCACTACCTTCATCCACACACTTAGTCACCCCCTCGAAAAATTCAATCAAATTGGTCAGACATGATCTTCCCTTGACAAAGCCATGCTGACTATCCCTGATTAATCCTTGCCTCTCCAAGTGGAGGCTAATTCTGGGTTGTAGGGATGAAGGCGATTACAGAGATAGGGAGGGGCGAGGCCATGGAGGGATTTGAAAACAAGGATGAGAATTTTAAAATCAAGGTGTTGTTTAACCAGGAGCCAATGTAGGTCAGCGAACACAGGGGTGATGGGTGAACGGGACTTGGTGCGAGTTAGGACACGGGCAGCCGAGTTTTGGAAGACTTCAAGTTTACGTAGGGTGGAATGTGGGAGGCCGGCCAGGAGTGTGTTGGAATAGTCAAGTCTGGAGGTAACAAAGGCATGGATGAGGGTTTCAGCAGCGGATGAGCTGACGCAAGGGGCGGAGACGGGCGGTGGAAGTAGGCGGTCTTTGTTATGCTGCGGATATGTGGTCGGAAGCTCATTTCAGGGTCAAATATGACACCAAGGTTGCAAACAGTGTGGTTCAGCCTCAGACAGATGTTAGAGAGAGGGATGGAGTCGGTGGCTAGGGAACGGAGTTTGTGGCGGGGACCAAAAACAATGGCTTCGGTCTTCCCAATATTTAATTGGAAAACATTTCTGAACATCATCTGAAAACACAGCGTCAGTTTCCACGTGTACGCTGACCACACCCAGCTCTACCTCACTACCACCTCTCTCGACCCCTGCACTGTCTCTAAATTGTCAGATTGCTTGTCCAACATACAGTACTGGATGTGCAAAAATTTCCTCCATCTAAATATTGGGAAGACCAAAGCCATTGTCTTCAGTCCCTGCCACAAACTCCGTTCCCTAGCCCTCTGCCTGGTAACTGTCTGAGGCTGATCCAGACTGTTTGCGACATTAGTGCCATATTTGACCCCGAGATGAGCTTCCGACCACATATCCGCGCCATCATTAAGACCGCCTACTTCCACCTCAGTAACATCGCCCATCTCCACCCCTGCCTCAGCTCATCCGCTGCTGAAACCCTCATCCATGCCTTTGTTACCTCTAGACTTGACTATTCCAACTATTCCTGGCTGGCCTCCCACATTCTATCCTACGAGGTGATCCAAAACTCGACTGCCCGTGTCCTAACTCACACCAAGTCCCGTTCACCCATCACCCCTGTGTTCGCTGACCTACATTGGCTCCTGGTTAAACAACACCTTGATTTTAAAATTCTCATCCTTGTTTTCAAATCCCTCCATGGCCTCGCCCCTCCCTATCTCTGTAATCTCCTTCAGCCCCACAACCCCCCCGAGATATCTGCGCTCCTCTAATTCTGGCCTCTTAAGCATCCCTGATTTTAATCGCTCCACCATTGGTGGCCGTGCCTTCAGCTACCTCGGCCCTAAGCTCTGGAATTCCCTCCCTAAACCTCTCCGCCTCACTACCTCTCTTTCCTCCATTAAGATGCTCCTTACAACCAAACTCTTTGACTATGCTTTTGGTCACCTGTCCTAATGTCTCCTTATGTGACTCGGTGTCAAATCTTGTTTTATAGCCTTCCTGTGAAGCACCTTGGGATGTTTTACTACTTTAAAGGTGCTAGACATGTTGTTGTTGTCAGGGTGATAGACAGGCGTTTCTGCAACTGATGACGTGAGTTACACATGGCGTGTTGCCTCCCTGGTGTCAGGGTGAAGGACATCACTGAACGGGTGCAGAACATTCTGCGGGGGAAGGGGAACAGCCAGAAGTCGTGGTCCATGTGGGAACCAATGACATAGGAAGGAAAAGGGTTGAGGTTCTGCAGTCAGATTTTCAGGAGCTTGGGAGGAGGTTATAGAGCAGGATCTCAAAGATAGCAAACTCGGGATTACTTCCAGTGCCACGCGCTAGTGAGTATTCTGCAGCCTCAGCTAAGATGCAGGACATCTCTGTCGGTGGCTGCGAAGATCACTGTTGCCCTTAACTTCTGCGCAAGCGGCTCCTTTCAGGGCGCAACTGGGGACATAGCCAACATCTCGCAGTTTGCGGTGCATTGCTGCATCTGTCAAGTGACTGATGCCCTGTTTAGAAGGAGGCGGCAGTACATCTCCTTCCCAATGACCCCGGACAAGCAGCGGGAGCGCGCAGAGGGCTTCGCAGCAATAGCGGACTTCCCCATGGTGCAGGGTGCCATTGACTGCACGCACGTGGCTTTGCGGGCACCTGTAGAGAATGCGGAGGAGTTCCGCAACCGCAAGGGGTTCCATTCCTTGAATGTCCAGCTGCTCTGTGACCACCGGCAGCTGATCCTCGCAGTGAATGCTCAGTTCCCAGGAAGCAGCCACGACGCCTTCATCCTGTGCCAGACTTCTGTTGCAGGCCTTTTCGAGGCCCCGGCTCACCCAGGAGGTTGGCTTCTCGGGGGCAAGGGCTATCCTCTGTGCACCTGGCTGATGACCCCGCTCCGTTCGCCCAGCACCCCTGCTGAAGAACGCTACAATGCGAGCCATCAGGCGACGAGGAACATTGTGGAACAATCGGCGTGCTGAAGCAGCAGTTCCGCTGCCTGGACCATTCCGGAGGAGCCCTGCAGTACTCGCCTGAGTGAGCCTCCCACTTTGTGGTAGTGTGCTGCACGCTGCATAACCTGGCAATCCTACGTACCCAGCCAATGCCACCAGACATTGAAGCACCAGCAGAGGAGGAGGAGGAGGAGGAGGAGGAGGAGGAGGAGGAGGACGAGGAGGAGGAGGAGGAGGAGGAGGACGACGAGGAGGAGGACGAGGTCCAAGATGGGAGAGAGGCACAAACTGGAAGGTCCGTCCGTCAGAGGCTGATCAGAAGTCGCTTCTAGGCCCCTCTAACAGAATGTGAAGGGCAAAATTCATGTAAACAGCAGACATGGCCATTGTAAATAAAGGAAGTTGTTTATTGTACAAAATGTGCTTCCTTCCAGCAAAAAAAAACAATGGCAACAAAAAGCAAAAATATCACACTGACACATAAGTGACTCGCACACCCGGGAGACTGTCCAAAACAGTACGACCATCCAGACCTGCATCCTCGGCCTTGATTTCAACAAAAACGGGGTTTCAACAGCACCCTCTAATCTTTCCCCCTTAATGGTGATCTGCTTCTCCTGCGAGTTCTGCCCCGTCCCTCCCCGCAGCTCCTTCGTAGTGGGACCCCAGTGGCTGCAGCAAGGCTGGGGGAGGCCTGCTGACTGTCCGAAATCGCAGCTGCCCGTGAGGAACGGCCTGGACCAGCTCTGGCCCTGGAGGGCCCGGCTGCTGACTGCTCCAACATGGCATGGGTGGAAGCAGTCTGTCCTGCAGGTGGTGGCAGCTGCAGTGGAGAAGTGCCAGCAGTTGGAGCAGGAATGCTGTCATCCTGAGAGCGGACAGCAGCTCCCTGGTCGGCCAACACACTGGCACTCTGACGGGCCAGCAACGCAGCATGCGCAGCAATCGGCTGGTCCACAGATTGCTGGCCTGCTGTGGTGCTGCAAGGGCCCCGGGGAATCCTGCCTGATCCAGCGAGGGTGGCAGTAGTCAGTTGTCGCGTGGCCTCAATCTGCGCCTGCATGAGGCCAGCGGGTGACTGCGTGGCAGCACTTAGCACTTGCGTGGCAGGTGCCAGTGCTTCGGTGAAGCCCTGGACAGTCCTTTCCATTGCTGCCCCGAAGCCTTGGACAGTCCTTTCCAGTGCTGTCCCGAAGTCCTGCGCACTCTGGGCCTGTGCTGCGCCAAAGTCTTGGACACTCCTTGCCAGTGTCTCGATGGATTCAGACATCCTTGCCACTGCAGCCATGAGCTCAGTGTGCCTCAGCCCAGCCTGGGCACTCATTTCAGAGAGGGCACGCACCTCCTCTGCGCTCTGTGCAGCAGCACTCGCGGCCTGACTCGCCCTCCGGGGAGACGGACCCCGAGCTTCCCTACCCCCCTTGCATTGCTGCAGTCCGCTGGTTCCTGGAGCTGGCTCCTCCCCAGAGCATTCCCCCCTGCTCCCCTCCAGGGAAGTAGTCTCCCCAGTCGGCAGATGGGCTGGCTCGCCTGAGGGTGGTTCAGATGGTCCGGCTTCCTCCTGGTCGTCGCCTCCAGAGTCAGTGGCACTGGCAGCTTGAGGGCCCGGCTCCCGAGCTGGTGAGGCAGCATCTGAAAGCAGGGAGGTTGAAGAGTGGCTTTAGCGAAAGGACAGGGTGGCAGCAAGGGATGCATGAGTGCTGCAATGCGCTGACTTGGGCCCAAAGTGAAAAAGCATGCTGGTGGGGGGAACAAGTGGAAGGAGAGAGTTCAGAAAGGTGATGACCTTACCATCGCTCTGCACAATGGGGTCGGCGGCTCCAGAGGTGACAGGACCACTCATCCGGCCTCCAGCAATCTGGTGTACACGCTCTTCGAGGTCTGTCTGGGTCAGCAGATGAGGCCGGCCTCCTCCGGTGCGAATCTGCTCCCGACGGTTCCTGGCCAGCTTGGCCTGCAAGAGAAAGAACGGGAAGTGATGAAACATGCTGCCCTGAGCTGACATCACATGCCCCCATGGTCGAATAGCCCTTACATTATGCTGCCCTGAGCTGACATCACATGCCCCCCATGGTTGAATAGCCCTTACATTACGCTGCCCTGAGCTGACATCACATGCCCCCCATAGTTGAATAGCCCTTACATTATGCTGCCCTGAGCTGACATCACATGCCCCCCATGGTTGAATAGCCCTTACATTATGCTGCCCTGAGCTGACATCACATGCCCCCCATGGTTGAATAGCCCTTACATTATGCTGCCCTGAGCTGACATCACATGCCCCCCATGGTTGAATAGCCCTTACATTATGCTGCCCTGAGCCGACATCACATGCCCCCCATGGTCGAATAGCCCTTACATTATGCTGCCCTGAGCTGATATCACATGCCCCCCATGGTCGAATAGCCCTTACATTATGCCCTGAGCTGACATCACGTGCCCCCCATGGTCGAATAGCCCTTACATTATGCTGCCCTGAGCTGACGTCACATGCCCCCCATGGTCAAATAGCCCTTACATTACGCTGCCCTGAGCTGACATCACATGCCCCCCATGGTCGAATAGCCCTTACATTATGCCCTGAGCTGACATCACATGCCCCCCATGGTCGAATAGCCCTTACATTATGCACTGAGCTGACATCACATGCCCCCCATGGTCGAATAGCCCTTACATTACGCTGCCCTGAGCTGACATCACATTCCCCCATGGTCGAATAGCCCTTACATTATGCTGCCCTGAGCTGACATCACATGCCCCCCATGGTCGAATAGCCCTTACATTACGCTGCCCTGAGCTGACATCACATGCCCCCCATGGTCGAATAGCCCTTACATTATGCACTGAGCTGAATGTGCGTGTGTGTTTCCAGAAAGGGCCATGGGTTATGGGTGACAGCTGGCCATTGGGGTTTCGCAGACCCTCTGGCCATAAAGTGAGTTGCAGATGGAGGGATGGAGATGATTGTGAAAAAGGCACTTACCCTAACGACCCGAGTGAGGTCGTTGAACTTCTTCCTGCATTGAACAGGAGTCCTGGGCACCACGCTGGTGGAGGTCACTCTCTGGGAAACTTCCCTCCAAGCTCGCCGGTAATCTCTCTGATGAGGCCGCCTGCCATTTTCGGGGTACAGCACAGCCTGCCGGCGCTCCACTGCACCAACCAGAGCATCCAAGGCCTCATCGCTGAATCGCTCCACTCTCTGCCTGGCCCTCTCCATGTCTGCGAAGTCTGGGACGCCACAGCTTGCTCAGCACCGATTTTGAGGCCGACAAGGCGCAGAGTGTGGCTGCTGATGCTACTTGACCTGCCCCTTTAAGAGCGGGCCGGCGCCAGTGTGTCTCGTGGAAATCGATTATTGACAGCACCTGCGCTGTGCCTGGCCGCCGAGAAATTGAGTTGGGCCGCCGGGGTTAGCGCCTTAAGAGTAGCGTGCAGCGCCTGATTTAGTGCCGCAATCACCTTCAGGGGCGCTGCAGCCCAATATCACGCGAGGTGGCGATAAATTGCGCCTGGTGCTAAAGTTTGCGCAACGCCAGTACTAGCGCCCCAAACGGGGCGATGCCGAATTTCTCCCCCTTGGTGTCATCTTTGACCCTGAACTGAGCTTCCGACCACATATCCGCAGCATAACAAAGACCACCTACTTCCACCGCCCGTCTCCGCCCCTTGCGTCAGCTCATCCGCTGCTGAAACCCTCATCCATGCCTTTGTTACCTCCAGACTTGACGATTCCAACACACTCCTGGCCGGCCTCCCACATTCCACCCTACGTAAACTTGAAGTCTTCCAAAACTCGGCTGCCCATGTCCTAACTCGCACCAAGTCCCGTTCACCCATCACCCCTGTGCTCGCTGACCTACATTGGCTCCTGGTTAAGCAGCACCTCAATTTCAAAATTGTCATCCTTGTTTTCAAATCCCTCCATGGCCTCGCCCCTCCCTATCTCTGTAATCTCCTTCATCCCTACAACCCCACCCCCCCCCCCCCGAGATATCTGCGCTCCTCTAATTCTGCCCTCCTGAGCATCCCTGTTTATAATCACTCAACCATTGGTGGCCGTGCCTTCTGTTGCCTGGGCCCTAAGCTCTGGAATTCCCTCCCTACACCTCTCCGCCTCGCTACCTCTCTTTCCTCCTTTAAGAAGCTCCTTAAAACCTACCTCTTTGTCCAAGCTTTTGGTCACCTGCCCTAATTTCTCCTTATGTGGCTCGGTGTCAAATATTTTGTCTTATAATACTCCTGTGAAGCGCCTTGAGGCGTTTTACGACATTAAAGGAGCTATATAAATACAAGTTGTTGCTGTTGTTGTTGATATCGCCAAGGGGCAGCATGTAGATGAGAAATGAGATGAGGGGGCCAAGTATAGATCCTTGGGGGACAGCAGAGGTAACGGTGCGGGAGCGGGAAGAGAAGCCATTGCAGGTGATTCTCTGGCTACGATTAGATAGATAAGAATGGAACCAGGCGAGAGCAGTCACACCCAGCTGGACGATGGTGGAGAGGCGTTGGAGAAGGATGGAGTGGTCAACCGTGTCAAAGGCTGCAGACAAGTCAAGAAGGACGAAGAGGGATAGTTTACCTTTGTCACAGTCACATAGGATGTCATTTGTGACTTTGATGAGAGCTGTTTTGGTACTGTGGCAAGGGCGGAAACCTGATTGGAGGGATTCAAACATGGAGTTCCGGGAAAGATGGGCCCGGATTTGAGAGGCAACAACATGTTCAAGGATTTTGGAGAGGAAAGGGAGGTTGGAAATGGGGCGGTAGTTTGGAAGGATGGAGGGGTCAAGGGTTGTTTTTTTGAGGAAAGGGGTGATGACGGCAGATTTGAGGGAGAGGGGGACAGTACCTGAGGAGAGAGAACCGTTAACAATGTCAGCTAACATGGGGGCCAGGAAGGGAAGTTGGGTGGTCAGCAGTTTAGTGGGAATTGAGTCGAGGGAGCAGGAAGTGGGTCCATGGACAAGATGAGCTTGGAGAGGGCGTGAGGGGAAATAGGAGAGAAACTAGAGAAAGATGCGAGTTCAGGGCTGGGGCATGGGGGGAACCTTAGAGGAAGTTTGACCCGGTAAGTTCGGGGAAGAGAGGGAAGTGGCAGAGGCAGCTGATCGGATGGTCTCAATCTTACAGAGTCCATGAGCTCCTCGCACTTGTTGTTGGAGGTGAGGGTGGAGGAGACCACTGCATTTCTACACTTTGCAGTGACTCCTGTGCATTCATTTGCTCCACGGTGCCGTGGATTTTCTCCAGACCGCACTCCCCTGGTCTTCAGCACTTGGACATATAACGCTGTTCGTTTATCGTCACTGAGTCAAAACCCTGGAACTCCCTACCCAATGGCACCGTGGAAACATCTTCACCACTCGGGCTGCAGCGGTTCAAGAAGACCCATCACCACCTTCTCAAGGGCAAGAAAGGGAGGGCAACAGACGGTGGGCTCGCCAGCGACCAATGTTCCCGTGAAGTTGCGCAGTCATGCTGCGGTCTACAGGTCCCGCGCAGGCTGCTCACCAGCTTTTGAATGGAAAAACCGAGCTTGCGCAGAAATTTGAAAGGGTTGCGCAGCCCGTTAAAGGGGCCGTGCACCCAAAAAATTTAGAAGTGACATTGCCTGTGATGCCAACATCCCGAGAATGAATAAAGAACAGATCACATTTTGAAGCTAAATGAGTGAGTCTGGCTCCAGAGGAGGGAAAGTTGACAGGTCTGAGCGAGGGGGAACCGAGCAGGGGGAAGGAGGAAAGAAAAGTTCAGTCAGTCCCACTCTGGGAGTTGCTGCTATCAACACTTCCCCACAGGGCTTGCCAACTGTGGGAGGCGGCACATAACCAACAGGCCCGCCCCCACACAGCGCATCACCAATCACATGGCTCGGATAGGGTTGAATGGCATTGCGAACAACCAATAAACAAAATGGAAAAGGTGGGGTGCTAATCTGATTGGCATTGTGCTGAGCCAATCATCAGCGGCTATAAAGCAGTCCTGGGTCTGCCACGTGGGGACGAAGAGAAATCCGCTGTCCGATTGGCGAATGTCTGTAGATATGCAAATAAGGAAACAAATTAACTGCATCGCCAAAAAGAGAAAGGAGAGATAGTTCTTTATTTATTTTGGGCTCCAATTAAAAATGCAGGCAAAGCCTTAGTAACAAAGAAAAATCCATATGAATAGGTGATGGCTCATGAGCAGTCGGTATGATGTAAAAGAGGTGAGGCCTGCGAGACATGAGCGGGAGGCAAATTTTTTTTTTGAAGACTGCTCCTTTCGAATCATCGCAGCTTGGACTGCGTTTAGTAATTTTTGGCCTGGGGAGATGGTGGGGGCTCCCTCTACTCCATGTGATAGAGGGAGACCAATCGTTGGTTTCCCTTGCTCCGTCTCCCTTCCCCTCTGGGGGAACATGAACAAAAAAGCAGAATCGCCTGTGGGGCAAGTGCCACTGATTAGCGTGGAAAATTTTAGCTATTTAATCACTCTGCTGTACAGGCATTGCTGACAATGGTTATTACCAAAACCAGATTTTGGGTTTGGGGTGAAAGTCAGAGGTTAGTAGACTGGACAACACCAATCTTCTAGGTCATCAAGAGGAGGAAACCGTTAATCTTTTAGGTGGTAGATGGGGTGCCAATCAAGTGGTTCCAATCCGCTCTGGCTGCACCAGTGGTGCCAGGAGGATTGGAGAACTGCTAACGCTGTACCATTGTTTAAAAAGTTTCCTCAACTCCATCCCGCAGCATGCTACCCGCCACCATCTCAGCACAACCCCATGAGGTTGAAAAGGCCATCGGACAACTGAAGAACAACAAGGCCTCAGGAGCAGATGGAATCCCCGCCGAGGCACTAAATGAACTCATTTCTCTTATCCGGAAGGAGGAGAGCATGCCAGGGGATCTCAGAGACGCCGTAATTACAGACGAGTTTCCCTGCTGCCTGCCACAGGGAAAGTCATCGCAAGAATCCTCCTCAATCGCCTTCTCCCAGTGGCCGAAGAGCTCCTCCCAGGGTCGCAATGTGGATTACGTCCACTAGGGCACAATGGACATGATCTTCACCGCGCGTCAATTACAAGAGAAATGCAGGGAGCAGCACCAACCGCTGTACATGGCCTTCCTTGATCTCACAAAGGCCTTCGACACTGTCAACCGTGAGGGATTATGGAGTGTCCTCCTCAAATTCGGCTGCCCTCAAAGGTTTGTCACCATCCTCCGCCTGCTTCAGGGTGACATGCAAGCCGTGATCCTGACCAACGGTTCCACCACAGACCCAATTCACGTACGAACCGGGGTCAAGCAAGGCTGTGTCATTGCACCAACGCTCTTCTCAATCTTCCTTGCTGCAATGCTCCATCTCACTCTCAGTAAGCTCCCCACTGGAGTGGAGCTAATTTACAGAACAAATGGGAAACTGTTCAACCTCCGTCGCCTCCAGTCCAGATCCAAGGTCGTCCCATCCTCTGTCATCGAATTACAGTATGCAGACGACGCTTGCGTCTGTGCTCACTCGGAGGTCGAACTCCAAACCATCGTCAACACCTTCACCGAAGCGTACGAGAGCATGGGCCTTATACTAAACATCTGTAAGACAAAGGTCCTCTACCAACCTGCCCCCGCCACACAGTACTGCCCCCGATTATCAAAATCCACGACAAGGCCTTGGACAATGTGGACCACTTTCCATACCTCGGGAGCCTACTGTCAACAAGGGCAGACGTCGACGACGAAGTCCAACACCGCCTTCAGTGTGCCAGTGCAGCCTTCAGTCGCCTGAGGAAGAGAGTGTTTGAAGACCAGGACCTCAAACCCTGCACTAAGCTCATGGTCTACAGAGCACAGTGATACCCCGCCCTGCTGTATGCCTCAGAGACATGGACCATGTACAGCAGGCACCTCAAAGTACGGGAGAGGTAACACCAACACTGCCTCTGCAAGATCCTGCAATTCCATTGGCAGGATAGGCGCACCAATATCAGTGTTCTTGCTCAGGCCAACATCCCCAGCATCGAAGCTTTGACCACGCTCAATCAGCTCCGATGGATGGGTCACATTGTCCGCATGCCCGATACGAGACTCCCAAAACAAGCTCAACTCGGAGCTCCGGCACGGCAAGAGAGCCCCAGGTGGGCAGAGGAAACGCTTCAAGGACACCCTCAAAGCCTCCTTGAAAAAGTGTAACATCCCCACCGACACCTGGGAATCCCTGGCCCAAGACCGCACAAAGTGGAGGAGAAGCATCCGGGAAGGTGCCGAACACCTCGAGTCTCTTCGCCGGGAGCAAGCAGAAGCCAAGCGCAGGCAGCACAAGGAGCGCACGTCAACCCAAGCATCCCACCCACCCGCCCCTTCAACCACTGTCTGCCCCACCTGTGACAGAGACTGTAGGTCCCGCAGTGGACTCATCAGTCACCTGAGAACTCATTTTTAATGTAGAAGCAAGTCATCCTCGGTTCTGAGGGACTGCCTAAGAAGAAGATTGTTTCAAGATTCAAGATTCAAGATCATTTTATTGCCATATGTAACTAATACAATGGAATGCTTACTCCCCACTCACTCCCACAATACAAGCATATAAATATAAATAAAAGCAAAAAGTAAAAACAAGTATAAATAAAAACAATAAGCAAATAAGCAGAAAGTATAGCAATAACAGTCCAAGTTGCAGGATATGATGAATAGTGCAAAAAAGCCTCAATTACCACTGGAAGTAATAGTCATGGCAGGCCAGTTAGTTTCACCTCGGTGGTGGACAAATTACTGGAATCAATTCTGAGGGACAGTATAAACCTTCATTTAGAAAGACACAGATTAATCAGGGACAGTCAGCATGGTTTTGTTAAGCGAAGGTTGTGTCTGACTAACTTGATTGAATTCTTTGAGGAGGTAACAAGGAGGGTCGATGAGGGCAGTGCGTTTGATGTAGTCTACATGGATTTTAGCAAGGCTTTTGACAAGGTCCCACATGGCAGGCTGATCAAAAAAGTAAAAGCCCATGGGATCCAAGGGAGTGGCAAAGTGGATCCAAAATTGGCTCAGTGGCAGGAAGCAGAGGGTGACGGTTGAGGGGAGTTTTTGCGACTGGAAGGCTGTTTCCAGTGGGGTTCCACAGGGCTCAGTACTCGGTCCCTTACTTTATGTGGTATATATTAATGGTTTAGACTTAAATGTAGGGGGCATGATAAAGAAATTTGCAGATGATACAAAAATTGGCTGTGTGGTTGGCAGCGAGGACGAAAGCTTCAGACTGCAGGAAGATATCGATGAACTGGTCAGTTGGGCAGAAAAGTGGCAAATGGAATTCAATCTGGAAAAGTGTGAGGTAATGCATTTGGGGAGGGGCAACAAGGCAAGGGAATACACAATTCATGGGAGGATATTGAGAGGTGTGGAGGAACAGAGAGACCTTGGAGTGTACGTCCACAGGTCCTTAAAGGTAGCAGGACAAGTCGATAAAGCAGTTAAAAAGGCATACAGAATGCTTTCTTTTAATAGCCGAGGCATAGAATTTAAGAGCTGGGAAGTTATGCTTGAACTGTATACAGCACTAGTTAGGCCACAGCTAGAGTACTGCGTGCAGTTCTGGTCACCACATTACAGGAAGGATGTGCTTGCACTAGAGAGGGTGCAAAGGAGATTTAGGAGGATGTTGCCAGGACTGGAAAACTTTAGCTGTGATTGGATAGGCTGGGGTTGTTTTCCTTGGAACAGAGGTGGCTGAGGGGAGACTTGATTGAGGTGTATAAAATTATTAGATGCCGAGATAGAGTGGATAGGAAGGACCTAGTTCCCTTAGCAGAGGGGTCAAGAACCAGGGGGCATAGATTTAAAGTAATTGGTAGAAGGATTAGAGGGGAGATGAGGAAAAAAATGTCACCCAGAGGGTGGTGGGGGTCTGGAACTCACTGCCCGAAAGGGTGGTAGAGGCAGAGACCCTCATCACATTTAAAAAGTACTTGGATGTGCAATTGAAGAGTTATAACCTACAGGGCTACGGACCGAGTGCTGGAAGGTGGGTTTAGGCTGGATAGCTCTTTTCCGACCGGCACGGACACGATGGGCCGAATGGCCTCCTGCTGTGTCGTAATTTTTCTTTGATTCTATTCTATGATACAATGTAAACAGTGTGCGATCCAATCATGGTCCTTTAGTCATAACACACACTGCCGCTTAATCCACAATCTATGCAACCTGTAGTCCTGGTGAACAATGCCCAGACTGGTCTCTCAGCTGCTGCAAGAGTGGGAGATCCACTCCGACATCATCACAACATGAGTTTATCTGAGAATCGATGGTTTTCCCTCACTGGACAATCACCAGTCTGCTTTCCTACATTACAACAGTGACTGCACTTCAAAAAGTACTTCATTGGCTGTAAAGCACTTTGGGACGTCCGGTGGACGTGAAAGGCTTTCTGTTTTTCATTCCAACTGAGCACAAAATGTGTGTCAGCCAGTGGCTCTGTGGGTAGCACCCTTGCCTCTGAGTCCAAAGGTTGTGGGTTTAAATCCCACTCCAGAGACTTGAACACCAAAAGCTAGGCTGACACTCCAGTGCAGTACTGAGGGAGTGCTGCACTGTCGGAGGTGCCGTCTTTCAGATGAGACATTAAACCGAAGCCCCGTGTACTCTCTTAGGTAGATGTAAAAGATCCCATGGCACTATTTCAAAGAAGAGCAGGGGCGTTCTCCCCGGTGTCCTGGCCAATATTTATCCTTCAATCTACATCGCTAAAACAGATTATCTGGTCATTATCACATTGGTGTTTGTGGGAGTTTGCTGTGTGTAATTGGCTGCCACGGTACAACAGTGACTACACTCCAAAAAGTACTTCATTGGCTGTAAAGCGCTTTGAGGTGTCCGCTGGTTGTGAAAGGCGCTATAGAAATGCAAGTCTCTCTTCCTTTCCTTTTCATCTCAGGTTTCAGAATGCTTTTCCATGATCCATGAGCTTTGGGCTGTTGAGGAACAGCAACAGGGCTTTCAAAAATTATCTCCAAATCGTCGTTCCTAAACATGGATCAAGAGGTTGTTGTTCTGACCTTTGACACACTGTCCAACTTGTCAGGAGTTAGTGCTCGAAGGCCCATTGAACTCTGACCTGTTGGGTTGATTGTATTAAGTAAATATGCAACATGAAGCAACTCTTTCTTTGTTTGGGCTCAAAACTCTGGGAAATTTGGTCTCTAAGTTATGCCTTGCTCAGCTTGTTAAGAACAAAATAACATAATAATTAGGAGCAGGAGTAGGCCATACGGCCCCTCGAGCCTGCTCCGCCATTCAGTGGTGGAGAGCTTTGGGTACCATAGGTCCAAAGTTACCTGTTCCTCCTGAGCATTTTACACTCACCACACGTCACGTCGCAAATTACTCGTACACTGTAACTCTGTTTAATGTGGAACTGGGGGTTTGTTGGCAAAGGAGGGCGAGGACATCTGTTGGAAGAGCCTGGAACTGCAACACATCCGCACTACTGCAAAGCTCGCTGCAATTTCTTTGGAAAACATATTTTCCTTATTGACAAAATTGTTATTAAAAAGATATTCCATATCTTCAGGGTATAAACAGGAAACAGTCAATGTACAATTAACTATTGCGGAGTAAAGATGAGAGGCTTTTAATCAGGAAATGTCTGATTGTTCAGCATTTGGAGCAGGTTTTTACCTCTTGCTGAATTGGAAAAGTTCAGATTGATTTAAACCACTGACTGATTAAAATGCAAATCTTAACGATTAAGATGGAATAAAAATCAGTAATGGTGACCATGAAGATATCGGGTTGTTGTAAAAACCCAACTGGTTCACTAATGTCCTTTAGGGAAGCAAACTTGCCGCCCTTACCTGGTCTGGCCTTTATGTAACTCCACAGCAATGTGGTTGACTCTTAACTGGCCTATTAAACCACTACACAAAAAGCATAATAAGAATAAAACTGGCAGACCACACAGCATCAACCTAGGCATCGAATTCAGACACGACAAAGGCACACCCAGCCCAGTCGACCCTGCAAAGTCCTCCTCACTGACAACTGAGAACTTGTGCTAAAATTGGGAGCGCTGTCCCACAGGCTACTCGAGCAATAGTCATACTCACAGAATCATTCCTTTCAGCCAACGTCCCAGATTCCTTTATTACCATCCCTGGGTGTGTCCTGTCCCACCGGCAGGACAGACCCACTAGTTTTGGCAGCACGGTGGTATACAGTTGGGAAGGAGTGGCCCTGGGAGTCCTCAACATTGACTCCGGACCCCATGAACTCTCATGGTATCAGGTCAAACATGGGCAAGGAAAGCGGACCCCCCTGAGTTACTCATACCGTGCCGGGTCGCCTCCTGCCAGCAGCTGGGCCCCGGGCTCATTTCGTCTCCGGCTGAATTTGTTCGGTTTGAGGCCGGGGACCGCTGAGTTGTGACAGCTCAGAGTGGGGGGAGGGGTGGTGCGGGCCGGGGGTATTACAGGAAACTCTCTTTTAACCGGCACCTAAAAAATATCCGGAAATCTCTCTTAACCGGCAAAATTCAGGAGTAGGTTCAGGTAAGTTTTACTATATATTAGTGGCCGTGTAACCGGGGTTCCTGGATCTGTGGCCGTGTAACCGGGGTTCCTGGATCTGTGGCCGTGTAACCGGGGTACCTGGATCTGTGGCCGTGTAACCGGGGTTCCTGGATCTGTGGCCGTGTAGCCGGGGTTCCTGGATCTGTGGCCGTGTAACCGGGGTTCCTGGATCTGTGGCCGTGTAACCGGGGTTCCTGGATCTGTGGCCGTGTAACCGGGGTTCCTGGATCTGTGGCCGTGTAACTGGGGTTCCTGGATCTGTGGCCGTGTAACAAGGACTCCTGCACCTGTGGCCGTGTACGGGGCTCTCGTACCTTGGTAAGTATACCTCTCTGTATTCTGGACTTTTTGTTCAACCGGCACCACACCGGTCCCGTCGGTGCCGGATAAAAAAGAGTTTCCTGTATTACTGGGGGGGAGGGGGGCGCGCGCCGGGGCTTTGTGACATGAAACGTTTCGCCCGCACACGGTGCACGCGTACGGCTGTGAGTCCGGGGTCTGTACTTTGTGCACATGCTGAGTTCTTGTTTTGAGCGAGATCCTTTCTCCTGTGTGTGGCGGCTGCAGCAGCTGGCGAATGAACCACATAATCTGTTTCCGCCCGGCTCCAGTGGCAGGGGTTTGTGAGCAGGTCACGTGCCTGCCTTCTCAATCAGGACTAGTGCTGGGGGAAGAAGTAAACCTGTGGCGGTGACGGTCGGTATGTCTTACCCACTATGTCAATGGCACCAAAAGTCAGCCTGACTCCTGAAACTGTCCAGGAGTCTCAGTGATCACAGAATCAGGTTATTTCAAGCCTGCTCCCCTTTATAAAACTGACACGGATTCAGTTCTTGGGAATTATTCTCAACGGCTGAGCCCGCCTTCTCTCAGAGGCCCTTGAAGCTCTTACTGACACGACAACGAGCGTTCCCTGCCGGTCGAGACGATTCCTCTCCCTGGTGGTCAGAGCGCCTGCGAGGCCCTTCGAACACGTGCCTGAAACGTGTTCACACAAACGCGTACAATCCCGCAGTGCAGCTGTTACACAACGCGCCGGGTGGGACAGGGTGGCGGCGAGTCGTGCTTCCAGCAGCATCCCAGCACATACGTACATGCCCGTACCCTCGCTCACCTTGGCCAGCCTGCTGACAGCTTTAAAAATTGTCCAGCGCTCACTGGCTAATAGTGGCCGTCTGTTGCTGCGGAGTGAGTGCCCAGAACTGGTGTGAGAAGCGGGCACGCCCATCTCACCCAAATTCGCGAAATTCGGCTCCCTTGCGCCTGTCATTACCGCCTCCAGGGGGCGCTAATGGGGCGCAAAACAGTTATCGCCCGGGGGGGGACGGAAAAAAGCGCCTCCCACAAAATTTGGCGGGATGTTGCTGAGGCGCTACCCGATAGCGCTCCGTCCCCGCCAGTAGCGCCCTAGGCCACCGCACCTCCGGCGATGATGTCATCGCCGTGCGCCGCGACCCCTTGCAAATTTGGCTGCACCCCGCGAGGCCGCCACGGGCAGTGTCAGCGCCAGCCTCGCGGGGCGTGAACCGGGCCGACCTCCATTCGCGGGGCGCTATTTAAAGGGGAGGTGAGGACCCGACTCGTGCCGCCATTTTCTTTTCTTTGGCCGTCCTCCAGGTCGGCTCTCCGTGGTGGGCTGTGGCGTAGACCTGGCTGCCATCGTGCAGCCCGGCACCGCGTCTCGGTTACCGCCCCACCAGGAAGTGGAGCGCCTGACATTGCGCTTCACTTCCTGGGCGGGGCAGTAAGGCGAATTTTGCGGCCGGGGCACGACTTCCTCGCCGGACGCAGAATGTCCTCCCTCGCCAGTGTTACCTCCCCAAAATGGGGCGCTACCAAATCTCGCGCCCCTGGTTTCTTAAAAGCGTTATTGAAACACTCTTTACATGAAGCGCTTTCATATTCTGAGTATGATATTGTATAATTCAGATGGGGGGTCCGTGATTATTAATCGATTTGTAAAGGGCTCCTTCAAACAAAAACGTTTGAGACCCACTGCTGTAAAAGATGCAAAAATATTACTTTTGTCAGTTGGTTTCTCTCCCCCAAGGTGTTCAGAAGGTGTAAGAATAAAGTGCGGAGCAATTACAAGCTCAGCACAGGGTGACCCTGATTGAAAACCATTTAACCGTTTAAAGGCGGGGGTAAACCTCAGTCATTTAGTGAGAAGCGATGGTGGATCTTTCCTTGGTCTGTATGGGGTTCACATGTGAGTTGTGGGTCCCCATTGCTTGGACCTACTCTGGGGAGCTGAGCTGTTGGTTCAGCTTGTGTTCAACTTTTATTTTATTTTCTCTCCATTCCTCGACTTTGGGCAGGATTACAGCATTTGATGCTTCAAATGTCCAAGTGAAAAGCAGCTAATTGTCGATGCTGGAAATTTGAAACCTAGAACCCTGCAGCACAGAAGAGGCCATGCGGCCTGTCACGCCTGTGAACGAGCTGTCCAATTAATCCCACTCCCCAGCGTTTTCCCTTTTACCCTGCAGATTTTTCCTCTTCAAGTACATGTCCAATTGCCCTTTGAAAGTTACAATGGAATCTGACTCCACCACACTTTCAGCAAGTGCGTTCCAGATTCAAGAAGCATTTGGATGAGCACTTGAAATGCCATTGCATACAAGGCTATGGACCAAATGCTGGAAAATGGGATTAGACTGGACAGGGATTGATCAACGGCGCAGACACGATGGGCCGAAGGGCCTCTTTCTGTGCTGTAAAACTCTATGACTCTATGACTCTATGAGATCATAACAACCCTCTGTGTGAAGAATTGTCTCCCCATTTCCCCTCTAGTTCTTACCTCTGACCTTTGGTTATTGACCCACTTGCCAGAGGAAACAGTTTCTCCCTACTTGCTCTATCAAAACCCCCAATAATTTTGAATACCTCCATTAGGTCTCCCTGAACCTTCTCTGCTCTAAGGAGAACAAGCCCAGCTTCTCCAATCTCTCCACATAACTGAAGTCCCTCATCCCTGGTATCATCCTGGTAAATCTCTCTGCACCCTCTCCAGGGCCTTGACACCTTTCCTAAAGTGTGGTGCCCAGAACTGGACACAATATTCCAGCTGAGGCCTAACCAGTAAAGGTTTAGCATAACTATCTTGTTTTTGTATTCAATGCCTCTATTTACAAAGCAAAGTATCCCATACGCTTTCTAAACTGCCTTATCAACTTGCCCTGCCACCTTCAAGGATTTGGGAATATGCACCCCCAGGTCCCTCTGCTCTTGCACCCCCTCAAAATAGTCCCATTTAGATTATACTGCCTCTCCATGCTGTTTCTCCCAAAGTGCATCACTTCACACTTATCCACATTTCATCTGCCATGTGTCTGCGATTTCACCAGTCTGTCTGTGTCCTCCTGAAATCTGCTGCTATCTTGTTCACTATTTACTACGTTGCCAAGTTTTGGATCACCCGCAAACTTCAAAATTGCACTCCCTACGCCCAAGTCCAGGTCATTTATATATAACAAGAACTGCTGCAAGCCTCACACCCACATCTCACAGCTTGCACTCACTGCCAGCTGTTCAACCATGACAGGATCATCAGCCAAACACATTGCACAACACTCAGCTATGGCTCAGTGGGTGGCACTCTCTAGGTGGGAGGGGCTTGGAGTGAGCCAGGTGTTACTGTGACAAGCAGTCAAATACCAACGGTAAACAGCTACTACAGCTCTGTCGAAACCTGGGTCTGTACATTGTCAATGGTAGGTTCATAGGAGACCTCCTAGGAAGGTCGACCTACTGCTCACCTCTTGGCTGCAGCACAGTAGACTATATGATTACAGACTTGGACCCATCCTCTTTCAGAGCATTCACAGTCAAACCACAAACAACACTGTCAGATCACAGCCAAATTACTATGTTTCTCAAAAAGACAGAAACAAACAACATAGAAACACAACCCAGTAAACTGTACAACACCAAAAAATCGTACAGATGGGCCAAAAATGACACGGAAAAATACCAGAAAACAATTAGCAATGCATCAACTCAAGCTCTCTTAGACACCTTTCTGGATAATATATACACTCACAATAAAGAAGGCGTAAACCGGGCAGTTAGTAAACTAAACAATATTTTTGATAATTTGGCAACAAATGCAAACTTGAAAGCTCGCAAGAACAAACCCAAAACAAAAAACTATGAAAAATGGTTTGACCATGATTGCCATAACATGAGGAAAAAACTTAGAAAACTATCAAACCAAAAACACAGACATCCAGAAAACGAGGAATTACGCCTTACTTATTGTCAGACGCTAACACAATACAGAAACACACTCAGGACCAAAAAAGAGCAATTTATTAAGAATACACTCAGCTCCATGGAGGAATCCATAGAGTCGAATTGTTTCTGGGACAACTTGAAAACACTACACAAAAAACAACACGACGATTTGTCCATTCAAAATGGGGACACATGGGTAAACCACTTTGAAAAATTATACCAGAAAAACACACTAGGACCAGAGCAACACCAAATACGCAAAAAACTGGAAAAGCTTGAAATGGCCATAAAAGATAACCAAAACCCGCTAGACGCCATAATAACAGAAAAAGAACTTCTTGAAAAACTCAAGGACCTGCGACCAGGAAAAGCTTGCGGGACAGACGGCATACTAAACGAGATGATTAAACACGCAGACGACAAACTGAAACTGGCTATCCTAAAACTCTTCAACTTGGTTCTGAGTGTCGGTTATTTCCCTGACATCTGGAACAAAGGACTCATAACACCCATATACAAAAGTGGGGACAAAATCGACCCAAACAACTATCGAGGCATCTGGGTAAACAGTAACCTGGGGAAGGTATTCTGTAGCATCATAAACAAAAGACTTATAAACTTCCTTGAAGAGCACAATGTCTTGAGTAAAAGCCAAATTGGATTCCTGCCAAACTATAGAACATCCGACCATATCTTCACCCTACAGACCCTAATTGACAAACACGTTCACCATAACAAAAGCAAAATCTACGCATGCTTTGTAGATTTCCAGAAGGCTTTCGACTCCATCTGGCATGACGGTTTATTCCTGAAGCTTATCGAAAGCGGGGTAGGAGGGAAAACATATGATGTAATTAAATCAATGTATACAAACAATAAATGTGCAGTTAAAATTGGAGACAAACAAACAAAATACTTCCCACAGGGGCGGGGGGTGACGCAGGGCTCGCCAATCTCACCGACACTCTTTAATATTTACATTAATGGATTGGCAAAACTACTTGAACAATCTACAGCACCCGGCCTCACCCTATATGAATCCAAGGTTAAATTCCTCCTCTATGCCGACGACCTGGTTCTGCTGTCACCAACTAAGGAGGGTCTACAGCAGAACCTGGACCTGCTGGAGTCGTACTGCCAGACTTGGGCCCTGACAATAAATCCCCAAAAAACCAAAGTCCTTGTGTTCCAGCAAAGATCCAAACAACATGGACCCACAATAAATTTCACAGTAGGAACAACCAAAATTGAACAAACCACTCACTACACATACTTGGGCTTAAAAGTCAGTTCTACGGGAAACTTCAAACTGGCTGTGAATGAACTGAAAGAGAAAGCAAGAGGGGCTTTCTATGCCATCAAAAAATCAATCCAAATAGAAATCCCAATTAGCATTTGGCTCAAAATGTTCAAATCAGTAATTGAACCAATTGCACTCTATGGCAGTGAGGTCTGGGGACCACTAACACAACAAGATTTTGCAAAATGGGACAAACACCCAATTGAGATCCTACATGCGGAATTCTGTAAAAGTATCCTCCGGACTCAAAGGAAAACTGTAAACAATGCATGCAGGGCGGAACTAGGCCAATACCCATTAATAATCACTATCCAAAAAAGAGCCACCAAATTTTGGAATCACCTACAAATGAGCAACCCCCAATGCTATCACTACGACGCCCTGAAATGCCAAGAGCTGACCATAAAGAAGAATACCCTCAGTCAACTAGTCCTGGGACTCAATAAAGTAACTAATAACAATACTAACAATAACCAGTCCCAGGACAGTGACAGGGTAACACAAAGAATTCGACCCAACACAATCGTCGCTAAGCAAAAGGAAAAATATCTGTCATATTGGGCAGAAACAACAAAAACCCAAAGCAAACTCAATTGCTACTTGGCCCTAAACAGACAATACAACATAGCTGATTACCTGACCATGGTAAAGGATAACAAACTGAGAAGAACCTTGACAAGGTACAGACTTAGCAAACATAGCCTAGCGATCGAAAAAGGCAGACACAGGCAGACCAGGCTGCCAAGAGAAGACAGGATATGCTCTCACTGCAGTCAGGGAGTAGTTGAGACAGAGATGCACTTCCTCACAGCCTGTGGAAAATATCAGGGCATCAGAGAGAATTTCTACCAAAAATTCTCACAAATATGCCCTGAATTCAGAAATCTGAATGACAACCAAAAACTCCCATTCCTACTGGGGGAGGAGAGAAGCTGTGTAACACTGGCGGCACACTATGTTACAGCTTGCCATGAACAGAGGGACAACCAGTAAACTAAGACAAGAGTATATATAAACAAGGCGAATGTATATTTATAAACTCAGGGATATACCTGTTTATACACTGTATGAATGGAACCGCGTTTATGTGTTCAACCATAAATGTATTTTGATGCTTTGGCAACATAAGATGTACCTTATCATGCCAATAAAGCGATTTGTATTGTATTGTATTGTACTGGTTGCCTGATTGCAGCTGGGAGTTGGAGGAAGTTTTGTAAAAAGTTGGTGGTGGGTTTTGGGGTTTGGTTTTCAGGTTTTAGGGCCTTTTTGGCCCACAAAAACAGCCAGATGGCTGCTGAGGGGTCCGGAGTGCCGGGCCCCTCGGAGGACAGTGTTCCCGAGAGGAATTTAATTTGGGAAGAAACTGTGGTGGGAAAGGAAAAAAAAAGGCCCAAAGATTTGGGCCGGGACCCCAGGAGGTTTGGTAAAGAAAACACGGTGGTGGTGCAGTGTGAAGATAAGAAGATTCGAGCTTGGGATATTATCCAGGCGGTTCATGAGGACTGTGGCGAGGGAAGCTGCTTTGCTTGCCAACCTAAGCCAAATGTGGGATTCGAGGTGATGGTCAGTGGCCGTGAGGAGGTGGAAAGACTGTTACTCAGTCTGAAAGTTGGTGAGAAATTCTTGGAGGTGACTCTGCTATATTCAGAGGAGGTGGTGGTTTCATTTTTAAACTTGCCAGTTTACATCGAGGATGAAGTGCTAAGCAAGAAGTTGGAGTCGTGGGACATTAAAATCTGTTCTGCAATAAAGAGGAGGTACTATCCGGGAACACGGGTAGCAGACGGAACCCGGTATGTAAAGGTGCGGTTCCCAGAGGGGGTGAGGTCATTGCCGTACAGTATGAAGTTCGAGACACCGGAAGGAGTGCAGTACTTTCGTGTGCTGCATGATAACCAAGTAAAGGTGTGCTACTATTGTCTGGGACAAGACCATCTCGTAAGAAACTGTCCAGATTTGTATTGTTACAATTGCGGTGAGTCGGGACACATCGCTCGGAGCTGCAAGGCGGACTGATGTGGGGTGTGTCGCAAAGGCCCCACCCGCTGTGAGAGTGTGGCAGAAGGGAGCGATATGAGTGATGAGGAGATGGGAGAAGGAGAAGATGAGAGTGGAACGGCCGGAGGAGCGGTGCAGTCGGAGGACACAGCCGGTAAAATGAAGGAGAAAGGAGCACAGGAAGAGGCAGAGGATGGCAGAGCGGAGGACGGGATGGAGATGGCGGAAAACACTCTGAGTGCTGTGGAGGGGAACAAAGACAGCAGCGGGCAGCGAGGGTCGAGTGCAGACTCGAGACTTAGTGCGGTTCGGCTCCCCCTGGGGAGTCTGGTGTCTGCAGGGGGAGAGAAGGTGGGAGCGGGGTGTGTGGTGGATGTGGGTGCTCCGGGGAGGGGCGGGGAATCGGATATCTTGGTGAGCGGGAGGGGGCAGGACGGGGAGAGGGAGCAAGAGGCAGGAGCCTTAAAGGGACAGCAGGATGGGATCGGCGAGATAGAGACGTCAGAAGGGAACAATTTAGGTGCGCCATTGTCCTATTGAGAGAGGGAACAGGGTGCAAGGGTCAGAGTTGGAGATGTGGTCAAAGGGGGCGGCACAGTGGGAGAAACTGCGATAGCAGGAAGACTCTCTGTGGGAGATGAAGTATCTGACAGGGAGCAGGATTATGTATCGGACGGGGAGCAGGCACAGGGGGTTGCAGAAGAGCTTGAGTGTGAGGAATTAGAGGGGGACAGAGACATGGAAGTCGGGGGTGGGGTGGCATCATGTGGAAAGGGAAAGGTTAGTGAGGGGCAGAAGGAGGGAGGAAGGGCAGCTCCTGGGCCCAAACTCAATGCAAGGAAGAGGCTGAAACAGCAGGGAAGTTTAAACAGGAGGGGAAAAAGAGTCGGAGGCTGCAGGAAAAAGCAACAGCTGCCTGAGAAGTTGGGAAGGAGCATGTGAGGAGGGAAGGGCCAGAGATTAAATGATGGGGAGATTATCAGGCATACTTCCCTTCTTTGGAGCCATGATTACATTGGTCTCGATTAATGTGAACGGATTGAGGGGTGAGAAGAAATTGCAGCAGTTGTTGCAGGGTTTTAAAGGTACGGACTTGTGTCTGCAAGAAACCTTTTGGGATGAGGATATCCTAGAAAGAGTTCAAAAGGTTTGGAAGGGAGAGATGTTTGCGAGTTGTGCAAACAATAACTGTAGAGGGATGGCTGTTTTGGTGAGTCCGTCCATAAAAGAGAACGTTGCCTTGATGGACAAGGACGCTGAGGGGAGATTTTTACAGCTAAGTTTAAAAATGGAGGGATTTAATTGCGATCTCTTTAATATCTATGCACTGAACGACCATTGCAAACGTCGCGCGTTTTTTCGGGGGTCATTCACTGAAGCGACAGAGGTGGAAAAGCCTTGTATAGTGGGGGATTTTAATGTATTTTTATCTCGGATGGAAATTTCAGCCCAGATGACATTTAAGGATGATAACTCCAGAGGGATGATTGTAAAAATGATGGCAAATTTAAATTTGAGAGACTTATGGAGGGACTGGAACCCCATAAAAAGGGAGTTCTCCAGAGCAGGTTGGGTGGGTGATGTTTTAAAACAGAGCCGAATAGATTTTGTGTTAATGCGGGAAGGGTTAAGTTCAGAGGTGTTGGAGATTTATTATAAAAAAGTATTTTTTAGTGATCACTCGGCTTTGGTTGTTAGAATTAGGAACAGCAGAGTTAAGAGCGGTTCAGGGGTGTGGATTTTAAACAATCAATACCTGAAAGAAATTGCTTATAAAGAAGGGATTATAAATATAATAAAGGATGTTCGGAAGGAACCTTTGTTCTTGAAAGAAATAAGAGTTTGGCGGGATAATTTCAAATATGAGGTCAAAGTTTTTTCGGTACTGTTGTGTTTGTATCGCTATACACAACTACATCTATATATATAAAGCGGCGCTTCTGTCTGTCTGTCTGTCTGTCTGTCCGCCTGGTCTCTATACGTTTGGAAGTTACAGAGCGTACCGACGCGCGCGTCGCCTCAAAAGAAAGCTTGCGATTCCGGACCGGTCATAGGCGTATTTACGTTTCGGCCGGACAAAAATCCCGCCCGCGGTATCCCAAAAACGTTCAGCGTTCCGCTCATTAGCATCTCATTAGCGACCGTGTGACGTCGAGGTCTTCCTACAGTTGAGTGTCGAGTGACTCGACGATTGACCAATCCTACGCTTCGGTGACCTGACCAGTCGACCAATCGGTGCGTGTGTGGGCGGGCCTTATCCTTCTGAACCGAGGTGAGTGGCTGCCATGTTGATTTTCCACGATTTTTTCCCCCACACTTTCTGTGTGTTAGGGAACTAAGGTAAATATTTCAATTATGTGTTAGGCAATTAATTAACAATTTATTTGAGTTTTATATTGTGTTTAGCAACCCCCCCCCCTCCTCACCCTCGCGCAGGGGGGACTCGGGGCCTGAAGCTGAAAAAATTTCTCTCTCTCTCTCTCTTTCTTCCCTCTCTCTCTCTCCTTCTCCTCTTCCCTCTCTCTCCTTCTCCTCTTCCCTCTCTCCTCTTCCCTTTCTCTCCTTCTCCTCTTCCCTCTCTGTCTCTCTCTACTTCCCCCTCTCAGGTGTCGCGGACGGAGCGCGGGCCCGCCGCCCGAAGTTTCCCGCTCGCTAATGGCCTTGCCGGCTCCCGCGGGCCGCTCGCACTGACCGCGCATGCGCCGCCCGCACTCACCACGCATGCGCTGCCCGCCCGCCCGCAGCGGCCGTCCATCAGCCGCGCGATACGCGGGGGACCTCAGCAACGGCACCGGACCTCAGGCGCTAGGCAGGGGGAGGGGCCGGAGAGAGGGACAGAGGGGAGTGGGGGAGGAGGGGAGGGGTGGGGGGGAGGAGGGGAGTGGGGGAGGAGGGGAGGGGTGGGGGGGAGGAGGGGAGGGGTGGGGAGGGGAGGGGTGGGGGGGAGGGGGGAGGGAGGGGAGGGAGGGAGGGAGAGAGGGGAGGGGAGGGAGGGAGAGAGGGGAGGGGAGGGAGGGAGAGAGGGGAGGGAGGGAGAGAGGGGAGGGGAGGGAGAGAGGGGAGGGAGGGATAGGACAGGGAGAGGACATGACAGGGAGAGGGGGGACACACAGGGGCAGGGAGACTAAACGCCCCAAAATTGCCCTCGCGCCCCAAAATTGCCCTCGCAACGCGGGGCTCCCCAGCTAGTCTATATATATAAAGCGGCTCTTCTGTCTGTCTGTCTGTCTGTCTGTCTGTCCGCCTGGTCTCTATACGTTTGGAAGTTACAGAGCGTACCGACGCGCGCGTCGCCTCAAAAGAAAGCTTGCAATTCCGGACCTGTCATAGGCGTATTTACGTTTCGGCCGGACAAAAGTCCCGCCCGCGGTATCCCAAAAACGTTCAGCGTTCCGCTCATTAGCATCTCATTAGCGACCGTGTGACGTCGAGGTCTTCCTACAGTTGAGTGTCGAGTGACTCGACGATTGACCAATCCTACGCTTCGGTGACCTGACCGGTTGACCAATCGGTGCGTGTGTGGGCGGGCCTTATCCTTCTGAACCGAGGTGAGTGGCCGCCATCTTGATTTTCCACGATTTTTTCCCCCACACTTTCTATGTGTTAGGGAACTAAGGTAAATATTTCAATTATGTGTTAGGCAATTAATTAACAATTTATTTGAGTTTTATATTGTGTTTAGCAACCCCCCCCCTCCTCCTCACCCTCGCACAGGGGGGACTCGGGGCCTGAAGCTGAAAAAATTTCTCTCTCTCTCTCTCTTTCTTCCCTCTCTCTCTCTCTCCTTCTCCTCTTCCCTCTCTCTCCTTCTCCTCTTCCCTCTCTGTCTCTCTCTACTTCCCCCTCTCAGGTGTCGCGGACGGAGCGCGGGCGCGCCGCCCAAAGTTTCCCGCTCACTAACGGCCTTGCCGGCTCCCGCGGGCTGCTCGCACTGACCGCGCATGCGCCGCCCGCACTCACCGCGCATGCGCCGCCCGCACTCACCGCGCATGCGCCGCCCACACTCACCGCGCATGCGCCGCCCGCCCGCCTGCAGCGGCCATCCATCAGCCGCGCGATACGCGGGGGACCTCAGCAACGGCACCGGACCTCAGGCGCTAGGCAGGGGGAGGGGCCGGAGAGAGGGACAGAGGGGAGTGGGGGAGAGGGAGACAGGGGAGGGGAGGGAGGGAGAGAGGGGAGGGGAGGGAGAGAGGGGAGGGAGGGATAGGACAGGGAGAGGACATGACAGGGAGAGGGGGGACACACAGGGGCAGGGAGACCAAACGCACCAAAATTGCCCTCGCTCCCCAAAATTGCCCTCGCAACGCGGGGCTCCCCAGCTAGTAAAATAATAAAGTAGCAGAGACTGAGAGTAACTTCAAGTGATCTTTACTGGGTAACTGGAACTTCGGCACTGACTGTACAAATCGATACGCGTCTGTTATATACGCTCGCAACTAAGGATGTACATCCGCAAAACAAAGTAGTCCATTCAATGTTGTATACATTACACTTCCTCCCCCTTTAGTTCAATAGTATATTAATGCAAAATTTCTATAATTAACATAGAGAGCCTGTCTTTACAGTAACCTTTTTGTTTTCTTAAAAGTAACAAAATTCAAATTCCAACATAACATTTTATTTTGTCAACAGCCCTTTTACAAGTCAAATCTCTGGGGAGGCCTCCTCTGCCTCTCTGGGTAATGTCTCTCCAGACTCTTTTGCTTTGGGGAATAAGACTGTACAGGTACAGATGCATTAGGTGAGCTATCAGCACAGGTAGAGCTCTCAGCTGTGGATGAGGCTGGTGCTGATGCTGATGAATCAGGAGTGCCTGTTTCCATGTCAGGTGAGTCTGGGCGAGGTATAGGGGTGTTTTCCACCTGAACATCCAGAATTTGGCCCACATGACGTCTCAAAATGTTCTCTCCCACATCCACAGTATACATCAGTGGTCCCTCTCTTGTGGATATTGTCCCTGGTTGCCACTTTTCCATCCGGAATTCACGAGCAAGAACTGACTGTCCCACACTGAAGCTTCTTGTTGGCTTAGCATTCAAATGTTGGAACTGTTTGTTCTCTACATCACGACGTACATTCGGTTTAAGAAGGTCCATGTGCGATCTCAGTTTCCTGTTCAGAAACATCATTGCTGGAGTCTGATTAGTGGCTGCGTGTACTGCGTTCCGATAAGCAAAGAGGAAATTGTCTATCTTGTGTTGCAGTGGTAGATTCTCGCTGTACATTGCTTTGATGGCCTTCTTGAAAGTCTGTACGAATCTTTATGCCAAGCCATTTGTAGCTGGATGGTATGGGGCAGATGTGCAGTGCTTGATTCCATTTTTCCTCATGAACCCTTGGAATTCGTCAGAGACAAATTGTCGTCCATTGCCTGTGCAGATTTGTTCTGGTAGGCCATTTCTAGCGAACATGGTCCTCAGATGTGGTTAATTTCATTTTAATGACCTTGGGCCATTTGGAATGTGCATCAACTGCAATCAAGAAGATGGAGTCCATGAACGGTCCAGCAAAGTCGATGTGCACATGTTGCCATGGTGATGAGGGCCATTCCCATGGATGGAGAGGGGCTTGTGGTGGTGCGTTCTGGACCTTTTGACATCCTGAGCAGCTCTTTGTCAGGTCCTTGTAATGATCAATAACATGTCATTCTGGAGTGGTACACTAGATGGAGCCGTAGAGCTGTATAGAGCTGTATATTTAGTTGTATGTGTTTAAGACTACACTACCCATGATGCACTAGGCTACCCAGAAGGCAGTAGTCAAGATGGCTGCCTGCACACAGGAGCACACATGCTGAATCTCTACAGATGCTGTACCTAGAGAACGTGTACTGAATAAATGTCTAGCTAGAAGCTAGCTGTTTATAATAAGAATGTCTTGTTATTAATGAACATAACATGGTACCAGGAGTGGGGTGAAGATCTGCTGAAAATTGTGAAAAGCGACATGGAAAATTTGAGGCCACCGGAGTTTTTGAATCTCACGGGAAATGTTGACTACAATTGGCGGACTTTCAAACAACAATTCGAACTCTACATTGCTGCCATCAGGTTCGGTACGAAGCCAGATGCAAGGAAAATAGCGTTGCTGCTCACGGTTGCAGGCCCACAGGCGATAGATGTATTTAATACATTTGTATTTAATCCAGAGGAGAACAGAGAAAATTTAAATGATGTGCTAAAGAAATTTGATACACATTGTTCTCCCAAAAAGAATGAGACCTATGAAAGATACGTGTTCTGTTCAAGGACACAGCAGCAAAATGAGACTTTTGATAGCTTTGTGACTGATCTGAAACTGAAAGCACAGACATGTAATTTCTCTGAGCTGAAAGCATCCATGATTCGTGACCAAATTGTGTTTGGTATTCATGATAAAAACGTCAGGGAACATCTGTTGAGAGAAACCGAACTAACATTGGAAAATGCTGTGAAAATATGCCAAGCCAGTGAGCTAGCTCGACAGCACGCGAAGACTTTCAGTGAAATCAATAATGATGCGATTGTAGTAAGTGCTGCTGTCGGTGCTGTGTCCTACAAAGGGAAGAAACATGGGCAGAACAGAAATGAAAAGCAATCAGAGGAAGGAATTTTTAATTGTAAACGCTATGGTTACAAACACCAGTTAAGACAATGCCCAGTGTTTGGAAAAATGTGCACAAAATGTCATGGAAAGAATCACTTTGCCAAACAATGCTTTTCAAAAGTAAAAACAAAGAAAGGGCAACAAGTCCAAGTTAATGTGATTGAGGACACTGATTTAAGTGAGACATTTTTTGTACGAATGGTGTCATGTGACAATGTCAAAAATGATACAGAAAATGTGCAGTCCTCAGATATGGACAATGCTGAACATAAAATTAATGCAGTAAAAGAGGACAAATGGATGATCTCACTGCAGATAAATGGAGCATCAGTTACATTGAAACTGGACACTGGGGCAAAAGCAAACTTAATCAGTATGAGTGACATTAAAAACATGAAAGAAAAGCCCAAAATACAGAAAAAGTCAGTACTACTGAAGGACTATAATGGACAGAAAATAGATAGCTTAGGTGTATGCAGACTTAAAGTGACAGTCAAAGACAAAGTGCATCATCTCATGTTTTCTGTTGTGGTTGAAGGACTTGATTCACTACTGGGTGACAAAGCTTGTGAGGACTTAGAACTGGTCAAGAGAGTCTACCGTATAAACTGTGCCATAAGCAGACCAGATGACTCAATGGATTCTGTAGTGAGTAATTTCCAGGATGTGTTCAAAGGATTTGGAGTTCTACCATTCACTTACAAGATCCAGCTAAAGGAGGATGCTCAGCCAGTGGTACATGCTCCACGAAGAGTTCCAGCACCCCTGCGTGACCGGCTCAAGAAAGAACTGGACAGAATGACCACACTAGGAGTCATCAGGAAAGTCAAAGAGCCAACAGACTGGGTTAACTCCATGGTATGTGTAAAGAAAAAGAACAATGATCTAAGAATATGCATGGATCCAAAGGACTTAAATGCAAACATAAAACGTGAACACTACCAGATTCCCAAGCAAGAAGAAATCACCAGTGAAATGTCAGGTGCCAGATACTTCACAAAGCTCGATGCCTCACAAGGATTTTGGCAACTAAAACTGGATGAAGAGAGCACCAAATACTGTACCTTCAACACACCATTTGGCAGGTATTGTTTCCTCAGAATGCCTTTTGGGATAATATCTGCATCTGAAATCTTTCATAGAGCGATGGAACACATAATTGAAGGTCTGGAAGGAGTTTGGGTCTATGTTGATGACATCATCATCTGGGGCTCCACACTGAAAGAACACAATGAGAGACTGACTAAAGTGCTACAGAGCATACGCCAGAATGGACTGAAGCTCAACAAAGCCAAGTGTCAGTTTGGCATCCAGGAAGTCACTTTCCTAGGAGATAATCTATCTGGTAAAGGAATAGAGCCAGATATGGAAAAAGTAAATGCCATACTCAACATGCCCCGACCCACTGACAAAAAAGGAGTGCTACGCATCATGGGGATGATAAACTTCATTGGAAAGTTCATTCCTAACTTGTCAGCCAAGACAGCCTGTCTGCGAGACCTGCTATATAAAACAAATGAGTTCGCATGGACAGAAAAACATGAACAAGAGTGGATGAACCTCAAAACAGTGCTGACAACCACACCTGTACTCACTTTCTTTGACCCGACAAAGAGAATCAAAGTGTCAACGGATGCATCAAAGGATGGCCTAGGCGCGGTCTTGCTACAAGCAGAGGGTGAAGATTGGAAGCCTGTTGCCTATGCCTCCAGGTCTATGACTGATACTGAGTGTCGATACGCCCAGATTGAAAAGGAATGTCTAGGCTTGGTAGTTGGACTAGAAAAGTTTCATGGCTACATATATGGACTTCCCCCCTTCACAGTTGAGACAGACCACAGCCCACTGGTTGCCATCATAAAAAAGAACCTGAATGAGATGTCTCCAAGGATTCAATGACTCATGATGAAGCTGCAAAGATATGACTTTAAACTGATCTACACACCAGGCAAATATATAGTGTTAGCAGATGCACTATCCCGAGCACCCACAATGAGTCATGTGAGCTCTACTGAAGAAGACGTGGATGTTCATGTGAGTATGGTCACTGCTGCGCTGCCCGTGTCAGACACAAAATCAAATCAAATAGCAGAAGAAACAGTAAAAGATACAGTATTACAAACAGTAATAGAGAACATTCATTATGGTTGGCCAAAAGGTTCCTGTCCAAAATATTTTCACATAAGGTCAGAATTGAGTGTCGCAAGTGGACTGTTACTAAAACAGAACAGAATAGTCATTCCACAGGCTTTACGTCAAGACATGCTCAAAAGGATTCATGAAGGACACCTCAGAATTGAAAAATGCAAAAGGAGAGCAAGAGACACTATTTATTGGCCTGGCATAAATAGGGACATTGAGAACATGATAGGCAAATGTGAGACATGTCAGAAACTATCCAAGAGCAGATTGATGACAATGCCGCAACTGAATCCTGTCATTCACCACCAGAACAATCTCATGAAAACACATCAGACTTACCTGTGCTGAGAAGACCCACACGTGTAGTAAAAAAACCTGATAGACTTAATCTTTGAGTACAAAGAAAACTATATTGAAAATGTATTGACTGTTGTGAAAATGTTTATGTTTATAGAGCACTAACAAAAGTGTTACTGATATCATCTTTATCGTTTTTCTTGAAAGTTGATTGATATTGATTTTGTTAACCTCAAAGAAAGGGGGATGTAATGATCAATAACATGTCATTCTGGAGTGGTACACTAGATGGAGCCATAGAGCTGTATATTTAGTTGTATGTGTTTAAGACTACACTACCCATGATGCACTAGGCTACCCAGAAGGCAGTAGTCAAGATGGCTGCCTGCACACAGGAGCACACATGCTGAATCTCTACAGATGCTGTACCTAGAGAACGTGTACTGGATAAATGTCTAGCTAGAAGCTAGCTGTTCATAATAAGAATGTCTAGTTATTAATGAACATAACAGTCCTCGATCTGTTTGTCAATTCCCGGCCACCACACGTAACCACGGGCAAGGCTTTTCATCTTTACTGTACCTAAGTGGCCTTCATGCAGTTCATCTAGCACTCGGTTACGAAGCTTGGGAGGAATCACAACTCGTGAGCCGCACATCAGTGTTCCCCGACACACTGATAACTGCTCCCTCCTAGCTGAGAATGCTGGAAACAATAAGTCACCATGCGCTGGCCATCCCTTCACAGTGATGTCATAAACTTTTGATAATGTAGGGTCATTGCGTGTTTCTCTTTCAATGAGGGAGTTTGTCACTGGTAGCTGCTCAACTATTGTTGTGTGAAATACCTCTGCTGAGTCAACTGTTGTAGTTCTCTCTGAGGTCGGCAGTGGTAAACGTGACAAACCATCGGCGTTGCCATGTTGCTTGGTCCCTTTTGTATTCAATGTCATACAGGTGAGCCCCTAGGAAGAGTGACCATCGCTGTAGCTGTTGTGCCGTCATCACTGGAACGCCCTTCCTTGGGTTGAAGATTGAAACGAGAGGCTGGTGGTCAGTTAACAGTGTAAACTGTTGACCATACAAGTAGTGGTTGAATTTCTTGACTCCCCACACAAGGCTGAGGGCCTCTCGGTCAATCTGTGCATAATTGCGTTCAGCTGTAGTCAATGATCTTGAGGCAAAGGCTATTGGTCTTTCTGAGCCGTCTGGGAACTTATGTGACAACACAGCACCAATGCCATGGGGTGAAGCATTACATGCCAGTCGAATAGGTAAGGATGGGTCAAAGTGAGCTAGCACCTCTTCTGAAGTAATGAGTCTTTTACTCTCTTGAAAAGCTTGTCCACAGCTATCACTCCACTTCCATTGTGACCCTGTCTGTAGCAGTGCATTTAGTGGATGTAACACTGTGGATAGGTTGGGCAAGAACTTGTGATAGTAGTTCACCAGTCCAAGATATGATCTCAACTGAGACACATTTTCAGGTGTTGGTGCATTAATCACAGCTTCAATCTTGTCTGGAGACTTGTGTAAACCGTCCTTGTCAATCACATGTCCACAGTATGAGATTTCCTTTTTGAAAAACTCACAGTTGTCTCGGTTCGCTCGGAGCCCATACTCCCGTAACCTGATGAGCACCTGTTCAAGGTTGGAAAGGTGGTCGTTGTCATTCTTGCCAGTAATGATGATGTCATCAAGATAACACTGAGTACCTGGGATCCCCTGCAGGACTTGGTCCATTGCCCTTTGCCAGATTGCAGGAGCTGATGCTATTCCGAATACCAGCTGATTGTACTGGTAAAGGCCTTTGTGCGTATTTATTGTCAGGTACTTTTTTGATGCATCATCAATTTCCATTTGGAGATAGGCCTGGGCCAAGTCAATCTTTGTGAAGCATTCCCTCTTGACAGGGAAGCAAAGATGTCCTCAATGCGAGGCAATGGGTACTGTACTGTGTGGAGGACTGGGTTAACAGTCACTTTAAAGTCTCCGCAGATGCGCACTTTTCTTGGCTTTCCTGATTTTGTGCTGGAGGTTTTCTTCATCACTGGAACTATAGGTGTGACCCATTCACTCCAATCCACCTTGGGCAGGACCCCTAACTGCTCCAAGTTCACCAGCTCTGCTTCAACTGAAGGGCGAATTGCATAAGGCACTGGTCTGGCCTTGTGGAACTTTGGATTTGCGTTCTCCTCAATCTTAATTTTTGCTTTCATGCCCTTAAGTGTTCCTATTCCCTTCTTGAACACTTCCTGAGAGTCAGAGAGTATTTGTGACAGTCTCTCAGGAGTGGCGTTGCTGTCCTCCTTTGCTGACACAAACAGTGCTTGGATGGTGTGCCAATCCAACTGTATTTTCCTGAGCCATTCACGTCCCAGTAATGGTGGTCCTCCATTTTCCACTACATAGAGGTTCAATTGCGGTATTTTTTTTTCTTTGTATGTCACTGTCACTTTTATTTTACCTTTGGGGCACACTCTTTGTCCTGTGTATGTCTTTAACAGTACTTTAGTTGGCCTTAGCGGTATGTGTGAAAACAGTTGTTTGTAGTCATGTACAGAGATCACTGTTAAAGCTGAGCCTGTGTCCAACTCCATTTTCAGCCTAACTCCTGCCACTTCTGGAGTAACCCATATTATTCTGTGATCCGCTGTCTCTTTCACACTGTGCAGTTTTAGACAAGCCAGATCCTCTTCCTCTTAGTCTGTGTCACTTTTTTAAAATCTGAACTGTCTCCAGTCACGTGGTGTACCTTCTTGTATCTATCTTTGAAAGGTTTCTTGTTTTCAGTTGCTTGATGTACCGTTTTGTTACTCTGTATTGTATCAGTTTTCTGCTTCTTATTTGCTTTGCAGACTCTTTCAATGTGCCCTCGCCTGCCACATTGTCTGCAGTCTTTGTCTTTAAACCAACAGTCATTGTGGTCATGTGACATTTTGCCACAGCGATAGCACTTCTTTTCTTGTTTCAGTGACATTCTATTAGTTGAATATTCCAGGGATTTTTGTTGAATTTCTAAAGCGCCACGTGCTGCTGCTTCCATTGATATTGCAATCCTTAGAGCCTTCACAGAATCACAGAATCACAGAAACCCCACAGTGCAGATAGAGGCCATTTCGGCCCATCGAGCCTGCACCGACACATATCCCACCCAATCCCCGTAACCCCTACACCAACACATGTCCCACCCTATCCCTGTAACCTCACATATTTAATCCCCCTAACACTAAGGGTCAATTTATCATAGCCAATCAACCTAACCCACACATCTTTGGACTGTGGGAGGAAACCGGAGCACCCGGAGAAAACCCACGCAAACACGGGGAGAATGTGCAAACTCCACACAGACAGTCGCCCGAGGCCGGATTCGAACCCGGGTCTCTGACGCTGTGAGGCAACAGTGCTAACCACTATGCCACCGTGCTGCCTTCTCCAATGTGAGGTCTTTTTTCAGACAGAAGCTTCTTTTGTGTGCTTTCACTTTGCATGCCACACACAAATCTGTCCCTCAATGCGTCTGATAAGCCCACTCCAAATTGGCAATGTTCTGATAATTTGCGCAACTTTGCCAAATATTCAGAAATGCTTTCATTTTTGCTCTGGTTCCGTTTATGGAATTTAAATCTTTCAGCTATGAGCAGTGGTTTGGGGCTTAAATGGTCTTGGAGTGTGTCCACTATTTGTTTGAAGGTTTTGTTTGCTGGCTTTTCAGGGGTTTTCAGGGGTTTTCAGGGGTTAGTAAACTACGTAGCAGCCCGTATGTCTTTGCGCCCATAACACTCAGCAAAACACTCCGTTAGCCTCACAGTACAACTCTGCTCTTTCAATGTAAGTTGCCCAGTCTTCAATGCTGCTATCAAATGCTGCAATCGTGCCAATCATCGCCATTTTTTTTTCCAAACCCGTTTTTCTTTCTTTACTAGTTAGCTAGCGTCATGCAAGTCCTGTGCACTTTTCACTTGACTTACGTACCCCCGCCTAGCTTAGCAAGCGTGCTCCGTTTTCTCTACCTTCTCGCTCCTTTCTTCCAAATTTCGATGTCCTCTGGATGCGATGCCAGAATAGGAAGACATAGGTTCATAATTCTTGTCGCCAATTTGTTGTGTTTGTACCGTTATACACAACTACATCAAATAATAAAGTAGCAGAGACTGCGAGTAACTTCAAGTGATCTTTACTGGATAACTGGAACTTCGGCACTGACTGTACAAATCGATACGCGTCTGTTATATATGCTCGCAACTAAGGATGTACATCCGCAAAACAAAGTAGTCCCTTCAATGTTGTATACATTACAGGTACGTTATGGGAAAAAGAGGGAGGCAGCTAACCAGCGTCGAGAAGAGAATATAAATAAAAGGTTTACGGATGTCTGTAAAGCAGTTGACGGAGGGGATAAGGGAGCGGAGACTAAGTTCCGGGTGCTAAAGGAAGAGTGGGAATTATTGCAAGCTGAAAAATGCAAGGAGTCCATTCTCCGTGCAAAGGCTAGAGATGCATTGGAGGGCGAAAGATGCACTAGATATTTTCTAGAGCAAGAAAAGCTGTGACAGAGATTATCGTTAATTGAAGAGTTGAAGGTAGGGGAGAAGATCATTCATGAAAGTGGGGAAATGTTAGAGGTGGCTAGCAGCTTTTATCAAGAGTTATATACTAAAGAAAACATTTCCAATTTGGCGATGGAGAAGTTACTGCTTTTATTGAAGAGGGTTTAAAGGAGGATGAGAGAAGCATGTGTGACAAAGAACTAGGATTAGTGGAAATAAAAGTAGCAATAAGTGGAATGAAGGGGGGAAAAGCCAAGGGACCGATGGACTAAGTGCAGAATTTTATAAAGAATTTTGTGAGATTTTAAGTCCATTGCTCTTAGGAGTTTTAAGGAAATTAAAATTAAGGGAAGCCTGGCCCCATCTATGAGGAGAGGTATCATAAACTTAGCTTATAAAAATAATAAAGGGGATAGACGGGATCTGAAGAATTGGAGGCCCATCACATTATTAAATGTGGATTATAAGATCTTGGCGAGGGTTATGGCAAATCGTTTGAAGGAGGTGTTACCTCAGATAGTTTGGCCCTCTCACTCCTATGGAGTCATAGGCCGGGACATCGCAGACTCTGTGGTCTCAATCCGAGATGCGATAGAGCTCATAGAAGAGAGTGGGAGGGAGGCTTATGTATTAAAGATAGATCAAGAGAAAGCCTTTGAAAGGGTCTCTCATGAGTTTTTATTGAAGGTTTTGGAAGCATTTGGTTTCAAGGAAAATTTCATTCAGTGGATAAGGATTTTTTATTCAAACATATTTAGCTGTGTTAAATGTAATGGTTTTTTATCCAAGTATTTTCCGATACAGAGATCAGTGAGACAGGGTTGTCCCTGTATTGATTTCCTTGTGGGTTCAATGATGAGACATTTCTAAAAGAGAATGACTTTTAATCTAAGGTTTGTTCAAGAGTTCATACAGCTTTTCAGGACACACCATGCTTGAGCTGCAGCTAAAGTGAAACTAAAAAACTCTCAGCCTGCTTGTCTGGTCACATGACCTCTGCTGGTCAGGCACAAGCAATCAATACCTGCAATCATGCTATTAAGGCATCATAATCGAACAGGCAAATAACATCACTATTTGCTGATATCATTACATCTCCCTTTCTTAAAACAAAAGTATTTTACTTTTAACTAACAACGTGTTTTCTTTGTATTAATCTGCATTTTAACTGTAACACTTAATGAACTTACATTATCATTATCATGATCATGGTTTTTTAACCTTGCTTTGTGTGTTCACATGAAATATGTCAATACACTAGAACTTGAAGAAAGAATAAGATAACATTACTTCCTTCTATAACAATAGTCCTTAAATTTGCTCAATGAGTCTCTCAGGAGGCTTCACATGTCTTGAGGATTTTCTGATTGATTGTCCTTGAATCTGAGTTGTTGCCTCAGATGATGTGTTCTCAGCTGTGTGATCAGGTTGTTCAACAGTATCAGTCTCTTGACCTGCTGTGGCTGGTCCCATGAGAAGATCTCGACGATTTCTTCTCAGAACAGCATCTGTCTGAATGGTGTATGATCTTGGTTGAACTTCACTCAGGACAGTTCCCTTCTGAGTCCATGTGTTTGTTTTGTCTTTCAACCTTACTTGGTCACCAGTGTGGAGTTCAGGTAGGTTTTGTGTTCCTCTGTCATAGTAATACTTTTGCTTTTCTTTCTGTTGTTCTTTGAACTTCCTCACTTTCTCCCCCTCTTTTGTTTTCAGGGTTCTGTCTGGATAACGCCTCTTTGGGGTATCAGGTTCTTCTGGCAAAGTTGATTCGGGATCAACGTCGTTGTTTGGTTCGTCTGCTTCCAATATCACCGATTCTGAAGTAGATGCAATTGGTACTTCAGTTTCATCACCAGGTGCATTGGATCGTGGTGTGGAATTGACGTTTTCCAGTGACTCTAGAATCTGGTCAGCATGGCGTCTTACAATGCTCTCTCCAACATCCACGGTATACATTAGAGGTCCTTGCCGTGTGCAGATCATTCCTGGCTGCCATTTCTCTGTGCGGTAGTCCCGGGCCAAAGCTGGTTGACCTGTCTTAAAACTCCTGGTCGGCCTTTCGTTCATATTCTGAAACTGCCTGTTCTCCACATCTCTTCTGATGTTTGGCTTAACCAAATCCAAGCGGCATCATAGTCTTCGATTGAAGAACATCATGGCTGGAGTTTGGTTGGTAACCGCATATGTCGCATTCCGGTAGGCAAATAAGAAGTTATCCAGCTTGTGTTGTAGGGGTATGTCTTCATTACACATTGCCTTGATAGCCTTCTTGAATGTTTGAACGAACCTCTCAGCCAATCCATTGGTGGCTGGATGATATGGGGCGGATGTGTAATGCTTAACACCATTGTTCTTTAAGAACCTCCGGAACTCTTCAGACACAAACTGTGGTCCATTGTCGGAGCAAATCTGTTCAGGCGGCCCATTTCTGGCGAATATGGTTCGTAAGACTGTGATAGTTTTTTCTGTGGTGGTTGAGGACATTTTTATTACCTCTGGCCACTTTGAATGTGCATCCACCGCAATTAAAAACATCGAGTCCATAAATGGACCAGCAAAATCAATTGTACCCTTTGCCATGGAGATGAGGGCCACTCCCATGGATGTAGAGGGGCTTCTGGTGGGGCGTTTTGGACCTTCTGGCATCCTGTACAGCTCTTGGTCATCTCTTCGATTTCTCTGTCGATTCCCGGCCACCACACAAACGCTCTGGCTAAGTTCTTCATTTTTACTCCTCCCAGATGACCCTCATGAAGCTCATTGAACACTCTATCCTTCAATTTGGGTGGAATTACTACTCTGGATCCACACATCAAGGTTCCTCTGCACACTGACAGCTGTTCTCTTCTCGGCAAGAATGCTGGCAACAGTGGTTCGTCATGTGCTGGCCATCCCTTCACCGTTAAATCATAGGCCCTGGAGAGTGTCGGGTCATTTCGTGTTTCCTTTTCTATGTTTGCATTCGTCACAGGTAGACATTCGACTATGGTCGAGTGGAATATCTCCACAGGATCCACTGCAGGTTTTTCTTCCACCATCGGCAACGGTAGGCGCGACAACCCATCAGCATTCCCATGCTGTTTAGTTCTTTTGTACTCGATGTCATATTGGTGTGCCCCTAGGAAAAGGGACCACCTCTGTAGCCGTTGTGCTGTCATTATCGGTACGCCCTTCTGAGGGTTAAAAATGGAGACAAGAGGTTGATGATCAGTTAGTAGAGTAAATTTCTGACCGTGCAGGTAGTGATTGAACTTCTTCAGCCCCCACACCAGGCTGAGGGCCTCTGTGTCAATCTGGGCGTAGTTACGCTCGGTTGAAGTTAATGAGCGTGACGCAAAAGCTATCGGCCTCTCTGAACCATCAAGGAATTTATGTGACAGTACCGCTCCAATGCCGTAGGGAGACGCATCACATGCCAGTCTTATCGGTAGTGATGGGTTGTAGTGAGCCAATACTTCTCTTGAAGTGATTAGGTCTTTACTCTTCTGAAAGGCCCGCTTACATTCATCGCTCCATTTCCATGCTACTCCAGTTTGTAGTAGGGCATTCAGTGGGTGCAGAATTGTGGACAAATTCGGCAAAAACTTATGGTGGTAATTCACCAATCCGAGGAATGACCTCAGTTGCGACACATTTTCAAGTGCTGGAGCCTTAACTACCGCTTCAATTTTGTCAGGGGACTTATGTAACCCCTCTTCATCAATCACGTGGCCACAATACGATATCTGTTTCTTAAAAAACTCGCACTTGGGGCGATTGGCTTGTAGCCCATGTTCTCTTAGTCTAGTGAGCACCTGCTCTAGGTTGGCAAGGTGTTCACTGTCATCTTCACCTGTCACTAGGATGTCGTCCAAGTAACACTGAGTCCCCGGAATCCCTTGCAGGACTTGTTCCATCGCTCTTTGCCATATTGCCGGAGCTGATGCTACTCCGAATACCAGTCGATTATACTGGTAAAGACCTTTGTGAGTGTTTATCGTGAGATACTTCCTAGAGGATTCTTCAACCTCCATCTGCAAATATGCTTGTGCTAGGTCAATTTTTGTAAAACACTTCCCTCCAGATAGTGAGGCAAAAATGTCTTCTATCCTCGGGAGAGGATACTGTACTGTGTGAAGGACTGGGTTCACAGTCACCTTGAAGTCCCCACAGATGCGAACCTTCCTTGGCTCCTCAGACTTATTGTTTAACGTTTTCTTCATGACAGGAACGATGGGTGTCGCCCACTCGCTCCAGTCTACCTTAGATAACACGCCTGCCTTCTCCAGATTCTCCAGCTCTGCCTCGACGGCTGGGCGAATTGCATATGGTACCGGTCTTGCTTTGAAAAACTTGGGGATTGCATTCTCTTCTATTTTTATCAAGGCAGTTACGCCTTTAAGAGTTCCCAGTTCTTGTTAAAATGCCTCTTTGGCGTTCGCTAAGATTTTTGACAATCGTCCAGGTATGACGTCATCATCCTTTTTACCAGCCACAGTCAGTGCCTGAATGGAGTGCCAGTCTAAACTTATCTTTCTGATCCATTCACGTCCCAGTAACAGTGGTCCGCCATCTTGCAGTATGTACAGATACAATTTCTGTATTTCCTTGCCGTTGTATTCGACAGGCACCCTTATTTTCCCTCTGGGGTATACTTTCTGCCCCGTATATGTCTTCAAGACAATGGATGTCTCTTTCAAGGGTATGTGTGAGAATAGCTGCTCGTAGTCTCGTCGATTCATGACGATCAGGGCTGATCCTGTATCCAATTCCATTTTGACTTGGGACCCTGCTATCATGAGGGTGACCCAAATGGTTCGGTGATCCTCTTTTGCGATTACGTTGTGAAGTTTGAGACAGCTTAGTCTCTTGTTCCCGGATTCACTATCACTCTTCTGGTCTTCGGAACTACTGTCCGTCATCTTTTGTACTTTCCTGTACTGTTCCTTAGCAGCCTTTTTGTTGTCGTTAGTCTTCTTTCCAGACCTGCAAACTCGTGCAATGTGTCCCATCTTTCCACATTGCCTGCATATTTTGTCCTTGGACCAGCAGTCCTTCTGGTCATGGGTTGTTCTGCCGCAGCGATAACATTTTTCAAATCCCCATGTCAATTCATGGGTGCCGTATTCTTGTGGCTTTTGCTGTATTTCCGCAGCTCCCCTTGCTGCTGCTTCGTACGATACTGCCACGCTGAAAGCCTTATCTAGCGTCAGCTCTTTCTCTGAGAGTAACCTCTTCTGGGTTCCTTCACTCAGGAGTCCACAGACAAATTTGTCCCGTAGGGTATCTGCCAGTCCTGCTCCAAACTGGCAGTGCTTTGATAGCTTGCATAGTTCCGTAAGGTAATCAGCATTGCTCTCTTCTTTATGCTGATTTCTCTTGTGGAATTTAAATCTTTCTGCTATCAGCAGCGGTGTAGGATTTAGGTGTTCCTGTAGGATATCAACAATTTCGTTAAAACTGTTCGCCATCGGTTTGGCTGGAGTGATCAGGTTCCGCAATAGGCCGTACGTTCCTGCGCCCATTAAGTTTAGTAGTACCGATGCCTTTTTCTCATCGGCTACTTCATTTGCCTTGCAATATACTTCGACTCTTTCCACATACGTGGTCCAGTCTTCTATTGCATTATCGAAGGCAGTGATATTGCCAGTCTTTGGCATGTTGGAAATCTAAGATGGCGCCTCCCGCGCTTTGCCTTCTTCCCCGATTGAACAAAATGGCGCCTCCCGCGCTTTGCCTTCTTCCCCGCTGGATTAAGATGGCGCCTCCCGCGCTTTCTGTCTTCTCCGCTGCTGCTAGCGCTGTTGCTGGCGTTTTTATGCCTTGATGGTGATGCCCTATGGTCTTCGCGCACTTCCCCCCCGCGCTGCTGCTAACGCCGCTCTCCGCAGTCCCCGTGGCAAACTGCAGCTCCTCGCGGCTTTCTGTGCTTCTAATTTCTTTTATTTTCCCGTCGTCAGAGCAAACCCTCTCGGGTCTGTACGCTGCCCGGCTTCATAGCACCGGCCGCGCCCTGTGTGCTCCACCCTCTCTCTCTATCTCCACTTCCCGACAACGCTGCTCGGCCCCATTGAAAAGCCACCCGATCGAGCTCTAGCCCGCCGCAGCCCAGGAAGGATCAGTGTACTACCTGCCACCAGCCCGATTAGCTGGAACACCATAGACAGGAAAACCAAGCCCCGCTCTCGACAGCCTCTCCTGCAAATCTTCAACTCCGATGAATCAGAGGCGGTTGCCCACGGTCGACGCCCGTTTCTTCTGTTTGATTTTTTTTTTTCTTTCTTCTGACCTCGACCTCCAACAACTTCGCTTCAGGGATGGATCCCCATGAGGTGGTGCAGAACTGTAGGTAAGTTCGGATCTGCTCGTCGCCAGTATTATGTCCGTGTGTAATTGAGACACGGACTGCAGGAGCTGGTTACAACAGGTGTTTACTGAGTGGAGACAAAACTGGAACTACTATGCAAAGTTACTACACAGGCTTATATACAGGGGTGGTCACTACTGGTACTGCAGTATACAGGGGCTGCAGAATATAGTTCCTTCTGCAAAGTACATACACTGCAGCTGCAAGCTTTGGCTCGCAGAGACCCTTCACCTTTAGGTCCATCTGTGAGAGGAGCAGGGTCCAGCGAGCAATGCGGGCACTGCTCACCGTCCCATCCTTGATCCTCCCATCCAGGAGCATCTGGGTGGGTGTGTGATGGGTGAGGAGGGTGATGGGAGAGGTACCTGTGAAGATCAGCAATCTTTTCACAGCCCAATGTGTGGCCAAGAGGTGCCTCGCACAATTAGAGTAGCTCTTCTCCACATCCGTGAGTATCCTGGAGGAGTATACCACCGGCCTCAGCCGGCCGTGCCGCTCTTGGAGCAGCACAGCACTCAGGCTGACCCCACTGGCTGCTACCTCCAGGAAAAACTCTTTCCCCCCATCTATGGCCCCTAGAGCTGGTGCGGTCTGCAAGTCCTTCTTGAGCCTGACAAATGCTGCCTGGCAACCCTCATTCCAAGCCCACTCCACTCCCTTGTGTAGGAGTCGGAGCAGAGGGGCTGCTGTGGCTGCATAGTCTTCAATGAAGAGGACTCGTAAAAATCAACATTTCATTGTGCAGTACACACGTCTGCTGCATATATGACAAATAAAATTGAATTGAATTGAAGTCTCTGCAGTACCCGGTTAGCCCTAGAAATGACCTCACACCCGTGACTGTGTTGGGGACGGGTAACTCCTGCACCACTTCTCTCCTAGCCTTATCTATGGCCCTTTCTCCAGCGCGTACTGTCAGGCCCAGGAATTGCACCTCCTGCTGGCCGATCTGCGCTTTCTTGGGGTTTACTTTAAAACCCTTTTGCCTGAGCAGATCCAGCAGTTCGGCCAATAGTGGGCCATGCTCCTCTTTCGAATCAGTGAACAGGAGCAGTTCATCCATGATGCGCTATCAATTACTACAAAAGACTGGAAGTTGAGTGAGTAACAAACAGGCTATTATTACCAAAGAACAGAGCATGCCTCTCGTGGTTGCCTGGTATCCAAAAGGGCAGGGGGCTGACGAGCAGTCACCTTTATACCCGGCCATGAGGGTGGAGCCAGGGGCGGAGTCAGCTGAGGCATGCACAGACAAGTACAACAATGTGCAAGAGTGAACAACAATACTAACAACAGTGGTTTACCACAATCCACATACTGTACCAACTGTCTGGGCTGACTGAAATCCTTTAAACTGTTTGCCATGCACTGGTGGAAAATGCTGGGGCTGTTGTGGAAGCCCTGAGGCAAACAGTTCCAGGTGTACTGTTGCCCTTTAAACATAAAGGCAAACTTGTACTGATCCTCCCTCCTTAAAGGGATGGACCAAAACCCGTTGGAAATAACCAGCACCGTGAACGTGGTCGCGGATGCTGGGATACTTCCTATCAGGTCGGCAACTGCTGCTGCCGTGGGTGCGCAGGCTGGGATGCTGCTGTTGAGCACCCGATAGTCCACCGTGGCCCTCCAGGAATTGTCCGGCTTTCTAACCGGCCACAGTGGAGAGTTTACGTGGGTGGCTATCGGTCTCAGGACTCCCTGCTGTACTAAGGAGGACATGGCTGCTTCCATGTCTGGCTCCGCTTCCCTGGGGAAGTTATACTGTTTCTGTGGTCGGGCCATGGGGTCCCCGTCTACGCTGACCTCAAACCCGTTGACCCTCCCGCAGTCGTGTTTGTGCATGGCAAATGTGGCTAGGTGGGCCTGCACAAATGCCTGAAACTCCTTTGGGGTATTACTGACCATGAGCTTGAGGTTATAACCCTCTTTGGGCTTCATGGTGCACAGGGTCCACTTCCCTTCTTTCCCGGGGATGACTACCACCTCGCTGTCCTTTCCTGTACTTGCCCCCCATAGGCAATGATTCCTTAAATCCACCAGGATCCCGTAGCCTACAATAAAGTCGGCTCCCAGGATCCCCTTTCCACCCTCCTGTTCCCACTTCATTAGGATACAGGTCCACTTAGAGCGGAGTGTACCCAAACGAATGGAGAGCGGGATGGAAAACGAGCCGGCCTGTTCTCTGCCTGTGAATCCCGACAGGCTGTATGGGACCCCGCTAGAGAGAGGCGAGGTGGTGGGGTTAGCTGAATGGACCACGGTGCATGATGCCCCCGTATCCAACAGATAGGTCCCCTTCACCCTTTCTACCTCCATCTCCAAGAGGGGTCTTTTCCATACATCGTACCACAGGGAACACAGGTAAACAGGTAAACAGGCTGCGCCGGCTCTAGTCATGGCTGTGGGTTGGATGGGGCTGACGGGGTCAGAGCACCGGTAGCGGCAGCTACTCTACCCTGGCCAGTCAATAAGGACCTCATGGTGTCCAAAAATGACTCGACCGCGGCGGGAGGGATCCCTGCCTCTACCTTTTGGGCTGGGGCTGCGGAGTTCTTTCCCTTGCTGTCTTTCCAAGGGTTTTTGCACTCCTTCCTCCAATGGCCATCTTCCCACACCTGTCACAATTGAGCTTATTGCTCGAAGGGTTATTCCCTTCCTGATGCCACTCCTTCCTACCCGGTCCGGGTTTTACCTCATGCACCTTCCCTTTTGGTGGGTGTGCATCGGTTCCCCTACAGTTCTTATAGGCTAGGGTCAACTGCCTGATCACCGTAAGTTCGGGGGTCTGGGGATTCTTGGGGTCGAACCAGACTTCCGCCTTGGCCCGGACCTGTGGCAAGCTGTTTGCCACCAGGCAGCGGAGCCAATGGGCCAGTGGATCCCCGTTCAGGAACGCCCGGTTAGGTGTCCCCGGACAGGCACTCCGGTACACCGGCCATAACCTGTCCGCGAAAACTTGCGGGGTTTCCCCTGCGAGCTGCACCGTCTTCTCCACACGGGAGAAAGGACTTCCCTCATTCATCCCCATGGCCTCCAGAACTTCATCCCTGAGCACCTCATACCCACCCTGCCCCCTCTTACACTCATCAGAGAGGGATTGGAGGGGCTTATTCTTCAAAGAGAACAGCAGCATTTTGGCCCGCTCAGCATCATCGCATTCGTTGATGCTGGCTGCCTGTCCCACTTCCCTGAAGTGGACCGAGGGGTCTCCTTTCTCGGTGAGCTTCGGGATATAGTTGTTGGGTGCTATGGGGTAATACAAACTGGTTTTGGAGGGGTCCCTCTTCCTCGCCATCTACGGGTGGGCCGAACCTCCGATGCCGGGCTGGGCACATCGGTCCTGGTTCTAGCCTCTCCCGCGGAGGTTGTTCCACCTCCACTTCAACCCCTGACTGTGCCCCCATTGCTGCCAGACCTCGCTAAAACGTAGTGCTACGGGTGGTGGTCGCGGGACCTCCTGTTCCTCAATCGGGTCGCCCCTTTGCACTACCTGCGGTGTCTGAACCGTTCTCCCCTCGTTCCCTGTGAAATCCACCTGGCCTGCCCTCGGGCTCATAAGGCACGCCATGCCCTTTGCCTTCCTTAGGGCCAGGCTCAGATTTTCTATCTTTTCCTTGCAGGGGCCATGATCTGCGTCTTCAAACCCTTGTTCACTCGCTAACTTGTAAGCTGCCTTTACTTCTCTTACTTTCTCCTCCTGCTCCCTTACTGGTCTCGCTAGGCGGGCGTTCTTTTCCCGTAACCTCAACTCGTTACCTTTGGCTTCGGTGACTTGGCACTGTAGGTTTTCCAACCTGGCCTTATGTTCTCCCATTAACTGTACCCTTTCCTGATTCAGGGCCTGCAATGCTACCAGTAACTTCTCCCCTGCTAGAGCCTTGTCCTGGATCTCCAGGGCTGACTCCTTTATCTCGGCTGCCTGTGCTGCAATGAGCCTGCCCAAAAGCTGCACCTGCTTCTTGAAGCACATCAGCCAGACTGCCTTCTCTAGGGATTTCTTGTGCTCCTTTCCTTCTGTCCACTTAGCTGTGGCATCTACCGGACGCCCAGACTTTAACAGAGTGGTGATCCACTTCTTTGTGATATTCACCTTACTAAACACATAATCAGAAATCCTTTCCTCCATCATGGTTTGCTCGTCTGAACCACTGTCTACTGTATCGCACCCCTGTTGCCGGAGTCCTGCCGTGGTCGCCATTTCTGTAGGGGGTTTTGTCGTGTGCCCAGTCAGCTCTGCCCCTGACTGTCTGAACAGTTCGAATCGCTCCACACCCCCTGGGTCCTAGACACCAGGCTTAGGTACAGGCGGCGGTACAGAAAAACGAGTAGGCGAGTGGTTCGGTGCAAGAAAACCATAATTTTTATTAAAGGCAAAACAAGATCACAATACTGAGAATTACTAAGATCATTACAGGCATATAAAAATAATACACTTATCTGGGAATGGGGAGCACACGGCACATCGAGGGAACAAACACATTAAAATCCCCTTATCCTGATCCCACCCCCAATACCTAACTAGATTAAGCTATGAGGGGCCAGGAATTCATGCTCACCAATTCAAAACCTGTTGACTTTAACGGTTGTGAGTTTTGGGGTCCGTTCTTGCTGTCCTTTGGGGTACTTCGTCGCCACGTGGTCACAGGGTGCGGCGATGGAGTTGTTGATGCAAATCACCCTCCTTTTCCTCAGTTAACGTCATCGTCGAATCGCGATGAGTCTTCTTCTTCCTCGGGTGGTTTAGTCGCTGACGGGTTTTTATAACGGTTGGGGCTCGGTTGGTGGTTTAACTGTCAAACTGATTTTTCTACCCATGCTTCGAACGCCAGTTTATTCATCATGGACGCTGCTATCCATGCTTCAAACACCAACTTATTCAACAAATGCCAGCTTATAACGAGGCGTTTGTCCCCAAATGCGTCTTTCCGCTGCCCTTCTCTGCCTTTACCGGTTTACTGTTTTCTTTGTCTCGCCTCGTCTCGTCTGCCCGTTTATGGCCCATATGCCTTGTGTCTTTTCGAATCGGGTCTCGTTCTCCTCCCGCGTTCGGCCCTCAGTGTCGTAATGGGCGTCCTTGGTGTTGAGCGGCACGGGGAGTGAGAAGAGAGCTCGCCACGAGGCCAGGGCACGAGAGTCGAGAAGCAAGCCGGAGGGGCAAGAGAGAGAGAGGGAGAGAGGCAAGAGACCTTGGCCACCGGTGGGCCTACAATTATACCCAGTTCTTCACCCTTATCTGCGCGCCAAATCAGGTCAGTCCTTTGTCTAACTTTTAGCAGGCTCCTTTAAAATGATTACAGCCATTTATTTTAATGACTTCTTGGGTGGTTGTCTCCTGGTATAATGACTCCGATGTCCTGGCTGTTTGTTATTTATGAAATTTAATTGTCCTCCTCCTGGCTTGATGGCTACTGTGAGCTGTTACCGATTATATATGCAGAAACATAATGGCCTCGATTAGGCCCATTCTGACTTGATCTGTTCCAAGGTGAATGAATGCATATTCTGTGTTTACCTAGCTGTCTGGCTCCACAAAGTCTTTTCACAGATTCCTGCATTTTACATTTCATTTCAGGTTTTGAAAAGTGCCTACCATTTTTTGCAGGGCCTTGCTTTTAAAATCCTGTACTTTTGGTCACGAGGTTGCAGAAGCCATTTTGGGTACCCTTTTTAACAACTTGTCCATACAGAGTCCCTTTATCCATAACTTTTGGGGAATGTGGGGCTTTTGAGAACCCTACACCCCTACATTGAAGTATAAACCATTGATGTATATCACAAAACCTGCCACTTTCCCTTGGATCCCACTACTTAACCTCCACTACTCTCTCCTCCTGCGCTCTTAGCTGTTGTGCGAGGAGGGCGTTTTTCTCCCGGATCCTCGTTTCATGGATCTTTGCCTCAGTAACCTGGCACTCCAGGTACTCTATCCTAGCCTGATGTTGACTAGCTACCACTTGGCGTTCCTGATTCAGCGCGTGAAGCGCTGTGATGAGTTTCTCCCCACACATGGCCTTTTCCTCTATCTCTGCTGCCTGGGTTGTGATCCTGGCTGCCTGTGCTGCAATGACTCGGTCCAAGATCTGGACTTGCTTCTTGTAACACATCAGCCACACTGCCTTCTCCACTGACTTCTTATGCTCTTTGCTCTCTGTCCACCTGATGGCTGCGTCCACCGGACGCCCATCCAGTAAGAGATCGGAAATCCACTGCTTAGTGAGATTTACCTTGCCAAAAACATAATCCGCTATCCTCTCATCCATTGCATTTCGTCCATCCAAACTTGGATCTAGTACATTGCAATCCTGCTGCCAGAGTCCTGCCGCGGTCGCCATTTTTGTAAGGGGTTTTAGATCACAGAGGTTTCTCTCTCTAGAGGCCTCTCTCTCTTGCACAGTAAAACTGTGAGTGGTTCGACCAACTCGCCCCTTAGATTCTGTACTCTGGACTTTGGGGCAGGAACTACAATGTAGAGAAAACTCTTATAGACTACGTTTCATGAAACAAAATGAAATTTTATTGCATAATGTAAAACAAATCAAATGCAAGCAAATAAGAGGGTACATGGGAGGGAAAAACACAAACAAATCATAACGACACAATACTAACTAAGGCAAATACAGGCATATAATACTCTACAAAATTCATCATGAAATGGGGAAACACACGGAACATCGAGGGACAACAACTCATGTTAATTATACCCTTAAATGTCCACCCCCTTAAACCTATCTAGATCTGATTATGAAGGGCCAGAAACATGCTCACCAATCCAACTAGGAAGTGCAAGGTTTTGAAAACAGGTCTGCGTTTTGATCCCTTCAGGCATCCTGTCTCCTCGTGGTGGGTGCTGCGGGCTGCGCCACACCTCTCCTGAGGTGGAGGTCGGGGATCGTCTGCTCGACTCCGGTCAGAGGAGCCTCAGGCTGGCTTTCATATAGGTTTCTTTAGTTTTTTATTGTCTCTTCTCCCGAGCTGGAGTGGGTCGATGGCCTCCCGTTTCGTCAACGGCCCGGGGTTGGTCGATGATCTCCTGATGTTTTACCCCGGGGCGGGACGCCGGCTCAAACCGTCTTCTTCTCCGAACTCCAGTGGCTATCGAAGGTCCTTCTTCTCAATGGCCATTAGCTATCACAAGCATGGCGAACACCCTGATGGCTAACACGGGACTCCAATTATACTTCTCAACAGAAGCCTCTTTCTCCCGCCCAAATCAAGGTTAGTCTTTGTTTAACTTTTGGCGGGCTGGGAGCACAGCGGGGTAGTTATTATATTTTAAAATACTTTGGGATGGCTGGTAAAGGGCCATCTCTGGTCTGGAATGACCTTCATTGTTTTAACGTCCTGTTGATGTCTTTATCGGGTCCTGGGTGCGTTCTTTATTAATATGGAACTGTTCCCTTTTGTCTGGGTAAACATTTAGATGGCCTTTATCTACAGGCTGATCTTGACTGGACCTGCATCCAATCTATATGTATAAGTTAAAGTCTGGTTTCGTTTTCTCAGAAACGGCTTCCAGAACCTACTGTGGGTTGAATCCACAAAGCTGTCTGAGGACTGCAGGAACCATTTTAAAGTGTCCCAATAAGTTGGTCACGGGGTCTGGTGGCCATTTTGTATGCCCCTTTTTCCTAGGCTTCTTTTAAAACAGTCTTTAAAATCATGGCCTCTTCTGCCATTCGACCCTTATTAATACAATATCAATTTTGCGAATCCTACACCATGGGCTTTTACTTTTCTGACCAGTCTGCCATGTGGAACCTTGTCAAAAGCCTTGCTAAAATCCATGTAGACTACATCAAACGCACTACCCTCATCAACCCGCCTCAAAAAATTCAATCAAGTTAGTCAGACATGACCTTCCCTTAACAAATCCATGCTGACTGTCCTTGATTAATCTGTGCCTTTCTGAATGATACATAGATACATAGATACATAGAAGATAGGAGCAGGAGTAGGCCATTCGGCCCTTCGTGCCTGCTCCGCCATTCGATGAGATCATGGCTGATCCTTTAATTCAGTATCCCGTCCCCGCCTTCTCTCCGTAACCCTTAACCCCTTTTGCCCGTAGAAATATATCTAATTCCCTCTTAAATATATTTAATGAGCTGGCGTACACTGCCCTCTGTGGCAATGAGTTCCACAGGTTCACCACTCTCTGAGTGAAGAAATTCCCCCTCATCTCTGTCCTAAATGGTTTAGCCCTTATCCTTAAATTATGTCCTCTAGTTCTGTTCTCACCCGCCAAGGGAAACATTCCTTCTGCATCCAGTCTGTCTAGACCTGTCAGAATTTTATACACTTCTATGAGGTCCCCTCTCAATCTTCTAAACTCCAGTGTGTACATCCCTAAACTACATAGTCTCTCCTCATAGGTCATTCCCGCCATTCCTGGTATCAGCCTGGTGAATCGCCGCTGCACCCCCTCCATGGCAAGAACATCCTTCCTCAGATGAGGCGACCAAAACTGTACACAGTACTCGAGGTGTGGTCTCACCAGTGCCCTGTACAGCTGCAGCAAGGTATCCCTGTTCCTGTATTCTAACCCTTTTGCTATGAAGGCCAGCATACCGTTTGCCTTCTTGACCGCCTGTTGCACCTGCATGCTCGCCTTCAGTGACTGGTGTACAAGAACACCCAGGTCTCTCTGTACTTCCCCCTCTCCCAATCTATTGCCATTTAAATAATAATTTGCCCTCCCGTTCCTGCACCCAAGGTGGATAACTTCGCACTTGTCCACATTATAGTGCATCTGCCATTTATCCGCCCAATCGCCCAGTCTGTCCAAATCGCTCTGGAGCTTCCTGGTCTCTTCCTCTGAGCCCACCCCCCCTCCTAGTTTAGTGTCGTCTGCAAATTTGGAAATGCTGCATCCGACTCCCTGATCCAGGTCATTAATGTAAATTGTGAACAGCTGGGGGCCCAGGACAGATCCCTGTGGTACCCCACTTGTTACTGCCTGCCATTCAGAAAATGATTATTACTGTCCCTCAGAATTTTTTCTAATGATTTGCCCACCACCAAGGTTAAGCTGACTGGCCTGTAATTACTCGGTCTATCCCTTTCTCCCTTTTTAAACAACGGTACCACATTAGCAGTCCTCCAGTCCTCTGGCACCACACCTGTAGCCAGAAAGGATTGGAAAATGATGGTCAGAGCCTCCGCTATTTCCTCCCTTGATTCTCTCAACAGCCTGGGATACATTTCATCCGGGCCTGGCGATTTATCTACTTTCAAAGATGCTAAACCCCTTATTATTTCCTCTCTCACTATGTTTATCTCATCTTATATTTCACACTCCTCCTCCTTAACTACAATTTCTGCATCGTTCCTCTCCTCTGTGTAGACAGATGCAAAATATTCATTAAGAACCATGCCCACGCCTTCTGCCTCCACACACAAGTTACCCTTTTGGTCTCTAATAGACTCTACTCTTTCCTTAGTTATCCTCTTCCTCTTTATCTATTTATATAACATCTTTGGGTTTTCCTTGATTTTACTTACCAATATTTTTACATTACCTCCCTTTGCTTTCCTAATTTCCTTTTTAATTTCACCCCTGCACTTTCTATACTCCGCAATATTTACATCTCAGCTTAGCAAAATTGGTCTTTCCCCAATTCAGAACTTCTACTTTGTCCTTTTCCATAACTATCCGAACTAAATTATGATCACTGCCACCAAAATGCTCTCCCACTGATACCCTTTCCACCTGCCTAGCTCCATTCCCTAAAACCAAGTCCAGAACCGCGCCCTCTCTTGTTGGGCTTGCTACGTACTGGCTAAAAAAGTTCTCCTGAATGCATTTTAAGAATTCTGCTCTCATACCTTTCACACTAATTTTATCCCAGTTAATATTAGGGAAGTTGAAATCCCTGACTATTACTGCCCTATTGTTTTTGCATTTCTCATAAATGTGCCTACATATTTGCTCTTCTATCTCCCTCTGACTGTTCGGAGGACTATAGGACACTCCCAGCAGTGTGATTGCCCCTTTTCTGCTTTTCAGTTCAACCCACATGGCCTCATTTGATGATCCTTGAGGATATCGTCCCTCCTCACAGCTGTAATTGTTTCTTTAATCAATATTGCGACCCCCTCCTTTTTTACCCCCCTCTCTATCTTGTCTGAAAACCCTGTAACTAGGAATGTTGAGCTGCCATTCCTGCTATTCTTTCAGCCATGTCTCAGTAATAGCTATAATATCATACTCCCACATGTCTATCTGTGCCCTCAGCTCATCTGCTTTATTCCCTAGACTCCTTGCATTGAAGTATATACTATTTAGCACTGACAAACTCCCTTGTTGTCTATTTTCTAGCCTTTGTTTCCTCTGCCTTCCAAACTCACTCACTAATTTACTGCGTTCCATTTCCAGCTTTGCTTCTCTCCCTCCTGAATCCACTCTCAGGTCCGCACCCCCCTGCTAAGCTAGTTTAAACCCTCCCCAACAGCACTAACAAACCTCCCCGCGAGGATATTGGTCCCGGCCCTGTTGAGGTGGAACCCGTCCAGCTTGTACAGGTCCCACCTCCCCCAGAACTGGTCCCAATGCCTTAGGAATCTAAAGCCCTCCCTTCTGCACCATCTCTCCAGCCATGCATTCATCTGCTCGATCCTCCTATTTCTGTCCTCACTAGCGCGTGGCACCAGGAGTAATCTGGAGATTACTACCTTTGAGGTCCTGCTTATTAATCTCTTTCCTAGCTCCCTAGGGATGAGGGACCTCATCCCTCTTTCTACCTATGTCATTGGTACCGATATGGACCACGACCTCTGGCTGTTCACCCTGCCCCCTCAGAATGTCCTGCAGCCACTCAGTGACATCCTTGATCCTGACACCAGGGAGGCAACTCACCTGGAATCACGTCTGCAGCCACAGAAACACCTGTCTGCTCCCCTAACTGTTGAACCCCTATCACTATTGCTTTTCTGACCTTCTTCCTTCCCCCCTGTACAACTGAGCCACCCGTGGTGCCATGGACTTGGCTCTGGCTGTACTCCCCAGAGCAACCATCGCCCTCAGCGGAACTGAATACCGGTTAGAGAGCGAGATGCACTCAGGAGTCTCCTGCACTACTTGCCTGGTCCTCCTTGTCTGTCTGGTAGTCACCCATTCTCTCTCTGCCTGCAAACTCTTAAACTGCGGAGTGACCACCTCCTGAAACATGAAGCTCTCAGCCTCGCGGATGCACTGCAGTGACGCCAGCCGCTGCTCAAGCTCCGAAACCCAGAGCTCGAGCTCCTCCAGCTGACAACACCTCCTCCACATGTGGTTGTCCAGGACACGAGAAGCATCCTGGACTTCCCACATGGCAGAGGATGTACATTCAACGGGCCTGAGGTGCCCTACTTTGCCTCTATGTATTAGACTACTAACTAAACTTCTTAGTTTAACCCTCTACAGTAACTTAGAGAGAAAAAAGACAAAAATATTTACTCAAGTTTAACAAGGACCACTGAAATACTAAACACAAAGAATCTAATTAGATATCTAGATCTTTAACTTAGAGTCCTCGGGTTCTGAGGCTCCACTCCTCCTTTTGAGTTGGACGTGAGAAACCGCCTACCTCCTCCCCACCGAATTCCTACTATCACCAAAATCTTCCACTCCGCTTGCGATCCACTCCGATTGCGATTCACTCAGCTCTGCCTCCAAGCTCTGTGCTCAAGCTCGGTCTGTTGGAGGACAGATTGCTGGATTGCTGTGACACCCTGCAAGCTCCTTTGGACACTGTAATTCACAGCCATGATGGCAGCAGTCTGAGCTTCCACTGCAGCACTCCGGCATTGGGCGGCTGCTGCTCGTGCTGCAATGGAAGCCGTGAGATCGGCCATCAAATGCTGCATCATGTTGGGTCCACAAGTGTGCGAATGGAGTTAGCCACCACGTCCATTCTGGAGAGGATGGGCTCCAAGCTCTGTGCAAAGCCATGTGAAAAGTTGGTGCCGGGCTCCTCCATACTCCTTGACATTGATGGCAGTCTTTCTGGCCAGCCTGCCAATGCACCAAACGTTTTGTTGTGTATACCCATCAGCGACTTTCCGTAGGCTGACCCATCGAAGTGCTCATCTGTGTCCTCTGCAGTGGATCCCGTGCGCCAATGTTCCCCATCATTTTTTTGGACTGCACAGCCCCTTTAATGGGCTGAGCGGCCCATTCAAATGCCGCGCAGCTTAAAGGGAGCATTGCTGTGTGCGACCTCTCCCTCCAGCGAGCTGGTACCTGTGCTATCCTTCATTTGTTCTCCCCACATATATTACAGTAGTGTCTCCTCACGGGGGTTAGAATATGGAGGCGCGCCTGTCTCCCTCCGGTTAACTCCTGCTGCCTCTGGTTGTCCATCACCTTATCCCGCGAGAGAGAAGGAAGTGTGTCAGTGAGTGAAAGAAGGAAAGACTTGCATTTATATACGTCCCAAAGCACTTTACAGCCAATGAAGAACTTTTGAACTGTACTCATTGTTTAATGTAGGAAACACAGCAGCCAATTTGTGCACAGCAAGCTCACACAAACAGCAATGTGATAATAACCAGGTAATCTGTTTTATTGATGTTGATTGAGGGATAAATATTGATTAGGACACTGGGGATAACTCAGCTACACTTTTTCAAAATAGTGCCATAGGACTATGGCCACCTGAGAGGGCAGACGGGGCCTCGATTTAACATCTCCTCCGAAAGTTAGCATCTCGGAGCATCAGCCTAGATTTTTGTGCTCTAGTCTCTGGAGTGGGACTTGAACCCACAACTTTCTGACTCAGAGGCGAGAGTGCCACCCAATGAGCCACAGCTGAGTGTTGTGCAATGTGTTTGTCTGATGATCCTGTCATGGTTGAACAGCTGGCAGTGTGTGCAAGCTGTGAGATGTGGGTGTGAGGCTTGCAGCAGTTCTTGTTATATATAAATGACCTGGACTTGGGTGTAGGGAGTGCAATTTTGAAGTTTGCGGGTGATCCAAAACTTGGCAACGTAGTAAATAGTGAACAAGATAGCAGCAGATTTCAGGAGGACACAGACAGACTGGTGAAATCGCAGACACATGGCAGATGAAATGTGGATAAGTGTGAAGTGATGCACTTTGGGAGAAACAGCATGGAGAGGCAGTATAATCTAAATGGGACTATTTTGAGGGGGTGCAAGAGCAGAGGGACCTGGGGGTGCATATTCCCAAATCCTTGAAGGTGGCAGGGCAAGTTGATAAGGCAGTTAAGAAAGCGTATGGGATCCTTTGCTTTGTAAATAGAGGCATTGAATACAAAAACAAGATAGTTATTCTAAACCTTTACTGGTTAGGCCTCAGCTGGAGTATTGTGTCCAGTTCTGGGCACCACACTTTAGGAAAGGTGTCAAGGCCTTGGAGAGGGTGCAGAGAGATTTACCAGGATGATACCAGGGATGAGGGACTTCAGTTATGTGGAGAGATTGGAGAAGCTGGGCTTGTTCTCCTTAGAGCAGAGAAGGTTCAGGGAGACCTAATGGAGGTATTCAAAATTATCGGGGGTTTTGATAGAGCAAGCAGGAAGAAACTGTTTCCTCTGGCAAGTGGGTCAATAACCAGAGGTCAGAGATAAGAACTAGAGGGGAAATGGGGAGACAATTCTTCACACAGAGGGTTGTTATGATCTGGAACGCACTTGCTGAAAGTGTGGTGGAATCAGATTCCATTGTAACTTTCAAAGGGCAATTGGACATGTACTTGAAGAGGAAAAATCTGCAGGGTTATAGGGAAAACGCTGGGGAGTGGGATTAATTGGACAGCTCATTCACAGGCGTGACAGGCCGCATGGCCTCTTCTGTGCTGCAGGGTTCTAGGTTTCAAATTTCCAGCATCGACAATTAGCTGCTTTTCACTTGGACATTTGAAGCATCAAATGCTGTAATCCTGCCCAAAGTCGAGGAATGGAGAGAAAATAAAATAAAAGTTGAACACAAGCTGAACCAACAGCTCAGCTCCCCAGAGTAGGTCCAAGCAATGGGGACCCACAACTCACATGTTAACCCCATACAGACCAAGGAAAGATCCACCATCGCTTCTCACTAAATGACTGAGGTTTACCCCCGCCTTTAAACAGTTAAATGGTTTTCAATCAGGGTCACCCTGTGCTGAGCTTGTAATTGCTCCGTACTTTATTCTTACACCTTCTGAACACCTTGGGGGAGAAACTTGGCTGCTTTGCGCCTCCTGTTAGCGCCTGGGGAAGGCGGTAACGGGGGCGCTGAGGGGTTGGTGACTGGGTGCGACGAATTCAGCGACGCCCGCGAACTTCCCTGCCGATCTAGCGCTGGCGCTAACACTTACCGCCTCGCCCTCCAGCACCTGGCAGATCATGACGTAATAAAGTGCGCAGCGCCCCGTTACCGCCCCGGATGTGAAATTGCCTCCTGCCCCCCCCCCACTGCTGTATGGCCGGGCGTGAACAACGGCAGGAAGAGGAGGCGTCCTCACCTCGGCTGAAAGAAACACTCGCATTTCTATAGCGCCTTTCGCAACCACTGGACATCTCAAAGCGCTTTACAGCCAATGAAGTGTAGTCACTGTTGTAATGTGGGAAACACGGCAGTCACAATTTGTGCACAGCAAGCTCCCACAAACAGCAATGTGATAATGACCAGATAATCTGTTTTTTAGTGATGTTGATTGAGGGATAAATATTGGCCAGGACACCGGGGAGAACTCTCCGGCCTAGAAATTCAGTGCCCTTAGCACCGATTTTGCGGCGCTAGAGGGCCTAGCGCTGCAATTGGCGCCGGTTCCTAAATTGCCTGGGGCCCTTCCGCGGCGGTAGACCGGTAGCGCTGCGCCGGCACCGATGACGTCATCGGTGTGCGCAGCGTCCCGGTTGCCGTGGTAACCCGGCCCCAAGCCGAAATTCAGTTGCGGCCGCCTCGCCAGTGGCAGCCGCAACTAAGACTCCGGCAAACGAGTGTTGCCGGAGTCTGCGCCGGCGCTTTAAGGAGGCGCGGCGGCCGGCCGCTTTCCCGCCGGCCGCCTGCCCGCAGCTCCCTCCCCGGACTTCTCCCCCCCGCCCCCCCCGGAACAGATGCAAGCCCGGCACTTGTCCGAGGTGCCGGGCTCATTTTTGCAGAGATTTGCGCGGGCCGCGGCCAGGTGCAGGCAGCTCCTCCTTAACGGAAGGAGGAGGCCTGCACTTCCCGAGCCTGCCGCACCGCAGTGGGCGCCGCAGCGCCGGAATAGCGCCGCAATGCGGCGCGTTGCGCCAGTTTTCAGGCGCTAAAACCCTTCAGTAGCGCCGGCAGCCGTTTGGGCGCGGCGCTACTGAATTTCTGGCGCGCGCAAAGGGACTTAGCGCCGGCGCTAGCTTCCGGCGCTAAAGCCCTGGCGCAGCGCAAACTCAATTTCTAGGCCTCCTTCTCTTCTTCGAAATAGTGCCGTGGGATCTTTTAAGTCCACCTGAGAGGGCAGACGGGGCCTCTGTTTAACGTCTCATCCGAAAGACGGCACCTCTGACAGTGCAGCGCTCCCTCAGCACCGCACTGGAGCGTCAGCCTAGCTTTATGTGCTCAAGTCCCTGGAGTGGGATTTGAACCCACAACCTTCTGACTCAGAGGCGAGAGTGCTGCCCACTGAGCCACGGCTGACATGACTGGCCGCTTGGGGAGCGCTATTTCCGGTGGGCCAAACTTTATTCTTTGCACCAGTCCGGCGCCTGCTGAAAGTTTCCGATGCTTTATTGCTGCGAGAGGTCCAAGCCCTCCGCTCTCTGAGAGTGTTTGAGGCTGCAATGGCAGCCGCGCAGGTCGCCTGGCAACACAGAACTGAGCAGAAGTATGTTGTGAATCATCAATGGCCCTTCCCTTTAAGCGAGGGAAGCAGCCTGCGATGCCGGTATCTTTTCACTCCACATTGTTCAGCGCTCTGTCGCTCCCGCCCTGCTCTCGGACATTAGCGCCCTAGGAGAAGGGTTTATGCTTGATTTAGCGCTCCACTTCACTCTTGGAGCGCTAAGGCTGAATTACGTGGCAGGAGAGAATCATTAGCGCCTGGCGCCACTTCTACTACTTTTCAAAAGTTAGCGCCCCAACTGTGGCGATACTGAATTTCTAGCCCCTTGTCTCTAATCGGAGCAGAGAATCAATCTGACAAAAATATTATTTTTGCATCTTTTACGGCCGTGGGTCTCAAACGTTTTTGGTTGACGGACCCCTTTACAAATCGATTAATAATCTCAGACTCCCGAAGGACCCCTTTACAAATCGATTAGTAATCTCAGACCCCCGAAGGACCCCTTTACAAATCGATTAATAATCTCAGACCCCCAAAGGACCCCTTTACAAATCGATTAATAATCTCAGACCCCCGAAGGACCCCTTTACAATTCGATTAGTAATCTCAGACCCCCCGAAGGACCCCTTTACAATTCGATTAGTAATCTCAGACCCCCGAAGGACCCCTTTACAAATCGATTAATAATCTCAGACCCCCGAAGGACCTCTTTACAAATCGATTAGTAATCTCACACCCCCCGAAGGACCCCTTTACAATTCAATTAGTAATCACAGACCCCCAAAGGACCCCTTTACAAATCGATTAGTAATCTCAGGCCCCCGAAGGACCCCTTTACAAATCGATTAGTAATCACAGACCCCCAAAGGACTCCTTTACAAATCGATTAGTAATCTCAGGCCCCCGAAGGACCCCTTTACAAATCGATTAGTAATCTCAGACCCCCGAAGGACCCCTTTACAAATCGATTAGTAATCTCGGACCCCCCGAAGGACCCTTTACAAATCGATCAGTAATCTCAGACCCCCGAAGGACCCCTTTACAAATTGATTAGTAATCTCGGACCCCCCGAAGGACCCTTTACAAATCGATCAGTAATCTCAGACCCCCGAAGGACCCCTTTCCAAATCGATTAGTAATCTCGGACCCCCGAAGGACCCTTTACAAATTGATTAGTAATCTCAGACCCCCGAAGGACCCCTTTACAAATCGATTAGTAATCTCAGGCCCCCGAAGGACCCCTTTACAAATCGATTAATAATCTCAGACCCCCGAAGGACCCCTTTACAAATCGATTAGTAATCTCGGACCCCCCGAAGGACCCTTTACAAATCGATTAGTAATCTCGGACCCCCGAAGGACACTTTATAAATCGATCAGTAATCTCGGACCCCCTATATGAATTGTACGAGATAATACTCAGAATATGAAAGTGCTGATGGAAGGGGTATTTTCATAATGCTTTTAACAAACCAGGGGGGAAAAATTCAGTTGGTTTGCGCCTCCCGTTAGTGCCTTAAGAGGGCGCTAATGGGGCGCAAAGCAACTAGTGCCCGTGCGCGGCGATGTTTGCGCCGCTCAGGAAATTAACTAGATATTTTGCGGCGGCGCTAAACACTACCGCCATGATCTCCTGCGCCGGCAGATCGTGACGTCAGTCGAGTGTGCAACGCCCCGGTAGCGCCCCAGACCGGATATTGAGTGTCGCCCCCTGCCTTACCGCCTGCCGCTAGCAACGACAGGTTGAGGGGAGTGTTTTGCAGTCAGGAAGGGACTGGGGGAGCGCTATTTAAAGGCGACCGCTTCCTGCCTTTTTTTGTTGGTGACATTTTTGCACCACGCATTCTGAGAGAGAGAGAGAGACTTCTGGAGAGATTCAACGCTGTGTGAAGGAGTTTTGGGTACTGAGCAGCACTTTGCAGGTTCATTTTGATTTGCCCTTCCTTGTATCGATTTAGAAGAGACTGTGGGGGCTGCACTCTGAGCTCTTTCCCTGGGCCTCTCCATTGTTCTTTCCAGCAGATTTGATGTACAGGCCTCTCCAGGCCGAGATTCAAGGCTGCAATGAGCAGGATGTGGATGAAGAGCAAAATCAACCCTCGCCTTTAAGAACTGGCCGGCGCCATTGTGTCTGTGTTCCATTGCTGACTGACATCACATGAGCTTTGCCAGCGCTCTGAGGTAGCGCCTCGCTCCTCGGCCTTTGCACCTTAAGAGAAGTGTGTAGCGCCTGATTTAGCGCTCCAATCACCTCCAGGGGCAATAAAAGCCAAGTTTGCAGTCGGAGGCGATAATTAGCGCCAGGTGCTAATCTTTGTGCCCGGCCGATAATTGCGCCCAAATGGGGCGATACTGAATTTCTCCCCCCAGGTATTTACTTACAGATATCAGTGAGATGGGTGCGCCTGCTTCTCACATCAATTCTGGGTACTCCACACCAACAGATGGTCATTATTAGCCACTTCGTGCTGATTGGCCAGATTGGATTTGTCCTGCTTTTTTTGTGGACAGGACATACCTGGGCAGTTTTCCACATTGTCGGGTAGATGCCAGTGTTGTAGCGGTACTGGAACAGCTTGGCTAGAGGCACTGCTAGTTCTGGAGCACAAGTCTTCAGCACGATAGCCGGGATGTTGTCTGGGCCCATAGCCTTTGCTGTATCCAGTGCGCTGAGCGGTTTCTTGATATCACGTGGAGTGAATGGAATTGGCTGAAGACTGGCTTCTGTGATGGTGGGGACCTCAGGAGGAGGCCAAGGTGAATCATGGTTGCAAACGCTTCAGCCTTGTCTTTTGCACTCATGTGCTGGGCTCCGCCATCTTTGAGGATGGGGATATTCATGGAGCCTCCTCCTCCCGTTAGTTGTTTAATTGTCCACCACCATTCGTGACTGGATGTGGCAGGACTGCAGAGCTTTGATCTGATCCGTTGATTGTGGGATCACTTAGCCCTGTCTATAGCATGCTGCTTCCGCTGTTTAGCATGCTTGTAGTCCTGTGTTGCAGCTTCCCCAGGTTGGCACCTCACTTTTAGGTACGCCTGCTGCTGCTCCTGGCATGCTCTTCTACCCTCCTCATTGAACTAGGGTTAGTCCCTGGCTTGATGGTAATGGTAGAGTGAGGGATATGCCGGGCCATGAGGTTACAGATTGTGGTGGAATATAATTCTGCTGCTGCTGATGGCCTACAGCACCTCATCGATGCCCAGTTTTGAGCTGCTAAATCAGTTCTGAATCTATCCCAATTAGCACAGTGGTAGTGCCACACAACACAATGGAGGGTGTCAGGACAACCTCTCCACAAGGACTGTGTGGTGGTACAAAAGTGTGGAAATGATGATGAACCTTTATAAAACACTGCTTCAGCCTCAACTGGAGTATTGTGTCCAGTTCTGGGCACCGCACTTTAAGAAGGATGTGAAGGCCTTAGAGAGGGTGCAGGAAAGATTTACGAGAATGGTTCCAGGGATGAGAGACTTCAGTTACGTGCATAGACTGGAGAAGCTGGGGTTGTTCTCCTTAGAGCAGAGAAGGTTGAGAGGAGATTTGATAGAGGTGTTCAAAATCATGAGGGGTCTAGACAGAGTAGATAGAGAGAAACTGTTCCCATTGGCAGAAGGGTCGAGAACCAGAGGACACAGATTTAAGGTGATTGGCAGAAGAACCAAAGGCAACATGAGAAAAACTATTTTACGCAGCGAGTGGTTATGATCTGGAATACACTGCCTGATAGGGTGGTGGAGGCAGATTCAATCATAGCTTTCAAAAGGGAGTTGGATAAGTACCTGAAGGAAAAACATTTGCAGGGCTACGGGGAAAGGGCGGGGGAGTGGGGTAGCTGAAGTGCTCTTGCAGGGAGCCGGCATGGGCTCGACGGGCCGAATGACCTCCTTACATACTGTAACCATTCTATGATTCAACCACATTGCTGTGGGTCTGGAGTCACATATAGGCCAGACCGGGTAAGGACGGCAGATTTCCTTCCCTGAAGGACATTAGTGAACCAGTTGGGTTTTTACAACAATCCAATAGCTTCATGGTCACCGTTACTGATACTGGCTTTTTATTCCATCTTAATCGTTAAGATTTGCATTTTAATCAGTCAGTGGTTTAAATCAATCTGAACTTTTCCAATTCAGCAAGAGGTGAAAACCTGCTCCAAATGCTGAACAATCAGACATTTCCTGATTAAAAGATCTTTACTCCACAATAGTTTATTGTACATTGACTGTTTCCTGTTTATACCCTGAAGATATGGATTATATTTTTAGTAACAATTTTGGAAATAAAAATAAAGAAAATAAAGAAAAAGAAATTGCAGCGAGCTTTGCACAAGTGTGGATGTGTTGCAGTTCCGTGCTCTTCCAACAGATGTCCTCGCCCTCTATTGCCAACAAACTCCCAGTTCCACATTAAACAGAGTTACAGCGTATGAGTAATTTGCGACGTGACGTCTGATGAGTGCTCGGGAGGAACAGCTGACTTTGAACCTGTGGTTCCCAAAGCTCTCCACCACTGGGGGTTTTCCTCACCTCGTGTCTGGGTCTGTTGTAGACTGTGGCTGTGATTAGTCAACAACTCCATTATCTACCGGGATGGTAGAAGGTGAACTGGATGGACCTCAGTCTTTCTTGTTCCTGTACAGAAGAAGAGAGGAACATTCAGAGGACCACTGGCCAAGTCGTTTCAATAAAATAGAGAAAGTGAAGAAAGGTCGCGACAGTACGGCAGCGGTTCAAAGATCCTGGGGACGCTTTGACGGACATGGTTGATTATGTTTGTGTGGTAAAACAGCATTTTGAATCCTGTGAATGGCTGATCACGTAATGTCGTTGTGAGAGATATGTTTTTGATGCCTTTTCTTCTGTTATATCTTCAAAGGATTGTGAACTGGCCTTCTCCCAGTCAGTAATCAGTCTGAAGCCATTGGAGCTCAGGCCAAGTCCGAGACTCCATGGAAAACAGCCTTGTTAGGGACTATGTTTCAACCGACTGTTTTATATCGCGTGTTTGTGTAAGTGAAACACTTTTGTTGTTTCTGGTGTTCTGACAAGAATGGTACCAGGGCTGAGGGACTTCAGTTATGCGGAGAGGCTGGGGAAACTGGGATGGTTCTCCTGAGAGCAGAGAAGGTTTTAAGGGCAGAGATTATTAGAGATGTTCAAAATCATGAAGAGTTTTGATAGAATAAATAAGGAGAATCGGTAAGCAGAGGACACCGATTTATGATCATTGGTAAAGAACCAGAGGTGAGTTATGGAGAATTGTTTTACGCAGCGAGTTGTTGTTGGGAAAATGCTAGAGTCCATTATAAAAGATGTAATAGCAGAGCACTTGGAAAGCAGTGACTGGATCGGACAAAGTCAACATGGATTTACAAAAGGTAAATCATGCTTGACTAATCCACTGGAATTTTTTGAGGATGTAACTGGTAAAATAGATAAGGGAGAACCAGTGGATGTGGTGTATTTGGACTTTCAGAAGGATTTCGATAAGGTCCCGCATAAGAGATTAGCGTGCAAAATTAAGGCACATGGGATTGGGGGCAAGGTATTGACTTGGTTAGACAACTGGTTGGCGGACAGAAAGCAAAGAGTTGGAATAAACGGGTCGTTTTCCGAGTGGCAGGCAGTGACTAGTGGGGTACTGCAAGGATCGGTCCTAGGACCCCAGCTGTTCACAATATATATTAATGATCTGGACGAGGGAATTGGAGGTAATATCGCCAAATTTGCAGACGACACAAAGCTGGGTGGGAGGGTATGCTGTGAGGAGGATGTCGTGAAACTCCAGCACGATTTGGACAGGTTGGGTGATTGGGCAGAAACATGGCAAATGCACTATAATGTGGATAAATGTGAGGTTATCCACTTTGGTGGCAAAAACAGGAAGGCAGATTATTATTTGAATGGCAATAGATTGGGAGAAGGGGAAGTGCAAAGAGACCTGGGTGTTCTTGTGCACCAGTCGCTGAAGGTAAGCATGCAGGTGCAGCAGGTGGTTAAGAAGGCAAATGGTATGTTGGCCTTCGTAGCAAAAGGGTTCGAGTACAAGAACAAGGATGTCTTGCTGCAGTTGTACAGGGCCTTGGTGAGACCACACCTTGAGTATTGTGTGCAGTTTTGGTCGCCTTACCTCAGGAAGGACGTTCTTGCCATGGAGGGAGTGCAGCGAAGATTCACCAGGCTGATACCTGGGATGGCAGGAATGACGTATGAGGAGAGATTGTGTCGATTGGGCTTATACTCACTGGAGTTTAGAAGATTGAGAGGGGATCTCATCGAAACCTATAAAATTCTGTCAGGCCTGGACTGACTAGATGCAGGAAGGATGTTTCTGATGGCCGGGGAGTCCAGAACCAGGGGTCATAGTCTAAGGATAAGGGGTAAGCCATTTAGGACTGAGATGAGGAGGAATTTCTTCACCCAGAGAGTGGTGAACCTGTGGAATTCTCTGCCACAGAGGGCGGTGGAGGCCAGTTCATTAAGTGTATTCAAGAAAGAGTCGGATATATTTCTTAAGGCTAAAGGGATCAAGAGATATGGGGAGAAGGCAGGGACCGGGTACTGAATTTGGATGATCAGCCATGATCGCATTGAATGGCGGAGCAGGCTCGAGGGGCCGAATGGCCTACCCCTGCTCCTATCTTCTATGTTTCTATGTTTCTATGCTGAGAGGGTCTAGAACTAGGGGCATAGTCTCAGGATAAGGGGTCAGCCATTTTAGACTGAGATGAGGAAGAATTTCTTCACTCAGAGAGTTGTGAAATTTTGGAATTCTCTGCCTCAAAGGGCTGTGGATGCTCAGTCGTTGAGTATATTCAAGGCTGAGATCGATAGATTTTTGGATTCTAAGTGAATCAAGGGATATGGAGACCGGGTGGGAAAGTGGAGTTGAGGTCGAAGATCAGCCATGATCTTATTGAATGGCGGAGCAGGCTCGAGGGGCCGAATGGCCGACTCCTGCTCTTAATTATTATGTTCTTTTGTTCTTAACAAGCTGAGCAAGGTATAACTTAGAGACCAACTTTCCCAGCGTTTTGAGCCCAAACAAAGAGTTGGTTCATGTTTCGTGTTTACTTAATACAATCAACCCAACAGGTCAGAGATCAATGGGCCTTCAAGCCCTGGCTCCTGACTGGTTGGACAAAGGTCAGAACAACAACCCCTTGATCCATGTTTAGGAAGGACGATTTGGAGATAATTTTTGAAAGCCCTGTTGATGTTCCCCAAAAAGCCCAAAGCTCATGGATCGTGGATAAGCATTCTGAAACCTGTGAGATGAAAAGGACATTATTTGCCCAGTTAGAAAGCAGACTGGAAGGAGCTGGTGATTGTCCAGTGAGAAGAAACCATCTATTTTCAGATAAACTCATGTTGTGATGGTGTCAGGGTGGATCTCCCACTCATGGAGCGGCTGAGACCAGTCCTGGCATTGTTCACCAGGCCTCGAGGTTAAATGGACTGTGGATTAAGCGGCAATGTGTGTATTGACGAAAGGACCATGATCAGATCTTCACACTTTTTAAATTGTAGATGAGCAATGTTGTCCAGTCAGCTAACTTTTAATCTTAACCTCTAACCCCAACTCCTAGCCTCTAATCTTAACCCCTAACCCCAACTCCTAGCCTCTAATCTTAACCTCTAACCCCAACTCCTAGCCTCTAATCTTAACCTCTAACCCCAACTCATAGCCTCTAATATTACCCCAACACCTAACTCAGAAAAAGAGCACGAATGACAGATGTCAGGTTGCAAATACATCTGAGAATCAGGCTATATATAGAGGAGAAGTGAAAAAGAAGGTAAGGGGAGCAAAGAGAGGGTATGAGAATAGAATGGCAGTCAACATAAAATTTATTTAAAAGTCTTCTACAGGCATATAAATAGCAAAAGGGTAGTAAGAGGAGGGGTGGGCCGATTAGGGACCAAAAAGGAGACCTACACATGGAGGCAGAGGGTATGGCTGAGGTACTAAATGAGTACTTTGCATCTGTCTTCACCAAGGAAGTGGATGCTGCCATAGACACAGTGAAGGAGGAGGTAGTGGAGACACTTGATAGGATAAAAATTGATAAAGAAGAGCTATTAGAAAGGCTGGCTGTACTTAAAGTAGATAAATCACCAGGAGCGGATGGGATGCATCCTCGGATGCTGAGGGAATTGAGGGAGGAAATCGCGGAGGTACTGGCCATAATATTCCAATCCTCCATAGATACGGATGGGCAGACACGTGGCAGATAAAATTTAATGCAGAAAAGTCTGAAGTGATACATTTTGGTAGAAAGAATGAAGAGAGGACATATAAACTAAATGGTACAATCCTAAAGGGGGTGCATGAACAGAGAGACCTCGGGGTGTATGTGTGCACAAATCGGTGAAGGTGGCAGGGCAGGTTGAGAAAGCAGTTAAAAAAGTTTACGGGATCCTGGGCTTCATAAATAGAGGCACAGGGCTGGATTTTATGAATGGAGACGTGTTGGAGGCGGGACTGCTGCTTGCCTGGTTTCAGTCCCGCCTCCATCAGCCTCTGGCCAATCAGCAGGATCTTCCCCTGATTGACCTTGTTAAGCCTGCCCGGCGGGCTCAGCAGGCCAATTAGTAGGAAGTCAGTGACAGAGCACGTCAACGTATGATGTGTCATCTATCAAGAACTTTTGAAAGAAGAAATATCATCGTTTGACAGCTCTGTGAAGCTGTCAAATCACTGACATTCTGTGTAGTTTGATGAGACCTTGTGTTCAGGACTCATCAAACCTTTCTACTTTGGAGAAATCAGATGACTGGAACAATGCAAGAGGCCAAGGACGGTGAGGTCCGAGTGGGAATGGAGCGGTGAATTAAAATGACAGGCGACCGGAAGCTCGGGGTCACCCTTACGGACTGAACGGAGGTGTTCCGCAAAGCGGTCACCCAATCTGCGTTTGATCTCCCCAATGTAAACTCGCCAAGCTCAACGTAAACTCGAGGAACAGCACCTCATCTTCCGATCAGGCACTTTGCAGCCTTCCGGACTCAATATCGAGTTCAACAATTCCAGATCATAACCTCGGCCCCCATTACTTTTTTACTTATATTTTTTTCCACCCCCTTGTTTTGGGTCTTCCTTTCCCACCCCCCCCCCCCCCCACCCCTTTCCTTTTTTTTCTCTCTCCCACCTGGCAGCTGTCTCTTATCCTGCCAGTACACTTCACACCTAATCTCAGCCGTCTTTTGTCTCCACCGGCCTATCACCATCTCGTCTGGTTTTGAATACCTTTCAATGTCTCTTTTACTTCTTTTGTTCCATCGCAGCCCGGCCTTCGATCGATTTCATTTCCTTTCCAGACCCGAAACGTCAACTCAAGTTTCTCTCCACGGAGGTTGCCTGACCTGCTGAGTTTTTCCAGCATTTTCTGTTGTTATTCCAGCCTATCCAATCATTCCTCATAGCTAAAGTTTTCCAGTCCTGGCAACATCCTCCTAAATCTCCTCTGCACCCTCTCCAGTGCAAGCACATCCTTCCTGTGATGTGGTGACCAGAACTGCACGCAGTACTCTAGCTGTGGCCTAACTAGTGTTTTATACAGTTCAAGCTTAACTTCCCAGCTCTTAAATTCTATGCCTCGGCTATTAAAAGAAAGCATTCTGTATGCCTTTTTAACTACTTTATCGACCTGTCCTGCTACCTTTAAGGACCTGTGGACGTACACTCCAAGGTCTCTCTGTTCCTCCACACCTCTCAGCATCCTCCCATTAATTGTGTATTCCCTTGCCTTGTTGCCCCTCCCTTGCCTTGCTGCATTACCTCACACTTTTCCAGATTGAATTCCATTTGCCACTTTTCTGCCCAACTGACCAGTTCATCGATATCTTCCTGCAGTCTGAAGCTTTCCTCCTCACTGTCAACCACACAGCCAATTTTTGTATCATCTGCAAATTTATTTATCATGCCCCCTACATTGAAGTCTAAATCATTAATATATACCACATAAAGTAAGGGACCGAGTACTGAGCCCTGTGGAACCCCACTGGAAACAGCCTTCTAGTCGCAAAAACTCCCCTCAACCGTCACCCTCTGCTTCCTGCCACTGAGCCAATTTTGGATCCACTTTGCCACTTTCCCTTGGATCCCATGGGCTTTTACTTTTTTGATCAGCCTGCCATGTGGGACCTTGTCAAAAGCCTTGCTAAAATCCATGTAGACTACATCAAACGCACTGCCCTCATCAACCCTCCTTGTTACCTCCTCAAAGAATTCAATCAAGTTAGTCAGACACAACCTTCTCTTAACAAAACCATGCTGACTGTCCCTGATTAATCTGTGTCTTTCTAAATGAAGGTTTATACTGACCCTCAGAATTGATTCCAGTAATTTGCCCACCACCGAGGTTAAACTAACTGGCCTGTAATTGCTCGGTTTACCTCGTCCTCCCTTTTTAAACAATGGTGCAATGTTAGCAGTTCTCCAATCCTCTGGCACCACTCCTGTAGCCAGGGAGGATTGGAAAATGATGGTCAGAGCCTCCGCAATTTCCTCCCTTGCTTCTTTTAATAGCCTCGGATATATTTCATCCGGTCCTGGCGATTTATCTACTTTCAAGGATGCTAAACCCCTCAGTACTTCCTCTGGAGACTGCACATTGGCGGTGTAGGTGTGGTGGAGCGGTGTTTACAAGCATGGACAGCCAAGGTGTTGGTGTCGATAAAAGCGTACCGGTGATAATTCTCATAGTAGAATTCAGCTGGACATCAATGGATTTGACACACGGACTTGATAGCCATGCCGGAGAGCAGTACTCCGCTGTAGAGTACACCAGGGCGAGTGCTGCCGTATGGGGGGTTTGAGTGTCTGCTCCCCATGTGGATCCGGCCAGTTTCTGGCTCAAGTTGACACTACTCTTTAGTTTCTTCCCAAGGGCCTGGAGATGCTGTCTAAATGACAGGGTGCGATCGAGCGTGACTCCTAAATAGGAGGGTTTTTGGAATGGTTCGTCTCTGCGTCAGGAAAGGAGACTTTCAAAGCTTGGTTTGCTTGAGGGTGTCGAGGTGGAATGTCGAGGTGACAGTCTTTTGCGGGTTTGGCCGAAGTTGCCATCAGTGGAGGTAGGCCTCCATCCTCGGTAAACCACTGGTCAAGGTCTCCTCGGTGACGGACAGATTCATGTTTTGCGTGGCCAAGGCAATGTCATCAGCGTATACAAACTTGTGGGACTCTGTTACCGGCAGGTCACTGGTGTAAACGATGAATAACATGGGTGCCAGGACAGAACCCTGTGGGAGTCCGTTGTTCAATGTCCTATATCTGCTCTTCTGGGTGCCAGTGTACACACTGGAGCGTCGGTTGCTAAGCACGGAGTTGAGAAGATGGATCGTTGTTCTGCAGGGTAAAATGGTGATGAGCTTGAAAAGCAGCCCATGGCTTCACAAGCATTCTTCCCCTGTTTCAGGAGGGCAATTATTTTAGTCTCCCTCCAGATAGGTGGAATTTTACCAGTTGCCAGTACCTCGGAGAAGAAGGCGGTCAACCATCGCTTCGTTTTGGGTTCCAGTGCTTTTAGGAATTCTGGGAAAGCACCATCTGGACCAGCAGCTTTTCCAGGTTTGGTTGTCGACAGGGCTGCGTTTAGTTTATCCAAGGTGAATGGGTCAGATGTAGTTGATGATCTTGGTGCCGCCATCAAGTTTGGCGAAAGCTGCTGCTTCACCTGGTGTCTCAATTCTTTGTCCACCGGAGCCTTTGATGTTTGTATCAAGTGGGATGCAATGGCGCCCTGCTTTCCTGCTGGAGTGAGTGGAGTTAGTCTTCTCCACAAGGCTCCTCCACCTTTCGAAAGGTGGAGGAGCCTCCCACAGTTGGCAAGCCCTGTGGGGAAGTGTTGACAGCAGCAACTCCCAGAGTGGGACTGACTGAACTTTTCCTTCCTCCTTCCCCCTGCTCGGTTCCCCCTTGCTCAGACCTGTCAACTTTCACTCCTCTGGAGCCAGACTCACTCATTTAGCTTCAAAATGTGATCTGTTCTTTATTCATTCTCGGGGTGTTGGCGTCGCAGGCAAGGCCAGCATTTATTGCCCGTCCCTACTTGCCCTTGAGAAGCTGGTGATGGGTCTTCTTGAACTGCTGTTTCCACAGTGCTGTTAAGGAGGGAGTTCTAGGATTTTGACCTAGCGACGATGAAGGAACGGTGATATATTTCCAAGTGTTGAGGGTGACAACACCTCGGGGGAGTGCAGTCTAGAGCACATCCACTGCACTGTAGGACAAATGACTGCACAGGGGGACACAGCAAAGTGTAGAAATGCAGTGGTCATAGCCGTAGGGGATTTGACAGTCGAGGGGCAATGTTTCCTCTAATTTTTTTTGGCACATGCACGGTTTTTGTATTGAAAGGCTTACTGGGAACATTGGTCGGGGATAGACAGGCATTTATGCAACTGCTGATATGAGTCCCACATGGAGTGCTGCCTCCCTGAAAGGGTGCAGAATGTTTTGAAGGGGGAAGGGGAACAGCCAGTTCTTGTGATCCTAGTAAATATAGAAATAGTAAGATAAGACAGGTTAATGCATGGCTGGAGAAATGGTGCAGGGCTTCAGATTCCTGGGGCATTGGGACCAGTTCTGGGGCAGGAGAGTCTTGTTCAAGGTGGACGGGTTGCACCTCAACAGAGCTGGGACCAATGTCCTCACGGGGAGGTTAACTAGTGCTGTGGGGGAGGGTTTAAGAAGTTTAAGAAACAGCATTTGAAGAAGACCCATCACCAGCTTCTCAAGGGCAAGTAGGGACGGGCAATAAATGCTGGCCTTGCCTGCACCGCCAACATCCCGAGAATGAATAAAGAACAGATCACATTTTGAAGCTAAACGAGTGAGTCTGGCTCCAGAGGAGGGAAAGTTGACAGGTCTGAGCGAGGGGGAACCGAGCAGGGGGAAGGAGGAAGGAAAAGTTCAGTCAGTCCCACTCTGGGAGTTGCTGCTGTCAACACTTCCCCACAGGGCTTGCCAACTGTGGGAGGTGGCACATAACCAACAGGCCCGCCCCCACACACCGCATCACCAATCACATGGCTCGGATAGGGTTGAATGGCATTGCCAACAACCAATAAACAAAACGGAAAAGGTGGGGTACTAATCTGATTGGCATTGTGCTGAGCCAATCAGCGACTATAAAGCAGTCCTGGGTCTGCCACGTGGGGACGATGAGGAACCCGATGCTCGATTGGCGAATGTCAGTAGATATGCAAATAAGGAAACAAAAAGAGATAGGAGAGATAGTTCTTTATTTATTTTGGGCTCTGATTAAAAATACAGGCAAATCCTTAGTAACAAACAAAATTCCATATGAATAGGTGATGGCTCATGAGCAGTCGGTGTGATGTAAAAGAGGTGAGGCCTGAGAGACAGGAGCGGGAGGCAGAGTTAATTATTTTAATATACTGGGATTTATCTTGCTGCTTTGTCGATTGTGTGCACATTCCAAGGTGCAGGAGTACGTGCTGAGGGACGCACTAAAGGTTGGTGCCGCCGCCGCCAAGGCACGATGGGGAAGGGCCACAGTTTAAGGCCCTCCCACCAGTGTACACTGAGGGGCTGAAACCAGTGGCAAAAACCCCCCTCGGGCCGCATGACGTACAAGTGTGTTAATTGTAAAGCACTTGTAATCTGTGAATGAAAATAGAGTACCATGTACTGCATTCATGTGTATTATTAAGCCATATATAATACGGTTGGTGGATTGTAATGTAATGTATTTTGAGAAATGTTGGAATGCATCTCGGCCCCTCTTGGGCTGTATGACTTATAAAACATGTAATGAAAATGTACCTGTTTGTGTAAAGAGAGTACCATGTACTGCTTTCATGTGTAATATGATTTGTGGAGTGTATATTGTAATATATTGAAACATGCTTTGATATATGTAATGATAAATGTAATGTAATTTGTAAATTGAGTGCCATGTGCTGAAGTTAATTTGCACTGTACCAGATGTGGACTGCATTGTCATGTACATGAACAAAGATTTTTATGAATAAAGCATATATTTTGAAATTTAAAAAAAAGATTGTGTGCGGCTTGTCAGCATTGAGTAATTTTTGGCCCGGGGAGATGGTGGGGGCTTCCTCTGCTCCATGAGATAGAGGGAGACCAAGTGTTGGTTTCCTCTGCTCCGTCTCCCTTCCGCCCCCCCTGGGGGGACAGGAAGGAAAAGCAGAATTGCCTGCTGGACAAGCGGCACCACCCATTAGTGCGGACATTTTCTATCTATTTAATTAATCACCGTTGCGATACGGCATGGCTGATGTCATAATGGTTATTGCCAACGCAATATATTCAACTGGAGGAGGGCTAATTTCAGGGAGTTGAAACGGAATCTCGTCCTGGTGGATTGGAATCAACAACTGGTAGACAAAACAGTCATTGAACAATGGGAGGTCTTCAGAGAGGAGATGGTTTGGGTACAAAGTAGACACATTCCCATGAGGGGGAAAGGAAAGACATCCAAAGGTCGAGCTCCCTGGATGACTAAAGATATAGAGGTTAAAATGGGACAGAAAAAGGAGGCTTATGACAAATGTAAGGTTCATAATACAATAGCGAACCAAACTGAATATAGCAAGTACAGAGGAGATCTATAAAGGGGAATAAGAGGGGCAAAGCGAGAGTATGACAATAGATTAGCGACAAACATAAAAGGGAACCCAAAAGTATTTTTATAAAGACATAAATAGTACAAGGCTAGTCAAAGGAAATTAGGGAAAAGGAAATCTTCTAATAGAGGCAGGGGGCTTGGCTGAGGTACTAAGTGAGTGCTTTGCATCTGTCTTCACTAAAGAAGAGGATGCTGCCAATGTAGCAGTGAGGGAAGAGACAGTAGCGATCTTGGATAGGATAAAAATAGATAAAGAGGATGTACATAAAAGGTTGAGGTTTACATGAAACCTCAAAGTAGAAAAATCACCCGGTCCGGATGGGATGTCTCTAGGTTACCAAGGGAAGTAAGGGTGGAAATTGCAGAGGCTCTGGCCACAATCTTCCAATCCTCCTTAGATATGGGGGTGGTGCCAGAGGACTGGAGGATTGCAAATGTTACACCCCTGTTTAAAAAAGTGGGGAGGCATAAACCCAGCAACTACAGGCCAGTCAGCCTAACATCAGTGGTGGGGAATCTTTTAGAGACAATAATCCGAGACAAAATTAATTGGCATTTAGAAAAGTATGGGCTAATAAATGAAAGCCAGCACGGATTAGTTAAAGGCAAATCATGTTTGACTAACTTAATTGAGTTCTTTGATGAAGTAACAGAGAGGATTGATGAGGGTAGTGCAGCTGATGTTATGTATATGGACTTTCAAAGGGTGTTTGACAATGTGCCACATAATAGACTTGTTGGCAAAATTAAAGCCCATGGGATTAAAGGGACAGTGGCAGCGTGGGTACGAAATTGGCTAAGGGACAGAAAGCAGAGAGTCGTGGTGAATGGTTGTTTTTCAGACTGGAGGGAAGTGTACAGTGGTGTCCTCCAGGGATCGGTTTTAGGACCACTGCTCTTTTTGATATATATTAATGACCTGGGCTTGGGTATACAGGGCATAATTTCAAAGTGTGCAGGTGACACAAAACTCGGAAATGTAGTAAACAATGAGGATGATAGTAACAGACTTCAGGAGGACAGAGGCAGACTGGTGAAATGGGCAGACACATGGCAGATGAAATTTAACGCAGAGAAGTGTGAAGTGATGCATTTTGGTAGGAAGAATGAGGAGATGCAAAATGAACCAAATGGCACAATTTGAAAGAGGGGTGCAGGAACAGGGAAACCTGGGGGTGTATGAACACAACAATTTGAAGGTGGCAGGACAAGTTGAGAAGGCTGTTAAAAAGCATATGTGATCCTTGGCTTTATTAATAGAGGAATAGAGTACAAAAGCAAGGAAATTCTGCTAAACCTTTATAAAACAGTGGTTAGGCCTCAGCTGGAATATTGTGTTCAATTCTGGGCACCACACTTTAGGAAACATAGAAACATAGAAATATAGAAGATAGGAGCAGGAGTAGGCCATTCGGCCCCTCGAGTCTGCTCCGCCATTTTTAAAAAAATTCATTGATGGGATGTGGGCGTCGCTGGCTGGCTAGGCCTGCATTTAGTGCCCATCCCTAATTGCCCTTGAGAAGATGGTGGTGAGCCGCCTTCTTGAACCGCTGCAGTCCATACGGTGTAGGTACACCCACAATGCTGTTAGGAAGGGAGTTCCAGGATTTTGGCCCAGCGACAGTGAAGGAACGGCGATACAGGTCCAAGTCAGGATGGTGTGTGGCTTGGAGGGGAACTTGTAGGTGGTGATGTTCCCATGCGTCTGCTGCCCTTGTCCTTCTAAGTGGTAGGGTTCGCGGGTTTGGAAGGTGCTGTTGAAGGAGCTTTGGCGAGTTGCTGCAGTGCATCTTGTAGATGGTACACACTGCAGCCACAGTGCGCCGGTGGTGGAGGGAGTGAATGTTGAAGGTGGATGGATGGAGTGCCAATCAAGCGGGCTGCTTTATCCTGAATGGTGTTGAGCTTCTTGAGTGTTGTTGGAGCTGCACTCATCCAGGCAAGTGGAGAGTATTCCATCACACTCCTGACTTGTGCCTTGTAGATGGTGGAAAGGCTTTGGGGAGTCAGGAGGTGAGACACTCGCCGCAGAATTCCCAGCCTCTGGCCTGCTCTTGTAGCCACAGTATTTATATGGCTGGTCCAGTTCAGTTTCTGATCAATGGTAACCCCCAGGATGTTGATAGTGGGGGATTCAGCGATGGTAATGCCATTGAATGTCAAGGGGAGATTGTTAGAGTCTCACTTGTTGGAGACGGTCATTGCCTGGCACTTGTGTGGTGCGAATGTTACTTGCCACTTGTCAGCCCAAGTCTGAATGTTCTCCAGGTCTTGCTGCATATGGACACGGACTGCGTCAGTATCTGACGAGTCTCGAATGGTGCTGAACAGTGTGCAATCATCAGCGAACAGCCCCACTTCTGACCTTATGATGGAGGGAAGGTCATTGATGAAACAGCTGAAGATGGTTGGGCCTAGGACACTGCCCTGAGGAACACCTGCAGTGATGTCATGTGATTGAGATGAATGACCTCCAACAACCACAGCCAACTTCCTTTGTGCTAGGTATGATTCCAACCAATGGAGAGTTTTCCCCTTGATTCCCATTGGCTTCAGTTTTGCTAGGGCTCCTTGATGCCACACTCGATCAAATGCTGCCTTGATGTCAAGGGCAGTCACTCTCACCTCACCTCTTGAGTTCAGCTCTTTTGTCCATGTTTGGACCAAGGCTGTAATGAGGTCAGGAGCTGAGTGGCCCTGGCGGAACCCAAACGGGGCGTTAGTTAGCAGGTTATTGCTGAGTAAGTGCCGCTTGATAGCACTGTCGACGACACCTTCCATCACTTTGCTGATGATTGAGAGTAGACGGATGGGACGGTAATTGGCCGGGTCGGATTTGTCCTGCTTTTTGTAGACAGGACATACTTGGGCAATTTTCCACATTGCCGGATAGATGCCAGTGTTGTAGCTGTACTGGAACAGCTTGGCTAGGGGCGCAGCTAGTTCTGGAGCACAAGTCTTCAGTACTATTGCCGAAATGTTGTCAGGGCCCATAGCCTTTGCAGTATCCAGTGTCTTCAGCCGTTTCTTGACATCACGTGGAGTGAATTGAATGGGCTGAAGACTGGCATCTGTGATGCTGGGGACCTCAGGAGGAGGCCGAGATGGATCATCCACTCGGCACTTCTGGCTGAAGATAGTTGCAAATGCTTCAGCCTTGTCTTTTGCACTCACGTGCTGGGCTCCACCATCATTGAGGATGGGGATATTTTTGGAGCCTCCTCCTCCTGTTAACTGTTTAATTGTCCACCACCACTCTTGACTGGATGTGGCAGGACTGCAGAGCTTTGATTTGATCTGATGGTTGTGAGATCGCTTAGCTCTGTCTATCGCATGTTGCTTCCATTGTTTGGCATGCAAGTAGTCCTGTGTTGTAGCCTCACCAGGTTGACACCTCATTTTTCGGTATGCCTGGTGCTGTTCCCGGCATGCTCTCCTGCACTCTTCGTTAAACCAGGGTTGATCTCCCGGCTTGATGGTAATGGTAGAGTGAGGGATATGCCGGGCCATGAGGTTACAGATTGTGGTTGAATACAATTCTGCTGCTGCTGATGGCCCACAACGCCTCATGGATGCCCAGTTTTGAGTTGCCAGATCTGTTCGAAATCTGTCCCATTTAGCACGGTGGTAGTGCCACACAACACGATGGAGGGTATCCTCAACATGAAGATGGGACGTCGTCTCCACAAGGACTGTGCGGTGGTCACTTCCACCAATGCTGTCATGGACAGATGCATCTGCAACAGGTAGATTGGTGAGGACGAGATCAAGTAGGTTTTTCCCTCTTGTTGGTTCCCTCACCACCTGTCGCAGACCCAGTCTGGCAGCTATGTCCTTTAGGACTCGGCCAGCTCGGTCAGTTGTGGTGCTACCGAGCCACTCTTGGTGATGGACATTGAAGTCTCCCACCCAGAGGACATTTTGTGCCCTTGCTACTCTCAGTGCTTCTTCCAATTGGTGTTCAACATGAAGGAGTACTGATTCATCAGCTGAGAACATAAGAACATAAGAACATAAGAAAAAGGAGCAGGAGTAGACCAATCGGCTCCTCGAGCCTGCTCCGCCATTCAATAAGATCATGGCTGATCTGATCCTAACCGCCAATCCACTATCACAGAACCATCTCCTGAATCTAACAGAATTAGACACACGAAATAGGAGCAGGATCAGGCTACATGGCCCCTGGGCCCGCTCTGCTACCCACAGGGCCCTGACCGATCCGAACCTAGACTCATGTCCAAATTCCTGCCCGCTCCCCGTAACCCTTAATTCCCTTTACTTCTAGGAAACTGTCTATTTCTGTTTTAAATTTATGTAATGATGTAGCTTCTACAGCTTTTTGGGGCAGCATATTCCATGGACCTACCACCCTCTGAGTGAAGTAGTTCCTCCTCATCTCAGTTTTGAAAGAGCAGCCCCATATTCTAAGACTATGCCCCCTAGTTCGAGTTTCACCCATCATCGGGAACATCCTCCCCGCATCCACCCGATCCAACCCCTTCACAATCTTATATGTTTCAATAAGATCGCCTCTCATTCTTCTGAACTCCAATGAGTAGAGTCCCAATCTACTCAACCTCTCCTCATATGTCCATCCCCTCATCCCCGGGATTAACCGAGTGAACCTTCTTTGTACTGACTCGAGAGCAAGTATGTCCTTTCTTAAGTATGGACACCAAAACTGTACGCAGTATTCCAGGTGCGGTCTCACCAATACCTTGTACAACTGAAGCAATACCTCCCTATTTTTATATTCTATCCCCCTAGCAATGAAAGCCAACATTCCATTGGCTTTCTTAATCACTTGCTGCACCTGCATACTAACCTTTTGAGTTTCGTGCACCAGGACCCCCAGATCCCTTTGTACTTCAGTACTTTCCAGTTTCTTGCCATTAAGATAATAACTTGCTCTACGATTTTTCCTGCCAAAGTGCATAACCTCACACTTTCCAGTATTGTATTCCATCTGCCAAATCTCTGCCCACTTACTTAGCCTGTCTATGTCCCCTTGCAGGTTTTTTATGTCCTCCTCACTCACTACTTTCCCTCCCATCTTAGTATCATCTGCAAACTTTGATATGTTACACTCGGTCCCCTCCTCCAAATCGTTAATATAGATTGTAAAGAGTTGGGGACCCAGCACTGACCCCTGTGGAACACCACTAGTTACTGATTGCCAGTCTGAGAATGAACCATTTATCCCAACTCTCTGCCTTCTGTTAGATAGCCAATCCTCTATCGATGCCAGAATATTACCCCCAATCCCGTGATTTTTTATCTTAAGCAATAATCTTTTGTGTGGCACCTTGTCAAATGCCTTTTGGAAGTCTAAATACACTACGTCCACTGGTCCCCCTTTATCCACCCGATATGTTACTTCCTCAAAGAACTCCAGCAAATTTGTCAAACATGACTTCCCCTTCATAAAACCATGCTGACTTTGTCCTATTAAATTATGATTATCCAAATGTCCTGTTACTGTCTCCTTAATAATGGACTCCAAAATTTTACCTACCACAGATGTTAGGCTAACCGGTCTATAGTTTCCAGCCTTCTGTCTACTGCCCTTTTTAAATAAGGGTGTTACATTAGCAGTTTTCCAGTCTGCCGGGACCTTTGCCGAGTCCAGGGAGTTTTGGAAAATTATTACCAATGCATCCACAATCCCTATCAGCATACACGTGGAAACTGACGCTGTGTTTTCAGATGATGTTCAGAAATGTTTTCCAATTAAATATTGGGAAGACCGAAGCCATTGTTTTTGGTCCCCGCCACGAACTCCGTTCCCTAGCCACCGACTCCATCCCTCTCTCTAACATCTGTCTGAGGCTGAACCACACTGTTTGCAACCTTGGTGTCATATTTGACCCTGAAATGAGCTCCCGACCACATATCCACAGCATAACAAAGACCGCCTACTTCCACCGCCCGTCTCTGCCCCTTGCGTCAGCTCATCCGCTGCTGAAACCCTCATCCATGCCTTTGTTACCTCCAGACTTGACTATTCCAACACACTCCTGGCCGGCCTCCCACATTCCACCCTACGTAAACTTGAAGTCATCCAAAATTCGGCTGCCCATGTCCTAACTTGCACCAAGTCCCGTTCACCCATCACCCCTGTGCTCGCTGACCTACATTGGCTCCTGGTTAAGCAGCACCTCAATTTCAAAATTCTCATCCTTGTTTTCAAACCCCTCCATGGCCTCGCCCCTCCCTATCTCTGTAATCTCCTTCATCCCTACAACAGCACCCCCCCCCGAGATATCTGCGCTCCTCTAATTCTGCCCTCCTGAGCATCCCTGTTTATAATTACTCAACCATTGGTGGCCGTGCCTTCTGTTGCCTGGGCCCTAAGCTCTGGAATTCCCTCCCTACACCTCTCCGCCTCGCTACCTCTCTTTCCTCCTTTAAGAAGCTCCTTAAAACCTACCTCTTTGTCCAAGCTTTTGGTCACCTGCCCTAATTTCTCCTTATGTGGCTCGGTGTCAAATGTTTTGTCTTATAATACTCCTGTGAAGCGCCTTGAGACGTTTTACTACATTAAAGGAGCTATATAAATACAAGTTGTTGCTGTTGTTGTTGATATCGCCAAGGGGCAGCATGTAGATGAGAAATGAGATGAGGGGGCCAAGTATAGATCCTTGGGGGACAGCAGAGGTAACGGTGCGGGAGCGGGAAGAGAAGCCATTGCAGGTGATTCTCTGGCTACGATTAGATAGATAAGAATGGAACCAGGCGCGTGCAGTCACACCCAGCTGGACGATGGTGGAGAGGCGTTGGAGAAGGATGGAGTGGTCAACCGTGTCAAAGGCTGCAGACAAGTCAAGAAGGACGAAGAGGGATAGTTTACCTTTGTCACAGTCACATAGGATGTCATTTGTGACTTTGATGAGAGCTGTTTTGGTACTGTGGCAAGGGCGGAAACCTGATTGGAGGGATTCAAACATGGAGTTCTGGGAAAGATGGGCATGGATTTGAGAGGCGACAACATGTTCAAGGATTTTGGAGAGGAAAGGGAGGTTGGAAATGGGGCGGTAGTTTGGAAGGAAGGAGGGGTCAAGGGTTGTTTTTTGAGGAAAGGGGTGATGACGGCAGATTTGAGGGAGAGGGGGACAGTATCTGAGGAGAGAGAACCGTTAACAATGTCAGCTAACATGGGGGCCAGGAAGGGAAGTTGGGTGGTCAGCAGTTTAGTGGGAATAGGGTCGAGGGAGCAGGAAGTGGGTCCATGGACAAGATGAGCTTGGAGAGGGCGTGAGGGGAAATAGGAGAGAAACTAGAGAAAGATGCGAGTTCAGGGCTGGGGCATGGGGGGCACCTTAGAGGAAGTTTGACCCAGTAAGTTCGGGGAAGAGAGGGAAGTGGCAGAGGCAGCTGATCGGATGGTCTCAATCTTAGAGAGTCCATGAGCTCCTCGCACCTGTTGTTGGAGGTGAGGGTGGAGGAGACCACTGCATTTCTACACTTTGCAGTGACTCCTGTGCATTCATTTGCTCCACGGTGCCGTGGATTTTCTCCAGACCGCACTCCCCTGGTCTTCAACACTTGGACATATAACGCTGTTCGTTTATCGTCACTGAGTCAATAACCTGGAACTCCCTACCCAATAGCACCGTGGAAACATCTTCACCAGTCGGGCTGCAGCGGTTCAAGAAGGCCCATCACCACCTTCTCAACGGCAAGAAAGGGGGGGCAATAGATGGTGGGCTCGCCAGCGACCAATGTTCCCGTGAAGTTGCGCAGTCATGCTGCGGTCTGCAGGTCCCGCGCAGGCCGCTCACCAGCTTTTGAATGGAAAAACCGAGCTTGTGCAGAAATTTGAAAGGGTCGCACAGCCCGTTAAGGGGGCCGTGCACCCAAAAAATTTAGAAGTGACATTGCCTGTGATGCCAACATCCCGAGAATGAATAAAGAACAGATCACATTTTGAAGCTAAACGAGTGAGTCTGGCTCCAGAGGAGGGAAAGTTGACAGGTCTGAGCGAGGGGGAACCGAGCAGGGTGAAGGAGGAAAGAAAATTTCAGTCAGTCCCACTCTGGGAGTTGCTGCTGTCAACACTTCCCCACAGGGCTTGCCAACTGTGGGAGGAGGCACATAACCAACAGGCCCGCCCCCACACACCGCATCACCAATCACATGGCTCGGATAGGGTTGAATGGCATTGCCAACAACCAATAAACAAAATGGTAAAGGTGGGGTACTAATCTGATTGGCATTGTGCTGAGCCAATCATCAGCGACTATAAAGCAGTCCTGGGTCTGCCACGTGGGGACGATGAGGAATCCGCTGCCTGATTGGAGAATGTCTGTAGATATGCAAATAAGGAAACAAATTAAACACATCGCCAAAAAGAGAAAGGAGAGATAGTTCTTTATTTATTTTGGGCTCCGATTAAAAATGCAGGAAAAGCCTTAGTAAAAACAAACTTCCATATGAATAGATGATGGCTCATGAGCAGTCGCTCTGATGTAAAAGAGGTGAGGCCTGAGAGACACGAGCGGATTCTGTAATTACACATTGCCTAGCTCCGGCGTGAGCGTAAAACAATTTTTGGAACGGGGAGATGGTGGGGGCTCCCTCTGCACCATGTGATAGAGGGAGACCATTTTCTGGTTTCCCCTGTTCCGTCTCCCTTCCCCTCTGGGGGAGCACAAACCAAAAGCAGAATTGCAGGTGTGATAAAAGACAGCACCCATTAGTGTGGAAATTATACGGCATTGCTGATGTCATAATGGTTATTGGCAATTTCAGGTTTGGGGTGAGGGTCAGAAGTTAGTAGACTGGACAACACCGGTCTTCTGGGCCATTAAAAGGAGGAAATTGTTAATCTTTTGGTGGTAGCTTGGGTGCCGATCAAGTGGTTCCAATCCTCTCTGGCTGCACCAGTGGTGCCAGTAGGATTGGAGAACTGCTAACGTGGTACCATTGTTTAAAAAGTTTCCTCAACTCCATCCCACAGCATGCTACCCGCCACCATCTCAGCACAACCCCATGAGGTTGAAAAGGCCATTGGACAACTGAAGAACAACAAGGCCTCAGGAGCAGATGGAATCCCCGCTGAGGCACTAAATGAACTCATTTCTCTTATCCGGAAGGAGGCGAGCGTGCCAGGGGATCTCAGAGGCGCCGTAATTGTGACCATCTTCAAGAAAGGTGACAAGTCCGATTGCGGAAATTAGAGGGGTTTCCCTGCTGTCTGCCACAGGGAAAGTCATTGCAAGAATCCTCCTCAATCGCCTTCTCCCAGTGGCCGAAGAGCTCTTCCCAGAGTCGCAATGCGGATTACGTCCACTAGGGCACAATGGACATGATCTTCACCACGCGTCAATTACAAGAGAAATGCAGGGAACAGCACCAACCGCTGTACATGGCCTTCTTTCATCTCACAAATGCCTTCGACACTGTCAACCGTGAGGGATTATGGAGTGTCCTCCTCAAATTCGGCTGCCCTCAAAGGTTTGTCACCATCCTCCGGCTGCTTCACGACGACATGCAAGCCGTGATCCAGACCAATGGTTCCACCACAGACCCAATTCACGTACGAACCAGGGTCAAGCAAGGCTGTGTCATCGCACCAACGCTCTTCTCAATCTTCCTTGCTGCAATGCTCCATCTCACTCTCAGTAAGCTCCCCACTGGAGTGGAGCTAATTTACAGAACAAATGGGAAACTGTTCAACCTCCGTCGCCTCCAGTCCAGATCCAAGGTCGTCCCATCCTCTGTCATCGAATTACAGTATGCAGACGGCGCTTGTGTCTGCGCTCACTCGGAGGTCGAACTCCAAACCATCGTCAACACCTTCACCGAAGCGTACGAGAGCATGGGCCTTATACTAAACATCTGTAAGACAAAGGTCCTCTACCAACCTGCCCCCGCCACACAGTACTGCCCCCCGACTATCAAAATCCACGACAAGGCCTTGGACAACATGGACCACTTTCCATACCTCGGGAGCCTACTGTCAACAAGGGCAGACGTCGACGACGAAGTCCAACACCGCCTTCAATGTGCCAGTGCAGCCTTCAGTCGCCTGAGGAAGAGAGTGTTTGAAGACCAGGACCTCAAACCCTGCACTAAGCTCATGGTCTACAGAGCAGCAGTGATACCCCGCCCTGCTGTATGCCTCAGAGACATGGACCATGTACAGCAGGCACCTCAAAGCACGGGAGAGGTACAACCAACGCTGCGTCCGCAAGATCCTGCAAATCCATTGGCAGGATAGGCGCACCAATATCAGTGTTCTTGCTCAGGCCAACATCCCCAGCATCGAAGCTTTGACCACGCTCAATCAGCTCCGATGGATGGGTCACATTGTCCGCATGCCCGATATGAGACTCCCAAAACAAGTGCTCTACTCGGAGCTCCGGCACGGCAAGAGAGCCCCAGGTGGGCAGAGGAAACGCTTCAAGGACACCCTCAAAGCCTCCTTGAAAAAGTGCAACATCCCCCACCGACACCTGGGAATCCCTGGCCCAAGGCCGCACAAAGTGGAGGAGAAGCATCCGGGAAGGTGCCGAACACCTTGAGTCTCTTCGCCGGGAGCAAGCAGAAGCCAAGCACAGGCAGCGCAAGGAGCGCACGTCAACCCAAGCACCCCACCCACCCGCCCCTTCAACCACTGTCTGCCCCACCTGTGACAGAGACTGTAGGTCCCGCATTGGACTCATCAGTCACCTGAGAACTCATTTTTAATGTGGAAGCAAGTCATCCTCGGTTCTGAGGGACTGCCTAAGAAGAAGATTGTTTCAAGATTCAAGATTCAAGATCATTTTATTGCCATATGTAACTAGTACAATGGAATGCTTACTCCCCACTCACTCCCACAATACAAGCATATAAATATAAATAAAAGCAAAAAGTAAAAACAAGTATTAATAAAAACAATAAGCAAATAAGCAGAAAGTATAGCAATAACAGTCCAAGTTGCAGGATATGATGAATAGTGCAAAAAAGCCTCAGTTACCACTGGAAGTAATAGTAATGGCAGGCCAGTTAGTTTAACCTCGGTGGTGGACAAATGACTGGAATCAATTCTGAGGGACAGTATAAACCTTCATTTAGAAAGGCACAGATTAATCAGGGACAGTCAGCATGGTTTTGTTAAGGGAAGGTTGTGTCTGACTAACTTGATTGAATTCTTTGAGGAGGTAACAAGGAGGGTCGATGAGGGCAGTGCGTTTGATGTAGTCTACATGGATTTTAGCAAGGCTTTTGACAAGGTCCCACATGGCAGGCTGATCAAAAAAGTAAAAGCCCATGGGATCCAAGGGAAAGTGGCAAAGTGGATCCAAAATTGGCTCAGTGGCAGGAAGCAGAGGGTGACGGTTGAGGGGAGTTTTTGCGACTGGAAGGCTGTTTCCAGTGGGGTTCCACGGGGCTCAGTACTCGGTCCCTTACTTTATGTGGTATATATTAATGGTTTAGACTTCAATGTAGGGGGCATGATAAAGAAATTTGCAAATGATACAAAAATTGGCTGTGTGGTTGACAGTGAGGAGGAAAGCTTCAGACTGCAGGAAGATATCGATGAACTGGTCAGTTGGGCAGAAAAGTGGCAAATGGAATTCAATCTGGAAAAGTGTGAGGTAATGCATTTGGGGAGGGGCAACAAGGCAAGGGAATACACAATTCATGGGAGGATATTGAGAGGTGTGGAGGAACAGAGAGACCTTGGAGTGTACGTCCACAGGTCCTTAAAGGTAGCAGGAGAAGTCGATAAAGTAGTTAAAAAGGCATACAGAATGCTTTCTTTTAATAGCCGAGGCATAGAATTTAAGAGCTGGGAAGTTATGCTTGAACTGTATACAGCACTAGTTAGGCCACAGCTAGAGTACTGCATGCAGTTCTGGTCACCACATTACAGGAAGGATGTGCTTGCACTAGAGAGGGTGCAAAGGAGATTTAGGAGGATGTTGCCAGGACTGGAAAACTTTAGCTGTGATTGGATAGGCTGGGGTTGTTTTCCTTGGAACAGAGGTGTCTGAGGGGAGACTTGATTGAGGTGTATAAAATTATTAGATGCCGAGATAGAGTGGATAGGAAGGACCTAGTTCCCTTAGCAGAGGGGTCAAGAACCAGGGGGCATAGATTTAAAGTAATTGGTAGAAGGATTAGAGGGGAGATGAGGGAAAAAAATGTCACCCAGAGGGTGGTGGGGGTCTGGAACTCACTGCCCGAAAGGGTGGTAGAGGCAGAGACCCTCATCACATTTAAAAAGTACTTGGATGTGCAATTGAAGAGTTATAACCTACAGGGCTACGGACCGAGTGCTGGAAGGTGGGTTTAGGCTGGATAGCTCTTTTCCGACCGGCACGGACACGATGGGCCGAATGGCCTCCTGCTGTGTCGTAATTTTTCTTTGATTCTATTCTATGATACAATGTAAACAGTGTGCGATCCAATCATGGTCCTTTAGTCATAACACACACTGCCGCTTAATCCACAATCTATGCAACCTGTAGTCCTGGTGAACAATGCCCAGACTGGTCTCTCAGCTGCTGCAAGAGTGGGAGATCCACTCCGACATCATCACAACATGAGTTTATCTGAGAATCGATGGTTTTCCCTCACTGGACAATCACCAGTCTGCTTTCCTACATTACAACAGTGACCGCACTTCAAAAAGTACTTCATTGGCTGTAAAGCACTTTGGGACGTCCGGTGGACGTGAAAGGCTTTCTGTTTTTCTTTCCAACTGAGCACAAAATGTGTGTCCGCCAGTGGCTCTGTGGGTAGCACCCTTGCCTCTGAGTCCGAAGGTTGTGGGTTTAAATCCCACTCCAGAGACTTGAGCACCAAAAGCTAGGCTGACACTCCAGTGCAGTACTGAGGGAGTGCTGCACTGTCGGAGGTGCCGTCTTTCAGATGAGACATTAAACCGAAGCCCCGTCTATTCTCTTAGGTAGATGTAAAAGATCCCATGGCACTATTTCAAAGAAGAGCAGGGGCGTTCTCCCCAGTGTCCTGGCCAATATTTATCCTTCAATCTACATCACTAAAACAGATTATCTGGTCATTATCACATTGGTGTTTGTGGGAGTTTGCTGTGTGTAATTGGCTGCCACGGTACAACAGTGACTACACTCCAAAAAGTACTTCATTGGCTGTAAAGTGCTTTGAGGTGTCCGCTGGTTGTGAAAGGCGCTATAGAAATGCAAGTCTCTCTTTCTTTCCTTTTCATCTCACAGGTTTCAGAATGCTTTTCCACGATCCATGAGCTTTGGGCTGTTGGGGAACAGGAACAGGGCTTTCAAAAATTATCTCCAAATCGTCCTTCCTAAACATGGATCAAGAGGTTGTTGTTCTGACCTTTGACACACTGTCCAACTTGTCAGGAGTTAGTGCTCGAAGGCCCATTGAACTCTGACCTGTTGGGTTGATTGTATTAAGTAAATATGCAACATGAAGCAACTCTTTGTTTGTTTGGGCTCAAAACTCTGGGAAATTTGGTCTCTAAGTTATGCCTTGCTCAGCTTGTTAAGAACAAACAAACATAATAATTAAGAGCAGGAGTAGGCCATACGGCCCCTCGAGCCTGCTCCGCCATTCAGTGGTGGAGAGCTTTGGGAACCATAGGTCCAAAGTTACCTGTTCCTCCTGAGCATTTTACACTCACCACACGTCACGTCGCAAATTACTCGTACACTGTAACTCTGTTTAATGTGGAACTGGGAGTTTGTTGGCAAAGGAGGGCGAGGACATCTGTTGGAAGAGCCTGGAACTGCAACACATCCGCACTACTGCAAAGCTCGCTGCAGTTTCTTTGCAAAACACATTTTCCTTATTGACAAAATTGTTATTAAAAAGATATTCCATATCTTCAGGGTATAAACAGGAAACAGTCAATGTACAATAAACTATTGCGGAGTAAAGATGAGAGGCTTTTAATCAGGAAATGTCTGATTGTTAAGCATTTGGAGCAGGTTTTCACCTCTTGCTGAATTGGAAAAGTTCAGATTGATTTAAACCACTGACTGATTAAAATGCAAATCTTAACGATTAAGATGGAATAAAAAGCCGGTATCAGTAACGGTGACCATGAAGATATCGGATTGTTGTAAAAACCCAACTGGTTCACTAATGTCCTTCAGGGAAGCAAACTTGCCGTCCTTACCTGGTCTGGCCTTTATGTAACTCCACAGCAATGTGGTTGACTCTTAAATGGCCTATTAAACCACTACAAAAAAAGCATAATAAGAATAAAACTGGCAGACCACACAGCATCAACCTAGGCATCGAATTCAGACACGACAAAGGCACACCCAGCCCAGTCGACCCTGCAAAGTCCTCCTCACTGACAACTGAGGACTTGTGCTAAAATTGGGAGAGCTGTCCCACAGGCTACTCGAGCAATGGTCATACTCACAGAATCATTCCTTTCAGCCAAAGTCCCAGATTCCTTTATTACCATCCCTGGGTGTGTCCTGTCCCACCGGCAGGACAGACCCACTAGTTTTGGCAGCACGGTGGTATACAGTCGGGAAGGAGTGGCCCTGGGAGTCCTCAACATTGACTCCGGACCCCATGAAGTCTCATGGTATCAGGTCAAACATGGGCAAGGAAAGCGGACCCCCCTGAGTTACTCATACCGTGCCGGGTCGCCTCCTGCCAGCGGCTGGGCCCCGGGCTCGTTTCGCCTCCGGCTCAATTGATTCGGTTTGAGGCCGGGGACCGCTGAGTTGTGACCGCTCAGAGTGGGGGGAGGGGTGGCGCGGGCCGGGGGTATTACAGGAAACTCTCTTTTAACTGACACCTAAAAAAATATCCGGAAATCTCTCTTAACCGGCAAAATTCAGGAGTAGGTTCAGGTAAGTTTTACTGTATATTAGCGGCCGTGTAACCGGGGTTCCTGGATCTGTGGCCGTGTAACCGCGGTTCCTGGATCTGTGGCCGTGTAACCGGGGTTCCTGGATCTGTGGCCGTGTAACCGGGGTTCCTGGATCTGTGGCCGTGTAACCGGGGTTCCTGGATCTGTGGCCGTGTAACCGGGGTTCCTGGATCTGTGGCTGTGTAACCGGGGTTCCTGGATCTGTGGCCGTGTAACCGGGGTTCCTGGATCTGTGGCCGTGTAACCGGGGTTGCTGGATCTGTGGCCGTGTAACCGGGGTTCCTGGATCTGTGGCCGTGTAACCGGGGATCCTGGATCTGTGGCCGTGTAACCGGGGTTCCTGGATCTGTGGCCGTGTAACCGGGGTTCCTGGATCTGTGGCCGTGTAACCGGGATTCCTGGATCTGTGGCCGTGTAACCGGGGTTCCTGGATCTGTGGCCGTGTAACCGGGGTTCCTGGATCTGTGGCCGTGTAACTGGGGTTCCTGGATCTGTGGCCGTGTAACCGGGGTTCCTGGATCTGTGGCCGTGTAACCGGGGCTACTTACCTGTGTCCGTGTAACCGGGATTCCTGGATCTGTGGCCGTGTAACCGGGGTTCCTGGATCTGTGGCCGTGCAACCGGGGTTCCTGGATCTGTGGCTGTGTAACCGGGATTCCTGGATCTGTGGCCATGTAACCGGGGTTCCTGGATCTGTGGCCGTGTAACCGGGGTTCCTGGATCTGTGGCCGTGTAACCGGGGTTCCTGGATCTGTGGCCGTGTAACCGGGGTTCCTGGATCTGTGGCCGTGTAACCGGGGCTCCTGCACCTGTGGCCGTGTAACCGGGGTTCCTGGATCTGTGGCCATGTAACCGGGGTTCCTGGATCTGTGGCCGTGTAACCGGGGTTCCTGGATCTGTGGCCGTGTAACCGGGGTTCCTGGATCTGTGGCCGTGTAACCGGGGTTCCTGGATCTGTGGCCGTGTAACCGGGGTTCCTGGATCTGTGGCCGTGTACGAGGCTCTCGTACCTTGGTAATTATATCTCTCTGTAATCCGGACTTTTTGATCAACCGGCACCACGCCGGTCCCATCAGTGCCTGATAAAAAAGAGTTTCCTGTATTACTGCGGGGGAGTGGGGCGCGCGCTGGGGCTTTGTGACCCGAAGCGTTTCGGCCGCACACGGTGCACGCTTGCGGCTGTGGGTCCGGGGTCTGTACTTTGTGCACGTGCTGAGTTTTGTTTCGAGCGAGATCCTTTCTCCTGTGTGTGGCGGCTGCAGCAGCTGGCGAATGAACCACATAATCTGTTTCCGCCTGGCTCCAGTGGCAGGGGTTTGTGAGCAGGTCACGTGCCTGCCTTCTCAACCAGGACTAGTGCTGGGGGAAGAAGTAAACCTGTGGCGGTGACGGTCGTTATGTCTTATCCACTATGTCAATGGCACCAAAAGTCAGCCTGACTCCTGAAACTGTCCAGGAGTCTCAGTGATCACAGAATCAGGTCATTTCAAGCCTGCTCCCCTTTATAAAACCGACACGGATTCAGTTCTTGCGAATTATTCTCAACGGCTGAGCCCGCCTCCTCTCAGAGGCCCTCGAAGCTCTTACTGACATGACAACGAGCGTTCCCTGCCGGTCGAGACGGTTCCACTCCCTGGTGGTCAGAGCGCCTGCGAGGCCCTTCAAACACGTGCCTGAAACGTGTTCGCGCAAACGCGCACAATCCCGCAGTGCAGCTGTTACACAACGCGCCGGGTGGGACAGGGTGGCGGCGAGTCGTGCTTCCAGCAGCATCCCAGCATGTACGTACGTGCCCGTACCCTCGCTCACCTTGGCCAGCCTGCTGACGGCTTTAAAAATTGTCCAGCGCTCACTGGCTAATAGTGGCCGTCTGTTGCTGCGGAGTGAGTGCCCAGAACTGGTGTGAGAAGCGGGCACGCCCATCTCACCGAAATTTGTGAAATTCGGCTCCCTTGCACCTGTCATTGCCACCTCCAGGGGGCGCTAATGGGGCGCAAAACAGTTATCGCCCGGGGGGAGGTGGAAAAAAGCGTCTCCCGCGAAATTTGGCGGGGCGTTGCTGAGGCGCTACCCGATAGCGCTCCGCCCCCGCCTGTAGCGCCCCAGCCCACTGCACCTCCGGCGATGATGTCATCGCCGTACGCCGCCACCCCCTACAAATTCAGCTGCGCCCGCAAGGCCACCACAGGCGGTGTCAACGCCAGCCTCTCGGGGCGTAAACGGGGTGCTATTTAAAGGGAAGGTGCGTACCTGAACCGTGCAGCCATTTTCTTTTCTTTGGCCGTCCTCCAGGTCGGCTCTCCGTGGTGGGCCGTGGCGTAGACCTGGCCGCCATCGTGCAAACCGGCAATGCGTCTCGGTTACCGCCCCACCAAGAAGTGGAGCGCCTGACATTGCGCTTCACTTCCTGGGCGGGGCGGTAAGGTGAATTTTGCGGCCGGGGCACGACTTCCTCGCCGGACGCAGGATGTCCCCCCTCACCAGTGTTACCTCCCGAAAATGGGGCGCTACCAAATCTCGCGCCCCTGGTTTCTTAAAAGCGTTATTAAAACACTCTTTACATGAAGCACTTTCATATTCTGACTATGATATTGTATAATTCAGATGGGGGGTCCGTGATTACTAATCGATTTGTAAAGGGCTCCTTCAACCAAAAACGTTTGAGACCCACTGCTGTAAAAGATGCAAAAATATTACTTTTGTCAGTTGGTTTCTCTCCCCCAAGGTGTTCAGAAGGTGTAAGAATAAAGTATGGAGCAATTACAAGCTCAGCACAGGGTGACCCTGATTGAAAACCATTTAACCGTTTAAAGGCGGGGGTAAACCTCAGTCACTTAGTGAGAAGCGATGGTGGATCTTTCCTTGGTCTGTATGGGGTTCACATGTGAGTTGTGGGTCCCCATTGCTTGGACCTACTCTGGGGAGCTGAGCTGTTGGTTCAGCTTGTGTTCAACTTTTATTTTATTTTCTCTCCATTCCTTGACTTTGGGCAGGATTACAGCATTTGATGCTTCAAATGTCCAAGTGAAAAGCAGCTAATTGTCGATGCTGGAAATTTGAAACCTAGAACCCTGCAGCACAGAAGAGGCCATGCGGCCTGTCACGCCTGTGAACGAGCTGTCCAATTAATCCCACTCCCCAGCGTTTTCCCTATAACCCTGCAGATTTTTCCTCTTCAAGTACATGTCCAATTGCCCTTTGAAAGTTACAATGGAATCTGATTCCACCACACTTTCAGCAAGTGCGTTCCAGATCATAACAACCCTCTGTGTGAAGAATTGTCTCCCCATTTCCCCTCTAGTTCTTATCTCTGACCTCTGGTTATTGACCCACTTGCCAGAGGAAACAGTTTCTTCCTGCTTGCTCTATCAAAACCCCCGATAATTTTGAATACCTCCATTAGGTCTCCCTGAACCTTCTCTGCTCTAAGGAGAACAAGCCCAGCTTCTCCAATCTCTCCACATAACTGAAGTCCCTCATCCCTGGTATCATCCTGGTAAATCTCTCTGCACCCTCTCCAGGGCCTTGACATCTTTCCTAAAGTGTGGTGCCCAGAACTGGACACAATACTCCAGCTGAGGCCTAACCAGTAAAGGTTTAGCATAACTATCTTGTTTTTGTATTCAATGCCTCTATTTACAAAGCAAAGTATCCCATACGCTTTCTTAACTGCCTTATCAACTTGCCCTGCCACCTTCAAGGATTTGGGAATATGCACCCCCAGGTCCCTCTGCTCTTGCACCCCCTCAAAATAGTCCCATTTAGATTATACTGCCTCTCCATGCTGTTTCTCCCAAAGTGCATCACTTCACACTTATCCACATTTCATCTGCCATGTGTCTGCGATTTCACCAGTCTGTCTGTGTCCTCCTGAAATCTGCTGCTATCTTGTTCACTATTTACTACGTTGCCAAGTTTTGGATCACCCGCAAACTTCAAAATTGCACTCCCTACACCCAAGCCCAGGTCATTTATATATAACAAGAACTGCTGCAAGCCTCACACCCACATCTCACAGCTTGCACACACTGCCAGCTGTTCAACCATGACAGGATCATCAGCCAAACCTCAGCTGTGGCTCAGTGGGTGGCACTCTCTAGGTGGGAGGGGCTAGGAGTGAGCCAGGTGTTACTGGTTGCCTGATTGCAGCTGGGAGTTGGAGGGAGTTTTGTAAAAAGTTGGTGGTGGGTTTTGGGGTTTGGTTTTCAGGTTTTAGGTCCTTTTTGGCCCACAGAAACAGCCAGATGTGTCCGGAGAGCCGGGCCCCTTGGAGGACAATGTTCCCGAGAGGAATTTAATTAGGGAAGAAACTGTGGTGGGAAAGGGAAAAAAAAGGCCCAAAGATTTCGGCCGGGACTCCAGGAGGTTTGGTGAAGAAAACACGGTGGTGATGCAGTGTGAGGATAAGAAGATTCGAGCTTGGGATATTATCCAGGCGGTTCATGAGGACTGTGGCGAGGGAAGCTGCTTTGCCTGCCGACCAAAGCCAAATGTGGGATTCGAGGTGACGGTCAGTGGTCGTGAGGAGGTGGAAAGACTGTTACTCAGTCTGAAAGTTGGTGAGAAATTCTTGGAGGTGACTCTGCTATATTCAGAGGAGGTGGTGGTTTCATTTTTAAACTTGTCAGTTTACATCGAGGACGAAGTGCTGAGCAAGAAGTTGGAGTCGTGGGACATTAAAATCTGTTCTGCAATAAAAAGAGGGTATTATCCGGGAACACGGGTAGCAGACGGAACCCGGTATGTAAAGGTGCGGTTCCCAGAGGGGGTGAGGTCATTGCCGTACAGTATGAAGTTCGAGACAGTGGAAGGAGTGCAGTACTTTCGTGTGCTGCATGATAACCAAGTAAAGGGGTGCTATTATTGTCTTGGACATGACCATCTCATAAGAAACTGTCCAGACCTGTATTGTTACAATTGCGGTGAGTCGGGACACATTGCTCAGAGCAGCAAGGCGGAGAGCTGTGGAGTGTGTCGCAAAGGCTCCACCTGCTTTGAGTGTGTGGCAGAAGGGAGCGATATGAGTGATGAGGAGATGGGAGAAGGAGCAGGAGATGAGAGTGGAATGGCTGGAGGAGCGGTGCAGTCGGAGGACACAGCCGGTAAAATTAAGGAGAAAGGAGCACAGGAAGAGGCAGAGGATGGCAGAGCGGAGAACGGGATGGAGATGGTGGAAAACACGCCGAGTGCTGTGGAGGAGAACAAAGACAGCAGCGGGCAGCGAGGGTCGAGTGCAGACTCGAGCCTCAGTGCGGTTCGGTTCCCCCTGGGGAGAGTGGTGTCTACGGGGGGAGAGGTGGCGGGAGCGGGGTGTGTGGTGGATGTGGGTGCTCTGGGGAGAGGTGGGGAGTCAGATGTCTTGGTGAGCAGGAGGGGGCATGACGGGGAGAGGGTGCAAGAGACAGGAGCCTTAAAGGGACAGCAGGATGGGATCGGCGAGATAGAGACTTCAGAAGGGAACAATTTAGGTGCGCCATTGTCCCATGGAGAGAGGGAACAGGGTGCAAGGGTCAGAGGTGGAGATGTGGTCGAAGGGAGCGGCACAGTGGGAGAAACTGCGATAGCAGGAAGACTCTCTGTGGGAGATGAAGTATCTGACGGGGAGCAGGATTATGTATCGGACGGGGAGCAGGCACAGGGGGTTGCAGAAGAGCTTGAGTGTGAGGTATTAGAGGGGGACAGAGACATGGAAGTCAGGGGTGGGGTGGCATCATGTGGAAAGGGAAAGGTTAGTGAGGGGCAGAAGGAGGGAGAAAGGGCAGCTCCTGGGCCCAAACTTAATGCAAGGAAGAGGCTGAACCAGCAGGGAGGGGTCAAACAGGAGGTGAAAAAGAGCCGGAGGCTGCAGGAAAAAGCAACAGCTGCCTGAAAAGTTGAGAAGGAGCATGAGAGGAGGGAAGAGCCAGAGATTAAATGATGGGGAGATTATTGGGCATACTTCCCTTCTTTGGAGCCATGATTACATTGGTCTCGATTAATGTGAACGGACTGAGGGGTGAGAAGAAATTGCAGCAGTTGTTGCAGGGTTTTAAAGGTTCAGACTTGTTGTGTCTGCAAGAAACCTTTTGGGATGAGGATATTCTAGAAAGAGTTCAGAAGGTTTGGAAGGGAGAGGTGTTTGCAAGTTGTGCAAACAATAACCGTAGAGGGGTGGCTGTTTTGGTGAGTCCGTCCATAGAAGAGAACGTTGCCTTGGTGGACAAGGACACAGGGGAGATTTTTACGGCTAAGGGTAAAAATGGAGGGATTTAATTGCGATCTCTTTAATATCTATGCACCGAACGACCATTGCAAGCGTCGCGAGTTTTTTGGGGGGTTATTCGCTGAAGCGGCAGAGGTGGAAAATCCTTGTATAGTGGGGGATTTTAATGTATTTTTATCTTGGATGGACATTTCAGCCCAGATGACCTTTAAGGATGATAACTCCAGAGGGTCGATTGTAAAAATGATGGCAAATTTAAATTTGAGATACTTATGGAGGGACCGGAACCCCATAAAAAGGGAGTTCTCCAGAACAGGTTGGGTGGGTGATGTTTTAAAACAGAGCCGAATAGATTTTGTGTTAATGCGGGAAGGGTTAAGTTCAGAGGTGATGGAGATTTATTCTAAAAAAGTATTTTTTAGTGATCACTCGGCTTTGGTTCTTAGAATTAGGAACAGCAGAGTTAAGATCGGTTCAGGGGTGTGGATTTTAAACAATCAATACCTGAAAGAAATTGCTTATAAAGAAGGGATTATAAATACAATAAAGAATGCTCAGAAGGAACCTTTGTTCTTGAAAGAAAGAAGAGTTTGGTGGGACAATTTCAAATAGGAGGTAAAAGTTTTTTTGGTACGTTATGGGAAAAAGAGGGCGGCAGCTAACCGGCATCGAGAAGAGAATATAAAGAAAAGGTTTACGGATGTCTGTAAAGCAGTTGACGGAGGGGATAAGGGAGCTGAGACTAAGTTCCGGGTGCTAAAGGAAGAGTGGGAATTATTGCAAGCTGAAAAATGCAAGGGGGCCATTCTCCGTGCAAAGGCTAGAGATGCATTGGCGGGCGAAAGATGCACTAGATATTTTCTAGAGCAAGAGAAGCTGCGACAGAGATTATCGTTAATTGAAGAGTTGAAGGTTGGGGAGAAGATTATTCATGAAAGTGGGGAAATTTTAGAGGCGGCTAGCAGCTTTTATCAAGAGTTATATACTAAAGAAGACATTTCCAATTTGGCGATGGGGAAGGTTACTGCTTTTATTGAGGAGGGTTTAAAGGAGGATGAGAGAAGCATGTGTGACAAAGAAGTAGGATTAGCGGAAATAAAAGTAGCAATAAGTGGAATGAAGGGGGGGGAAAGCCCAGGGTCCGATGGACTAAGTGCAGAATTTTATAAAGAATTTTTTGAGATTTTAAGTCCATTGCTCTTAGAAGTTTTTAAGGAAACTAAAATTGAGGGAAGCCTGGCCCCATCTATGAGGAGAGGGATCATAAGCTTAGCTTATCAAAATAAAGGGGATAGACGGGATCTGAAGAATTGGAGGCCCATCACATTATTAAATGTGGATTATAAGATCTTGGCGAGGGTTATGGCAAATCGTTTGAAGGAGGTGTTACCGCAGATAGTTTGGCCCTCTCAGTCCTATGGAGTCATAGGCCGGGACATCGCAGACTCTGTGGTCTCAATCCAAGATGCGATAGAGCTCATGGAAGAGAGTTGGAGGGAGGCTCATGTATTAAAGATTGATCAAGAGAAAGCCTTTGAAAGGGTCTCTCATGAGTTTTTATTGAAGGTTTTGGAAGCATTTGGTTTCAAGGAAAATTTCATTCAGTGGATAAGGATTTTTTATTCAAACATATTTAGCTGCGTTAAATGTAATGGTTTTTTATCCAAGTATTTTCTGATACAGAGATCAGTGAGACAGGGTTGTCCCCTGCCTCCATTGTCGTACACATTGGTAGCAGAACCATTAGGTTACATGATGCGAAAGAAAAAAGGTGTAGTTGGGATTGTGGTCCTCAGTTCTGGGCTGGTGTCGGTGATACACCAATGTGCAGATGACACAACCTTAACATTGAGAAATGGGAAGTCAGTGAGGAAGCTATGGATGTAGTGGAGGAATATTGTAGAGCTTCAGGAGCCAGAGTGAATTATAGTAAGTCCCAATGCCTGGCTGCAGGGAGGGGTAGGGGGGAATGGTTGGGGGAATGTCCCTTTAAGGTGGTGGAGGTTTTGGAAGTTCTGGGGGTACATATGGGGTGCAAGAAAGACAGGGATGAAGTGGATCGATTAAATTGGGAACCGAAGGTTATGAAAATTAAAAAGATTTTGGGAAGATGGGAAAGAAGGTGGTTGAAAGTGCAAGGAAGAGCGACAGTGGTGTCTGCCCTCCTGCTATCTAAGCTATGGTACTTACTGACGGTGGAGGACATTCCTGAGTGGGCAGAACAGTCCATCCAAAAGGCTTGTGTGAGGTTTTTATGGGAAGGGAAACCAGCCTTGGTGGCTTACAATACCATCATTGGACGGAGAAATCAGGGAGGACTCAATTTCCCAGATATTGATTTGAAGAAGAAATCCTTTAGAATCAAATGGGTGAAGAGATTTCTTCAGAAGTCAAATACAAGTTTTTGGAAGAGTTGTTTTGAGCATTTTTTAAAACGAAGTGGGATAGGAGGGCAGGAGATATTGTATGTGGAATACAATAATATGTTTTTGAAATCGATTAAACTTCTCCCTAGGTTTTATAAGGGGGTTGTAGAGACTTGGGCCCAATTTTTAAAGAGTGTGCAGTTTATGCCCAAGGGGGCTGAGGAATTTTTAGAACAGCCCTTATTTTTGAACAGGTGGGCCAACATCGAAGGAGAGGTTTTATTTAATCAAGCTTTTATAAAAGCTGGGATTATATCTGTGAAAGATGTATTATACGAGGTAATTCCAGGTTGGTTGCCGGAAGCGATAGTGAGGGACATGGTGTGGGAGGAGGATCAGGAGGTAGAAGGAAAAGCAATAGGAATTATGTATGAGAAGATTGTGAGGGCAATGCCACAGGATTGGATGAAAGAAATAAATGCGGAAATCTCCAAAGGAAGTAAAATGCGTCCTGCTTTTCCAAGCTTTGTACTGGAGAAAGGGGGAGAGTTGGTCCAATTTGACAACTGTAATACTCGAGATTTCTATGAGGTATTCAGAGAATGGAGATTCAAGACACCTGCTGGTCAGGAGTTTTGGCAGAGTATATACCCACAGCTGGACTTCAACAGGATTTGGAAGGGAGTGTGGGCGAATTTTAAATGCCTAGAATGGATTGAACTGGATTTCAAATTGGCTCACAACCGGATTTTTACCATGATGGTCTTGTGCAAGATTGGACGAGTGGAGTCGGCAACTTGCCCAGTGTGTGGGACACGGGATGAGACTCTGTCCCATTTACTGGTGTTATGTCCGCAATCAAACGTTGCATCATGTTGGGTCCACAAGTGTGCGAATGGAGTTAGCCACCACGTCCATACTGGAGAGGATGGGCTCCAAGCTCTGTGCAAAGCCATGTGAAAAGTTGGTGCCGGGCTCCTCCATACTCCTTGACATTGATGGCAGTCTTTCTGGCCAGCCTGCCAATGCACCAAACGTTTTGTTGTGTATACCCTTCACCGACTTTCCATAGGCTGACCCATCGAAGTGCTCATCTGCGTCCTCTGCAGTGGAACCCGTGTGCCAATGTTCCCCATCATTTTTTTGGACTGCACAGTCCCTTTAATGGGCTGAGCGGCCCATTCAAATGCCGCGCAGCTTAAAGAGAGCATTGCCGTGTGCAACCTCTCCCTCCAGCGAGCTGGTACCTGTGCTATCCTTCATTTGTTTTACCCACATATATTACAGTAGCGTCTACTCCACGGGGGTTAGAATATGGAGGCGCGCCTGTCTCCCTCCGGTTAACTCCTGCTGCCTCTGGTTGTCCATCACCTTATCCCGCGAGAGAGAAGGAAGTGTGTCAGTGAGCGAAAGAAAGAAAGACTTGCATTTATATACGTCCCAAAGCACTTTACAGCCAATGAAGAACTTTTGAACTGTACTCACTGTTTAATGTAGGAAACACAGCAGCCAAATTGTGCACAGCAAGCTCGCACAAACAGCAATGTGATAATAACCAGGTAATCTGTTTTATTGATGTTGATTGAAGGATAAATATTGACTAGGACGCTGGGGATAACTCAGCTACACTTTTTCAAAATAGTGCCATAGGACTATGGCCACCTGAGAGGGCAGACGGGGCCTCGATTTAACATCTCCTCCAAAAGTTAGCATCTCGGAGCGTCAGCCTAGATTTTTGTGCTCTAGTCTCTGGAGTGGGACTTGAACCCACAACTTTCTGACTCAGAGGCGAGAGTGCCACCCACTTTTTTTTAATAAATATACTTTATTGAACATTAAGAACATTTACAACATCTTGATCATTTCATTGTATGATACAAATCAATTCCGCCGCTCTGCAAAGCCATTCCGCCACCACACTTTAACATCAAAACCTGAAGTTTAATTTGTCACCTGTAACATACATTAATCGATTGTACTTTAAAAATTGGCTGTAAAATACTGTCCTTAAATTCCTTTCTGAATAAAACATCCACAGAGCCTTATAATGATCTGTTAGCTTATATTTAAAATACTCTTTTAGGTTGATTCTCCTCCCCTTAAAAAACAGAGCATTCCTTCTTTGCACAATCACGAATCGAGCCAAACTGAACATTAAATTAATTGCCGCTCCGCTAGACTCGGGCAGACTCTCCTGCAATCCCCATCTCAAAATTGAGTCCCACGGGATTCCCATTCTCGCTCTTCGGTCCCCACCCAGCAAAAAGCTTCACAAAACTGTCGAACATAGTCCTTAAAGTCATTTAACTGCGGACATAACACCAGTAAATGGGACAGAGTCTCATCCCGTGTCCCACACACTGGGCAAGTTGCCGCCTCCACTCGCCCAATCTTGCACAAGACAGTCATGGTAAAAATCCGGTTATGCGCCAATTTGAAATCCAGTTCAATCCACTCTGGACATTTAAAATTCGCCCACACTCCCTTCCAAATCCTGTTGAATTCCAGCTGTGGGTATATACTCTGCCAAAACTCCTGACCAGCAGGTGTCTTGAATCTCCATTCTCTAAATACCTCATAGAAATCTCGAGTATTACAGTTGTAAAATTGGACCAACTCTCCCCCTTTCTCCAGTACAAAGCTTGGAAAAGCAGGACGCATTTTACTTCCTTTGGAGATTTCCGCATTTATTTCTTCCATCCAATCCTGTGGCATTGCCCTCACAATCTTCTCATACATAATTCCTATTGCTTTTCCTTCTACCTCCTGATCCTCCTCCCACACCATGTCCCTCACTATCGCTTCCAGCAACCAACCTGGAATCACCTCGTATAATACATCCTTCACAGATATAATCCCAGCTTTTATAAAAGCTTGATTAAATAAAACCTCTCCTTCAATGTTGACCCACCTGTTCAAAAATAAAGGCTGTTCTAAAAATTCGTCAGCCCCCTTGGGCATAAACTGCACACTTTTTAAAAATTGGGCCCAAGTCTCTACAACCCCCTTATAAAACCTAGGGAGAAGTTTAATCGATTTCAAAAACATATTATTGTATTCCATACTAGCTGGAGTACCCGGCGTTGCCGAGGGAACTGAAGAACCCTCTGCCATGTTTATAAAACTGTTTATAAAACTGTTGGGAATGACGAACTCTTCCTAAGCACCCAGGAGGTGGTTCTTTAACTTTGTTTTTTGTTAATGGGGATCGCCAGTAGCCATATACTCCAGGTTTTACAGTTTTCCTTCTATGTGAATTTGGAGGTAGCAAGCAGAATTATAATTTTGCAATGTTATCATTGACATTAATGAGAGAGAGAGAGGGGGAAGGAGAGAGAGAGAGAGAGAGAGAGAGGGAAGGAGAGAGAGAGGGAAGGAGAGAGAGAAGGAGAGAGAGAGGGAAGGGGAGAGAGAGGGAAGGAGAGAGAGAGAGAGAGGGAAGGAGAGAGAGAGGGAAGGAGAGAGAGAGGGAAGGAGAGAGAGAGGGGGGAAGGAGAGAGAGAGGGAAGGAGAGAGAGAGGGAATGAGAGAGAGAGAGAGAGAGAGGGAAGGGGAGGAAGAGGGAAAGAGAGAGAGAGAGGGGGAAGGAGAGAGAGAGAGAGAGAGGGAAGGAGAGAGTGAGAGAGAGGGAAGGAGAGAGAGAGGGAAGGAGAGAGAGAGAGGGGGGAAGGAGAGAGAGGGGGGAAGGAGAGAGAGAGGGAAGGAGAGAGAGAGAGAGAGGGAAGGAGAGAGAGAGAGAGAGAGGGGGGGAGAGGAGGAAGGAGAGAGAGAGAGAGGGAAGGAGAGAGAGAGGGAAGGAGAGAGAGAGAGGGGGAAGGAGAGAGAGAGAGAGGGAAGGAGAGAGAGAGGGAAGGAGAGAGAGAGGGAAGGAGAGAGAGAGAGTGAAGGAGAGAGAGAGAGGGAAGGAGAGAGAGAGAGAGAGAGGGAAGGAGAGAGAGACAGAGAGGGAGAGGGAAGGAGAGAGAGAGAGAGGGAAGGAGAGAGAGAGAGAGAGGGAAGGGAGAGAGGAGAGGGAAGGAGAGAGAGAGAGGGGGGAAGGAGAGAGAGAGGGAAGGAGAGAGAGAGAGAGGGGGAAGGAGAGAGAGAGGGAAGGAGAGAGAGAGAGAGGGAAGGAGAGAGAGAGAGAGAGAGAGGGAAGGAGAGAGAGGGGGAAGGAGAGAGAGAGAGAGGGAGAAGGAGAGAGAGAGAGGGAAGGAGAGAGCGAGAAAGAGGGGAGAAGGAGAGAGAGAGAGAGAGAGGGAGGAGAAGGAAGAGAGAGGAGAGGAAGGAGAGAGAGAAAGAGGGAGAAGGGAGAGAGGTGAGAGGAGACGAGAGAGGGGAAGGAGAAGAGAGAAAGAGGGAGAAGGAGAGAGAGAGAGAGGGAGCGAAGGAGAGAGAGAGAGAGGGGGGAGGAGAGAGAGGAGGAGGAGGGAGAGGGGAGGGGAAGGTGAGAGAGAGAGGGAGAAGGAGAGAGAGAGGGGGGAAGGAGAGAGACGGGAAGGAGAGAGAGGGGGAAGAGAGAGAGAGAGAGAGGGAAGAGAGAGAGTGAAGAGGAGGAGAGATAGAGAAGAGAGGAAGACACCCCGGGGAAGGGGTTGGACTCTTAGCCCGGCCGCGGTGACCCGGAGCCCCTGTGCGCAGCCTAGCGCCTCAGGCCCGGCCCGACTCACCTCAGCTCAGCTCCCGCTCCGGCCCGCCGCCACCGCTCCCCCTCTCTCTCTCTCTCCTTCCCCCTCTCTCTCTCTCTCTTTCCCTCTCTGTCTCTCTCCTTCCCTCTCTCCTTCTCTCTCTCTCTCTCCTTCCCTCTCTCCTTCTCGCTCTCTCTCTCCTTCCCTCTCTCCCTCCTTCTCTCTCTCTCTCTCCTTCCCTCTCTCTCTCTCCTTCCCTCTCTCTCTCCTTCCCCCTCTCTCTCTCTCTCCTTCCCCCTCTCTCTCATTAATTCTCTCATTAAGGAGATAGAGAAGAGAGGAAGACACCCCGGGGAAGGGGTTGGATTCAGAGCCCGGCCGCGGTGAACCGGAGCCCCTGTGTGCGGCCTAGTGCCTCAGGCCTGGCCCGACTCACCGCAGCTCAGCTCCCGCTCCGGCCCGCCGCCGCCGCTCCCCCGCTCGCTGTCTCTCGGGCTCTCGGGCTGCGCGGTTCTCTCTGTCTCTGTCTCTGTATCTCTTTTCCCCGGTCCCGCACTCATGGCAGGCCGCAGGCTTAGGCCCCGCCCACACACGCCATGAAACGCCCCCCCGTGATGCATCATACCGCGGTTCCCCCGTAGGATTGGTCAACCATCACGTCACTCAACGCTAATGCGGCCCGTCGATTGGTCCATCCACGATTTTGTCCGTTTTTTGTAAACTGTCCGAACAATTTTTCTGTGACCAAAAAATAAACATTCCTATGACACTCCCCTAATCATAAGCTTTCTTTTGATGTAACATATGTCTAGGTACGCTCTATAACTTTTGAGTTTACCGCACACATACACACAGACAGACAGACTCATTTATTTATATATATAGATAATAATATCCCCTGCCCTCCTATCCCACTTTGTTTTAAAAAATGCTCAAAACAACTCTTCCAAAAACTTGTATTTGACTTCTGAAGAAATCTCTTCACCCATTTGATTCTAAAGGATTTTTTCTTCAAATCAATATCTGGGAAATTGAGTCCTCCCTGATTTCTCCGTCCAATGATGGTATTGTATGCCACCAAGGCTGGTTTCCCTTCCCATTAAAAACCTCACACAAGCCTCTCGGATGGACTGTTCCGCCCACTCAGGAATATCCTCCACCGTCAATAAGTACCATAGCTTAGATAGCAGGAGGGCAGACACCACTGTCGCTCTTCCTTGCACTTTCAACCACCTTCTTTCCCATCTTCCCAAAATCTTTTTAATTTTCATAACCTTCGGTTCCCAATTTAATCGATCCACTTCATCCCTGTCTTTCTTGCACCCCATAAGCACCCCTAGAACTTCCAAAACCTCCACCACCTTAAAGGGACATTCCCCCAACCATTCCCCCCTACCCCTCCCTGCAACCAGGCATTGGGACTTACTATAATTCACTCTGGCTCCTGAAGCTCTACAATATTCCTCCACTACATCCATAGCTTTCCTCACTGACTTCGCATTTCTCAATGTTAAGGTTGTGTCATCTGCATATTGGTGTATCACCGACACCAGCCCAGAACTGGGGACCACAATCCCAACTACCCCTTGTTTCTTTCGCATCATGTAACCTAATTTTAATTTTTAAATTTTTATTCATTGATGGGATGTGGGCGGCGCTGGCTAGGCCTGCATTTAGTGCCCATCCCTAATTGCCCTTGAGAAGGTGGTGGTGAGCCGCTTTCTTGAACCGCTGCAGTCCATATGGTGCAGGTACACCCACAATGCTGTTAGGAAGGGAGTTCCAGGATTTTGGCCCAGCGACAGTGAAGGAACGGCGATACAGGTCCAAGTCAGGATGGTGTGTGGCTTGGAGGGGTCCTTGTAGGTGGTGATGTTCCCATGCGTCTGCTGCCCTTGTCCTTCTAAGTGGTAGAGGTCGCGGGTTTGGAAGGTGTTGTTGAAGGAGCTTTGGTGAGTTGCTGCAGTGCATCTTGTAGATGGTACACACTGCAGCCACAGTGTGCCGGTGGTGGAGGGAGTGAATGTTGAAGGTGGTGGATGGAGTGCCAATCAAGCGGGCTGCTTTATCCTGAATGGTGTCAAGCTTCTTGAATGTTGTTGGAGCTGCACTCATCCAGGCAAGTGGAGAGTATTCCATCACACTCCTGACTTGTGCCTTGTAGATGGTGGAAAGGCTTTGGGGAGTCAGGAGGTGAGACACTCGCCGCAGAATTCCCAGCCTCTGGCCTGCTCTTGTAGCCACAGTATTTATATGGCTGGTCCAGTTCAGTTTCTGATCAATGGTAACCCCCAGGATGTTGATAGTGGGGGATTCAGCGATGGTAATGCCATTGAATGTCAAGGGGAGATGGTTAGAGTCTTACTTGTTGGAGATGGTCATTGCCTGGCACTTGTGTGGTGCGAATATTACTTGCCACTTGTCAGCCCAAGTCTGAATGTTGTCCAGGTCTTGCTGCATATGGACACGGACTGCGTCAGTATCTGACGAGTCTCGAATGGTGCTGAACAGTGTGCAATCATCAGCGAACATCCCCACTTCTGACCTTATGATGGAGGGAAGGTCATTGATGAAACAGCTGAAGAAGGTTGGGCCTAGGACACTGCCCTGAGGAACTCCTGCAGTGATGTCATGTGATTGAGATGAATGACCTCCAACAACCACAGCCAACTTCCTTTGTGCTAGGTATGATTCCAACCAATGGAGAGTTTTCCCCTTGAATCCCATTGACTTCAGTTTTGCTGGGGCTCCTTGATGCCACACTCGATCAAATGCTGCCTTGATGTCAAGGGCAGTCACTCTCACCTCACCTCTTGAGTTCAGCTCTTTTGTCCATGTTTGGACCAAGGCTGTAATGAGGTCAGGAGCTGAGTGGCCCTGGCGGAACCCAAACTGGGCATCAGTTAGCAGGTTATTGCTGAGTAAGTGCCGCTTGATAGGATTGTCAACGACACCTTCCATCACTTTGCTGATGATTGAGAGTAGACTGATGGGCCGGTAATTGGCCGGGTCGGATTTGTCCTGCTTTTTGTAGACAGGACATATTAGGGCAATTTTTCACATTGCCGGGTAGATGCCAGTGTTGTAGCTGTACTGGAACAGCTTGGCTAGGGGCGCAGCTAGTTCTGGAGCACAAGTCTTCAGTACTATTGCCGGAATGTTGGGGGAGGCCGTGGCGTAGTGGTTATGTCACTAGACTAGTAAGCCAGAGGCTCGGTCAAATGCTCTGAAGATATGGGTTCAAATCCCACCACGGCAGCTGGTGGAATTTAAATTCAATTCAAATTAATTCTGGAATTAAATGTTAGTCTTAGTAATGGCGACCATGATACCATTGTTGATTGTTGCAGAAACCCATCTGGCTCACTAATGTCCTTTAGGGAAGGAAATCTGCTGGTCTGGCCTACATGTGACTCCGGACCCACAGCAATGTGGTTGACTCTTAATGCCCTCTGAAATGGCCTAGCAAGCCACTCAGTTGTAAACAACCGCTACGAAAAACAAGAAGAATAAAACCGGACGGACCACTCGACAACGACAATGGCAAACCCAGCCCTGTCGACCCTGCAAAGTCCTCCTTACCAACATCTGGGGGCTTGTGCCAAAATTGGGAGAGCTGTCCCACAGACTAGTCAAGCAACAGCCTGAAATAGTCATAATTACCGAATCATACCTTACAACCAATGTCCCAGACACTGCTATCACCATCCCTGGGTATGTCCTGTCCCACCGGCAGGACAGACCCACCAGAGGTGGTGGCACCGTGGTATACAGTCGGGAGGGAGTAGCCCTGGGAGTCCTCAACATTGACTCAGGACCCCATGAGGTCTCATGGCATCAAGTCAAACATGGGCAAGGAAACCTCCTGCTAATTACCACCTACCGCCCTCCCTCAGCTGATGAATCAGTACTCCTTCATGTTGAACACCAATTGGAAGAAGCACTGAGAGTAGCAAGGGCACAAAATGTCCTCTGGGTGGGGGACTTCAATGTCCATCACCAAGAGTGGCTGGGTAGCACCACAACTGGCCGAGTCCTAAAGGACATAGCTGCCAGACTGGGTCTGCGACAGGTGGTGAGGGAACCAACAAGAGGGAAAAACCTACTTGATCTCGTCCTCACCAATCTACCTGTTGCAGATGCATCTGTCCATGACAGCATTGGTGGAAGTGACCACCGCACAGTCCTTGTGGAGACGAAGTCCCGTCTTCATGTTGAGGATACCCTCCACCGTGTTGTGTGGCACTACCACCGTGCTAAATGGGACAGATTTCGAACAGATCTGGCAACTCAAAACTGGGCATCCATGAGGCACTGTGGGCCATCAGCAGCAGCTGAATTGTATTCAACCTAATGGTTCTGCTAACAATGGGGACAGGGGACAACCCTGTCTCACTGATCTCTGTATTGGAAAATACTTGGATAAAAAACCATTACATTTAACACAGCTAAATATGTTTGAATAAAAAATCCTTATCCACTGAATGAAATTTTCCTTGAATCCAAATGCTTCCAAAACCTTCAATAAAAACTCATGAGAGACCCTATCAAAGGCTTCCTCTTGATCTATCTTTAATACATAAGCCTCCCTCCCACTCTCTTCCATGAGCTCTATCGCATCTCGGATTGAGACCACAGAGTCTGCGATGTCCCGGCCTATGACTCCATAGGACTGAGAGGGCCAAACTATCTGCGGTAACACCTCCTTCAAACGATTTGCCATAACCCTCGCCAAGATCTTATAATCCACATTTAATAATGTGATGGGCCTCCAATTCTTCAAATCCCGTCTATCCCCTTTATTTTTATAAGCTAAGCTTATGATCCCTCTCCTCATAGATGGGGCCAGGCTTCCCTCAATTTTAATTTCCTGAAAAACTTCTAAGAGCAATGGACTTAAAGTCTCGCAAAATTCTTTATAAAATTCTGCACTTAGTCCATCGGACCCTGGGCTTTTCCCCCCCTTCATTCCGCTTATTGCTACTTTTATTTCCGCTAATCCTACTTCTTTGTCACACATGCTTCTCTCATCCTCCTTTAAACCCTCTTCAATAAAAACAGTAACCTTCCCCATCGCCAAATTGGAAATGTTTCTTTAGTATATAACTCTTGATAAAAGCTGCTAGCCGCCTCTAAAATCTCCCCACTTTCATGAATGATCTTCTCCCCAACCTTCAACTCTTCAATTAACGATAATCTCTGTCGCAGCTTTTCTTGCTCTAGAAAATATCAAGTGCATCTTTCGCCCTCCAATGCATCTCTAGCCTTTGCACGGAGAATGGCCCCCTTGCATTTTACAGCCTGCAATAATTCCCACTCTTTCTTTAGCACCCGGAACTTAGTCTCAGCTCCCTTTTCCCCTCCGTCAACTGCTTTACAGACATCCGTAAACCTTTTCTTTATATTCTCTTCTCGACGCTGGTTAGCTGCCGCCCTCTTTTTCCCATAACGTACCGAAAAAACTTTTACCTCATATTTGAAATTATCCCACCAAACTCTTCTTTCTTTCAAGAACAAAGGTTCCTTCCGAGCATTCTTTATTATATTTATAATCCCTTCTTTACAAGCAATTTCTTTCAGGTATTGATTGTTTAAAATCCACACCCCTGAACCGATCTTAACTCTGCTGTTCCTAATTCTAAGAACCAAAGCCGAGTGATCACTTCCATGTCTCTGTCCCCCTCTAATTCCTCACACTCAAGCTCTTCTGCAACCCCCTGTGCCTGCTCCCCGTCCGATACATAATCCTGCTCCCCGTCAGATACTTCATCTCCCACAGAGAGTCTTCCTGCTATCGCAGTTTCTCCCACTGTGCCGCTCCCTTCGACCACATCTCCACCTCTGACCCTTGCACCCTGTTCCCTCTCTCCATGGGACAATGGCGCACCTAAATTGTTCCCTTCTGACGTCTCTATCTCGCCGATCCCATCCTGCTGTCCCTTTAAGGCTCCCGCCACTTGCTCCCTCTCCCCGTCCTGCCCCCTCCCGCTCACCAAGATATCCGACTCCCCGCCTCTCCCCGGAGCACCCACATCCACCACACACCCCGCTCCCAGCTCCTCTCCCCCCGCAGACACCAGACTCCCCAGGGGGAGCTGAACCGCACTAAGGCTCGACCCTCGCTGCCCGCTGCTGTCTTTGTTCCCCTCCACAGCACTCGGCGTGTTTTCCTCCATCTCCATCCCGTTCTCCGCTCCGCCATCCTCTGCCCCTTCCTGTGCTCCTTTCTCCTTAATTTTTACCGGCTGTGTCCTCCGACTGCACCGCTCCTCCGGCCGTTCCACTCTCATCTCCTTCTCCTGCTCCCATCTCCTCATCACTCATATCGCTCCCTTCTGCCACACACTCACAGCGGGTGGGGCCTTTGTGACACACCCCACAGCTCTCCGCCTTGCAGCTCCGAGCAATGTGTCCCGACTCACCGCAATTGTAACAATACAAATCTGGACAGTTTCTTACGAGATGGTCATGTCCCAGACAATAGTAGCACACCTTTACTTGGTTATCGTGCAGCACACAAAAGTACTGCACTCCTTCCAGTATCTCGAACTTCATACTGTACGGCAATGACCTCACCCCCTCTGGGAATCGCACCTTTACATACCGGGTTCCGTCTGCTACCAATGTTCCCGGATAGTAGCTCCCCTTTATTTCAGGACAGATTTTAATGTCCCACGACTCCAACTTTTTGCTCAGCATTTCGTCCTCAATGTACACTGGCAAGTTCAAAAATGAAACCACCACCTCCTCTGAATATAGCAGTCACCTCCAAGAATTTCTCACCAACTTTCAGACTGAGTAACAGTCTTTCCACCTCCTCACGGCCACTGACCGTCACCTCAAATCCCACATTCGGCTTTGGTCGGCAGGCAAAGCAGCTTCCCTCGCCACAGTCCTCATGAACCGCCTGGATTATATCCCAGGCTCGAATCTTCTTATCTTCACACTGCACCAACACCGTATTTTCTTTACCAAACCTCCTGAGGTCCCAGCCCAAATTTTTGGGCCTTTTTTTCCCCCTTCCAACCATAGTTTCTTCCCTAATTAAATTCCTCTCGGGAATATTGTCCCCTGAGCGGCCCGGCACTCCAGGCCCCTCAGCAGCCATCTGGCTGTTTTTTGTGGGCCAAAAAGGCCCTAAAACCTGAAAACAAAACCCCAAAACGCACCACCAACTTTTTACAAAACTCCTTCCAACTCCCAGCTGCAATCAGGCAACCAGTCACACCTGGCTCACTCCTAGCCCCTCCCACCTAGAGAGTGCCGCCCACTGAGCCACAGCTGAGTGTTGTGCAATGGGTTTGGCTGATGATCCTGTCATAGATAGTCATAGAGTCATAGAGTTATACAGCACAGAAAGAGGCCCTTCGGCCCATCGCGTCCGCGCCAGCCATCAGGCCCTGTCTAATCTAATCTCATTTTCCAGCATTTCATCCGTAGCCTTGTATGCTATGGCATTTCAAGTGCTCATCCAAATGCTTCTTGAATGTTGTGAGGGTTCCTGCCTCTACCACCCTTTCAGGCAGTGAGTTCCAGATTCCAACCACCCTCTGGGTGAAAAAGTTCTTCCTCAAATCCCCTCTAAACCTCCTGCCCCTTACCTTGAATCTATGCCCCCTTGTTATTGACCCCTCTACTAAGGGGAAAAGTTCCTTTCTATCCACCCTATCTATGCCCCTCATAATTTTGTACACCTCAATCAGGTCCCCCCTCAGCCTTCTCTGCTCCAAGGAAAACAACCCTAGCCTGTCCAGTCTTTCTTCATAGCTGAAGCGCTCCAGCCCAGGTAACATCCTGGTGAATCTCCTCTGCACCCTCTCCAAAGCAATCACATCCTTCCTATAGTGTGGCGACCAGAACTGCACACAGTATTCCAGCTGCGGCCTAACCAGCGTTTTGTACAGCTCCATCATAACCTCCCTGCTCTTATATTCTATGCCTCGGCTAATGAAGGCAAGTATCCCATGTGCCTTTTTAACCACCTTATCCACCTGTTCTGCTGCCTTCAGGGATCTATGTACATGCACACCAAGGTCCCTCTGATCCTCTGTCTTTCCTAGGGTCTTACCATTCATTGTGTATTCCCTTGCCTTGTTAGTCCCTCCAAAATGCATCACCTCACACTTTTCAGGGTTAAATTCCATTTGCCACTGTTCCGCCCATCTGACCAACCCATCTATATCGTCCTGCAGACTGAAGCTACCCTCCTCGCTATTTACCACCCCATCAATTTTTGTGTCATCTGCGAACTTACTGATCATACCAGTGTGTGCAAGCTGTGAGATGTGGGTGTGAGGCTTGCAGCAGTTCTTGTTATATATAAATGACCTGGACTTGGGTGTAGGGAGTGCAATTTTGAAGTTTGCGGGCGATCCAAAACTTGGCAACGTAGTAAATAGTGAACAAGATAGCAGCAGATTTCAGGAGGACACAGACAGACTGGTGAAATCGCAGACACATGGCAGATGAAATGTGGATAAGTGTGAAGTGATGCACTTTGGGAGAAACAGCATGGAGAGGCAGTATAATCTAAATGGGACTATTTTGAGGGGGTGCAAGAGCAGAGGGACCTGGGGGTGCATATTCCCAAATCCTTGAAGGTGGAAGGGCAAGTTGTTAAGGCAGTTAAGAAAGCGTATGGGATACTTTGCTTTGTAAATAGAGGCATTGAATACAAAAACAAGATAGTTATGCTAAACCTTTACTGGTTAGGCCTCAGCTGGAGTATTGTGTCCAGTTCTGGGCACCACACTTTAGGAAAGGTGTCAAGGCCCTGGAGAGGGTGCAGAGAGATTTACCAGGATGATACCAGGGATGAGGGACTTCAGTTATGTGGAGAGATTGGAGAAGCTGGGCTTGTTCTCCTTAGAGCAGAGAAGGTTCAGGGAGACCTAATAGAGGTATTCAAAATTATTGGGGGTTTTGATAGAGCAAGTAGGGAGAAACTGTTTCCTCTGGCAAGTGGGTCAATAACCAGAGGTCAGAGATAAGAACTAGAGGGGAAATGGGGAGACAATTCTTCACACAGAGGGTTGTTATGATCTGGAACGCACTTGCTGAAAGTGTGGTGGAATCAGATTCCATTGTAACTTTCAAAGGGCAATTGGACATGTACTTGAAGAGGAAAAATCTGCAGGGTTATAGGGAAAACGCTGGGGAGTGGGATTAATTGGACAGCTCATTCACAGGCGTGACAGGCCGCATGGCCTCTTCTGTGCTGCAGGGTTCTAGGTTTCACATTTCCAGCATCGACAATTAGCTGCTTTTCACTTGGACATTTGAAGCATCAAATGCTGTAAACCTGCCCAAAGTCAAGGAATGGAGAGAAAATAAAATAAAAGTTGAACACAAGCTGAACCAACAGCTCAGCTCCCCAGAGTAGGTCCAAGCAATGGGGACCCACAACTCACATGTTAACCCCATACAGACCAAGGAAAGATCCACCATCGCTTCTCACTAAATGACTGAGGTTTACCCCCGCCTTTAAACGGTTAAATGGTTTTCAATCAGGGTCACCCTGTGCTGAGCTTGTCATTGCTCCGTACTTTATTCTTACACCTTCTGAACACCGTGGGGGAGAAATTCGGCTGCTTTGCGCCTCCTGTTAGCGCCTGGGGAAGGCGGTAACGGGGGCGCTGAGGGGTTGGCGACCGGGCGCGACGAATTCAGCAACGCCCGCGAACTTCCCTGCCAATCTAGCTCTGAGGTAGCGCCTCGCTCCTCGGCCTTTGCGCCTTAAGAGAAGTGTGTAGCGCCTGATTTAGCGCTCCAATCACCTCCAGGGGCAATAAAAGCCAAGTTTGCAGTTGGAGGCGATAATTAGAGCCAGGCGCTAATCTTTGCGCCCGGCCGATTATTGCGCCCCAAATGGGGCGATACTGAATTTCTCCCCCCAGGTATTTACTTACAGATATCAGTGAGATGGGTGTGCCTGCTTCTCACATCAATTCTGGGTACTCCACACCAACAGATGGTTACTAATAGCCAGTTAGTGCTGGATTGGCCGGATTGGATTTGTCCTGCTTTTTTTGTGGACAGGACATACCTGGGCAGTTTTCCACATTGTCGGGTAGATGCCAGTTTTGTAGCTGTACTGGAACAGCTTGGCTAGAGGCACTGCTAGTTCTGGAGCACAAGTCTTCAGCACGATAGCCGGGATGTTGTCTGGGCCCATAGCCTTTGCTGTATCCAGTGCGCTGAGCGGTTTCTTGCTATCACGTGGAGTGAATCGAATTGGCTGAAGACTGGCTTCTGTGATGGTGGGGACCTCAGGAGGAGGCCAAGGTGAATCATGGTTGCAAACGCTTCAGCCTTGTCTTTTGCACTCATGTGCTGGGCTGCGCCATCTTTGAGGATGGGGATATTCATGGAGCCTCCTCCTCCCGTTAGTTGTTTAATTGTCCACCACCATTCGTGACTGGATGTGGCAGGACTGCAGAGCTTTGATCTGATCCGTTGATTGTGGGATCACTTAGCCCTGTCTATAGCATGCTGCTTCCGCTGTTTAGCATGCTTGTAGTCCTGTGTTGCAGCTTCCCCAGGTTGGCACCTCACTTTTAGGTACGCCTGGTGCTGCTCCTGGCATGCTCTTCTACCCTCCTCATTGAACTAGGGTTAGTCCCTGGCTTGATGGTAATGGTAGAGTGAGGGATATGCTGGGCCATGAGGTTACAGATTGTGGTGGAATATAATTCTGCTGCTGCTGATGGCCTACAGCACCTCATCGATGCCCAGTTTTGAGCTGCTAAATCAGTTCTGAATCTATCCCAATTAGCACAGTGGTAGTGCCACACAACACAATGGAGGGTGTCAGGACAACATCTCCACAAGGACTGTGTGGTGGTACAAAAGTGTGGAAATGATGATGAACCTTTATAAAACACTGCTTCAGCCTCAACTGGAGTATTGTGTCCAGTTCTGGGCACCGCACTTTAAGAAGGATGCGAAGGCCTTAGAGAGGGTGCAGGAAAGATTTACGAGAATGGTTCCAGGGACGAGAGACTTCAGTTACGTGCATAGACTGGAGAAGCTGGGGTTGTTCTCCTCAGAGCAGAGAAGGTTGAGAGGAGATTTGATAGAGGTGTTCAAAATCATGAGGGGTCTAGACAGAGTAGATAGAGAGAAACTGTTCCCATTGGCAGAAGGGTCGAGAACCAGAGGACACAGATTTAAGGTGATTGGCAGAAGAACCAAAGGCAACATGAGAAAAACTATTATACGCAGCGAGTGGTTATGATCTGGAATACACTGCCTGATAGGGTGGTGGAGGCAGATTCAATCATGGCTTTCAAAAGGGAGTTGGATAAGTACCTGAAGGAGAAACATTTGCAGGGCTACGGGGAAAGGGCGGGGGAGTGGGGTAGCTGAAGTGCTCTTGCAGGGAGACGGAATGGGCTCGACGGGCCGAATGACCTCCTTACATACTGTAACCATTCTACGATTCAACCACATTGCTGTGGGTCTGGAGTCACATATAGGCCAGACCGGGTAAGGACGGCAGATTTCCTTCCCTGAAGGACATTAGTGAACCAGTTGGGTTTTTACAACAATCCAATACCTTCATGGTCACCGTTACTGATACCGGCTTTTTATTCCATCTTAATCGTTAAGATTTGCATTTTAATCAGTCAGTGGTTTAAATCAATCTGAACTTTTCCAATTCAGCAAGAGGTGAAAACCTGCTCCAAATGCTGAACAATCAGACATTTCCTGATTAAAAGATCTTTACTCCACAATAGTTTATTGTACATTGACTGTTTCCTGTTTATACCCTGAAGATATGGATTATATTTTTAGTAACAATTTTGCAAATAAAAATAAAGAAAATAAAGAAAAAGAAATTGCAGCGAGCTTTGCAGAAGTGTGGATGTGTTGCAGTTCCGTGCTCTTCCAACAGATGTCCTCGCCCTCTTTTGCCAACAAACTCCCAGTTCCACATTAAACAGAGTTACAGCGTATGAGTAATTTGCGACGTGACGTGTGGTGAGTGCTCGGGAGGAACAGGTGACTTTGGACCTGTGGTTCCCAAAGCTCTCCACCACTGGGGGTTTTCCTCACCTCGTGTCTGGGTCTGTTGTAGACCAGAGATTGATGGCTGTGATTAGTCAACAACTCCATTATCTACCGGGATGGTAGAAGGTGAACTGGATGGACCTCAGTCTTTCTTGTTCCTGTACAGAAGAAGAGAGGAACATTCAGAGGACCACTGGCCAAGTCGTTTCAATAAAATAGAGAAATGAAGAAAGATCGTGACAGAACGGCAGCGGTTCAAAGATCCTGGGGACGCTTTGACGGACATGGTTGATTATGTTTGTGTGGTAAAGCAGCATTTTGAATCCTGTGAATGGCTGATCACGTAATGTCGTTGTGAGAGATATGTTTTTGATGCCTTTTCTTCTGTTATATCTTCAAAGGATTGTGAACTGGCCTTCTCCCAGTCAGTAATCAGTCTGAAGCCATTGGAGCTCAGGCCAAGTCCGAGACTCCCTGGAAAACAGCCTTGTTAGGGACTATGTTTCAACCGACTGTTTTATATCGCGTGTTTGTGTAAGTGAAACACTTTTGTTGTTTCTGGTGTTCTGACAAGAATGGTACCAGGGCTGAGGGACTTCAGTTATGCGGAGAGGCTGGAGAAACTGGGATGGTTCTCCTTAGAGCAGAGAAGGTTTTAAGAGCAGAGATTATTAGAGATGTTGAAAATCATGAAGAGTTTTGATAGAATAAATAAGGAGAATCGGTAACCAGAGGACACCGATTTATGATCATTGGTAAAGAACCAGAGGTGAGTTATGGAGAATTGTTTTACGCAGCGAGTTGTTGTGATCTGGAATGCGCTGCCTGAAAGGGCGGTGGAAGAAGATTCAATCGTAACTTTCAAAAGAGAATCGGATAAATACTTGAAGGAGGGAAATTTGCAGGGCTCTGGGGAAAGAGCAGTGAGTGGGACTAATTGGAGAGCTCCACCAAAGAGCTGGCACAGGCACGATGGACGAATGGCCTCCTTCTGTGCTGTATCATTCTATGATTTTATGAATCGTAAAGTCTTTAAATACTGTAAATCTACTGTTTGTTTAAATGCTATTAATTTATCTGCTTACTGTTGAATAAATCGGGCTAGTTGTTTATGGCCTGAGCCACAGTCTAATAAACTGCCTTCAAAGTTGAGGAATCCACGTGGCAGCTACATTTACCTGAACATTGAACATTGGGCAGGTAAGTGCCCACTCCAGGTTGTAGGGCGCGAGTGTTTGCTTACAGGGGTGGTCGGTGCTGCGAAACTCATAGAAAGTGCAAAAACCCCAAAAACCCCAAAATCTTGTACAAAAACCCCAGAATGTAAGAACAGTGATTGATGGAGTCAACAAGTGCAATGAATTGAAGTTTGCCGACGATATAGAGAGATTTAGGTGTCCTCGTACAGGAAACAGAGAGTTAGCATGCAGGGACAGCAAGGAATTAGGAAGGCAAATGGCATGTTGACCTTTATTACAAGGGGTTAGGAGTACAAGAGTAAGGAAGTCTTACTACAATTGTACAGGGCTTTGGTGAGACCACACCTGGAGTACTGTGCACAGTTTTGGTCTCCTTATCTGAGGAAGGACATATTTGCTTTAGAGGTGGTGCAACAAAGGTTCACTAGATTGATCCCTGGGATGAGTCGATCGGGCCTATACTCTCTGGAGTTTAGAAGAATAAGACGTGATCTCGTTGAAACATATATGATTCTGAGGGGGATTGACAGGGTAGATGCTGAGAGGGTGTTTCCCCTGGCTGGAGAGTCTAGAACTAGGGATATAGTCTCAGGATAAGGGGTCAGCCGTTTTAGACTGAGATGAGGAAGAATTTCTTCACTCAGAGAGTTGTGAAATTTTGGAATTCTCTGCCTCAAAGGGCTGTGGATGCTCAGTCGTTGAGTAGATTCAAGGCTGAGATCGATAGATTTTTGGATTCTAAGGGAATCAAGGGATATGGAGACCGGGCGGGAAAGTGGAGTTGAGGTCGAAGATCAGCCATGAACTTATTGAATGGCGGAGCAGGCTCGAGGGGCCGAATGGCCGACTCCTGCTCCTAATTATTATGTTCTTTTGTTCTTAACAAGCTGAGCAAGGTATAACTTAGAGACCAACTTTCCCAGCGTTTTGAGCCCAAACAAACAAAGAGTTGGTTCATGTTTCATGTTTACTTAATACAATCAACCCAACAGGTCAGAGATCAATGGGCCTTCGAGCCCTGACTCCTGACTGGTTGGACAGAGGTCAGAACAACAACCCCTTGATCCATGTTTAGGAAGGACGATTTGGAGATAATTTTTGAAAGCCCTGTTGATGTTCCCCAAAAAGCCCAAAGCTCATGGATCATGGATAAGCATTCTGAAACCTGTGAGATGAAGAGGACATTATTTGCCCAGTTAGAAAGCAGACTGGAAGGAGCTGGTGATTGTCCAGTGAGAAGAAACTATCTACTTTCAGATAAACTCATGTTGTGATGGTGTCAGAGTGGATCTCCCACTCATGGAGTGGCTGAGACCAGTCCTGGCATTGTTCACCGGGCCTCGAGGTTAAATGGACTGTGGATTAAGCGGCAATGTGTGTTATGACGAAAGGACCAGGATCAGATCTTCACACTTTTTAAATTGTAGATGAGCAGTGTTGTCCAGTCAGCTAACTTTTAATCTTAACCTCTAACCCCAACTCCTAGCCTCTAATCTTAACCTCTAACCCCAACTCCTAGCCTCTAATCTTAACCTCTAACCCCAACTCCTAGCCTCTAATCTTAACCTCTAACCCCAACTCCTAGCCTCTAATCTTAACCTCTAACCCCAACTCCTAGCCTCTAATCTTAACCCCTAACCCCAACTCCTAGCCTCTAATCTTAACCTCTAACCCCAACTCCTAGCCTCTAATCTTAACCTCTAACCCCAACTCCTAGCCTCTAATCTTAACCCCTAACCCCAACTCCTAGCCTCTAATCTTAACCCAACTCCTAACTCAGAAAAAGAGCACGTATGACAGATGTCAGGTTGCAAATACATCTGAGAATCAGGCTATATATAGAGGAGAAGTGAAAAAGAAAGTAAGAGGGGCAAAGAGAGGGTATGAGAATAGAATGGCAGACAACATAAAAGGTAATTTAAAAGTCTTCTACAGGCATATAAATAGCAAAAGGTTAGTAAGTGGAGGGGTGGGCCGATTAGGGACCAAAAAGGAGACCTACACATGGAGGCAGAGGGTATGGCTGAGGTACTAAATGAGTACTTTGCATCTGTCTTCACCAAGGAAGAGGATGCTGCCATAGACACAGTGAAGGAGGAGGTAGTGGAGACACTTGATAGGATAAAAATTGATAAAGAAGAGCTATTAGAAAGGCTGGCTGTACTTAAAGTAGATAAATCACCAGGAGCGGATGGGATGCATCCTAGGATGCTGAGGGAATTGAGGGGGGAAATCGCGGAGGTACTGGCCATAATATTCCAATCCTCCATAGATACGGATGGGCAGACACGTGGCAGATAAAATTTAATGCAGAAAAGTGTGAAGTGATACATTTTGGTAGAAAGAATGAAGAGAGGACATATAAACTAAATGGTACAATCCTAAAGGGGGTGCATGAACAGAGAGACCTCGGGGTGTATGTGTGCACAAATCGGTGAAGGTGGCAGGGCAGGTTGAGAAAGCAGTTAAAAAAGTTTACGGGATCCTGGGCTTCATAAATAGAGGCACAGGGCTGGATTTTATGAATGGAGAGGTGTTGGAGGCGGGACTGCTGCTTGCCTGGTTTCAGTCCCGCCTCCATCAGCCTCTGGCCAATCAGCAGGATCTTCCCCTGATTGACCTTGTTAAGCCTGCCCGGCGGGCTCAGCAGGCCAATTAGTAGGAAGTCAGTGACAGAGCGCGTCAACGTATGATGTGTCATCTATCAAGAACTTTTGAAAGAAGAAATATCATCGTTTGACAGCTCTGTGAAGCTGTCAAATCACTGACATTCTGTGTAGTTTGATGAGGCCTTGTGTTCAGGACTCATCAAACCTTTCTACTTTGTAGAAATCAGATGACTGTTGGATTGGAGGATCCAACAGCCAGTCTGTGATCTCTACAATGGAGATGTCAGGACTCCAGCTCCACAGTGGCTGAAGGCTGTAGGCAGAAACAAAGGTAAGTTAACATTTTCTAACACTTTACACTCACCTCACATACTTACCACTCTACACTTGCACCCATCACTCACCTCTACATTGCACTTTCAGACCCCTCCGACCCCCGCAGACCTCCTACTCGGCTCCTACACCCTGGCGGGGTTCCCCCAGGTCAGGAAGCCCGCACTTCGGAACGAAAAATGGGGATAATCCTATTTTCTGCCTGTTAACTCCCAGTTAATAGGTTTTAATCCCTTCCCGCCTCCAAGGAGACAGGACCCAGGGCAGGACGGCTTCCCGCCTCCTGGCAAGAGGGCACGGAGGTGGGTTGGGGCGGGTTTGCCACCTGCCCGGGTTTGCCACCCGCCCCCAAATTCTGCAACTTTACCAGTAGTCCCGCCTCCAAACCCGCCTCCTCGGGGCTGAGAAAATCCAGCCCTAAGAGTCCAAATGTGTGGAAATGATGATGAACCTGTATTAAACACTGGCTCAGTCCCAACTGGAGTATTGTGTCCAATTCTGGGCACCACACTTTAGGAAGGATGTGAAGGCCCTAGAGAGGGTGCAGAAAAGATTTACAAGAACGGTTCCAGGGATGAGGGACTTCAGTTATGTGGATAGACTGGAGAAGCTGGGGTTGTTCTCCTTGGGGCAGAGAAGATTGAGAGGAGATTTGAGGTGTTCAAAATCATGAGGGGTCTGGACAGAGTAGATAGAGAGAAACTGTTCCCAATGGCGGGGGAGTCCAGAACCAGGGGTCACAGTCTAAGGATAAGGGGTAAGAAATTTAGGACAGAGATGAGGAATTTCTTCACCCAGAGAGTGGTGAACCTGTGGCATTCTCAACCACAAAAGGCAGTTGAGGCCAATTCATTAAATATATTCAAGAAAGAGTTAGATATATTTCTTAAGGCTAAAGGGATCAAGGGATATGGGGAGAAGGCAGGGACAGGGTACTGAATTTGGATGGTCAGCCATGATCTTATTGAATGGCGGAGCAGGCTCAAGGGGCCGAACGGCCAATTCCTGCTCCTATCTTCTATGTTTACCTGTCACCAGCATATCACCAAACTATCGATAGCTGTGATCTCACTTTATACTCTACTGCAGGCGAAGGGAGACGGAGCAGGAGTAACCAACACTGGTCTCCCCACCACATGGAGTAGAGGGAGCCCCCACCATCTCCCAGTCCAAAAATTATTTTACAACAACAGTCGCTTATACCAACAAAAAAATGCAGCTTCCGCTTGGGTCCCTCAGGCCTCGCCTCTTTTACATCAAAGCGACTACGTACTGATACACGGGCCTTAACGTATTGATGTGAAATGTTGCCTGTTACCAAGGCTTTGCCTGGATTTTTATCGGAGCACAAACTCAATAAGGACATATCTCTCCTTTCTTTTTTTGTTTTATTTTATTTTAAAATGGAACATTTTACAGTAAATCACATTTACAGAGCTCATTCAGCTCTTTGTACAAAGTCACAAGCCCTCATGCCTACAAGGCAGGGGTCACAGTCTCTACAAGCTTCTTGGTCGTCTTCACTTGTTGATCCAGATAGCGGGTCTCCAGGAATTCCCACAGATGAGGGTCGGCGCTCCCAGTGGAGGGTTGTGCAGATCCGGCAGACTCTGGTTGACAATCTTCTCCTTCTGTGGGGCTCTCTGCACCGCCGAGCGGAGCCTCCCGCTCTCCCGACCGAACATGTGGACTGTAAAATAAAGCTTAGAAAACACGAGATTAATATTTTAAACTGATCAATTTGTGGTTGCACGTTGAATTTGTTTCCTTATTTGCATATATTCAGCCATTGGCCCCCACATCGCAGACCCAGGGGTTTACACCAAGCTACTGATTGGCTCACCACAATGGCAATCACATTAGAACCCCGCCTTTGCATTTTGTTTATTGGTTGTTGTTACTGCCACTCAACCCTATCTGAGGCATGTGATTGGGGAAGCCGTGTGGTGGGCGGGTCTCCTGGTTGTGTGTCGCCTCCCACAGTCTCCTTCTTTCCTATGGTAGTAGGAAAGCAAATCAAATGTCAATATCTAAGTCAGATATCCAGGCCAAAGCTTCCGTTGTAACAGCGTGGATATCTTGTAGGCTGCCTGTGAATTTCCTCTGAGGGCAGTGCTCAATGATGTGCTCCAGGGTCTGATCAGGAGCTCCACGGTCGCATGATGGGGATGCTTTAATCTTCCATCGATGGAGAAGGTGGCAGCATCTACCATGACCGGTTCTGAGGCGGTTGATGGTTGTCCACTGTTTGCGAGGAAGGTTTGATCCTTCAGGTTATATTGTGGTGTCCTCTATAAGGAATCCATTCCGTATGTCATAGAAGCATTGAAGATAGGGGCAGGAGTAGGCCATTCGGCCCCTCGAGCCTGCTCCGCCATTCAATGAGATCATGGCTGATCATCCGAATTCAATACCCTGTCCCTGCTTTCTCCCCATATCCCTTGATCCCTTTAGCCTTAAGAAATATATCCAACTCCTTCTTGAATATATTTAATGAATTGGCCTCAACTGCCTTCTGTGGTAGAGAATTCCACAGGTTCACCACTCTCTGGGTGAAGAAATTCCTCCTCATCTCTGTCCTAAATGGCTTACCCCTTATCCTTAGACTGTGACCCCTGGTTCTGGATTCCCCGGCCATCGGGAACATCCTTCCTGCATCTAGTCTGTCCAGTCCTGTCAGAATTTTATAGGTTTCAATGAGATCCCCTCTCATTCTTCAAAACTCCAACGAGTATAGGCCCAAATCGACCCAATCTCTCCTCATACGTCATTCCTGCCATCCCAGGTATCGGCCTGGTGAATCTTTGCTGCACTCCCTCTATGGCAAGAACATCCTTCCTCAGATAAGGTGACCAAAACTGCACACAATACTCAAGATGTGGTCTCACCAAGGCCCTGTACAACTGCAGCAAGACATCCTTGTTCCTCTCGCTACGAAAGCTAACATACCATTTGCCTTCTTAACCGCCTGCGGCACCTGCATACTTATCTTCAGCGACTGGTGCACAAGGACACCCAGGTCTCGTTGCACTTCCCCTTCTCCTAATCTATTGCCATTCAGATAATAATCTGCCTTCCTGTTTTTGACACCAAAGTGGATAACCTCGCATTTATCCACGTTATATTGCATCTGCCATGCTTCTGCCCAATCACCCAACCCGTCCAAATCATACTGGAGTTTCTCTGCATCCTCCTCACAGCACACACGCCCACCCAGCTTTGTGTCATCTGCAAACTTGGAGATATTACATCTAGTTCCCTCATCTGGATCATTAATATATATTGTGAATAGCTGGGGTCCAAGGACCGATCCCTGCGGTACCCCACTAGTCACTGCCCGCCACTCGGAAAAAGAGCCATTTATTCCAACTCTTTGCTTTCTGTCTGCCAACCAATTCTCTATCCAAGTCAATACCTTGCCCCCAGTCCCATGTGCCTTAACTTTACACGCTAATCTCTTATGCGGGACCTTATCGAAAGCCTTTTGAAAGTCCAAATACACCACATCCACTGATTCTCCCTTATCTATTCTACCAGTTACATCCTCAAAAAATTCCAGTAGATTAGTCAAGCATGATTTACCTTTTGTAAATCCATGTCGCAGTTCTTCCAAGCATTTCGCCATCGGTCGTCAAGGCCGAGGGGAGATCGCTGAAGGGCTTCGACGATGGTCCAAAATGGCCTTCTAGATTTGAGACGGGTTGGTGGTAGGTTAATCAAGTCGGCCTGGATCGGCATGTCTTTGCTGGTGTAGCGGTTGTAGTCATAGAATCATAGAAAAATTACGACACAGGAGGCCGGTCGGCCCATCGTTTCTGTGCCAGTTCTAAAAGAGCTATTCAACCTAATCCCATCTTCCAGCACTCGGCCCGTAGCCCTGTAGGTTACGGCTCTTCAACTGCACATCCAAGTACTTTTTAAATGTGATGATGGGTTTCTGCCTCTACCACCCTTTCAGGCAGTGAGTTCCAGACCCCCACCACCCTCTGGGTGAAAAAGCTTCTCCTCATCTTCCCTCTAATCCTTCTACCAATGACTTTAAATCTAGGCCCCCTGGTTCTTGACCTCTCTGCTAAGGGAAATAGGTCCTTCCTATCCACTCTGTTGTGTATGTACCTTTAAGAGAAGAACTGATTTTATACTGCAGTACCGGCAGTGACCACCCCTGTATAAAAGGCCCGAGCAGGCTTCTGTACTTCAGTCTGACGTTACCCTACCTCATTCTCAGCATTGCTGGCTGTGCAGCTGCCTCAGTCAGCAGGAGGAGAAGGAGCAGCCAAACCAGGAGAGTGGAGAGTGGAAAGTGGCGGTCTCCTGACCAGGAAGAGGAGGACAATGATAGGCCACCACCACCACCTCCACCATCATCATCACATCAACAGGGGTGCCTGGAGAGAGAGGACAGAGGAGGAGAAGGAGAAAGGAGGCCAGCAACAACATCAACCAGGGGAGAGGCCTTTCCTATCACTGCCTCCCCAAATTGGCCTCCACTTCAGGAGAGGGAGAGAGGGGAGAGAAACCACCATCAGCAGAAAACAACCAACTGTTTGGAAGGAGGGAAGGAGAACATCTTTCTGAACATCTACAGGTGGGTGTTATTTGGGGCACTCTCCCAAAGACTTTGTATTTTAGGTGGAGGGAGAAAAGAAGAAACAAGGCTGGATCATCAAGGGGTGTCTGTGTGTGTGTGTGGCTCTTGTTAAAAACTAGGCCACACACACCACTAATAAGCACCCCTTCTATTGCCTGACCTGGGACAGCTGGAGCTGCCTAGGTGAAGTCCAATTTCATTTATTACATCGTTAAGACCTGGTGTGGGACTGAGCCTGGGGCATCTCCAGCTTTCCCAGGTGAAGACATCTTCTCCCCCTGCCAGAAGACCACCACCATCAAAGACTTTTAATTTTCCATCGGAGAGTGCACCCCTGCCAACACCCACCCACCCACCATCCTGAGTGGCAACCCTGCCCTTGCGGCCTCCCTCCTTCCCACCCCCCCTCTCTCTCTCTCTTTGTCTCTCTCTGCCTCTTTCTCTAGGCACTTCAATTTCATTTCATCTTTATTGATTAATTGCCTGTTGAGCAGAGGGGAGAAGGCCCCTCTCCCAATTTCAATCAATTAGGGGAGAGGTGTGCCTTCATTTTAAACAGCTCCATCTGCTCAATAGAGGACCAAAAAATACCTGAGGCCATTAACACCTTTAGGCCTGTGACTTGGGGTGAGTGTAGCCCTTATAAAAACACCCCATAATGGCGACTGCATCTTCGCCGGTGGCGGGGCCAGCCAGGACTTATGCGGGAGTGGCAGCCACAGCCACAGCTGCTCCCGTTGCTTCTGCTGCCCCGTCACCTTTTAAACTTATGACAAAAAAGCTTGGGGTGAAGAGCCACACTCACCCCCACTATGACCATTGAGGCCTGCATTAAAGCCATGGCTGGGGTTGTCGGCCCCTCAGCCATCGTCGCGGCCTCAAAAATGTATGGGAAGGCTGTGTTCTTCCTGGGGTTGGAGCGGGCAGTGTCCCTGGCCGTCGCCAAGGGGCTCACCGTGGGCGGGACCTTCCTGCCGGTGGATCCTCTCAAGGCCACCGCGCAGAGGATCGTCATCTCGAACGTCCCACCCTATGTTCCTGGTGAGCTCCTCCTCCCCCATTTATGCCAACTTGGGGAGGTGAGGTCGGGGATTACACCCATCCCGCTCGGCTTCCGGGAAGCCAGCCTTCGCCACGTCTTCTCCTTCCGGCGCCAGCTGTTTATCCAGCTGGCGCGGGAGGAGGACACCGACGGGGTGTTCGTCGTCCACCACGAGGGGACCGCCTATCGAGTCTTCTGGACGTCGGACGGTGTGCGGTGCCACGCCTGCAAGGAGGTGGGGCACATTCGGAAAAACAGCCCTGCCTCCAAGGCCGCCAGATCATCTAGTGCGGCCGAGGCTGGCGCCGCCGCCGCTTCTCCCCCCGGATCTGCCCGCGCGTCGGGAACTGCTGATGCGTGGTCGACGTCGGAGGCCGATGCCACCAAGGCCTCCGGCGGGGGGGAGGGAGCGCGTCCGGCCAGAAGGAAGGCGCGGAAAAAATCAAAACACCTTAGGGCGGGTCCCCCCGTGGATGGCCAGCCCTTGCCCCTTAAGCCCCTTACACCCGCGCTCCTCGCGGAGTTAATCGGGGCAGACGCGAGTGGGAGGGGCCTCGTGCCCGAGCCTGTGGCCGCAACCGCCGTAGCGGAAACGCCAATACCCGCGGCCGGGCTCGGGCCCAAGGAACCCGACAAATCTGCTCCGCCGGAGGGAGCTGAGGAGGAGGCCTCTGCAGACATGGAGGTCTCCCTCGCTCCCTCCGTGCTAAAAGGAAGCGCGACCCCCTGGAAGAGGAGGAGGACCGGGAGGAGGAAGGTCGCTCCGAGCAGGGGGAGTCATCGCCCGCCGCGGGTACTGCGCCCCCCCCCCACCCGCTGTCATTACCACCGGCGATCGGCAGGGGTCGCCTGTCCCTCGGGAGGCTGAGGCAGATGTGTCTGTCCGGCACGTGCCTCCCGGGGATGGGGACGAGACCCTGCCCGTGGGGGTGGGCGTGGGACAACCCACGGCGGTGATTGACATTTTATCGGTGCTGTTACCCCTCGCCGGGTCGGGTGGCCTGGGGTCTGGGTCGGGCGAGCTCGAGGAAAATGAGCTCGCCCAATGCGACCCGGACATCTCCCAGGGGCTGCTCGTCCCGGTGGAGGTTTTAATTGAAAACACCCCATCCGCTGGGTCGGAGGCTGGTGGCGGGGAGGAGGATGGCCCCCTGGCTGCGTCTCTGGTGCCGGACGTACTGGAGGAGCTGGGAATTGTTCTCTCCCCGGTTTCTCCGGTCGTTCTGGCGTCTGAGGCGGGGGGGGACTCCGAACTGCCGCCGTCTTCTGGCCCGGCGCCCCTAGAGGAGCCCAGGGAGGAATCCTCTCCCACCGATCCTGGGGGTGGGATCCGGGCGGAGGCGGGGCCGGCTGGTGCGGCCGAGCCGTTTGCTGCGCACTGCGCGACGGACGGGTCGGCCACTGGTGACGACCCCCTGGAGGAGGATGGGGACTCGGTGATGGGCACGGAGGACGATTTGGACTCCACCGTCAACGAGGCGCTGGATGACCTCGTGCCCCTCGCCGAGTCTCTCCTCATTCCCGTAAGGGAACTCCGGGACTTTATGGCCACGTCCCAGGGTCGGCACAATAAGATCCGGCTGGCCCTCGACAGGTGGTCGGAGCTGGCGCTGCTCATCGTGTCCATCCGCGCCGCCGTTAAAATCATGGGCGTGGACCCGCTCGAGCTGTGTCGGCTCAGAACGTTTCTCACTGGGCTGCTGAGGAAGTGGCGGCTGACCAGCGGCTGCGCTCTCTCCCCCCGTTAGGTGTAGGTAGAGGTTGCACTATGCTTCTGACATGAAGATAACTAGCCAGCCTCAACATCAACGGCAGCAGGGAGGCGCGCCACAGATTCAATAACTTCTCGGTCCTTCAGGACGGGAAGTATGCGGTGTGCTTCCTGCAAGAAACCAACACCATTCTGGGAGACGAAGCCACATGGCTCCTGGAGTGGCAAGGAGGGGTCAGCATGAGTCACCTCTCCAACAATTCCAGCGGGGTGGCTGTTGTGTCCGTGTGTTAATAGAGACACTGAAGGCAGGAGTTGGTTTCACAGGTGTTTACTGAACAAAGTCTGGAGGTGCACTAACTGATACAACACAATATACAGGCTTATATAGCCCAAGTGGCCATTACCAGCATTACAGTACACAGGGGGTTCTTAAAGGCACATACACTACAATTCCTCCCCTTTTAGCCAACCAGTACATAATATTTTAAGTAATCATTAATTACATGTTACAAGAACAATAATCTACACATTGCTGCAGTTAATCAATTATAAGTCAGTCTCTCTGGAGGCTTCCTGACTCGGTCCGGATAACGCCTCGGTGGTGTAGTAGTTTCTGGTGGTGTAGTAGGTTCTTTTGGCAAGGCTGATTCGGCTTGAATGCCAGTGTCGGGTTCATCGGGTTCCAGTATCACCGGATCGGAGGTAGATACTTTGGGTATCTCTACTTCATCATTAGGCGTATAGAGTTGTGGTGTAGGTTGTCCCTTTTCGGATGACTCTATGATTTGGTCAGCATGGCGCCTTATTATGCTTTCTCCAATGTCCACGGTATACATCAGCGGTCCTAGTCGTGTGCAGATAGTTCCAGGCTGCCATTTCTCGGTACGGTAGTCCTGGGCCAAAACTTCTTGACCTATTTGGAAGGTTCTAGTTGGCCTTTCATTCATGCCTTGAAATTGCCGGTTCTCCACGTCCCTTCTGATGTTTGGCTTGATCAAATCCAGCCGGCATCTTAGGCTTCTATTGAAGAACATCATGGCGGGAGTTTGGTTTGTAACCATATGTGTTGCATTCCTGTATGCAAACAAGAAGTTATCCACCTTATGCTGAAGTTTTATGTCTTCATTACCCATGGCCTTTGTGGCCTTCTTGAAGGTCTGGACAAACCTTTCAGCCAATCCATTGGTGGCGGGATGGTATGGGGCGGACGTGTAGTGCTTAACCCCATTGTTTTTTAAGAACTTCCTGAATTCTTCGGACACAAATTGCGGTCCATTATCAGAACAGATCTGTTCAGGCAGCCCATTCCTGGCAAATATGGTCCTTAATACTATGGTGTATGTAACCTGTTCCACCTTAAGAGAACTTAAGCCTGTTCCACCTTAAGAGATGTACTACTTTCTCTGGCTGCTGTATACGTAATACCGGTGGTGACCACCGGTATATAAGTACTGTGTAGTGATATTGTAATTAGTATAGTCCTGACCTCCAACTAGTAAAGACCTGTTGAAACTTTATTCTTGTAGTCTGTGTCAGTAATTAATCTTAATACAACTGGAACACACAGACTTAACAGTGGCGACGAGTCCGATTCTTACCCTGCGGCAGTTTATATCCACGGCGGCTTCGTCCACAGAACAGGCGTCGAAGAGAGGCATGCACCCTCATCACCCTGCTGGAAGACACGTCGCGCGGCAGGCATCGAGAACCCGGAGTGCAGAAGACATCCTGAACTCGAAGCCTCCATCAGCGGCAGTCAGCTATCTTCTTTCTACCTCGGTGGTGGGTAAGCCGGTCAGCGACGCGAGCAGAAAGTCGGCCGCGTTGGCTGTACAGACGGGGGGAGGAAGACGGAGGAATAAGGGCGGTTAGATCGATCGCGACCGGAGATAAGGGCCGGGCCGCATTCAGGCTGAAAGGCGCAGTGCGGGGACATCAATCGTGGCTGGTGATAAGGGCCGGGCCGCTTTCGGGCCAAAAAGGCGCAGCGTCTGGGGCGACTGAAGGCGCGAGAGCCGCGGTGAAGGCGAACGCAGCCGGTGCTAATAACCGGGCTGCAAGAAGGGCTGCGAGGCGCGACATCGGGGAAGCGCGAATGCCCGAGGGAGCCGCGGTAAAGCGGAGACAGCGTCGGGGGAGTTACTAACCACTGGGAAAGGGGAGCAGCAGCGGCACGCCAAACGCCATTGCAGCCAGTGGGTGAAGACCGCCAAGCGCGGGAAAACCGCCATTTTGTAGGCGGAGGACGAAGACAAGAGTGGGAAGCCGCCACCTTGGGATAAAAAAATTTTTTAAATAAATAAATAAATTGCAACGATGCCTAAACATGGGAACATTAATACCTTTGATAGCGACATCGAAGATTGGGCCATGTATGTAGAACGCATACAAAATTATTGTAAAGCAAATAAAATCCCAGATGCAGAGAAAGCACTAACTTTATTGAACTTAATGGGTGCGAAGACATACGGGCAATTGAAACACCTTTTATCACCAGATGAATTGACGGATAAGACGTTCGAGGAGATTGTTACTGTCCTGAAAAATCATCTAAACCCCATGCCGCTGATGCTAGCGGAACGATTTAAATTTTACAGCAGAAGGCAGCTGAAGGATGAAAGCAATACTGAATATTTAATGGAATTGCGTAAGCTAGCAAAGTACTGTCAGTTTGGAACGGGACTAACAGACGCGCTAAGAGATAAATTTGTGTGTGGATTATTAAAAGAAGATACACAAAAGCGACTGCTCGAGGAGAATGAGCTGACGCTTGAGAAAGCGGTCACTATGGCAGCAGCACACGAAGCTGCAGCGAGAGGCACGGCAGTAATGCAGCTACGGTCACTGGAAATCAGTACAAATAAATGGGGTTTGAGTACTGTAAAATGTTATCGTTGTGGAAAGACAACACACGATCAGAACCAGTGTTGGTTTAAAAACCAAGAATGCAGAACGTGTGGCAGGCTTGGCCACATAGCTAAAGTATGCCGGTCAGGAAAGAAGACCAGCAACAAAAAGTCACCGCAAGGAAAATACATAAAGGTGCACAAGGTGACAAAGACCAGTTCGAACGAACAGAAGTCAGATTCAGACGCTAGCAGTAATGAACTGGGTAGCTTAAGAGTACACAACGTTGGTAAGGATGCAGATCTCCAGACAATTTGGGTCACTCTTCAGATAGCAGGAGTCCAAGTAAAGATGGAATTGGACACTGGATCGGCATTGACGGTCATGAATAAGAAAGATTACAAAAGGTTATTCCAACATATTCCCCTACGGGATACGGAGATTATATTGAAAACATACACGGGGCAAAGAGTGTACCCCATCGGAAAGATAGAGGTAAAAGTGGTCCACAAGGGTGAAGAAAGCCAAGTAATGGACTTATATGTGCTACCTGAAGGAGGTCCACCACTACTGGGACGGGAGTGGATTAGGAAAATGAATATGGACTGGCACTCCTTAAAAGCACTAACGGTAGATTCCGGGGAAACAGATGTCAAACCTAAACGATTGTCCAAAATATTGGATGATGCTAAAGAGGTGTTCCAGCAAGGACTGGGAACACTGAAAGGAATTACGGCAAACATCAAGATTGATGAACATGCACAACCAAAATTTTTCAAAGCCAGACCGGTACCCTATGCAATACGATCTACTGTAGAAGCGGAACTGGAAGCGCTAGAACGTTCAGGTGTACTGTCTAAGGTAGATTGGAGTGAGTGGGCTACGCCCATTGTTCCCGGTATGAAACGTCCTTCGAGCAACAAGCCAGGAGAACCAGGGAAGGTTCGCATCTGTGGAGATTTCAAGATCACCGTTAATCCGGTGCTTCACACGGTGCAGTATCCGCTTCCGCGGATTGAGGATATTTTTGCTTCGTTGTCTGGCGGGAAACACTTCACCAAGATAGACCTGGCGCAGGCGTACTTGCAGATGGAGGTTGAAGAAGAGTCACGCCAGTACCTCACGATCAACACGCATAGAGGTTTGTACCGGTATAATAGGCTGGTTTTTGGAGTGGCATCGGCTCCGACAATTTGGCAGAGGGCCATGGAGCAGGTATTACAGGGAATTCCAGGCACACAATGTTACCTGGACGATATTCTGATTACAGGTGATGGTGATGAAGAACACCTCGCAAACTTGGAACTGGTGCTCAACAGACTGAAAGAGTATGGACTTCGAGTTAATCGGCAGAAATGTGAGTTCTTTCAGAAGCGGATCTCGTACTGTGGTCATGTCATTGACCGGGGAGGGGCTTCATAAGTCTCCTGACAAGATAGAGGCAGTTGTAAAGGCTCCCGCTCCGGCTAATGTCTCTCAGTTGAGGTCGTTTCTGGGATTGATTAACTATTACCATAAGTTTCTACCGAATCTATCCATGGTACTGCACCCGCTGAACGCTCTTTTACAGAAGGGGGTACCATGGGAATGGAGCGAAAACTGTAAGAAGGCATTTCGCAAAAGCAAAGAATTGATCACCTCAGAGGAAGTGTTGGCTCACTTCAACCCGACACTGCCTATTCGGTTGGCTTGTGATGCTTCTCCATATGGTATTGGGGCAGTACTCTCACACAAGTTGCCAAATGGCACGGAAAGGCCAGTCGCGTTTGCATCCAGATCATTGACCTCCGCTGAGCGCAACTATGCGCAGATCGATAGGGAGGCTCTCAGCCTTGTATGGGGAGTGAAGAAGTTTAATCATTACCTGCAGGGCCAAAAATTCACACTTCTGACAGACCATCAGCCGTTGGTATCCATTTTTAACCCTAAGAAGGGTGTTTCGGTGATGACAGCACAGCGACTCCAGAGATGGTCCCTTTTCCTAGGGGCACATCAATATCAAATAGAATTCAAAGGTACAAAGCAGCATGGCAATGCTGATGGGCTGTCGCGCCTGCCACTACCTGAAGCGGAAGAGACGATGAAAGTTGATCCTGTTGAGTTATTTCATTCGACCATCATCGAGTGTTTACCAGTCACCAATGCAAGTATTGAAAGAGAAACCAGGAACGACCCGACACTGTCCCGAGTTTACGAGGTGACAGTGAAAGGATGGCCAACACGTGGTGATCCTCTGTTACCGGCATTCTCGGCAAGGCGAGACCAGCTGTCCGTCTGCCATGGTACTTTGATGTACGGGACAAGAGTGATTATTCCTCCCAAGTTACGGGAAAGAGTTCTAAAGGAACTGCATGAAGGTCATCTGGGGGGAGTTAAGATGAAAAGTCTTGCTAGGGCTTATGTATGGTGGCCGGGCATTGACCAACAGATAGAGGAGTTGACAAAAAGCTGCGCTGGGTGCCAAAAAGTGCAAAATGCACCTCCGATCGCACCGCTACACCCATGGGAATGGCCTTCAGCCCCATGGCAACGCGTACATATTGACTTTGCTGGTCCATTCATGGACTCCATGTTCCTAATTGCGGTGGACGCACATTCCAAATGGCCAGAAGTGATCAAGATGAATACCACTACTTCAGAAAAGACAATTGCGGTGTTAAGAACGATATTCGCAAGGAACGGATTGCCAGAACAGATATGTTCGGACAACGGACCACAGTTCATGTCGGAAGAATTCCAAAAATTCTTAAAGAAGGATGGGGTGAAACATTATACCTCTGCCCCATATCATCCGGCGACAAACGAGTTGGCCGAGAGATTTGTCCAAACATTCAAAAAGGCAATAAAGGCCATGAACGATGATCAGATTCCGTTACAACACAAGGTGGACAATTTCCTAATGGCATATCGAAACGCCGCTCATGCAGTGACTAACCAAAGTCCTGCCATGATGTTTTATAACAGGAGGTTGCGGTCCAGGTTGGACTTGTTAAAACCAAATGTGTGGAGGGAAGTGGAAAACAAACAGTTCCGGCATATTAATAACAAGTCCACTCGAAGTTTCGACGTAGGACAACCAGTGTTGGCAAGGGGCTATGGAAACGAAAAATGGCAGTCCGGAACAATTCGGGCCAGACAAGGACCTCTGATGTACACAGTAGATATTGGTAACAATGTGATAAGGCGTCATGCGGATCAACTGGTAGAATCAAGAGCAAGGGTCGAACCCATGGTTGCGACAGAGACAACTGTGGAAGACGTTAATGAACCTGAAGCATCTACCTCGGCAGGGACTGTACCTGATGATGACGTCCAATACATAGGAAACCAACAAGAAGAGTCACCTCAGCAACAAGAATCAGAGACTACTGAAAGGCGTTATCCAAACCGAATCAGAAGGCCTCCTGAGAGACTGAACCTTTGAACTGTTTATACCTGAAGTTATATATGTTATTATGTTAAGTTAAATGGGGATATGACTGTTAAGCTAAAAAGGGAGGATTGTGGTGTATGTAACCTGTTCCACCTTAAGAGAACTTAAGCCTGTTCCACCTTAAGAGATGTACTACTTTCTCTGGCTGCTGTATACGTAATACCGGTGGTCACCACCGGTATATAAGTACTGTGTAGTGATATTGTATTTAGTATAGTCCTGACCTCCAACTAGTAAAGACCTGTTGAAACTTTATTCTCGTAGTCTGTGTCAGTAATTAATCTTAATACAACTGGAACACACAGACTTAACAAATACTGTGATGGTTTTTTCCGTGGTGGTGGAGGACATCTTTATTACCTCCGGCCACTTGGAGTGTGCATCAAACGCGATTAAGAACACTGAGTCCATAAATGGACCAGCAAAGTCGATGTGTACCCTTTGCCATGGAGATGAGGGCCACTCCCATGGATGTAGAGGGGCTTGTGGTGGAGCGTTTTGGACCTTCTGGCATCCTAGGCAGCTCTTGGTCATTTCTTCGATGTCTCCATCGATACCTGGCCACCATAAATACGCTCTGGCTAGGTTCTTCATTTTCACTCCACCCAGATGCCCCTCGTGAAGCTCCTTTAGAACTTTATCCTGGAGTTTGGGTGGAATCACCACTCTGGATCCACACATCAAGGTTCCTCGGCACACTGACAGCTGTTCTCTTCTTTGCGAGAATGCTGGCAACAGTGGTTCGCCATGTGCTGGCCATCCTTTCACTGTTAAATCGTAGACTCGTGAGAGAGTCGGGTCATTTCTAGTTTCCCTTTCAATGGCAGAATTTGTTACTGGTAGACATTCGACGATGGTAGAGTGGAAAATCTCCACTGGGTCTACGGTAGGTGCCTCTTCTACCATTGGCAACGGTAGGCGCGATAAACCGTCAGCATTCCCATGCTGTTTTGATCCTTTGTATTCTATGTTATATTGGTGTGCCCCTAGAAAAAGGGACCACCTCTGTAGCCTTTGCGCTGTCATAATGGGAACACCCTTTTTAGGGTTGAATATGGAGATGAGGGGTTGATGGTCAGTCAACAAGGTAAATTTTTGTCCGTGTAGGTAATGGTTGAATTTCTTCGCTCCCCATACCAGGCTGAGTGCTTCCCTGTCGATTTGGGCATAGTTACGCTCAGCTGAGTTCAATGAGCGTGACGCAAAAGCTATCAGCCGTTCCGAGCCATCAGGGAATCTATGCGATAATACCGCTCCTACACCGTAAGGGGATGCATCGCACGCCAGTCTGATTGGCAGTGATGGGTTGTAATGAGCCAAAACTTCTTTGGACGTGATTAAGTCTTTGCATTTATGGAAGGCACGTTTACAGTCTTCGCTCCATTTCCAAATTACTCCTGTTTGTAGCAGTTCATTAAGAAGGTGCAGAAGAGTTCATAAGTTCGGTAAAAATTTATGATAGTAATTTATTAATCCCAGGAACGACCTTAATTGTGAAACATTTTCAGGTGCTGGGGCTTTTATGACCGCTTCAATTTTTTCAGGTGACTTATGCAACCCTTCCTTATTAATTATGTGACCACAATATGATATTTGATTCTGGAAAAATTCGCACTTGGGGCGATTTGCTCGTAGGCCCCGTTCTCTCAGCCTAGTGAGCACCTGCTCCAAATTGGCAAGGTGCTCGTTGTCGTTTTCTCCTGTTACAAGGATGTCGTCTAGGTAGCATTGAGTCCCCAGAATCCCTTGGAGGACTTGCTCCATAGCTCTTTGCCAGATAGCTGGAGTGGATGCTACTCCGAAAACCAGTCAATTGTACTGGTACAGGCCTTTGTGTGTATTTATCGTGAGATACTTTTTAGAGGCCTCTTCAACCTCCATCTGTAGATATGCCTGTGCCAAGTCAATTTTGGTGAAACGTTTCCCTCCGGATAGTGAGGCGAAAATATCTTCTATCCTCGGAAGAGGATACTGTACCGTGTGAAGGACCGAGTTTACAGTCACCTTGAAGTCTCCACAGATGCGAATTTTTCTCTGTTCTTCAGATTTATCATTATTCAACGTTTTCTTCATGACCGGGACGATGGGTGTTGCCCACTCGCTCCAATCTATTTTGGATAATACGCCTGCCTTTTCCAAATTCTCCAGCTCTGCCTCGACTGCTGGACGAATTGCGTATGGCACCGGCCTTGCCTTAAAAAACTTGGGAATTGCCGCATCTTCCACTTTTATTGAGGCGGTGATGCCTTTCAAGGTTCCTAGTTTCTCTTGAAACACTTCCTTGGTGTTGGCCAAGACGTCTTTTAATCGTTCAGGTATGACGTCATCATCATTTTTTTCCTTACTGGTCACCGTCAGTGCCTGAATGGAGTGCCAGTCTAAACGTATTTTCCTGATCCATTCACGTCCCAACAGCGGTGGACCACCATCTTGTAGAACGTATAAATACAACTTCTGTATTTCCTTGCCGTTGTATACAACAGGCGCCCTTATTTTTCCTTTGGGGTATACTTTCTGCCCCGTATATGTTTTTAAGATAATGGATGTGTCTTTTAAAGGTATATGCGGAAATAGCCCCTCGTAATCCCGTCGATTTATGACGGTCAGAGCTGATCCTGTATCTAGCTCCATTTTAACTGGGGACCCTGCTATCGTGAGGGTAACCCAAATGGTCTGGTAATCTTCTTTGGCAATTACATTATGTAATTTGAGACAGCTTAGTCTCTTGTTTTCGGAGTCGCTATCGCTCTTCTGGTCTTCGGAGCTACTGTCCGTCATCATTTGTACCTTTCTGTACTTTTCTTTATTGATTTTTTTTTTCCTGTCCGTGGATTTTTTTTGTCCAGATCGGCATACCCGTGCAATGTGTCCAATCTTTCCGCATTGCCTGCATGCTTTGTCCTTGAACCAGCAGTCCCTCTGGTCATGGGTGGATCTGCCGCAGCCATAACATCTCTCGAAACCCTGTATCATTTCATGGGTGCCGAAGTCCTGTGCCTTTTGTTGTATCTCTGCAGCTCCTCTTGCGGCTGCTTCGTATGATACAGCCATACTGAAAGTCTTGTCCAGTGTCAAATCTTTCTCAGAAAGCAGCCTTTTCTGTGTTCCTTCACTTAGGAGACCGCAGACGAATTTGTCTCGAAGATAATCTGCTAGTCCTGCCCCGAATTGGCAGTGCTTTGATAGCTTTCTTAATTCGGTGAGGTAATCAGCGTTACTTTCATTCTTGTGTTGATTCCTCTTGAAGAATTTGAATCATTCTACTATCAGCAGCGGTGTTGGGTTTAAGTGCTCCTGTAGGGTATCAACAATTTCCTTAAAATTCTTGTCCTTTGGTTTGGCTGGAGTGATTAAGTTTCGTAACAGCCCGTATGTCTTTGCGCCCATTAGATTTAGAAGTACTGATGCTTTGTTATCATTTTCTATTCCATTTGCGGTGCAATATACCTCCACTCTTTCCACATATGTGGTCCAATCCTCTATATTGTTATCAAAAGCATCAATATTGCCAGCCTTAGGCATCCTGGAAAAAAAATGGCGCTTCCCGCGCTTTTCTTTCTTTCCTGCAGAAAAGATATGGCGCTTCCCGTGCTTCCCCGCCGCTGCTGCCAATGACAACGCTGCAGAAAAGATATGGCGCTTCCGCGCTTCCCCGCCGCTGCTGCCGATGACAACGCTGTTTTCCGCGTTTTTTTTTAATGATTTATCGTTCCCGCCGGACTCTCTCTCTAGGCCTGAACGCCGACCTGCTTGCAGCACCGGCCGTCTCCCGAGTGCTCCCTCCCCGTCTGTTACTGCTTGTCTCTGCCTTCACTGCTTGGCCTCGCTGCAGAGCCAGCCGATGGAGCCCCAGCCCGACGCCCAGGAAGGATTATTGCAGTACCTGCCACCAGCTCGGCTAGCTGGTGAAACCACAGCTTTTTCTTTTTCTTGCTTTTCTTCGACTTTGGACGTCTGAGGAATCGATGTCCTTGAGGTGCTGCCGAATTGCAGGTAAGTCCGTTTCCAATTCGTCGCCACTGTTGTGTCCGTGTGTTAATAGAGACACTGAAGGCAGGAGTTGGTTTCACAGGTGTTTACTGAACAAAGTCTGGAGGTGCACTAACTGATACAACACAATATACAGGCTTATATAGCCCGAGTGGCCATTACCGGCATTACAGTACACAGGGGGTTCTTAAAGGCACATACACTACAGTGGCTATCTTGCTGGCCCCGCATTTTCAGCCGGAGATCTTGGGGGTCAAGAACATGTGCCGGGCCGCTTGCTCCAGGTCACTGTTCGCGTGGGGGGCGTGCCGCTCCATCTAGTGAACGTGTACACCCCTCAGACCGGTGCGCAGCAAGTGCGCTTCTTTGAAGAAGTGTCCGCTCTTTTGGGCTCCGTCGACGCGGGCGAGTGCGTCATCGTCGGGGGGGATTTTAACTGCACCCTCGAGGTGAGGGACCGTTCGGGTCCCCCGCGAAGCCCGGCGGCGATGGAGAAGTTGAGGGACCTGGTCGGGTCCTTCGACTTGGTGGACGTCTGGCGAAATCTCCACCCCAACTCCAGCGCCTTCACTAGTGTGAGGTCTGGGGGAGGAAGGTCCAGAATCGACCGCCTCTACATTTCCCGGGCGTACGTCTCCTGCGTTCCGGCGGCTTCCATGCGGCCGGTGCCGTGCACGAACCACCACCTGGTGTGGGCAGAGCTCGCTCCGCTGCGCACGCGGGGGGTGGTCCGCGTACTGGCAATTTAACAACCTGCTGCTGGAGGACGTGCGGTTCCGGGATTTGTTTCGTTGGTTCTGGGCCGACTGGAGAAGGAAGCGGGGGGGCTTCCCCTCCTTGAGGCTATGGTGGGACGTGGGCAAGGCTCACGTCCGTCTCTTCTGTCAGGAGTACGCGAAGGGGTCGACCAAGAGGCGGGAGGCCCGGGTCGGGCGGTTGGAGAAGGAGGTGCTCGACCTGGAGTCCCGTCTCGGTCAGGTCGTCGAGGACCCGGCCCTGTGGAAGGTGTACGAAGTGAAGAAGGGCGCGCTGAAGGACCTGCAGCTCGTCGGGTCCTGAGGCGCGTATGTGAGGTCGCGAATCCAGCTCCTGCGGGACTTGGACCGCGGCTCCCCCTTCTTCTACTCGCTGGAAAAAAGACGGGGGGGTCCGTAAGCAGCTCTTGGGGCTGCTGGCCGACGACGGATCTCTGGTCTCAGATCCGGAGGGAATCAGTGCGGAGACCCGCACCTATTACGGGGCTCTGTTCTCTCCGGATCCGTCCAGCGAGGATGCGCGCAGAGTTTGTGGGAGGACCTGCCGAAGGTCAGCCCGGAGGGCGCCGAAAAATTGGACGCTCCGCTAAACCTGGCGGAGCTGACCGGCGCCCTCCGCCAGCTCTCCAGGGGAAAGTCCCCGGGACTGGACAGGCTGACCGTGGAGTTCCACAGGGCGTTCTGGGACGTCTTGGGGGGCGACTACGCGTGGGTCCTGGGGAAAGTTTGGCGACCGGGGAGATGCCCCTCTCTTGGCGCAGGGCGGTCATTGTCCTGCTGCCTAAGAAGGGCGATCTCCGCCTCCATAAGAACTGGCGCCCAGTCTCCCGCCTCAGCACGGACTATAAAATCTTTGCCAGGGCCATGTCTGCTCGCCTTGGCACCGCGCTGGCCCACATGATCCACCCCGACCAGTCCTATACGGTCCCGGGCCGGACCATCCACGATAACATCCATCTGGTCCGGGACCTGGTCCACCACTCCCAGAGGGCTGGTCTGTCGGTCGCCTTCCTTTCCCTGGATCAGGAGAAGGCGTTCGACAGGGTGGATCACGAGTATCTCTTCGGGACTCTGCGCGCATTCGGGTTCGGGACGCATTTCGTCGCCCGGATCCAACTTCTGTACGCCGCCGCGGAGTGTCTGATTAAAGTTAACGGGTCCTTGACGGCGCCCCTTCGCTTCGGGAGGCGGGTGCATCAGGGATGCCCCATGTCTGGTCAGTTATACGCCATTTGTGTGGAGCCTTTCCTGCGCCTCTTGCGGAAGAGGTTGACAGGACTGGCTCTGCAAGGGCCGGGCGTGGAGGTGGTCCTCTTGGCTTACACCGATGACGTGCTCCTCACGGTCACGGATCCCGCTGACTTGCGGAGGATGCGGGAATGCCAGCAGATTTACTCAGACGCATCCTCCGCCAAGATCAACTGGGAGAAATGTTCCGGACTCCTGGTGGGTCAGTGGCGGGTGGACTCCCTGCCGGAGGAGTTCAGGCCTTTCGCCTGGAGCACCACGCACCTCCTCTATTTGGGAGTCTACCTTAGCCCTGCCGAGGACGCCTGGCCGGCGAACTGGCAAGAGCTGGAGGCCAAAGTCACCGCTCGCCTAGGACGCTGGACAGGACTGCTCCGAGTGTTGTCCTACAGGGGTCGAGCGCTGGTCATAAACCAGCTGGTGGCCGCCATGTTGTGGTACCGGTTGGTCACTTTGATCCCTACTCCTGCGTTTGTCGCCAAGATGCAGAAGAAGCTCATCGACTTCTTCTGGGACAAAAGGAAGCACTGGGTTTCTGCCGCGGTTCTGAGTCTCCCGCTTAGAGAGGGCGGGCAGGCGCTGGTGTGCCTTCGCACCCAGGCTGCGACTTTCCGTCTTCAGACGCTGCAGAGATACCTGTACATCGAGAATCCTCCGAGATGGTGTGCGCTGGCGACGTATTTCTTCCGCCAGCTGCACGGCCTCAATTACGACACGCAGCTACTGTTTGTGAAAGTGGGCTGCAGGCGTGCCGGCCTGCGGGAGCTGCCTGTCTTCTACCAGGAACTGGTATGAGTTTGGAACTACGTTGCTTCCAGGCGGAGCTCTCCCCCGTCAGGAGCGGCGGCTCTCCTTCGGGAGCCGCTGCTCAGGAATCCGCACCTCCACGACCGTGGGTTCGGGCAGCTGGCGGAGGGCAGGGCTGTGCCTGGCAAGGTGACCAGAGTCGGGGACCTGCTCGATGGCGGAGGAGCGGGCTGGATGGCGCCGGATGAGCTGGCGCGGCGCCTGTCCTGGGCTAACGTCCGGCTCGCGGTCGAAGCCATCGAGTCGGTGAAAGTGGCACTGGGCCCCGACTCCACTAGGTGTATCGAGGCGGCTCAAGCACGTGGGGCGATCCCGTCCCAGCTTACCCCCGTTTGGACGGAATTCCTCATCAGCGCCCGGCCCCGAAACTCCCCTCGGGAACCGGCGCCTCACAACTTGAGCCGTCTCGAGGAAATACCCTCCGTGCCTTTTCATTCCGCGCGGAGGGATTTCCTGTACGGGCTGCTCCTGCTCACTCTCCACTTTGCCATCTTCGTCTGCCGTCTGGACGCGCCTTGGCGTGGCGTCTTGCCGACCGGCGGAGGCGGAGGTCCCCAATGGAGGGCTCTCTACGCGGGAGTCCTCCCTTGTTCCATCGGGGACTTGGCCTGGAGGGTGTTGCATGGAGCGGTCCTGTGCAATATGGTTTTAAGTAGGTTCACGGACTCCCAGGCCGCCTGCATTTTTTGCGGCCTGGAGGAGTCCGTGTTTCACGTTTATGTCGAGCGTGAGAGGTTGCAGCCCCTCTTTCACTACTTGAAGGGGCTGCTCCTTGATTTTTGGTTGCACTTCAGTCCCACGCTCTTGATCTATGGTCACCCGGTGCGCAGGGGAGCGGGCAGGTTGGAGGACCTCCTTGTAGGCCTGCTCCTGGGCCTGGCTAAAAGAGCCATCAATTGGTCCAGGCAGCGGGCGGTCGAGGGGGTCATCCGGCCGGATTGCCTGCCTCTCTTCCGTGGCCATGTTCGCGCCCGGGTGGCCCTGGAGATGGAGCACGCGGTGTCCGCCGGCACGCTTGAGTATTTCCGTGACCGGTGGGCGCCGCGGGGACTGGTGTGCATCATCAACCCGTTAAACCAAATTTTAATTTGATTTGTTAAGTTTTAGTTGAACTTTTGTTAATTTACAGTCCAATTTGTTTTGGTTTTTTTGGGTCCAAACAAAAGAGTACCCTCTGTTCAGTAAAATACCTGTTTAATTGTTCTCCCGAAGTCCGTGTATTATTGAGACGCGGACTTTACAGTGGCGACGAGCAAGTTCGAACTCACCTGCAGTACTGCATCACCTCACGGGGACCTTTCCCTGAGAAGAAGTTTCTTGGAGGTCGAAGTCAGAGCAACAGGCGTCGACCGCGGGCAACCGCCCAAAGATCCATCGGTGTTCGGAGAATTGCGGGAGAGGCTGTGGAGAGCTGAGCTTGGCTCCCCAGTCAAGGTGTTCCAGCAAATCGTGCTGGTAGCAGGTAGTGCGCTGACCCTTCCGGACTGCGGCAGGCTCAAGCTCGATCGAGCGGCTCTGCAAAAGGGGCCGCGCAGCGTCGCTGGGAGGAAAGAGAGAGGGAGAGGGTGGAGTGCACAGGGCGCGGTCGGTGCTCAAGAACCGGGCAGCGGAGAGAAAATAAACAAGGGGAAAGAAAAGTGAGACGCGCCGAAGCCGCAGGTTACCGCCATTACCCTGTAGAACGCTAGGAGCAGCGTGGCAGCAAGGGGAAGAAGGAAAAGCGCGGGAGGCGCCATTTTATTCCATTGGGGAAGAAGGAAAAGCGCGGGAGGTGCCATTTTATTCCATTGGGGAAGAAGAAAAAGCGCGGGAGGCGCCATTTTAAATCACCCAAGATGCCGAAAAGTGGCAGTATCACTGCTTTCGACAACGAGGTAGAAGACTGGACCACGTATGTGGAAAGAATTGAAGTGTTCTGCAAGGCAAATGAGGTGGCCGATGGAAAGAAGGCGTCGGTATTATTAAATTTGATGGGCGCGAGAACGTACGGCCTATTGCGGAATTTAATTACCCCAGCTAAACCAATGGAGAAAAGTTTTGAGGAGATTGTTAATATCTTACAGGAACACCTAAACCCTACACCGCTGCTGATAGCAGAAAGATTCAAGTTCCATAAAAGAAACCAGCACAAAGATGAGAGCAATGCTGACTATCTTATGGAACTACGCAAGTTATCGAAGCACTGCCAGTTCGGAGCAGGACTGGCAGACACTTTACGGGATAAGTTTGTCTGCGGGCTCCAGAGTGAAGGAACCCAGAAACGACTACTTTCGGAAAAGGACCTGACGCTAGAACAGGCTTTCAGCGTGGCAGTATCCTACGAAGCAACAGCACGGGGAGCTGCGGAAATACAACAGAAACCACAAGAATACAGCGCTAACGAAATGGCGTATGGAGCAGAAAAGTGCTATCGCTGCGGCAGAATAACCCATGATCAGAAGGACTGCTGGTTTAAGGACAAAGTATGCAGGCAATGCGGGAAAATGGGACATATAGCAAGAGAAGAGTCTGCAGATCGGGAAAGAAAACCAACACAACAAGAACTACTAAGGAAAAGTACAAGAAAGTAAAAAAAATGACAGACAGTAGTTCGGAAGATCAGGAGAGTGATAACGACTCCGGGAGCAGGAGATTAAGTTGTCTAAAGTTACACAACGTGATCGCAAAGGAGGATCACCGAACCATTTGGGTCACCCTCATGATAGCAGGGTCCCAAGTAAAGATGGAATTGGATACAGGATCAGCCCTAACTGTCATGAATCGACGAGACTATGAGCAGCTATTCTCACACATACCCTTAAAGGACACGTCCATTGTATTGAAGACATACACGGGGCAAAAAGTCTACCCCAGAGGAAAAATAAGGGTGCCAGTTGAATATAACGGCAAGGAAACACAGAAACTGTTATCTATATATACTACAAGATGGAGGACCACCATTATTGGGACGTGAATGGATCCGAAAAATACAATTGGATTGGCATTCCATTCAGGCGCTAACTGTGACTGACAAAAAGGATGATGACGTCGCACCTGGACGTCTGTCACAAATTCTAACTGACGCGAAAGAGGTGTTCCAACAAGGACTTGGGACTCTAAAAGGAGTAAAGGCAACGATAAAAATTGAAGATAACGCAAACCCAAAATTTTTTAAGGCCAGACCGGTGCTGTACGCGATCCGCCCAGCCATCGAAGCAGAACTGGAGAGTCTGGAGCATTCGGGTGTGCTGTCCAAGGTGGATTGGAGCGAGTGGGCCACACCCATCGTTCCTGTAATGAAGAAATCATTGAGCAGCACGCCTGGGGAGCCGAAGAAGGTTCGCATCTGTGGGGACTTCAAGGTAACTGTGAACCCAATCCTGCACACAGCACAATATCCACTTCCACGGATAGAAGATATTTGCGCCTCACTATCTGAAGGGAAACGCTTTACAAAGATTGATCTGGCCCAAGCGTCTAGGAAATACCTCACGATAAACACTCACAAAGGTCTTTACCAGTACAATCGACTGGTATTCAGGGTAGCATCAGCCCCGGCTATTTGGCAGAGGGCAATGGAACAAGTCCTGCAAGGGATCCCAGGGACCCAGTGTTATTTGGATGACATCCTGGTGACAGGCGAAAATGACAGTGAACACCTTGCCAACCTGGAGCAGGTGCTCACTAGATTGCAGGAATATGGGCTACGAGCCAACCGCCCCAAATGCGAGTTCTTCAGGAGACAAATCTCGTATTGTGGCCACATGATTGATGAGGAAGGGTTGCATAAGTCGCCAGACAAGATTGAGGCTGTAGTCAAGGCTCCAGCACCAGAAAATGTGTTGCAACTGAGGTCGTTTCTCGGGCTGGTGATCTACTACCATAAGTTCTTGCCGAATTTATCTACAATTCTGCACCCACTGAATGCCCTGCTGCAAACTGGAGTAACATGGAAATGGAGTGATGAGTGTAAGCGTGCCTTTCAGAAATGTAAATGCCTAATCACTTCAAAAGAAGTATTGGCCCACTACAACCCAACACTACCGATTCGGTTGGCATGTGATGCGTCTCCCTACGGCATTTGAGCGGTGCTGTCACACAAATTCCTTGACGGTTCAGAGAGGCCAATAGCCTTTGCGTCGCGCTCGTTAACCTCAGCTGAGCGTAACTATGCCCAGATTGACAGGGAGGCCCTCAGCCTGGTGTGGGGGGTGAAGAAGTTCAATCACAATCTGCACGGGCAGAAATTCATCCTACTGACTGATCATCAGCCCCTGGTCTCCATTTTTAACCCAAAGAAGGGCGTTCCGGTGATGACGGCGCAACGGCTGCAAAGATGGTCACTTTTTCTAGCGGCACATCAGTACGACATAGAATACAAGGGTACGAAGCAGCATGGAAACGCTGATGGGCTGTCGCGCCTACCGTTGCCTATGGTAGAGGAAGCACCTGCAGTGGACCCTGTTGAGATATTCCATGCGACCGTAGTCGAATGTCTGCCTGTTACAAACTCAAGTATAGAGAAGGAAACCCGAAATGACCCGACACTCTCTCGGGTCTATGATTTGACGGTGAAGGGATGGCCAGCACATGGCGACTCACTGTTGCCAGCATTCTCGCCAAGGAGAGAACAGCTGTCAGTGTGCCGGGGGACCTTGATGTGTGGATCCTGAGTGGTAATTCCACCCAAGTTGAGAGACAGAATGCTCAATGAGCTTCATGAAGGTCATCTGGGAGGGGTAAAAATGAAAAGCCTAGCCAGGGCTTATGTGTGGTGGCCGGGAATCGATAAACAAATTGAGGACCTGACCAAGAGCTGCTCAGGATGCCAGAAAGTCCAAAATGCACCACCACAGGTCCCTCTACACCCATGGGAGTGGCCCTAATCTCCATGGCAACGGGTACACATTGATTTTGCTGGTCCATTTATGGACTCAATGGGCTAGATTTTCAGTTGCTTGCGCCAGCAGTTAGCGCCTTAAGAGAAGTGATTTTCGGGCGCTATGCGTGTAGCGCCCGGGCGCAGCGCAGTTTGCGCCCCGCCCCAAATTAAGTTGCCTGTTAGCGCCGGCGCAAAGTTTAGCGGCCGCCCGGATGCGCGCGCAGAAAATGACGTCACATCCTCGTGCAACGCCCTTTGGCCGCCCCGAATCCAAACTTCAGTCGGACCGCCCCATTCTGCGGCTGGCGTCCAGAGCGTTTGTAAAATGGAACGCAACACACCCTGGGGAGCGCAAATTAAAGGGCACTCCTCCTGCACTATAAACGGCAGTCTGCATGTGTTGTGTGGAAGGATCCAGTGTGTTGTTGTGAACGGCGTATTTATGTTTCCGGCCTCCTGCTCCTCCTCCTCCTCCTCCTCCTCCTCCTCCTCCTCCTCCAAAAACACATGCACCCTTCCCCTTTAAGAGCTCACTGGCACCAGAGTGTCTGCCGTGCGCTGCGCCCGAGCTCGGGCGCTGCGCTCTGCACCGCCGGCTTAGCGCCTAAAGATAGTAGTGGAACGCCTCTTTTAGCGCTCCACCAACCTCTTAGGGCGAAGCCACTGAATTTCCGGCAACGGGGCGCTACTTTGGGGCGGGCGCTAACTTCGGGCGGGCGCTAAGGTTAGCGCCCCAAAACTGTCTATACTGAAAATCTAGCCCAATGTTTCTAATCGCCATGGACGCCCATTCGAAATGGCCAGAGGTCATCAAAATGTTCAGGAATGGCTTGCCAGAACAGATTTGCTCCGACAATGGCCCACAGTTTGTGTCCGAGGATTTCCGGATGTTTCTGAGGAATAATGGGGTGAAACATTACACATCTGCCCCATATCATCCAGCCACAAATGGATTGGCTGAAAGGTTTGTTCAGACCTTTAAAAAGGCAATAAAGGCAATGTATAACGACGACATGCCACTACAACACAAGGTGGATAATTTCTTGTTTGCTTACCGGAATGCGACACATGCAGTCACCAACCAAGCTCCAGCCATAATGTTCTTCAACCGAAGGCTAAGATGTCGCCTGGATTTGCTCAAACCAAACATAAGACGAGATGTTGAGGATAAGCAATTCCAGCACATCAACGAGAAGCCAACCAGGAGCTTCAAGATAGGACAACCAGTCTTGGCCCGCGACTACCGAACAGAAAAATGGCAGCCAGGAACGATATGCACACAACAGGGACCACTAATGTACACAGTGGACGTTGGAGAGAGCATCGTGAGACGCCATGCTGACCAGATTCTAGAGTCACAGGAACAAGCCAAACCTATACCACGAGCATGTGCACCTGGTAATGAGCCCGAAGTACAGATTGCGTCTACCTCAGAAGCAGTGGTATTGGAAGCTGACGAACCAACCAATGACAATGAGCCAGAATCGACTCCACCGCAAGAACAGGATACTCGAGAAAGGCGCTATCCAGTCAGGATTAGGAAGCCTCCTCAAAGACTGAACTTATAAATGATTATTTCAGTTGATGTATATAGTACCGAGAAAATTGTAATTGTAATTAGTTATTATTTAGTTGTTAAATGAATGTTATGTACTGTTTATCTAAAAGGGGAGGAATTGTTGTGTATGTACCTTTAAGAGAAGAACTGATTTTATACTGCAGTACCGGCAGTGACCACCCCTGTATACAAGGCCCGAGCAGGCTTCTGTACTTCAGTCTGACGTTACCCTCTGTTCAGTAAAATACCTGTTTAATTGTTCTCCCGAAGTCCGTGTATTTTTGAGACGCGGACTTTACACACTCTATCTAGGCATCTCATAATTTTATACAACTCAATCAAGTCTCCCCTCAGCCACCTCTGTTCCAAGGAAAACAACCCCAGCCTATCCAATCATTCCTCATAGCTAAAGTTTTCCAGTCCTGGCAACATCCTCGTAAATCTCCTCTGCACCCTCTCCAGTGCAATCACATCCTTCCTGTGATGTGGTGACCAGAACTGCATGCAGTACTCTAGCTGTGGCCTAACTAGTGTTTTATACAGTTCAAGCATAACCTCCCTGCTCTTATATTCTATGCCTCGGCTAATAAAGGAAAGCATTCTGTATGCCTTTTTAACTACTTTATCGACCTGTCCTGCTACATTTAACGATCTGTGGACGTACACTCCAAGGTCCCTCTGTTCCTCCACACCTCTCAGTATCCTCCCATGAATTGTGTATTCCCTTGCCTTGTTGCCCCTCCCCAAATGCATTACCTCACACTTTTCCAGATTGAATTCCATTTGCCACTTTTCTGCCCAACTGACCAGTTCATCGATATCTTCCTGCAGTCTGAAGTTTTCCTCCTCACTGTCAACCACACTGACAATTTTTGAATCATCTGCAAATTTCCTTATCATGCCCCCTACATTTAAGTCTAAATCATTAATATATACCACATAAAGTAAGGGACCGAGTACTGAGCCCTGTGGAACCCCACTGGAAACAGCCTTCCAGTCGCAAAAACTCCCCTCAACCGTCACCCTCTGCTTCCTGCCACTGAGCCAATTTTGGATCCACTTTGCCACTTTCCCTTGGATCCCATGGGCTTTTACTTTTTTGATCAGCCTGCCATGTGGGGCCTTGTCAAAAACCTTGCTAAAATCCATGTAGACTACATCAAACGCACTGCCCTCATCGACCCTCCTTGTTACCTCCTCAAAGAATTCAATCAAGTTAGTCAGACACAACCTTCCCTTAACAAAACCATGCTGACTGTCCCTGATTAATCTGTGTCTTTCTAAATGAAGGTTTATACTGACCCTCAGAATTGATTCCAGTAATTTGCCCACCACCGAGGTTAAACTAACTGGCCTGTAATTGCTCGGTTTATCTCTTCCTCCCTTTTTAAACAATGGTGCAATGTTAGCAGTTCTCCAATCCTCTGGCACCACTCCTGTAGCCAGGGAGGATTGGAAAATGATGGTCAGAGCCTCCGCAATTTCCTCCCTTGCTTCTTTTAATAGCCTCGGATATATTTCATCCGGCCCTGGCGATTTATCTACTTTCAAGGATGCTAAACCCCTTAATACTTCCTCTGGAGACTGCACATTGGCAGTGTAGGTGTGGTGGAGCGGTGTTTACAAGCACGGACAGCCAAGGTGTTGGTGTCGATAAAAGCGTACCGGTGATAATTCTCATAGTAGAATTCAGCTGGACATCAATGGATTTGACACACGGACTTGATAGCCATGCCGGAGAGCAGTACTCCGCTGTAGAGTACACCAGGGCGAGTGCTGCCGTATGGGGGGTTTGAGTGTCTGCTCCCCATGTGGATCCGGCCAGTTTCTGGCTCAAGTTGACCCTACTCTTTAGTTTCTTCCCAAGGTTCTGGAGATGCTGTCTAAATGACAGGGTGCGATCGAGCGTGACTCCTAAATAGGAGGGTTTTTGGAATGGTTCATCTCTGCGTCACAAAAGGAGGCTTTCAAAGCTTGGTTTGCTTGAGGGTGTTGAGGTGGAATGTCGAGGTGACGGTCTTTTGCGGGTTTGGCCGAAGTTGCCATCGGTGGAAGTAGGCCTCCATCCTCGGTAAACCACTGGTCAGGGTCTCCTCGGTGACGGACAGATTCATGTTTTGCGTGGCCAAGGCAATGTCATCAGTGTATACGAACTTGTGGGACTCTGTTTCCGGCAGGTCACTGGTGTAAACGATGAATAACGTGGGTGCCAGGACAGAACCCTGTGGGAGTCCGTTGTTCAATGTCCTATATCTGCTCTTCTGGGTGCCAGTGTACACACTGGAGCGTCGGTTGCGAAGCACGGAGTTGAGAAGATGGATCGTTGTTCTGCAGGGTAAAATGGTGCTGAGCTTGAAAAGCAGCCCATGGCTTCACGAGCATTCTTCCCTGATGCGCTATCAATTACTCATAAAAGACTGAGAGTTAAGAGAGTAACTAAAGGCTTTTATTAACAAAAGAATGAAGGTCTGCCTCGAGTGGTCGACCGGTCCAGAAATACAAAGGGCTGGGGAGCAGTCACCTTTATACTAGGACTTGTGGGAGGAGTCAGCCGAGGCATGTCCAGGCATGTACACAGTGGAATACAAACAGTGGTTTACCACATTCACCCCTTGTTTAAAATTGAGTCCGGCGGGGTGAAGTGTATTAAAAGTTAGTGTATTGGAGTCTCTCCGGAGGTCTTGTCTGCCGCTGTGATCGGCGTGGCGACGGCAGGGGTAGTGGAGCTTCCGGCGTCGAGTCCTGCGTGGGCTGTGGCACAGGCGTGTCGTCCTCGTAGATGTCGAGCGGGTCGCGGGGCCCAGGCCTGCCGTCTGCTGGGGCTGGATATCGGATCGTGGGGGGGGATGGTAGTGAGTAGTGGGTTACTGCGGCCCCCGAGGGTGCAAGGTCTCTTATGGAGACTGTGTCCTCCCGCCCGTCCGGGTATGCAATGTAAGCATACTGGGGGTTGGCGTGGAGGAGGTCGACCCTCTCGACCAGGGGGTCCGTTTTATGGGTCCTCACGTGCCTTCTCAGTAGGACCGGCCCTGGGGACGTCAGCCATGGCGGTAGCGATGTCCCCGATGTGGACTTCCTTGGGAAGACAAACATTTTCTCATGAGGGGTGGCGTTAGTGGCAGTACAGAGCAGTGACCGAATAGAGTGGAGCGCATCGGGGAGCACATACTGCCAGCGGGAGGTTGGAAGGCCCCTAGACTTTAAGGCTAGCAGGGCGGCCTTCCAAACTGTCGCATTTTCTCTTTCCACCTGTCCGTTCCCCCGGGGGTTGTAACTGGTGGTCCTGCTTGTGGCAATACCCCTAGTTAGCAGGTACTGACGGAGTTCGTCGCTCATAAACGATGAGCCCCGGTCGCTATGGATATAGCTGGGGAAACCGAACAGGGTGAAGAGGTCGTTCAGACATTTAATGACCGTGGCACTGGTCATGTCCGGGCAGGGGATGGCGAACGGGAAACGGGAGTACTCATCAATAATATTGAGGAAGTACACATTGCGGTCGGAGGAGGGGAGAGGCCCTTTAAAATCAACGCTCAGGCGCTCGAAGGGGCGAGTGGCTTTTATCAGGTGGGCCCTGTCTGGTCTATAAAAGTGCGGTTTGCACTCAGCGCAGACTTGGCAGTTCCTGGTCATGGTCCTGACCTCCTCAATAGAGTAAGGCAGGTTGCGGGCCTTGATGAAGTGGAAGAACCTGGTGACCCCCGGGTGGCAGAGGTCATTGTGGAGGGCCCGCAGTCTATCGATCTGCGCGCTGGCGCAGCTGCCACGCGATAGCGCATCCGGGGGTTCATTGAGCTTCCCAGGCCGGTACAAGATCTCGTAATTGTAGGTGGAAAGTTCGATTCTCCACCTCAAGATCTTGTCATTTTTGATTTTGCCCCTCTGCTTGTTGTTAAACATGAAAGCAACTGAACGTTGGTCAGTGAGCAGGGTAAATCGTTTTCCGGCCAGGTAGTGCCTCCAATGACGCACAGCCTCCACAATCGCCTGGGCCTCCTTCTCAACAGCGGAGTGTCTGGTCTCCGGGCCTTGGAGGGTTCGTGAAAAGAAGGCCACGGGTCTCCCCGCCTGATTGAGGGTAGCGGCCAGGGCAAAGTCAGACGCGTCGCTTTCCACCTGGAAGGGGATGGATTCGTCCACTGCGTGCATGGTGGCTTTGGCAATGTCTTCCTTGATACGGTGGAAGGCTAAGCGGGCCTCTGCCGTCAAGGGAAAAGAGGTGGACTTGATCAGCAGATGGGCCTTGTCCGCATAGTAGGGGACCCACTGGGCATAATAGGAGAAAAACCCTAGGCACCTCTTCAGGGCCTTGAGGCAGTGGGGCAGTGGGAGTTCCATAAGGGGACGCATCCGGTCGGGGTCGGGGCCGATGACTCCGTGTTCCACAACACAGCCAAGGATGGCGAGGCGGTTTGTGCGGAATATGCACTTCTCCTTGTTATATGTCAGGTTCAGGAGTTGGGCGGTGCGGAGGAATTTTTCGAGGTTTGCGTCATGGTCCTGCAAGTCACGGCCGCAGATGGTCACATTGTCCAGATATGGGAAAGTGGCCTGCAACGCATTTTGATCTACCATCCGGTCCATCTCCCTTTGGAAGATGGAGACCCCGTTGGTGACACCAAAGGGAACCCTAAGGAAGTGGTAGAGGCGGCCGTTTGCCTCAAAGGCAGTATACTGGCGGTCCTCAGGGCGGATAGGGAGCTGGTGGTATGCTGATTTCAGGTCAATGGTCGAGAAGACGCGGTACTGCGCGATCTGGTTGACCATATCAGCTATGCGGGGGAGTGGGTAGGCTTCCAGCAGGGTGTAGCGATTTATTGTCTGGCTGTAGTCGATGACCAGGCGCTGCTTCTCGCCGGTCTTAACGACCACAACCTGGGCTCGCCAGGGGCTGGTGCTGCCCTCAATAATCCCTTCCTTCAGGAGCCGCTCCACTTCGGTTTTAATGAAAACCCTGTCCCCGGCACTGTATCGCCTGCTTTTTGTGGCGATGGGCTTACAGTCGGGGGTGAGGTTAGTAAACAGTGGGGGGGGGGTGACTCTGAGTGTGGAGAGGTTGCACCTGGTGCGCGGCGGGCAATTTGGGAGCTGCTGGCTGCGGACTGTGAGTGGGGGTAGGGGTCCACCGTACGCCATCGTAACACTTTTAAGGTGGCACTGAAAATCTAACCCCAGCAGAACGGCAGCGCAGAGGTCGGCAGGACCAGAAGTTTAAAATGATCGTACACGGTCCCGTCTACTACGAGTGTCACTACGCAGTAGCCGCCGATGTCCGCCGACTGGGACTCGGAGGCCATAGAAATCCGCTGGTGCGCAGGCAGGACTGGTAGAGAGCAACGCCGCACCGTGTCGGGGTGGATGAAGCTCTCCGTGCTCCCAGAGTCAAAAAGGCAGATTGTATCGTGGCCATTTACCTTAATGTCCATTGTGGAACTGGCCAGCTGGTGCGGTCTCGCTTGGTCCAGCGTAATGGATGCCAGCGTAGGGGTCGGTGTGTCGCTGCGGGTATCAGATGAGGCGGTGTTGGGGGCCTGCTGCATTCCGGCTGTCGGCCAAGATGGCAGCGTCCATGATCCCCATGTGGCTGGAGGCGTCCAAAATGGCTGCTGTACCGGTGGTTCGCACATGGCCGGGGAGGCCCAAGATGGCGGCCCGCATGGCCCACACGCGGCGCTGCTGGGGTTCGGGGTGGCTTTGGCCCTGCAGACGTTAGCGTAGTGTCCCTTCTTCCCGCAGCCCAAGCAGATCGCGTTTTTCGCCGGGCAGCGCGCTCTGGGGTGTTTTGCCTGGCCACAGAAGTAGCATTTCTGGCCTTGGGGCACTGCTGTCTGGCCTTGGGACACTGCTGCGGTAGTTGGGCCGTTGCTGGGGTGTGGCTGGGGTGGCACGGCGCTATGAGGCGGTCCTACCGTGTCCCAGGCTGTCATTCCCCGCGGCGTCCACGGTGCAGAGGAGTAGGCATCCATGCTCCGGTAGGCTGCATCCAATGATAGTGCGAGTTCAGAGGCCTTGTTGAGGTCGAGGTCACTCTGCTCCAACAGTCGCTGTCGCGTGTAATTGGATCTGTGGCCCGCTACAAAAGCGTCCCGGATAAGTTCCTCTGTGTACACGGTGGCCTTTACATCCTTACAACCACAGGCCCGGCCAAGCACAGACAGTGCCTGAAGGTATTCCACGGTCGATTCCCCAGGTTGTTGTTTACGACTCCCCAGAAGGTGCCTGGCGTACACTTCGTTCACTGGGCGTGTGTACTGGTCCTTGAGGAGCTTGATAGCGTCCGCGTACGAGGTCGCGCCTTGGATGACCGAGTACACTCGGTGGTTCACTTTGGAGGTCAGGACATCCAGTTTGTCCTCGTCCGATTTGATTGCTGCGGAGGCGGTCAGGAATTTTTCGAAACACTTAAGCCAGTGAGTAAACTTGGTGGATGAGTCCGCCTCCCGATGATCTAAGTCCAGGCATGCTGGTGTGAGGATCTTCTCCATTATAAAAATTTTGTTAATAAAATTGATGCGCTATCAATTACTCATAAAAGACTGAGAGTTAAGAGAGTAACTAAAGGCTTTTATTAACAAAAGAATGAAGGTCTGCCTCGAGTGGTCGACCGGTCCAGAAATACAAAGGGCTGGGGAGCAGTCACCTTTATACTAGGACTTGTGGGAGGAGTCAGCCGAGGCATGTCCAGGCATGTACACAGTGGAATACAAACAGTGGTTTACCACATTCCCCTGTTTCAGGAGGGCAATTATTTTAGTCTCCCTCCAGATAGGTGGAATTTTACCGGTTGCCAGTACCTCGGAGAAGAAGGAGGTCAACCATCGCTTCGTTTTGGGTTCTAGTGCTTTTAGGAATTCTGGGAAAGCACCATCTGGACCAGCAGCTTTTCCAGGTTTGGTTGTCGACAGGGCTGCGTTTAGTTTATCCAAGGTGAATGGGTCAGATGTAGTTGACGATCTTGGTGCCGCCATCAAGTTTGTCGAAAGCTGCCGCTTCACCTGGTGTCTCAATTCTTTGTCCACCGGAGCCTTTGATGTTTGTATCAAGTGGGATGCAATGGCGCCCTGCTTTCCTGCTGGAGTGAGTGGAGTTAGTCTTCTCCACAAGGCTCCTCCACCTTTCGAAAGGTGGAGGAGCCTCCCACAGTTGGCAAGCCCTGTGGGGAAGTGTTGACAGCAGCAACTCCCAGAGTGGGACTGACTGAACTTTTCCTTCCTCCTTCCCCCTGCTCGGTTCCCCCTCGCTCAGACCTGTCAACTTTCACTCCTCTGGAGCCAGACTCACTCATCTAGCTTCAAAATGTGATCTGTTCTTTATTCATTCTCGGGATGTTGGCGTCGCAGGCAAGGCCAGCATTTATTGCCCGTCCCTACTTGCCCTTGAGAAGCTGGTGATGGGTCTTCTTGAACTGCTGTTTCCACAATGCTGTTAAGGAGGGAGTTCTAGGATTTTGACCTAGCGACGATGAAGGAACGGTGATATATTTCCAAGTGCTGAGGGTGACAACACCTCGGGGGATTGCAGTCTAGAGCACATCCACTGCACTGTAGGGGAAATGACTGCACAGGGGGACACAGCAAAGTGTAGAAATGCAGTGGTCATAGCCGTAGGGGATTTGACAGTTGAGGGGCAATGTTTCCTCTAATTTTTTTTTGCACATGCGCGGTTTTTGTATTGAAAGGCCAGCAAGCCGGCTGTGCGGGATCCCTGGAGCTTACTGGCAACATTGGTTGGGGATAGACAGGCATTTATGCAACTGCTGATATGAGTCCCACATGGAGTGCTGCCTCCCTGAAAGGGTGACGAATATTTTGAAGGGGGAAGGGGAACAGTCAGTTCTTGTGATCCTAGTAAATATAGAAATAGTAAAAGACAGGTTAATGCATGGCTGGAGAAGTGGTGCAGGGCTTCAGATTCCTGGGGTATTGGGACCAGTTCTGGGGCAGGAGGTACTTGTTCAAGGTGGACGGGTTGCACCTCAACAGAGCTGGGATCAGTGTCCTCGCGGGGAGGTTAACTAGTGTTGTGGGGGAGGGTTTAAGAAGTTTAAGAAACAGCAGTTCAAGAAGACCCATCACCAGCTTCTCAAGGGCAAGTAGGGACGGGCAATAAATGCTGGCCTTGCCTGCGACGCCAACATCCCGAGAATGAATAAAGAACAGATCACATTGTGAAGCTAAATGAGTGAGTCTGGCTCCAGAGGAGTGAAAGTTGACAGGTCTGAGCGAGGGGGAACCGAGCAGGGGGAAGGAGGAAGGAAAAGTTCAGTCAGTCCCACTCTGGGAGTTGCTGCTGTCAACACTTCCCCACAGGGCTTGCCAACTGTGGGAGGCGGCACATAGCCAACAGGCCCGCCCCCACACACAGCATCACCAATCACATGGCTCGGATAGGGTTGAATGGCATTGCGAACAACCAATAACCAAAACGGAAAAGGTGGGGTACTAATCTGATTGGCATTGTGCTGAGCCAATCAGCGACTATAAAGCAGTCCTGGGTCTGCCACGTGGGGACGATGAGGAACCCGTTGCTCGATTGGCGAATGTCTGTAGATATGCAAATAAGGAAACAAATTTAACGCGTCGCCAAAAAGTGAAAGGAGAGATAGTTCTTTATTTATTTTGGGCTCTGATTAAAAATACAGGCAAATCCTTAGTAACAAACAAAATTTCATATGAATAGGTGATGGCTCATGAGCAGCCGGTGTGATGTAAAAGAGGTGAGGCCTGAGAGACAGGAGCGGGATGCAGCGTTAGTTGTTTGAATACTGGGATTCGTCTCGCTGCTCCGTTGATTGTGTGCGGCTTGTCCGCATTGAGTAATTTTTGGCCCGGGGAGATGGTGGGGGCTCCCTCTGCTCCATGAGATAGAGGGAGACCAAATGTTGGTTTCCTCTGCTCCGTCTCCCTTTCCCCCCCCTGGGGGAACATGAAGGAAAAGCAGAATTGCCTGTGGGATAAGGGGCGCCACCCATTAAGTGTGGAAATTATCTAACTATTTAATCACCGTTGCGATACGGCATCGCTGACGTCATAATGCTTATTATTCAACTGGAGGAAGGCTAATTTAGGGAGTTGAAACGGAATCTGGTCCTGGTGGATTGGAATCAACAACTGGTAGACAAAACAGTCATTGAACAATGGGAGGTCTTCAGAGAGGAGATGGTTTGGGTACAGAGTAGACACATTCCCATGAGGGGGAAAGGAACGACATCCAAAGCTCGAGCTCCCTGGATGACTAAAGATATAGAGGTTAAAATGGGACAGAAAAAGGAGGCTTATGACAAATGTAAGGTTCATAATACAATAGCGAACCAAACTGAATATAGCAAGTACAGAGGAGATCTATAAAGGGGAATAAGTGGGGCAAAGCGAGAGTATGAGAATAGATTAGCGACTAACATAAAAGGGAACCCAAAAGTATTTTTATAAAGACATAAATAGTACAAGGCTAGTCAAAGGAAATTAGGGAAAAGGAAATCTTCTAATAGAGGCAGGGGGCTTGGCTGAGGTACTAAGTGAGTACTTTGCATCTGTCTTCACTAAAGAAGAGGATGCTGCCAATGTAGCAGTAAGGGAAGAGACAGTAGCGATCTTGGATAGGATAAAAATAGATAAAGAGGATGTACATAAAAGGTTGAGGTTTACATGAAACCTCAAAGTAGAAAAATCACCCGGTCCGGATGGGATGTCTGTAGGTTACCAAGGGAAGTAAGGGTGGAAATTGCAGAGGCTCTGGCCACAATCTTCCAATCCTCCTTAGATATGGGGGTGGTGCCAGAGGACTGGAGGACTGCAAATGTTACACCCCTGTTTAAAAAAGTGGGGAGGCATAAACCCAGCAACTACAGGCCAGTCAGCCTAACATCAGTGGTGGGGAATCTTTTAGAGACAATAATCCGGGACAAAATGAATTGGCATTTAGAAAAGTATGGGCTAATAAATGAAAGCCATCACGGATTAGTTAAAGGCAAATCATGTTTGACTAACTTAATTGAGTTCTTTGATGAAGTAACAGAGAGGATTGATGAGGGTAGTGCAGTTGATGTTGTGTATATGGACTTTCAAAGGGTGTTTGACAAAGTGCCACATAATAGACTTGTTGGCAAAATTAAAGCCCATGGGATTAAAGGGACAGTGGCAGCGTGGGTACAAAATTGGCTAAGGGACAGAAAGCAGAGAGTCGTGGTGAATGGTTGTTTTTCAGACTGGAGGGAAGTGTACAGTGGTGTCCTCCAGGGATCGGTTTTAGGACCACTGCTCTTTTTGATATATATTAATGACCTGGGCTTGGGTATACAGGGCATAATTTCAAAGTGTGCAGGTGACACAAAACTCGGAAATGGAGTAAACAATGAGGATGATAGTAACAGACTTCAGGAGGACAGAGGCAGACTGGTGAAATGGGCAGACACATGGCAGATGAAATTTAACGCAGAGAAGTGTGAAGTGATGCATTTTGGTAGGAAGAATGAGGAGATGCAAAATGAACCAAATGGCACAATTTTAAAGAGGGGTGCAGGAACAGGGAAACCTGGGGGTGTATGAACACAACAATTTGAAGGTGGCAGGACAAGTTGAGAAGGCTGTTAAAAAGCATATGTGATCCTTGGCTTTATTAATAGAGGAATAGAGTACAAAAGCAAGGAAATTCTGCTAAACCTTTATAAAACAGCGGTTAGGCCTCAGCTGGAGTATTGTGTTCAGTTCTGGGCACCACACTTTAGGAAACATAGAAACATAGAGATATAGAAGATAGGAGCAGGAGTAGGCCATTCGGCCCCTCGAGCCTGCTCCGCCATTTAATGAGATCATGGCTGATCATCCAAATTCAGTACCCTGTCCCTGCTTTCTCCCCATATCCCTTGATCCCTTTAGCCTTAAGAAATATATCTAACTCCTTCTTGAATATATTTAATGAATTGGCCTCTACTGCCTTGTGTGGTAGAGAATCCCACAGGTTCACCATTCTCTGGGTGAAGAAATTCCTCCTCATCTCTGTCCTAAATGGCTTACCCCTTTTCTTTAGACCGTGACCCCTGGTTCTGGACTCCCCCGCCATCGGGAACATCCTTCCTGCATCTAGCCTGTCTAGTCCTATTAGAATTTTATAAGTTTCAATGAGATCCCCTCTCAATCTTCTAAACTCCAGCGAATATAAAGGAATCCAGGAAGGTGTCAAGGCCTCGGAGAAGGTGCAGAGAGATTTACTGGAATGGTACCAGGGATGAGGGACTTTAGTGGAGCGACTAGAGAAACTGGGGTTGTTTTCCTTGGCGGAGAGTAGGTCTGGTAGTGTAGTGGTTAATGTTACTGGTAATCTGGAGACCTGGACTAATGATTCTAGTGACGCACGAGTTGTGTATTTGCATTTTGTTTTGGGGTTTTTACAACAGTCCGATAGCTTCATGGTCACCATTACTGATACTAGCTTTTTATTCCATCTTAATTGTTAAGATTAATCAGTGGTTTATATCAATTTCAGTTCAGCAATAGGTGAAAACCTGCTCCAAATGCTGAACAATCGGACATTTCCTGAATAAAAGCCTCTCATCTTTACTCCACAATAGTTTATTGTACATTGACTGTTTCCTGTTTATACCCTGAAGATATGGATTATATTTTTAATAACAATTTTGTAAATAAAGTAAGGAAAATATTGATTTTTTTTGCCAAGAAATTGCAGCGAGCTTTGCAGTAGTGCGGCTGTGTTGCAGTTCCGTGCTCTTCCAACAGATGTCCTCGCCCTCCTTTGCCAACAAACTCCCAGTTCCAGATTAATCCAACAGAGGTGTGGAGTCTGCCTGGACTTCAGATCACCAGACACGTGGTGATGGGAAAGGCCATTTGCCCTTATTAATTCATCCGTCCACAACATCCCTATACTCCCCATTACTGCATCTGATTGCTTCTTAAATGAGTAAAGGTGTCCGCTACCCAGAGTCCTCTCATACAGCAGCAAAGTACTGCGGATGCTGGAAATCTGAAATAAAAGCAGCATTTACGCACATGCATTCCAAACCCATCTTAGTCCGCCTGCATTTACCCCCTGTCTGATCCCTCCTACTTCTGAACTATTCTTTACTCTAGGGCTATTTGCCTCTCCCAGTTCTCTGTGCACCTGGTTTCTCCTCTCTAATGCTTCATTCTGGTTCCCCTCTACCCGCCAAATTAGTTTAAACCCTCCCCCACATCTCTAGTTAACCTCCCCACGAGGACATTGGTCCCAGCTCTGTTGAGGTGCAACCCGTCCACCTTGAACAGGTCCCTCCTGCCCCAGAACTGGTCCCAATGCCCCAGGGATCTGAAGCCCTCCCTCCTGCACCATTTCTCCAGCCATGCATTAACCTGTCTTATCCGACTATTCCTATACTCACTGGCGCGTGGCACTGGAAGTAATCCCGAGTTTGCTATCTTTGAGATCCTGCTCTATAACTTCCTCCCAAGCTCCTGAAAACCTGACTGCAGAACCTCAACCCTTTTCCTTCCTATGTCATTGGTTCCCACATGGACCACGACTTCTGGCTGTTCCCCTTCCCCCGCAGAATGTTCTGCACCCGTTCAGTGATGTCCTTCACCCTGACACCAGGGAGGCAACACGCCATGTGTAACTCACGTCATCAGTTGCAGAAATGCCTGTCTATCACCCTGACAACAACAACATGTCCAGCACCTTTAAAGTAGTAAAACATCCCAAGGTGCTTCACAGGAAGGCTATAAAACAAGATTTGACACCGAGTCACAAAAGGAGACATTAGCACAGGTGACCAAAAGCATAGTCAAAGAGGTTGGTTGTAAGGAGCATCTTAATGGAGGAAAGAGAGGTAGTGAGGCGGAGAGGTTTAGGGAGGGAATTCCAGAGCTTAGGGCCGAGGTAGCTGAAGGCACGGCCACCAATGGTGGAGCGATTAAAATCAGGGATGCTTAAGAGGCCAGAATTAGAGGAGCGCAGATATCCCGGGGGGTTGTGGGGCTGAAGGAGATTACAGAGATAGGGAGGGGCGAGGCCATGGAGGGATTTGAAAACAAGGATGAGAATTTTAAAATCAAGGTGTTGTTTAACCAGGAGCCAATGTAGGTCAGCGAACACAGGGGTGATGGGTGAACGGGACTTGGTGTGAGTTAGGACACGGGCAGTCGGGTTTTGGATCACCTCGTAGGATAGAATGTGGGAGGCCAGCCAGGAATAGTTGGAATAGTCAAGTCTAGAGGTAACAAAGGCATGGATGAGGGTTTCAGCAGCGGATGAGCTGAGGCAGGGGCGGAGATGGGCGATGTTACGGAGGTGGAAGTAGGCGGTCTTAATGATGGCGCGGATATGTGGTCGGAAGCTCATCTCGGGGTCAAATATGACACGAATGTCGCAAACAGTCTGGATCAGCCTCAGACAGTTACCAGGCAGAGGGCCAGGGAACGGAGTTTGTGGCAGGGACTGAAGACAATGGCTTTGGTCTTCCCAATATTTAGTTGGAGGAAATTTTTGCACATCCAGTACTGTATGTTGGACAAGCAATCTGACAATTTAGAGACAGTGCAGGGGTCGAGAGAGGTGGTAGTGAGGTAGAGCTGGGTGTGGTCAGCGTACACGTGGAAACTGACGCTGTGTTTTCAGATGATGTTCAGAAATGTTTTCCAATTAAATATTGGGAAGACCAAAGCCATTGTTTTTGGTCCCCGCCACAAACTCCGTTCCCTAGCCACCGACTCCATCCCTCTCTCTAACATCTGTCTGAGGCTGAACCACACTGTTTGCAACCTTGGTGTCATATTTGACCCTGAAATGCGCTTCCGACCACATATCCGCAGCATAACAAAGACCGCCTACTTCCACCGCCCGTCTCCGCCCCTTGCGTCAGCTCATCCGCTGCTGAAACCCTCATCCATGCCTTTGTTACCTCCAGACTTGACTATTCCAACACACTCCTGGCCGGCCTCCCACATTCCACCCTACGTAAACTTGAAGTCACCTATAACTCAGCTGCCCGTGTCCTAACTCGCACCAAGTCCCGTTCACCCATCACCCCTGTGCTCGCTGACCTACATTGGCTCCTGGTTAAGCAGCACCTCAATTTCAAAATTCTCATCCTTGTTTTCAAATCCCTCCATGGCCTCGCCCCTCCCTATCTCTGTAATCTCCTTCATCCCTACAACCACCCCCCCCACCCCCGAGATATCTGCGCTCCTCTAATTCTGCCCTCCTGAGCATCCCTGTTTATAATCACTCAACCATTGGTGGCCGTGCCTTCTGTTGCCTGGGCCCTAAGCTCTGCAATTCCCTCCCTAAACCTCTCCGCCTCGCTACCTCTCTTTCCTCCTTTAAGAAGCTCCTTAAAACCTACCTCTTTGTCCAAGCTTTTGGTCACCTGCCCTAATTTCTCCTTATGTGGCTCGGTGTCAAATGTTTTGTCTTATAATACTCCTGTGAAGCACCTTGTGATGTTTTACTACATTAAAGGAGCTATATAAATACAAGTTGTTGCTGTTGTTGTTGATATCGCCAAGGGGCAGCATGTAGATGAGAAATGAGATGAGGGGGCCAAGTATAGATCCTTGGGGGACAGCAGAGGTAACGGTGCGGGAGCGGGAAGAGAAGCCATTGCAGGTGATTCTCTGGCTACGATTAGATAGATAAGAATGGAACCAGGCGAGTGCAGTCACACCCAGCTGGACGATGGTGGAGAGGCGTTGGAGAAGGATGGAGTGGTCAACCGTGTCAAAGGCTGCAGACAAGTCAAGAAGGACGAAGAGGGATAGTTTACCTTTGTCACAGTCACATAGGATGTCATTTGTGACTTTGATGAGAGCTGTTTTGGTACTGTGGCAAGGGCGGAAACCTGATTGGAGGGATTCAAACATGGAGTTCCGGGAAAGATGGGCGCGGATTTGAGAGGCGACAGCATGTTCAAGGATTTTGGAGACGAACAGGAGGTTGGAAATGGGGCGGTAGTTTGGAAGGATGGAGGGGTCAAGGGTTGTTTTTTTGAGGAAAGGGGTGATGATGGCAGATTTGAGGGAGAGGGGGACAGTACCTGAGGAGAGAGAACCGTTAACAATGTCAGCTAACATGGGGGCCAGGAAGGGAAGTTGGGTGGTCAGCAGTTTAGTGGGAATTGAGTCGAGGGAGCAGGAAGTGGGTCCATGGACAAGATGAGCTTGGAGAGGGCGTGAGGGGAAATAGGAGAGAAACGAGAGAAAGATGCGAGTTCAGGGCTGGGGCATGGGGGGAACCTTAGAGGAAGTTTGACCCGGGAAGCTCGGGGAAGAGAGGGAAGTGGCAGAGGCAGCTGATCGGATGGTCTCAATCTTAGAGAGTCCATGAGCTCCTCGCACTTGTTGTTGGAGGTGAGGGTGGAGGAGACCACTGCATTTCTACACTTTGCAGTGACTCCTGTGCATTCATTTGCTCCACGGTGCCGTGGATTTTCTCCAGACCGCACTCTCCTGGTCTTCAGCACTTGGACATATAACGCTGTTCGTTTATCGTCACTGAGTCAAAAACCTGGAACTCCCTACCCAATAGCACCGTGGAAACATCTTCACCACTCGGGCTGCAGCGGTTCAAGAAGACCCATCACCACCTTCTCAAGGGCAAGAAAGGGAGGGCAACAGACGGTGGGCTCGCCAGCGACCAATGTTCCCGTGAAGTTGCGCTGTCATGCTGCGGTCTACAGGTCCCGGGCAGGCCGCTCACCAGCTTTTGAATGGAAATACCGAGCTCGCGCAGAAATTTGAAAGGGTCACGCAGCCTGTTAAGGGGGCCGTGCCCCCAAAAAATTTAGAAGTGACATTGCCTGTGACGCCAACATCCCGAGAATGAATAAAGAACAGATCACATTTTGAAGCTAAATGAGTGAGTCTGGCTCCAGAGGAGGGAAAGTTGACAGGTCTGAGCGAGGGGGAACCGAGCAGGGGGAAGGAGGAAGGAAAAGTTCAGTCAGTCCCACTCCGGGAGTTGCTGCTGTCAACACTTCCCCACAGGGCTTGCCAACTGTGGGAGGCGGCACATAACCAACAGGCCCGCCCCCACACACAGCATCACCAATCACATGGCTCGGATTGGGTTGAATGGCATTGTGAACAACCAATAAACAAAATGGAAAAGGTGAGGTGCTAATCTGATTGGCATTGTGCTGAGCCAATCATTAGCGACTATAAAGCAGTCCTGGGTCTCCCACGAGGGGACGATGAGGAATCCGGTGCCCGATTGGAGAATGTCTATAGATATGCAAATAAGGAAACAAATTAAACACGTCGCCAAAAAGAGGAAGGAGAGATAGTTCTTTATTTCTTTTGGGCTCCAATTAAAAATGCAGGTAAAGCCTTAGCAACAAAGAAAAGTCCATATGAATAGGTGATGGCTCATGAGCAGTCGGTGTGATGTAAAAGAGGTGAGGCCTGAGAGACAGGAGCGGGAAGCAGCTATTTAAGTTAAAGGATTGGTCAATCGTCGCAGTTTCGACTGCGTTTAGTAATTTTTGGCTCGGGGAGATGGTGGGGGCTCCCTCTGCACCATGTGACAGAGGGAGACCAATCGTTGGTTTCCCCTGCTCCGTCTCCCTTCCCCTCTGGGGGAACATGAACAAAAAGCAGAATTGTTTGTGGGGCAAGCGCCACTGATTAGCGTGGGAAATTTCTTATTTATTTAATCATCACGGTTGCTGTACGGTATTGCTGACGTCATAATGTTTGTTTGTAACGCCAGATTTCAGGTTTGGGGTGTAGGTCAGAGGTCAGTAGACTGGACAACACCAGTCATCTAGGTCATCAAAAGGAGGAAATCGTTAATCTTTTAGGTGGTAGCTGGGGTGCCAATCAAGTCGTTCCAATCTTCTCTGGCTGCACCAGTGGTGCCAGGAGGATTGGAGAACTGCTAACGTTGTATCATTGTTTAAAAAGTTTCCTTAACTCCATCCCGCAGCAGGCTACCCGCCACCATCTCAGCACAACCCCATGAGGTTGAAAAGGCCATCGGACAACTGAAGAACAACAAGGCCTCAGGAGCAGATGGAATCCCCGCTGAGGCACTAAATTAATTCATTTCTCTTATCCGGAAGTGGGAGAGCATGCCAGGGGATCTCAGAGACGCCGTAATTGTGACCATCTTCAAGTCCGATTGCGGAAATTACAGAGGAGTTTCCCTGCTGTCTGCCACAGGGAAAGTCATCGCAAGAATTCTCCTCAATCGCCTTCTCCCAGTGGCCGAAGAGCTCCTCCCAGAGTCGCAATGCGGATTACGCCCACTAGGACACAATGGACATGATCTTCACCGCGCGTCAATTACAAGAGAAATGCAGGGAGCGGCTCCAACCATTGTACATGGCCGCCTTTGATCTCACAAAGGCCTTCGACACTGTCAACCGTGAGGGATTATGGAGTGTCCTCCTCAAATTCGGCTTCTCACCATGCTCCACCTGCTTCACGACAACATGCAAGCCGTGATCCTGACCAACGGTTCCACCACAGACCCAATTCACGTACGAACCGGGGTCAAGCAAGGCTGTGTCATTGCACCAACGCTCTTCTCAATCTTCCTTGCTGCAATGCTCCATCTCACTCTCAGTAAGCTCCCCACTGGAGTGGAGCTAATTTACAGAACAAATGGGAAACTGTTCAACCTCCGTCGCCTCCAGTCCAGATCCAAGGTCGTCCCATCCTCTGTCATCGAATTACAGTATGCAGACGACGCTTGCGTCTGCGCTCACTCGGAGGTCAAACTCCAAACCATCGTCAACACCTTCACCGAAGCGTACGAGAGCATGGGCCTTATACTAAACATCTGTAAGACAAAGGTCCTCTACCAACCTGCCCCCACCACACAGTACTGCCCCCCGATTATCAAAATCCACGACAAGGCCTTGGACAATGTGGACCACTTTCCATACCTCGGGAGCCTACTGTCAACAAGGGCAGACGTCGACGACGAAGTCCAACACCGCCTTCAGTGTGCCAGTGCAGCCTCCGGTCGCCTGAGGAAGAGAGTGTTTGAAGACCAGGACCTCAAACCCTGCACTAAGCTCATGGTCTACAGAGCAGCAGTGATACCCCGCCCTGCTGTATGCCTCAGAGACATGGACCATGTACAGCAGGCACCTCAAAGTACGGGAGAGGTAACACCAATGCTGCCGCCGCAAGATCCTGCAAATCCATTGGCAGGATAGGCGCACCAATATCAGTGTTCTTGCTCAGGCCAACATCCCCAGCATCGAAGCTTTGACCACACTCAATCAGCTCCGATGGATGGGTCACATTGTCCGCATGCCCGATATGAGACTCCCAAAACAAGCGCTCTACTCGGAGCTCCGGCACGGCAAGAGAGCAGGTGGGCAGAGGAAACGCTTCAAGGACACCCTCAAAGCCTCCTTGAAAAAGTGTAACATCCCCACTGACACCTGGGAATCCCTGGCCCAAGACCGCACAAAGTGGAGGAGAAGCATCCGGGAAGGTGCCGAACACCTCGAGTCTCTTCGCCGGGAGCAAGCAGAAGCCAAGCGCAGGCAGCGCAAGGAGTGCACGTCAAGCACCCCACCCACCCGCCCCTTCAACCACTGTCTGCCCCAGCTGTGACAGAGACTGTAGGTCCCGCATTGGACTCATCAGTCACCTGAGAACTCATTTTTAATGTAGAAGCAAGTCATCCTCGGTTCCGAGGGACTGCCTAAGAAGAAGATTGTTTCAAGATTCAAGATTCAAGATCATTTTATTGCCATATGTAACTAGTACAATGGAATGCTTACTCCCCACTCACTCCCACAATACAAGCATATAAATATAAATAAAAGCAAAAAGTAAAAACAAGTATTAATAAAAACAATAAGCAAATAGGCAGAAAGTATAGCAATAACAGTCCAAGTTGCAGGATATGATGAATAGTGCAAAAAAGCCTCAAATAACACTGGAAGTAATAGTAATGGCAGGCCAGTTAGTTTAACCTCGGTGGTGGACAAATTACTGGAATCAATTCTGAGGGACAGTATAAACCTTCATTTAGAAAGACACAGATTAATCAGGGACAGTCAGCATGGTTTTGTTAAGGGCAGGTTGTGTCTGACTAACTTGATTGAATTCTTTGAGGAGGTAACAAGGAGGGTCGATGAGGGCAGTGTGTTTGATGTAGTCTGCGTGGATTTTAGCAAGGCTTTTGACAAGGTCCCACATGGCAGGCTGATCAAAAAAGTAAAAGCCCATGGGATCCAAGGGAAAGTGGCAAAGTGGATCCAAAATTGGCTCAGTGGCAGGAAGCAGAGGGTGACGGTTGAGGGGAGTTTTTGCGACTGGAAGGCTGTTTCCAGTGGGGTTCCACAGGGCTCAGTACTCGGTCCCTTACTTTATGTGGTATATATTAATGGTTTAGACTTAAATGTAGGGGGCATGATAAAGAAATTTGCAAATGATACAAAAATTGGCTGTGTGGTTGACAGTGAGGAGGAAAGCTTCAGACTGCAGGAAGATATTGATGAACTGGTCAGTTGATTGAGGTGTATAAAATTATTAGATGCCGAGATAGAGTGGATAGGAAGGACCTAGTTCCCTTAGCAGAGGGGTCAAGAACCAGGGGGCATAGATTTAAAGTAATTGGTAGAAGGATTAGAGGGGAGATGAGGGAAAAAAATGTCACCCAGAGGGTGGTGGGGGTCTGGAACTCACTGCCCGAAAGGGTGGTAGAGGCAGAGACCCTCATCACATTTAAAAAGTACTTGGATGTGCAATTGAAGAGTTATAACCTACAGGGCTACGGACCGAGTGCTGGAAGGTGGGTTTAGGCTGGATAGCTCTTTTCCGACCGGCACGGACATAATGGGCCGAATGGCCTCCTGCTGTGTCGTAATTTTTCTTTGATTCTATTCTATGATACAATGTAAACAGTGTGCGATCCAATCATGGTCCTTTAGTCATAACACACACTGCCGCTTAATCCACAATCTATGCAACCTGTAGTCCTGGTGAACAATGCCCAGACTGGTCTCTCAGCCGCTGCAAGAGTGGGAGATCCACTCCGACATCATCACAACATGAGTTTATCTGAGAATCGATGGGTTTCCCTCACTGGACAATCACCAGTCTGCTTTCCTACATTACAACAGTGACTGCACTTCAAAAAGTACTTCATTGGCTGTAAAGCACTTTGGGACGTCCGGTGGACGTGAAAGGCTTTTTTTTTCATTCCAACTGAGCACAAAATGTGTGTCCGCCAGTGGCTCTGTGGGTAGCACCCTTGCCTCTGAGTCCGAAGGTTGTGGGTTTAAATCCCACTCCAGAGACTTGAGCACCAAAAGCTAGGCTGACACTCCAGTGCAGTACTGAGGGAGCGCTGCACTGTCGGAGGTGCCGTCTTTCAGATGAGACATTAAACCGAAGCCCCGTCTACTCTCTTAGGTAGATGTAAAAGATCCCATGGCACTATTTCAAAGCAGAGCAGGGGCGTTCTCCCCAGTGTCCTGGCCAATATTTATCCTTCAATCTACATCACTAAAACAGATTATCTGGTCATTATCACATTGGTGTTTGTGGGAGTTTGCTGTGTGTAATTGGCTGCCATGGTACAACAGTGACTACACTCCAAAAAGTACTTCATTGGCTGTAAAGAGCCTTGAGGTGTCCGCTGGTTGTGAAAGGCGCTATAGAAATGCAAGTCTCTCTTTCTTTCCTCTTCATCTCACAGGTTTCAGAATGCTTTTCCACGATCCATGAGCTTTGGGCTGTTGGGGAACAGCAACAGGGCTTTCAAAAATTATCTCCAAATCGTCCTTCCTAAATATGGATCAAGAGGTTGTTGTTCTGATCTTTGACACACTGTCCAACTTGTCAGGAGTTAGTGCTCGAAGGCCCATTGAACTCTGACCTGTTGGGTTGATTGTATTAAGTAAATATGCAACATGAAGCAACTCTTTGTTTGTTTGGGCTCAAAACTCTGGGAAATTTGGTCTCTAAGTTATGCCTTGCTCAGCTTGTTAAGAACAAACGAACATAATAATTAGGAGCAGGAGTAGGCCATACGGCCCCTCGAGCCTGCTCCGCCATTCAGTGGTGGAGAGCTTTGGGAACCATAGGTCCAAAGTTACCTGTTCCTCCTGAGCATTTTACAGTCACCACACGTCACGTCGCAAATTACTCGTACACTGTAACTCTGTTTAATGTGGAACTGGGAGTTTGTTGGCAAAGGAGGGCGAGGACATCTGTTGGAAGAGCCTGGAACTGCAACACATCCGCACCACTGCAAAGCTCGCTGCAATTTCTTTGGAAAACATATTTTCCTTATTGACAAAATTGTTATTAAAAAGATATTCCATATCTTCAGGGTGTAAACAGGAAACAGTCAATGTACAATGAACTATTGCGGAGTAAAAATGAGAGGCTTTTAATCAGGAAATGTCTGATTGTTCAGCATTTGGAGCAGGTTTTCACCTCTTGCTGAATTGGAAAAGTTCAGATTGATTTAAACCACTGACTGATTAAAATGCAAATCTTAACGATTAAGATGGAATAAAAAGCTGGTATCAGTAATGGTGACCATGAAGATATCGGATTGTTGTAAAAACCCAACTGGTTCACTAATGTCCTTCAGGGAAGCAAACTTGCCGTCATTACCTGGTCTGGCCTTTATGTAACTCCACAGCAATGTGGTTGACTCTTAAATGGCCTATTAAACCACTACAAAAAAAGCATAATAAGAATAAAACTGGCAGACCACACAGCATCAACCTAGGCATCGAATTCAGACACGACAAAGGCACACCCAGCCCAGTCGACCCTGCAAAGTCCTCCTCACTGACAACTGAGAACTTGTGCTAAAATTGGGAGAGCTGTCCCACAGGCTACTCGAGCAATAGTCATACTCACAGAATCATTCCTTTCAGCCAACGTCCCAGATTCCTTTATTACCATCCCTGGGTGTGTCCTGTCCCACCGGCAGGACAGACCCACTAGTTTTGGCAGCACGGTGGTATACAGTCGGGAAGGAGTGGCCCTGGGAGTCCTCAACATTGACTCCGGACCCCATGAAGTCTCATGGTATCAGGTCAAACATGGACAAGGAAAGCGGACCCCCCTGAGTTACTCATACCGTGCCGGGTCGCCTCCTGCCAGCGGCTGGGCCCCGGGCTCGTTTCGCCTCCGGCTGAATTTATTCTGTTTGAGGCCGGGGACCACTGAGTTGTGACGGCTCAGAGTGGGGGGAGGGGTGGCGTGGGCCGGGGGTATTACAGGAAACTCTCTTTTAACCAGCACCTAAAAAAATAAATCCGGAAATCTCTCTTAACCGGCAAAATTCAGGAGTAGGTTCAGGTAAGTTTTACTATATATTAGTGGCCGTGTAACTGGGGTTCCTGGATCTGTGGCCGTGTAACCGGGGTTCCTGGATCTGTGGCCGTGTAACCGGGGTTCCTGGATCTGTGGCCGTGTAACTGGGGTTCCTGCACCTGTGGCCGTGTACGGGGCTCTCGTACCTTGGTAAGTATACCTCTCTGTATTCCAGACTTTTTGATCAACCGGCACCAAGCCAGTCCCGTCGGTGCCTGATAAAAAAGAGTTTCCTGTATTACTGGGGGGGAGGGGGGCGCGTGCCGGGGCTTTGTGACCCGAAACATTTTGCCTGCACACGGTGCACGCATACGGCTGTGGGTGCGGGGTCTGTACTTTCTGCACGTGCTGAGTTCTTGTTTCGAGTGAGATCCTTTCTCCTATGTGTGGAGGCTGCAGCACAATCATCCCTCTGGAGTTATCATCCTTAAAGGTCATCTGGGCTGGAATGTCCAACCAAGATAAAAATACATTAAAATCCCCCACTATACAAGGATTTTCCATCTCCGCTGCTTCAGCGAATAACCCCCGAAAAAACTCGCGACGCTTGCAATGGTCGTTCGGTGCATAGATATTAAAGAGATCGCAATTAAATCCCTCCATTTTTACCCTTAGCCGTAAAAATTTCCCCTCAGTGTCCTTGTCCACCAAGGCAACGTTCTCTTCTATGGACGGACTCACCAAAACAGCTGCCCCTCTACGGTTATTGTTTGCACAACTCGCAAACACCTCTCCCTTCCAAACCTTCTGAACTCTTTCTACAATATCCTCATCCCAAAAGGTTTCTTGCAGACACAACAAGTCCGAACCTTTAAAACCCTGCAACAACTGCTGCAATTTCTTCTCACCCCTCAGTCCGTTCACATTAATCGAGACCAATGTAATCATGGCTCCAAAGAAGTATGCCCAATAATCTCCCCATCATTTAATCTCTGGCTCTTCCCTCCTCTCATGCTCCTTCTCAACTTTTCGGGCAGCTGTTGCTTTTTCCTGCAGCCTCCGACTCTTTTCCCCCTCCTGTTTGACCCCTCCCTGCTGTTTCAGCCTCTTCCTTGTGTTAGATCCGTGTGTTAATGGAGACACGGAATGCAGGAGTTGATTTAACAAGTGTTTACTGAACAAAGTCTGGAGGTGAACTAACAACACAAGACGCTACACAGGCTTATATACCCGAGTGGTCACTACTGGTACTACAGTATACAGGGGCTTCAAAAACATAGTTCCTCTTAAAGGTACATACACTACAATTCCTCCCCTTTTAGATAAATAGTACATAACATTTTAAGTAATCATTAAATAACATTTTTACAAGAACAATAATATACACATTTGCTGAAGTTAATCAATTACAAATTCAGTCTCTCGGGAGGCTTCCTGACTCGGTCCGGATAACGCCTCGGTGGTGTAGTAGGTTCTTTTGGCAAGGTCGATTCGGCTTCAATGCCAGTGTCGGGTTCATCTGGTTCCAGTATCACCGGATCGGAGGTAGATACTATGGGTATCTCTACTTCATCATTAGGCGTATAGAGTTGTGGTGTAGGTTGTCCCTTTTCAGATGACTCTATGATTTGGTCAGCATGGCATCTTATTATGCTTTCTCCAATGTCCACGGTATACATCAGCGGTCCTAGTCGTGTGCAAATAGTTCCAGGCTGCCATTTCTCGGTACGGTAGTCCTGGGCCTAAACTGGTTGACCTATCTCTAAGGTTCTAGTTGGCCTTTCATTCATGCTTTGAAATTGCCGGTTCTCTACGTCCCTTCTGACATTTGGCTTGACCAAATCCAGCCGGCACCTTAGTCTTCTATTGAAAAACATCATGGCGGGGGTTTGGTTTGTAACCACGTGTTGCATTCCTGTACGCAAACAAGAAGTTATCTACCTTATGTTGTAGATTTATGTCTTCATTACCCATGGCCTTTATGGCCTTCTTGAAGGTCTGGACAAACCTTTCAGCCAATCCATTGGTGGCGGGATGGTATGGGGCGGACGTGTAGTGCTTAACCCCATTGTTTTTTAAGAACTTCCTGAATTCTTCGGATACAAATTGCGGTCCATTATCAGAACAGATCTGTTCAGGCAGCCCATTCCTGGCGAATATGGTCCTTAATACTGTGATGGTTTTTTCCGTGGTGGTGGAGGACATCTTTATTACCTCCGGCCACTTGGAGTGTGCATCCACCGCGATTAAGAACATTGAGTCCATAAATGGATTAGCAAAGTCGATATGTACCCTTTGCCATGGAGATGAGGGCCACTCCCATGGATGTAGAGGGGCTTGTGGTGGGGCGTTTTGGACCTTCTGGCATCCTAGACAGCTCTTGGTCATTTCTTCGATGTCTCCATCGATACCTGGCCACCACACAAACGCTCTGGCTAAGTTCTTCATTTTCACTCCACCCAGATGCCCCTCGTGAAGCTCCTTTAGCACTCTATCCTTGAGTTTGGGTGGAATCACCACTCTGGATCCACACATCAAGGTTCCTCGGCACACTGACAGCTGTTCTCTTCTTTGCGAGAATGCTGGTAACAGTGGTTCGCCATGTGCTGGCCATCCCTTCACCGTTAAATCGTAGACTCGTGAGAGAGTCGGGTCATTTCGCGTTTCCTTTTCAATGGTAGAATTTGTCACCGGTAGACATTCCACTATGGTCGAGTGGAATATCTCCATTGAGTCCACTGTAGGGCGCCTCTTCCACTGTTGGCAACGGTAGGCGCGATAACCTGTCAGCATTCCCATGCTGTTTTGTTCCTTTGTACTCTATGTCATATTGGTGTGACCCTAGGAAAAGGGACAACCTCTGTAGCCTTTGCGCTGTCATAATGGGAACGCCCTTTTTAGGGTTGAATATGGAGACGAGGGGTTGATGGTCAGTCAACAAGGTAAATTTTTGTCCGTGTAGGTAATGGTTGAATTTCTTCACTCCCCATATCAGGCTGAGTGCTTCCCTGTCAATCTGGGCATAGTTACGCTCAGCTGAGTTCAATGAGCGTGACGCAAAAGCTATCGGCCGCTCCGAGCCGTCAGGGAATCTATGCGATAATACCGCTCCCACGCCGTAAGGGGATGCATCGCACGCCAGTCTGATTGGCAGTGATGGGTTGTAATGAGCCAACACTTCCCTGGACGTGATCAAGCCTTTGCATTTATGGAAGGCACGTTTACAGTCTTCGCTCCATTTCCAAACTACTCCCGTTTGTAGCAGTGCGTTAAGCGGGTGCAGAACCGTCGACAAGTTTGGTAAAAATATATGATAGTAATTTACTAATCCCAAGAACGACCTTAATTGTGAGACATTTTCAGGCGCTGGGGCCTTTACGACCACTTCAATTTTTTCAGGTGACTTATGCAACCCTTCTTCGTTAATGACATGGTCACAATATGATATTTGTTTCTGGAAAAATTTGCACTTGGGGCGATTTGCTCATAGGCCCCGTTCTCTCAGCCTCGTGAGCACCTGCTCCAAGTTGGCAAGGTGCTCATTGTCGTTTTCTCCTGTTAAAAGGATGTCGTCTAGGTAGCATTGAGTCCCCGGAATCCCTTGCAGGACTTGCTCCATAGCTCTTTGCCAGATAGCTGGAGCTGATGCCACTCCGAAAACCAGTCGATTGTACTGGTACAGGCCTTTGTGTGTGTTTATCGTGAGATACTTTTTAGAGGCCTCTTCAACCTCCATCTGTAGATATGCCTGTGCTAAGTCAATTTTGGTGAAACGTTTCCCTCTGGATAGTGAGGCGAAAATATCTTCTATCCTCGGAAGAGGATACTGTACCGTGTGAAGAACTGGGTTTACAGTCACCTTGAAGCCCCCACAGATGCGAACTTTTCTCTGTTCTTTAGATTTATCATTATTCAACGTTTTCTTCATGACTGGGACGATGGGTGTTGCCCACTCGCTCCAATCTACCTTGGATAACACGCCTGCTTTTTCCAAATTCTCCTGTGCTTTGACAGCTTTCGTAATTCGGTGAGGTAATCAGCGTTACTTTCATTCTTGTGCTGATTCCTCCTGAAGAATTTAAATCGTTCCGCTATCAGCAGCGGTGTTGGGTTTAAGTGCTCCTGTAAGGTATCAACAATCTCATTAAAATTCTTGTCCATCGGTTTGGCTGGAGTGATCAAGTTTCGTAACAGCCCGTATGTCCTTGCGCCCATCAGATTTAGAAGTACCGATGCCTTTTTATCATCCGCTACTTCATTCGCCTTGCAATATACCTCCACTCTTTCCACATATGTGGTCCAATCTTCTATACCACTATCGAAAGCAGTAATATTGCCAGTCTTCGGCATCTTGAAAATCTAAAATGGCGCTTCCCGCGCTTTTCTTTCTTCCCCGCCGAGTTAAGATGGCGCCTCCCACGCTTTCCCGCTGCCAACGCTGTTCTCCGCGGTTCCCATTGTGACCTGCAGCTTTTCGCGGTATTTCTATTTTTTTTTATATGTCGCTTCAATATTCTCTCCATAATTGAAGAACCATTCCCGTCGTGGAGCGGACCCTCTGTGACTTTTTTTTTTATTATAGCGCTTCAATACTTTCTCCGTTACTTGGAGAACCGTTCCTGTTGTGGAGCGGACCCTCTGGGACTTTCCCCTCCCTCTGCTCGGTCCGAACGCTGACCGCGCCCTGAGTGCTCCACCCTCTCTCTCTCTTTGCTTCTGCTTCCCGACTCGCTGCCCGGCCCCATTGCAGAGCCACCCGATCGAGCTCCAGCCCGCCGCAGCCCAGGAAGGATCAGTGCACTACCTGCCACCAGCCCGATTAGCTGGGGAAACCACAGACTGGAGACCAAGCCTGGCCGTCGTTTTCGAGTTATTTTTTTTTTCTTGCTTCTGGTTTCGACCTTCGTCTGAGGAATCGATCCCCTTGAGGTGCTGCCGAATTGCAGGTAAATTCGTTTCTAACTCGTCGCCACTGTTAGATCCATGTGTTAATGGAGACACGGAATGCAGGAGTTGATGTAACAAGTGTTTACTGAACAAAGTCTGGAGGTGAACTAACTACACAAGACGCTACACAGGCTTATATACCCGAGTGGTCACTACTGGTACTACAGTATACAGGGGCTTCAAAAACATAGTTCCTCTTAAAGGTACATACACTACACTTTGCATTAAGTTTGGGCCCAGGAGCTGCCCTTTCTCCCTCCTTCTGCCCCTCACTAACCTTTCCCTTTCCACATGATGCCACCCCACCCCCGACTTCCATGTTTCTGTCCCCCTCTAATTCCTCACACTCAAGCTCTTCTGCAACCCCCTGTGCCTGCTCCCCGTCCGATACATAATCCTGCTCCCCGTCAGATACTTCATCTCCCACAGAGAGTCTTCCTGCTATCGCAGTTTCTCCCACTGTGCCGCTCCCTTCGACCACATCTCCACCTCTGACTCTTGCACCCTGTTCCCTCTCTCCATGGGACAATGGCGCACCTAAATTGTTCCCTTCTGATGTCTCTATCTCGCCGATCCCATCCTGCTGTCACTTTAAGGCTCCTGTCTCTTGCTCCCTCTCCCCGTCCTGCCCCCTCATGCTCACCAAGATATCCGACTCCCCGCCTCTCCCTGGAGCATCCACATCCACCACACACCCCGCTCCCGCCACCTCTCCCCCCGCAGACACCAGACTCCCCATGGGGAGCCGAACCGCACTAAGGCTCGAGTCTGCACTCGACCCTCGCTGCCCACTGCTGTCTTTGTTCCCCTCCACAGCACTCAGCATGTTTTCCTCCATCTCCATCCCGTTCTCTGCTCCACCATCCTCTGCCTCTTCCTGTGCTCCTTTCTCCTTCATTTTACCGGCTGTGTCCTCCGACTGCACCGCTCCTCCGGCCGTTCCACACTCATCTCCTGCTCCTTCTCCCATCTCCTCATCACTCATATCGCTCCCTTCTGCCACACACTCACAGCAGGTGGGGCCTTTGCGACACACCCCACGGCTCTCCGCCTTGCAGCTCCGAGCAATGTGTCCCGACTCACCGCAATTGTAACAATACAGGTCTGGACAGTTTCTTACGAGATGGTCATGTCCAAGACAATAATAGCACCCCTTTACTTGGTTATCATGCAGCACACGAAAGTACTGCACTCCTTCCAGTGTCTCGAACTTCATACTGCACGGCAATGACCTCACCCCCTCTGGGAACCGCACCTTTACATACCGGGTTCCGTCTGCTACCCATGTTCCCGGATAGTACCTCCTCTTTATTGCAGAACAGATTTTAATGTCCCACGACTCCAACTTCTTGCTTAGCACTTCGTCCTCAATGTAAACTGGCAAGTTTAAAAATGAAACCACCACCTCCTCTGAATATAGCAGAGTCACCTCCAAGAATTTCTCACCAACTTTCAGACTGAGTAACAGTCTTTCCACCTCCTCACGGCCACTGACCGTCTCCTCGAATCCCACATTCGGCTTTGGTCGGCAGGCAAAGCAGCTTCCCTCACCACAGTCCTCATGAACCGCCTGGATAATATCCCAAGCTCGAATCTTCTTATCCTCACACTGCACCACCACCGTGTTTTCTTTACCAAACCTCCTGAGGTCCCAGCCCAAATCTTTGGGCCTTTTTTGTTCCTTTCCCACCACAGTTTCTTCCCTAATTAAATTCCTCTCAGGAAAATTGTCCTCTGAGGGGCCCGGCTCTCCGGACCCCTCAGCAGCCATCTGGCTGTTTTTTGTGGGCCCAAAAGGCCCTAAAACCTGAAAACAAAACCCCAAAACCCACCACCAACTTTTACAAAACTCCCTCCAACTCCCAGCTGCAATCAGACAACCAGTAACACCTGGCTCACTCCTAGCCCCTCCCACCTAGAGAGTGCCGCCCACTGAGCCACAGCTGAGTGTTGTGCAATGTGTTTGGCTGATGATCCTGTCATGGTTGAACAGCTGGCAGTGTGTGCAAGCTGTGAGATGTGGGTGTGAGGCTTGCAGCAGTTCTTGTTATATATAAATGACCTGGACTTGGGTGTAGGGAGTGCAATTTTGAAGTTTGCGGGTGATCCAAAACTTGGCAACGTAGTAAATAGTGAACAAGATAGCAGCAGGTTTCAGGAGGACACAGACAGACTGGTGAAATCGCAGACACATGGCAAATGAAATGTGGATAAGTGTGAAGTGATGCACTTTGGGAGAAACAGCACGGAGAGGCAGTATAATCTAAATGGGACTATTTTGAGGGGGTGCAAGAGCAGAGGGACCTGGGGGTGCATATTCCCAAATCCTTGAAGGTGGCAGGGCAAGTTGATAAGGCAGTTAAGAAAGCATATGGGATACTTTGCTTTGTTAATAGAGGCATTGAATACAAAAACAAGATAGTTATGCTAAACCTTTACTGGTTAGGCCTCAGCTGGAGTATTGTGTCCAGTTCTGGGCACCACACTTTAGGAAAGGTGTCAAGGCCCTGGAGAGGGTGCAGAGAGATTTACCAGGATGATACCAGGGATGAGGGACTTCAGTTATGTGGAGAGATTGGAGAAGCTGGGCTTGTTCTCCTTAGAGCAGAGAAGGTTCAGGGAGACCTAATAGAGGTATTCAAAATTATCGGGGTTTTGATAGAGCAAGTAGGGAGAAACTGTTTCCTCTGGCAAGTGGGTCAATAACCAGAGGTCAGAGATAAGAACTAGAGGGGAAATGGGGAGACAATTCTTCACACAGAGGGTTGTTATGATCTGGAACGCACTTGCTGAAAGTGTGGTGGAATCAGATTCCATTGTAACTTTCAAAGGGCAATTGGACATGTACTTGAAGAGGAAAAATCTGCAGGGTTATAGGGAAAACGCTGGGGAGTGGGATTAATTGGACAGCTCGTTCACAGGCGTGACAGGCCGCATGGCCTCTTCTGTGCTGCAGGGTTCTAGGTTTCAAATTTCCAGCATCGACAATCAGCTGCTTTTCACTTGGACATTGTAAACCTGCCCAAAGTCGAGGAATGGAGAGAAAATAAAATAAAAGTTGAACTCAAGCTGAACCAACAGCTCAGCTCCCCAGAGTAGGTCCAAGCAATGGGGACCCACAACTCACATGTGAACCCCATACAGACCAAGGAAAGATCCACCATCGCTTCTCACTAAATGACTGCGGTTTACCCCCGCCTTTAAACGGTTAAATGGTTTTCAATCAGGGTCACCCTGTGCTGAGCTTGTAATTGCTCCGTACTTTATTCTTACACCTTCTGAACACCTTGGGGGAGAGAAACCAACTGACAAAAGTAATATTTTTGCATCTTTTACAGCAGTGGGTCTCAAACGTTTTTGGTTGAAGGAGCCCTTTACAAATCGATTAATAATCACGGACCCCCCATCTGAATTATACAATATCATACTCAGAATATGAAAGTGCTTCGTGTAAAGAGTGTTTTAATAACGCTTTTAAGAAACCAGGGGCGCGAGATTTGGTAGCGCCCCATTTTGGGGAGGTAACACTGGCGAGGGGGGACATCCTGCGTCCGGCGAGGAAGTCGTGCCCCGGCCGCAAAATTCGCCTTACCGCCCCGCCCAGGAAGTGAAGCGCAATGTCAGGCGCTCCACTTCCTGGTGGGGCGGTAACCGAGACGCGGTGTTGGGCTGCACGATGGTGGCCAGATCTACGCCACGGCCCACCACGGAAAGCCGACCTGGAGGACGGCCAAAAAAAAGAAAATGGCGGCACGGGTCGGGTCCGCACCTCCCCTTTAAATAGCGCCCCACGAATGGAGGTCGGCCCGGTTCATGCCCCGCGAGGTTGGGATTGACACCGTCCATGGCGGCCTCGCAGGGCACAGCCGAATTTGTAAGGGGTCGCGGCACATGGCGATGACATCATCGCCGGAGGTGCGGTGGCCTGGGGCGCTACCGGCGGGGGCGGAGCACTATCGGGTAGCGCCTCAGCAACGCCCCGCCAAATTTTGCGGGAGGTGCTTTTTTCCACCCCCCCCGGTGATAACCGTTTTGCGCCCCATTAGCGCCTCCTGGAGGTGGTAATGACAGGCGCAAGGGAGCCGAATTTCCCAAATTTCGGTGAGATGGGCGTGCCCGCTTCTCACACCAGTTCTGGGCATTCACTCTGCAGCAACAGACGGCCAGGATACGCTCGTTGTCGTGTCAGTAAGAGCTTCGAGGGCCTCTGAGAGGAGGCGGGCTCAGCCATTGAGAATAATTCGCAAGAACTGAATCCGTGTCGGTTTTATAAAGGGGAGCAGGCTTGAAATGACCTGATTCTGTGATCACTGAGACTCCTGGACAGTTTCTGGAGTCAGGCTGACTTTTGGTGCCATTGACATAGTGGATAAGACATACCGACCGTCACCGCCACAGGTTTACTTCCTCCCCCAGCACTAGTCCTGGTTGAGAAGGCAGGCTCGCGACCTGCTCACAAACCCCTGCCACTGGAGCCAGGCGGAAACAGATTATGTGGTTCATTCGCCAGCTGCTGCAGCCTCCACACACAGGAGAAAAGATCTCGCTCGAAACAAGAACTCAGCACGTGCACAAAGTACAGACCCCGGACCCACAGCCGTAAGCGTGCACCATGTGCAGGCGAATTGTTTCGGGTCACAAAGCCCCGGCGCGCGCACCCCTCTCCCCCCCAGTAAAACAGGAAACTCTTTTTTATCCGGCACCGACGGGACCGGCGTGGTGCCGGTTGATCAAAAAGTCCGGAATACAGAGAGGTATACTTACCAAGGTACGAGAGCCCCGTACACGGCCACAGGTGCAGGAGCCCCGGTTACACGGCCACAGATCCAGGAACCCCAGTTACACGGCCACAGATCCAGGAACCCCGGTTACACGGCCACCGATCCAGGAACCCCGGTTACACGGCCACAGATCCAGGAACCCCGGTTACACGGCCACAGATCCAGGAACCCCGGTTACACGGCCACAGATCCAGGAACCCCGGTTACACGGCCACAGATCCAGGAACCCCGGTTACACGCCACAGATCCAGGAACCCCGGTTACACGGCCACAGATCCAGGAACCCCGGTTACACGGCCACAGATCCAGGAACTCCGGTTACACGGCCACAGATCCAGGAACCCCGGTTACACGGCCACAGGTCCAGGAACCCCGGTTACACGGCCACAGGTCCAGGAACCCCGGTTACACGGCCACAGATCCAGGAACCCCGGTTACACGGCCACAGATCCAGGAACCCCGGTTACACGGCCACAGATCCAGGAACCCCGGTTACACGGCCACAGATTCAGGAACCCCGGTTACACGGCCACAGATCCAGGAACCCCGGTTACACGGCCACAGATGCAGGAACCCTGGTTACACGGCCACAGATCCAGGAACCCCGGTTACACGGCCACAGATCCAGGAAACCCGGTTACACGGCCACAGGTCCAGGAACCCCGGTTACACGGCCACTAATATATAGTAAAACTTACCTGAACCTACTCCTGAATTTTGCCGGTTATGAGAAATTTCCGGATATTTTTTTAGGTGCCGGTTAAAAGAGAGTTTCCTGTAATACCCCCGGCCCGCGCCACCCCTCCCCCCACTCTGAGCTGTCACAACTCAGCCTCAAACCGAATAAATTCAGCCAGAGGCGAAACGAGCCCGGGGCCCAGCCGCTGGCAGGAGGCGACCCGGCACGGTGTGAGTAACTCAGGGGGGTCCGCTTTCCTTGCCCATGTTTGACCTGATACCATGAGACTTCATGGGGTCCGGAGTCAATGTTGAGGACTCCCAGGGCCACTCCTTCCCGACTGTATACCACCGTGCTGCCAAAACTAGTGGGTCTGTCCTGCCGGTGGGACAGGACACGCCCAGGGATGGTAATAAAGGAATCTGGGACGTTGGCTGAAAGGAATGATTCTGTGAGTATGACTATTGCTCGAGTAGCCTGTGGGACAGCTCTCCCAATTTTAGCACAAGTTCTCAGTTGTCAGTGAGGAGGACTTTGCAGGGTCGACTGGGCTGGGTGTGCCTTTGTCGTGTCTGAATTCGATGCCTGGGTTGATGCTGTGTGGTCTGCCAGTTTTATTCTTATTATGCTTTATTTGTAGTGGTTTAATAGGCCATTTAAGAGTCACCACATTGCTGTGGAGTTACATAAAGGCCAGACCGGGTAAGGATGGCAAGTTTGCTTCCCTGAAGGACATTAGTGAACCAGTTGGGTTTTTACAACAATCCGATATCTTCATGGTCACCGTTACTGATACCGGCTTTTTATTCCATCTTAATCGTTAAGATTTGCATTTTAATCAGTCAGTGGTTTAAATCAATCTGAACTTTTCCAATTCAGCAAGAGGTGAAAGAAAACCTGCTCCAAATGCTGAACAATCAGACATTTCCTGATCAAAAGCCTCTCATTTTTACTCTGCAATAGTTTATTGTACATTGACTGTTTCCTGTTTATACCCTGAAGATATGGAATATCTTTTTAATAACAATTTTGTCAATAAGGAAAATATGTTTTCCAAAGAAATTGCAGCGAGCTTTGCAGTAGTGCGGATGTGTTGCAGTTCCAGGCTCTTCCAACAGATGTCCTCGCCCTCCTTTACCAACAAACTCCCAGTTCCACATTAAACAGAGTTACAGTGTACGAGTAATTTGCGACGTGACGTGTGGTGAGTGTAAAATGCTCAGGAGGAACAGGTAACTTTGGACCTATGGTTCGCAAAGCTCTCCACCACTGAATGGCAGAGCAGGCTCAAGGGGCTGTATGGCCTACTCCTGCTCCTAATTATTATGTTAAATCATTAAAATGCTCAGGAGGAACAGGTATAGCAACAGTGATTAAATAGAAATGGGTGGTGGCACTTGAAGCACAGGCGACTCTTTGTGTTCAAGTTACCCCAGAAGGGAAACAGAGCAGAGAAAACCAATACTTGGTCTCCCTCTACCACATGGAGTAGAGGGAACCCCCACCATCTCCCCAAGCCAAAAATTACTTAGGAAAGACAAGGTCACCCACGTATCTTTGGACACTCAGGCCTTCAATAAATAAATTGGCCTCCCGCTCTCAGGACTCGCCACTTTTACATCACAGCGACTGCTCTTGAGCCATCACCTATTCATATAGAATTTTGTTTGTTACTAAGACTTTAGCTGGATTTTTAATTGGAACCCAAAATAAATAAAGAACTATCTCTCCTTCCTCTTTTTGGCGACCCGTTTAATTTCCTTCCTTATTTGCATATCTACAGACATTCTCCAATCGGGCAGCGGATTCCTCATCATCCCCACATGGCAGACCCAGGACTGCTTTATAGTCGCTGATTGGCTCAGCTCAATGCCAATCAGATTAGTACCCCACCTTTTCCGTTTTGTTTATTGGTTGTTCGCAATGCCATTCAACCCTATCCGAGCCATGTGATTGCTGATGCGGTGTGTGGGGGCGGGCCTGTTGGTTATGTGCCGCCTCCCACAGTTGGCAAGCCCTGTGGGGAAGTGTTGACAGCAGCAACTCCCAGAGTGGGACTGACTGAACTTTTCTTTCCTCCTTCCCCCTGCTCGGTTCCCCCTCGCTCAGACCTGTCAACTTTCCCTCCTCTGGAGCCAGACTCACTCATTTAGCTTCAAAATGTGATCTGTTCTTTATTCATTCTCGGGATGTTGGTGTCACAGGCAATGTTCCCTCTAAATTTTTTGGGTGCACGGCCCCTTTAACGGGCTGCGCAACCCTTTCAAATTTCTGCGCAAGCTCGGTTTTTCCATTCAAAAGCTGGTGAGCAGCCTGCGCGGGACCTGTAAACCGCAGCATGACTGCGCAACTTCACGGGAACATTGGTCGCTGGCGAGCCCACCGTCTGTTGCCCTCCCTTTCTTGCCCTTGAGAAGGTGGTGATGGGTCTTCTTGAACCGCTGCAGCCCGAGTGGTGAAGATGTTTCCACGGTGCTATTGGGTAGGGAGTTCCAGGTTTTTGACTCAGTGACGATAAACGAACAGCGTTATATATCCAAGTGCTGAAGACCAGGGGAGTGCGGTCTGGAGAAAATCCACGGCACCGTGGAGCAAATGAATGCACAGGAGTCACTGCAAAGTGTAGAAATGCAGTGGTCTCCTCCACCCTCACCTCCAACAACAAGTGCGAGGAGCTCATGGACTCTCTAAGATTGAGACCATCCGATCAGCTGCCTCTGCCACTTCCCTCTCTTTCCCGAACTAACCGGGTCAAACTTCCTCTAAGGTTCCCCCCATGCCCCAGCCCTGAACTCGCATCTTTCTCTAGTTTCTCTCCTATTTCCCCTCACGCCCTCTCCAAGCTCATCTTGTCCATGGACCCACTTCCTGCTCCCTCGACCCTATTCCCACTAAACTGCTGACCACCCAACTTCCCTTCCTGGCCCCCATGTTAACTGACATTGTTAACGGTTCTCTCTCCTCAGGTACTGTCCCCCTCTCCCTCAAATCTGCCGTCATCACCCCTTTCCTCAAAAAACAACCCTTGACCCCTCCATCCTTCCAAACTACCGCCCCATTTCCAACCTCCCTTTCCTCTCCAAAATCCTTGAACATGTTGTCGCCTCTCAAATCCGTGCCCATCTTTCCCGGAACTCCATGTTTGAATCTCTCCAATCAGGTTTCCGCCCTTGCCACAGTACCAAAACAGCTCTCATCAAAGTCACAAATGACATCCTATGTGACTGTGACAAAGGTAAACTATCCCTCTTCGTCCTTCTTGACTTGTCTGCAGCCTTTGACACGGTTGACCACTCCATCCTTCTCCAACGCCTCTCCACCATCGTCCAGCTGGGTGTGACTGCACTCGCCTGGTTCCATTCTTATCTATCTAATCGTAGCCAGAGAATCACCTGCAATGGCTTCTCTTCCCGCTCCCGCACCGTTACCTCTGCTGTCCCCCAAGGATCTATACTTGGCCCCCTCATCTCATTTCTCATCTACATGCTGCCCCTTGGCGATATCAACAACAACAGCAACAACTTGTATTTATATAGCTCCTTTAATGTAGTAAAACGTCTCAAGGCGCTTCACAGGAGTATTATAAGACAAAACATTTGACACCGAGCCACATAAGGAGAAATTAGGGCAGGTGACCAAAAGCTTGGACAAAGAGGTAGGTTTTAAGGAGCTTCTTAAAGGAGGAAAGAGAGGTAGCGAGGCGGAGAGGTGTAGGGAGGGAATTCCAGAGCTTAGGGCCCAGGCAACAGAAGGCACGGCCACCAATGGTTGAGTGATTATAAACAGGGATGCTCAGGAGGGCAGAATTAGAGGAGCGCAGATATCTCGGTGAGGGGGGGGTTGCGTGTAGGGCTGAAGGAGATTACAGAGATAGGGAGGGGCGAGGCCATGGAGGGATTTGAAAACAAGGATGAGAATTTTGAAATTGAGGTGCTGCTTAACCATATTTGTCCCCGAGATGAGCTTCCGACCACATATCCGCGCCATCATTAAGACCGTCTACTTCCACCTCCGTAACATCGCCCATCTCTGCCCCTGCCTCAGCTCATCCGCTGCTGAAACCCTCATCCACGCCTTTGTTACCTCTAGACTTGACTATTCCAACTATTCCTGGCTGGCCTCCCACATTCTATCCTACGAGGTGATCCAAAACTCGACTGCCCATGTCCTAACTCACACCAAGTCCCGTTCACCCATCACCCCTGTGTTCGCTGACCTACATTGGCTCCTGGTTAAACAACACCTTGATTTTAAAATTCTCATCCTTGTTTTCAAATCCCTCCATGGCCTCGCCCCTCCCTATCTCTGTAATCTCCTTCAGCCCCACAACCCCCCGGGATATCTGCGCTCCTCTAATTCTGGCCTCTTAAGCATCCCTGATTTTAATCGCTCCACCATTGGTGGCCGTGCCTTCAGCTACCTCGGCCCTAAGCTCTGGAATTCCCTCCCTAAACCTCTCCGCCTCACTACCTCTCTTTCCTCCATTAAGATGCTCCTTACAACCAACCTCTTTGACTATGCTTTTGGTCACCTGTCCTAATGTCTCCTTATGTGACTCGCTGTCAAATCTTGTTTTATAGCCTTCCTGTGAAGCACCTTGGGATGTTTTACTACTTTAAAGGTGCTGGACATGTTGTTGTTGTCAGGGTGATAGACAGGCGTTTCTGCAACTGATGACGTGAGTTACACATGGTGTGTTGCCTCCCTGGTGTCAGGGTGAAGGACATCACTGAACGGGTGCAGAACATTCTGCGGGGGAAGGGGAACAGCCAGAAGTCGTGGTCCATGTGGGAACCAATGACATAGGAAGGAAAAGGGTTGAGGTTCTGCAGTCAGATTTTCAGGAGCTTGGGAGGAAGTTATAGAGCAGGTTCTCAAAGATAGCAAACTCGAGATTACTTCCAGTGCCACGCGCCAGTGAGTATAGGAATAGTCGGATAAGACAGGTTAATGCATGGCTGGAGAAATGGTGCAGGAGGGAGGGCTTCAGATCCCTGGGGCATTGGGACCAGTTCTGGGGCAGGAGGGACCTGTTCAAGGTGGACGGGTTGCACCTCAACAGAGCTGGGACCAATGTCCTCATGGGGAGGTTAACTAGTGCTGTGGGGGAGGGTTTAAACTAAGTTGGCAGGGGGATGGGCACCAGAATGAAGCATTAGAGAGGAGAAACCAGGTGCACAGAGAACTGGGAGAGGCAAATAGCCCGAGAGTAAAGAATAGTTCAGAACTAGGAGGGATCAGACAGGGGGCAAATGCAGGCGGACTAAGATGGGTTTGGAATGCATGTGCGTAAATGCTGCTTTTATTTCAGATTTCCAGCATCCACAGTACTTTGCTGCTGTATGAGAAGACTCTGGGTAGCGGACACCTTTACTCATATAAGAAGCAATCAGATGCAGTAATGGGGAGTATAGGGATGTTGTGGACGGATGAATTAATAAGGGCAAATGCCCTTTCCCATCACCACGTGTCTGGTGATCTGAAGTCCAGGCAGACTCCACACCTCTGTTGGATTAATGTGGAACTGGGAGTTTGTTGGCAAAGGAGTGCGAGGACATCTGTTGGAAGAGCGCGGAACTGCAACACATCCGCACTACTGCAAAGCTCGCTGCAATTTCTTGGCAAAAAAAATCAATATTTTCCTTACTTTATTTATAAAATTGTTCTTAAAAATATAATCCATATCTTCAGGGTATAAACAGGAAACAGTCAATGTACAATAAACTATTGTGGAGCAAAAATGAGAGGCTTTTAATCAGGAAATGTCCGATTGTTCAGCATTTGGAGCAGTTTTCACCTCTTGCTGAACTGAAATTGATTTAAACCACTGATTAATCTTAACATTAAGATGGAATAAAAAGCTAGTATCAGTAATGGTGACCATGAAGCTATCGGACTGTTGTAAAAACCCCAAAACAAAATGCAAATACAAAACTCGTGCGTCACTAGAATCATTAGTCCAGGTCTCCAGATTACCAGTAACATCAACCACTACACTACCAGACCTACTCTCCGCAAAGGAAAACAACCCCAGTTTCTCTAGTCGCTCCACTAAAGTCCCTCATCCCTGGTACCATTCCAGTAAATCTCTCTGCACCTTCTCCGAGGCCTTGACACCCTTCCTGGATTCCTTTATATTCGCTGGAGTTTAGAAGAATGAGAGGGGACCTCATTGAAACTTATAAAATTCTAACAGGACTAGACAGACTAGATGCAGGAAGGATGTTCCCGATGGTGGGGGAGTCCAGAACCAGGGGTCACAGTCTAAAGATAAGGGGTAAGCCATTTAGGACAGAGATGAGGAGGAATTTCTTCACCCAGAGAGTGGTGAACCTGTGCAATTCTCTACCACACAAGGCAGTTGAGGCCAATTCATTAAATATATTCCAGAAGGAGTTAGATATATTTCTTCAGGCTAAAGGGATCAAGGGATATGGGGAGAAAGCAGGGACAGGGTACTGAATTTGGATGATCAGCCATGATCTCATTAAATGGCGGAGCAGGCTCGAGGGGCCGAATGGCCTACTCCTGCTCCTATCTTCTATATTTCTATGTTTCTATGTTTCCTAAAGTGTGGTGCCCAGAACTGAACACAATATTCCAGCTGAGGCCTAACCACTGTTTTATAAAGGTTTAGCAGAATTTCCTTGCTTTTGTACTCTATTCCTCTATTAATAAAGCCAAGGATCACATATGCTTTTTAACAGCCTTCTCAACTTGTCCTGCCACCTTCAAATTGTTGTGTTCATACACCCCCAGGTTTCCCTGTTCCTGCACCCCTCTTTCAAATTGTGCCATTTGGTTCATTTTGCATCTCCTCATTCTTCCTACCAAAATGCATCACTTCACACTTCTCTGCGTTAAATTTCATCTGCCATGTGTCTGCCCATTTCACCAGTCTGCCTATGTCCTCCTGAAGTCTGTTACTATCATCCTCATTGTTTACTACATTTCCGAGTTTTGTGTCACGTGCTCACTTTGAAATTATGCCCTGTATACCCAAGCCCAGGTCATTAATATATATCAAAAAGAGCAGTGGTCCTAAAACCGATCTCTGGAGGACACCACTGTACACTTCCCTCCAGTCTGAAAAACAACCATTCACCACGACTCTCTGCTTTCTGTCCCTTAGCCAATTTCGTACCCACGCTGCCACTGTCCCTTTAATCCCATGGGCTTTAATTTTGCCAACAAGTCTATTAGGTGGCACTTTGTCAAACACCCTTTGAAAGTCCATATACACAACATTAACTGCACTACCCTCATCAATCCTCTCTGTTACTTCATCAAAGAACTCAATTAAGTTAGTCAAACATGATTTGCCTTTAACTAATCCGTGCTGGCTTTCATTTATTAGCCCATACTTTTCTAAATGCCAATTAATTTTGTCCCGGATTATTGTCTCTAAAAGATTCCCCACCACTGATGTTAGGCTGACTGGCCTGTAGTTGCTGGGTTTATGCCTCCCCACTTTTTTAAACAGGGGTGTAACATTTGCAATCCTCCAGTCCTCTGGCACCACCCCCATATCTAAGGAGGATTGGAAGATTGTGGCCAGAGCCTCTGCAATTTCCACCCTTACTTCCCTTGGTAACCTAGAGACATCCCATCCGGACCGGGTGATTTTTCTACTTTGAGGTTTCATGTAAACCTCAACCTTTTATGTACATCCTCTTTATCTATTTTTATCCTATCCAAGATCGCCACTGTCTCTTCCCTCACTGCTACATTGGCAGCATCCTCTTCTTCAGTGAAGACAGATGCAAAGTACTCACTTAGTACCTCAGCCAAGCCCCCTGCCTCTATTAGAAGATTTCCTTTTCCCTAATTTCCTTTGACTAGCCTTGTACTATTTATGTCTTTATAAAAATACTTTTGGGTTCCCTTTTATGTTAGTCGCTAATCTATTCTCATACTCTCACTTTGCCCCTCTTATTCCCCTTTATAGATTTCCTCTGTACTTGCTATATTCAGTTTGGTTCGCTATTATATTATGAACCTTACATTTGTCATACGCCTCCTTTTTCTGTCCCATTTTAACCTCTATATCTTTAGTCATCCAGGGAGCTCGAGCTTTGGATGTCTTTCCTTTCCCCCTCATGGGAATGTGTCTACTCTGTACCCAAACCATAGAAACATAGAAGATAGGAGCAGGAGTAGGCCATTCGGCCCTTCGAGCCTGCTCCGCCATTCAATGTGATCATGGCTGATCATCCAAATTCAGTACCCTGTCCCTGCCTTCTCCCCATATCCCTTGATCCCTTTAGCCTCAAGAAATATATCCCACTCTTTCTTGAATATATTTAATGAACTGGCCTCCACCGCCCTCTGTGGCAGAGAATTCCACAGGTTCACCACTCTCTGGGTGAAGAAATTCCTCCTCATTTCAGTCCTAAATGGCTTACCCCTTATCCTTAGACTATGACCCCTGGTTCTGGACTCCCCGGCCATCAGAAACATCCTTCCTGCATCTAGTCTGTCCAGACCTGACAGAATTTTATAGGTTTCGATGAGATCCCCTCTCAATCTTCTAAACTCCAGTGAGTATAAGCCCAATCGACACAATCTCTCCTCATACGTCATTCCTGCCATCCCAGGTATCAGCCTGGTGAATCTTCGCTGCACTCCCTCCATGGCAAGAACGTCCTTCCTCAGGTAAGGTGACCAAAACTGCACACAATACTCAAGGTGCGGTCTCACCAAGGCCCTGTACAACTGTAGCAAGACATCCTTGTTCCTGTACTCGAACCCTCTTGCTACGAAGGCCAACATACCATTTGCCTTCTTAACCACCTGCTGCACCTGCATGCTTACTTTCAGCGACTGGTGCACAAGGACACCCAGGTCTCTTTGCACTTCCCCTTCTCCCAATCTATTGCCATTCAAATAATAATCTGCCTTCCTGTTTTTGCCACCAAAGTGGATAACCTCACATTTATCCACATTATAGTGCATTTGCCATGTTTCTGCCCAATCACCCAACCTGTCCAAATCGTACTGGAGTTTCCCGACATCCTCCTCGCAGCTTACCCTCCCACCCAGCTTTGTGTCATCTGCAAATTTGGAGATATTACATCCAATTCCCTCGTCCAGATCATTAATATATATTGTGAACAGCTGGGGTCCTAGGACCGATCCTTGCGGTACCCCACTAGTCACTGCCTGCCACTCGGAAAACGACCCGTTTATTCCAACTCTTTATAGAGTCATAGAGTCATAGAGCTATACAGCACGGATAGAGGCCCTTCGGCCCATCGTGTCCGCGCCGGCCATCACGCCCTGTCTAATCTAATCCCATATTCCAGCATTTGGTCCGTAGCCTTGTATGCTATGGCATTTCAAGTGCTCATCCAAATGCTTCTTGAATGTTGTGAGGGTTCCAGCCTCCACAACCCTTTCGGGCAGTGAGTTCCAGACTCCAACCACCCTCTGGGTGAAAAAGTTCTTTCTCAAATCCCCTCTAAACCTCCCGCCCTTTACCTTGAATCTATGCCCCCTAGTTATTGACCCCTCTACTAAGGGAAAAAGCTCCTCAGCATCCATCCTATCTATGCCCCTCATAATTTTGTACACCTCAATCATGTCCCCCCTCAGCCTCCTCTGCTCCAAGGAAAACAAACCCAATCTGCCCAGTCTCTCTTCATAGCTGAAGCGTTCCAGCCCTGGTAGCATCCTGGTGAATCTCCTCTGCACCCTCTCCAAAGCTATCACATCCTTCCTGTAGTGTGGCGACCAGAACTGCACACAGTATTCCAGCTGTGGCCTAACCAGTGTTTTATACAGCTCCATCATAACCTCCTTGCTCTTATATTCTATGCCTCGGCTAATGAAGGCAAGTATCCCATATGCCTTTTTTACCACCTTATCCACCTGTTCCGCCGCCTTCAGGGATCTGTGTACTTGCACACCCAGATCCCTCTGACCCTCCGTCTTGCCTAGGGTCTTACCATTCATTGTGTATCCCTTTGCCTTGTTAGTCCCCCCAAAGTGCATCACCTCGCACTTTTCCGGGTTAAATTCCATTTGCCACTGTTCCGCCCATCTGACCAACCCATCGATATCGTCCTGCAGACTGAGACTACCCTCCTCGCTATTTACCACCCTACCAATTTTTGTATCATCCGCGAACTTACTGATCATACCTTTTACATTCATATCCAAGTCATTAATATAGACCACAAACAGCAAGGGACCCAGCACCGATCCCTGTGGTACCCCACTGGCCACAGGCTTCCAGTCACAAAAACAACCTTCGACCATCACCCTCTGCCTTCTGCCACTAAGCCAGTTTTTTATCCAATGTGCCAAGGCACCCTGGATTCCATGGGCTCTTACCTTCTTGACCAGTCTCCTGTGCGGGACTTTATCGAAGGCCTTACTGAAATCCATGTATACCACATCCACTGCGTTGCCCTCATCCACACACCTAGTCACCCCCTCAAAAAATTCAATCAAATTAGTCAGACATGATCTTCCCTTGACAAAGCCATGTTGACTATCCCTGATTAATCCTTGCCTCTCCAAGTGGAGACTGATTTTGTCCCTCAGAATTTTTTCCAATAATTTTCCCACCACTGATGTTAGGCTCACTGGCCTGTAGTTCCCCGGTTTTTCCCTACTCCCCTTTTTGAATAATGGAACTACATTAGCGGTTCTCCAGTCCTCTGGCACATCCCCTGTGGCCAGAGAGGTTCTGAATATGTGTGTTAGAGCCCCCGCAACCTCTTCCTTTGCCTCACACAGCAGCCTGGGATACATTTCGTCCGGGCCTGGGGATTTATCCATTTTTAGGCCTGCTAAAACCACCAATACCTCCTCCCTCTCGATGTTAATGTGTTCGAGCATATCACAGTCCCCCCGCCCTATTTCTATGTCTACATCGTCCCTCTCCATAGTGAAAACAGATGCAAAAAATTCATTTAGAACCCCTCCTACATCCTCCGGCTCCACACACAGATTGCCACTTTTGTCCCTAATGGGCCCTATTTTTTCCCTAGTTATCCTCTTACCCTTAATATACTTATAAAACATCTTAGGATTTTCCTTTATTTTGCTCGCCAGTGTTATTTCATGGCCCCTCCTTGATCTCCTAATTTCTTTTTTAAGTATCCCCCTGCACTTTTTGTACTCCTCTAGGGCTTCCTCCATCTTTAGCCTTTTGTATCTGCCAAAAGCCCTCCTTTTTTTTCTAATCCATTCTCGTATATCCCCTGACATCCAAGGTTCCCTGTGGTTTTTGGAACCACCCTTGACCTTTACGGGAACATGTTGCCATTGTATGATCTCAATCTCCCTTCTGAAAGCCTCCCATTGCTCCGATGCGGATTTTCCTACAAGCAGCTGATCCCAGTCCATTTTGGCCAGATCCTGCCTTATCCTATTAAAATCGGCCTTCCCCCAATTTAGAACCTTTATTTCCAGCCCATCCCTGTCCTTTTCCATGACCACCTTAAATCTCACCATATTATGGTCACTGTCACCAAAGTGCTCACCTACTAGCACTTCTTCCACTTGGCCGGTCACATTCCCTAGAATTAGGTCCAGTACCGCCCCCTCTCTTGTAGGACCTTTTCCATGCTGGCTCAAAAAGCTCTCCTGGATGCACTTTAAGAATTCTACACCCTCTGTGCCTTTCACACTCTGACTATCCCAGTTAATATTGGGGAAGTTGAAATCCCCCATTATTATTACCCTATTATTTGCACATTTCTCTGAGATTTGCCTACATATCTGTTCCTCTATCTCCCCCTGACTGTTTGGAGGCCTATAGTACACTCCCAGCAAAGTGCTTGCCCCCTTCTTGTTTTTAAGCTCCACCCATATGGCCTCATTAGAGGAACCTGCTAATATGTCATCCCTCCTTACTGCAGTAATTGACTCCTTAATTAATATTGCTACACCCCCTCCTCCTTTACCCCCCCCTCTGTCTCGCCTGAAGATTCTGTACCCTGAATATTGAGCTGCCAGTCTTGCCCCTCCCTCAACCATGTCTCCGTGATAGCAACAATATCATACTCCCATGTGTTTATCAACACCTTCAGTTCATCCACCTTATTTGCAAGACTCCTTGCATTAAAATAGATGCCATCCAGCCTTGCCCTTGTATATTTGCCCTGTCTACCAAGCTGACTTGTTTTTTTCTCTATAATTGGCAGCACATCACCCCCTATTTCAGCTCCCCTCTGTATCCCATCCCCCTGCCAAGTTAGTTTAAACCCCCCCCAACAGTGCTAGCAAACCTCCCCGCAAGGATATTTGTCCCGCTCTGGTTCAGGTGCAACCCGTCCGACTTGTACAAGTCCCACCTTCCCCAGAAGCAGGCCCAGTGATCCAGGAAAGTAAAACCCTCCCCCCTACACCAACTCTTTAGCCACGCATTCATCTGCTCTATCCTCCTATTCCTATACTCACTAGCACGTGGCACTGGGAGTAATCCAGGGATTACAACCTTTGAGGTCCTGCTCTTTAATCTGTTACCTAGCTCCCTAAATTCTTGATGCAGGACCTCATCCCCCTTCCTACCTATGTCGTTGGTCCCAATGTGGACCACGACCTCTGCCTGCTCACCCTCCCCCTTAAGAATGCCCTGTAGCCGCGCGGTGACATCCATGACCCTGGCCCCAGGGAGGCAACAAACCATCCTGGAGTCACGTTTGCGGCCACAGAAACGCCTATCTGTTCCCCTTACGATAGAATCCCCTACCACTATTGCTCTCCCACTCTTTTTCCTCCCTTTCTCAGCAGCAGAAGTGTCCCTGGTGCCAGGAAGCTGGCTGCTGCTGCCTTCCCCTGGTGAGTCATCCTCCTCAACAGTATCCAACTTGGTATACCTGTTTGAAAGGGGGATGTCCGCAGGGGGCCCCTGCACTTCCTGCCTGCCTCTGTTGCTCCGCCTGATGGTCACCCCCTGTGCAGCCCTATCCTGAGGCGTGAACAACTCGCTAAACGTGCTATCCACGACCCTCTCAGCATCGCGCATGCTCCAAAACTCATCCACCCGCAGCTCGAGCGCCACAATGCGGTCTACAAGTAGCTGCAGCTGGATGCATTTCCCGCACACATGGTCGCCAGGGACACTGGCAGCGTCCCTGACTTCCCACATAGAGCAAGAGGAGCAGAACACGGGTCTGAGCTCTCCTGCCATGACTTACTCCTTTAATTAATCTAAAAATTTATTCAATACCCCAGTTACAGGTATACTCTAGGGCGCTTTATTTACCAACTGTCCTCACTACAACACAGAGCCCCTAGAAATTTAACACCACAGAATTCAAGCTTGTAATGAAAAGAGAGAAATACTCACCAACCAATCACTTACCTGCTCCCTGGTGACGTCACACCCCGATTACTTTTTACCTCTCTGTAACTTCTGAGCTCGCAGACTGGAGTTTGGTATGCCTCTCCTGGCCCCGCTGCCACCTTAAGTACCTCACCGCCGAGTCTCCCACAGGTCCCGCCTCTCGCTGCCTGCCGCCGCTGCTCTGAGGCCTCTCCTGGCCCCGCTGCCGCCTTAATTACCTCGCCGCCGAGTCTCCCACAGGTCCCGCCTCTCGCTGCCTGCCGCCGCTGCTCTGAGGCCTCTCCTGGCCCCGCTGCCGCCTTAAGTACCTCACCGCCGAGTCTCCCACAGGTCCCGCCTCTCGCTGCCTGCCGCTGCTGCTCTGAGGCCTCTCCTGGCCCCGCTGCCGCCTTGCTTTCTGTCCGCCGACCAGTTCTCTATCCAAGTCAATACCTCGCCCCCAATCCCATGTGCCTTAATTTTACACGCTAATCTCTTATGTGGGACCTTATCGAAAGCCTTCTGAAAGTCCAAATACACCACATCCACTGGTTCTCCCTTATCTATTTTACCAGTTACATCCTCAAAAAATTCCAGTAGATTAGTCAAGCATGATTTACCTTTTGTAAATCCATGTTGACTTTGTCCGATCCTGTCACTGCTCTCCAAGTGCTCTGCTATTACATCTTTTATAATAGACTCTAGCATTTTCCCCACTACCGATGTCAGGCTTACCGGTCTATAATTCCCCACATTTTCTCTACCACCTTTTTTGAATAGTGGGGTAACATTAGCTACCCTCCAATCCATGGGTACCGTTCCAGAGTCAATCGAGTTCTGGAAGATGACCAGTAATGCATCTACTATCTCTAGGGCCACTTCCTTAAGTACCCTGGGATGTAGACCATCAGGCCCTGGGGATTTATCGGCCTTCAGTCCCATCAATTTTCCTAACACCATTTTCCTACAAATACTGATTTCTTTCAGTTCCTCTCTTTCATCAGACCCTATGTTCCCCGGCATCTCTGGGAGGCTATTTGTGTCCTCCTCTGTGAAGACCTCCCATTGTTCAATGACTGTTTTGTCTACCAGTTGTTGATTCCAATCCACCAGGACCAGATTCCGTTTCAACTCCCTGAAATTAGCCCTCCTCCAGTTGAATATTTTCACGTTTAATTATTCATTGTCCTTTTCCATAACTATTCGAAACCTAATGATATTGTGATCACTGTTTCCCAAATGCTCCCACACTGAGTCATGCTCCACTTGCCCCACTTCATTCCCCAGAACTAGATCCAGCGCTGATACCTTCTTCTTTGGGCTGGAAACACACTGATCAAGAAAGTTCTCTTGTACATATTTCAGGAATTCCTCCCCCTCTTTTCTCTTTACACTGTTACTATCCCAGTCTATATTAGGAGAATTCAAGCCCCCGTTATCACTACTCTATAGATCTTGCATCTTTCTGTAATTTGCCTGCAAATGTGCTCCTCTATCTCTTTCCCACTATTCGGTGGCCTATAGTATACACCCAGTAGTGTAATAACTCCTCTATTGTTCCTTAATTCTAAACAAATAGATTTTGTCTTTGACCCTTCAACTACATCATCCCACTCTAGTGCTATAAAAGTTTCTTTGATCAATACTGCCAGCCTTCTCCTTTTTTCCCTCCCCTATCTTTCCTGAATACCTGTAGCCAGGAATATTAAGTTTCCAATCCTTCCCTTCTTCGAGCCAGGTCTCTGTTATTGTCACTATATCATAGTCCCATGTGGTGCCTTGTGCCTGCAGCTCGCCAGCCTTATTGACCACGCTCCAGGCATTTACACTCATGCACTCCAAACCCATCTTAGTCTGCCTCGCATTTGTCCCCTGTCTGATCCCTCCTACTTCTGAACTATTCTTTACTCTAGGGCTATTTGCTCTCTATGTTCTCTGTGCGCCTGGTTTCTCCTCTCTAATGTTTCATCCTGGTGCCCACCCCCCTGCCAAATTAGTTTAAACCCTCCCCACAGCACTAGTTAACCTCCCCGCGAGGACATTGGTCCCAGCTCTGTTGAGGTGCAACCCATCCACCTTGAACAGGTCCCTCCTGCCCCAGAACTGGTCCCAATACCCCAGGAATCTGAAGCCCTGCACCATTTCTCCAGCCATGCATTAACCTGTCTTATCTTACTATTATTTCTATATTTACTAGGATCACAAGAACTGGCTGTTCCCCTTCCCCCTTCAAAATATTCTTCACCCTTTCAGGGAGGCAGCACTCCATGTGGGACTCATATCAGCAGTTGCATAAATGCCTGTCTATCCCCGACCAATGTTCCCAGTAAGCTCCAGGGATCCCGCACAGCTGGCTTGCTGGCCTTTCAATACAAAAACCGCGCATGTGCAAAAAAAAATTCGAGGAAGCATTGCCCCTCGACTGTCAAATCCCCTACAGCTATGACCACTGCATTTCTACACTTTGCTGTGTCGCCCTGTGCAGTCATTTGCCCTACAGTGCAGTGGATGTGCTCCAGACTGCACTCCCCCGAGGTGTTGTCACCCTCAGCACTTGGAAATATATCACCGTTCCTTCATCGTCGCTAGGTCAAAATCCTAGAATTCCCTCCTTAACAGCACTGTGGAAACAGCAGTTCAAGAAGACCCATCACCAGCTTCTCAAGGGCAAGTAGGGACGGGCAATAAATGCTGGCCTTGCCTGCGATGCCAACATCCCGAGAATGAATAAAGAACAGATCACATTTTGAAGCTAAATGAGTGAGTCTGGCTCCAGAGGAGGGAAAGTTGACAGGTCTGAGCGAGGGGGAACCGAGCAGGGGGAAGGAGGAAGGAAAAGTTCAGTCAGTCCCACTCTGGGAGTTGCTGCTGCCAACACTTCCCCACAGGGCTTGCCAACTGTGGGAGGCTCCTCCACCTTTCGAAAGGTGGAGGAGCCTTGTGGAGAAGACTAACTCCACTCACTCCAGCAGGAAAGCAGGGCGCCATTGCATCCCACTAGAAACATCAAAGGCTTCGGTCGACAAAGAATTGAGACACCAGGTGAAGCGGCAGCTTTCGACAAACTTGATGGCGGCATCAGGATCGTCAACTACATCTGACCCATTCGCCTTGGATAAACTAAACGCAGCCCTGTCGACAACCATACCTGGAAAAGCTGCTGGTCCAGATGTGCTTTCCCAGAATTCCTAAAAGCACTGGAACCCAAAACGAAGCGATGGTTGACCTCCTTCTTCTCCGAGGTACTGGCAACCGGTAAAATTCCACCTACCTGGAGGGAGACTAAAATAATTGCCCTCCTGAAACAGGGGAAGAATGCTTGTGAAGCCATGGGCTGCTTTTCAAGCTCATCACCATTTTACCCTACAGAACAACGATCCATCTTCTCAACTCCGTGCTTAGCGACCGACGCTCCAGTGTGTACACTGGCACCCAGAAGAGCAGATATAGGACATTGAACAACGGACTCCCACAGGGTTCTGTCCTGGCACCCATGTTATTCAATGTTTACACCAGTGACCTGCCGGAAACAGAGTCCCACAAGTTCGTATGCGCTGATGACATTGCCTTGGCCACGCAAAACATGAATCTGTCCGTCACCGAGGAGACCCTGACCAATGGTTTACCGAGGATGGAGGCTTACTTCCACCGATGGCAACTTCGGCCAAACCCGCAAAAGACCGTCACCTCAACACTCCACCTCGACACCCTCAAGCAAACCAAGCTTTGAAAGTCTCCTTTTGTGACGCAGAGATGAACCATTCCAAAAAACCCTCCTGTTTAGGAGTCACGCTCGATCGCACCCTGTCATTTAGACAGCATCTCCAGAACCTTGGGAAGAAACTAAAGAGTAGGGTCAGCTTGAGCCAGAAACTGGCCGGATCCACATGGGGAGCAGACACTCAAACCCCCCGTACGGCAGCACTCGCCCTGGTGTACTCTATGAAGTATGTGTCTATACTTAATGCAATAATGACGAGACAGCTTGGAAGATTCAACGTAGGTCTTTACTTAATACCAACAGGCGGGAAAACTGAGGGGAGATCAGTACCCACAGTACTATTTATACCCCTATGGCCAGGAGTGGTACTACAGTATCACTACGCCCTACAAAGTAGTGCTGCCCTGGCCATAGGTTTAAAGTAACATACCAGGGCAGCACGGTGGCATAGTGGTTAGCACTGTTGCCTCACAGCGCCAGGGACCCGGGTTCAAATCCGGCCTCGGGTGACTGTCTGTGTGGAGTTTGCACATTCTCCCCGTGTTTGCGTGGGTTTCCTCCGGGTGCTCCGGTTTCCTCCCACAGTCCAAAGATGTGCGGGTTAGGTTGATTGGCCATGATAAAAATTGACCCTTAGTGTTAAGGGGGATTAAATACGTGGGGTTACGGGGTTACGGGGATAGGGCTTGGGTGGGATGGCTGTTGGTGTAGGGACCGGGTGCTAGGGTTTGGATGATCAGCCATTATCTCGTTGAATGGCGGAGCAGGCTCGAAGGGCCGAATGGCCTACTCCTGCTCCTATCTTCTATGTTTCTATGTTTACCTATTACATACACAACATTCCTCCCCTTTTAATTAAAACGTACCCGTGCAATTAAGTCAATAGATGCCCCATAACTAGGGCTAATAACATTTGGTAACACAATATACATAACATATTTACATCAAGAGTTGTCTACTTATATATATATATAAACAGAAACATGTTATAGATTCAGGGCTAGATTTTCAGTTGCTTGCGCCAGCAGTTAGCGCCTTAAGAGAAGTGATTTTCGGGCGCTATGCGTGTAGCGCCCAGGCGCAGCGCAGTTTGCGCCCCGCCCCAAATTAAGTTGCCCGTTAGCGCCGGCGCAAAGTTTAGCGGCCGCCCGGATGCGCGCGCAGAAAATGACGTCACATCCTTGTGCAACACCCTTTGGCCGCCCCGAATCCAAACTTCAGTCGGACCGCCCCATTGTGCGGCTGGCGTCCAGAGTGTTTGTAAAATGGAACGCAACACACCCTGGGGAGCGCAAATTAAAGGGCACTCCTCCTGCAGTATAAAAGGCAGTCTGCATGTATTGTGTGGAAGGATCCAGTGTGCTGTTGTGAACGGTGTATTTATGTTTCTGGCGGCCGCCGCCGCCGCCGCCGCCGCCGCCGCCGCCGCCGCCGCCGCCGCCGCCGCCACCTGTTTTCCCCCCCAGACTCTGCCTTTGGAAAAAACACATGCACCCTTCCCCTTTAAGAGCTCACTGTCACTGGCACCAGAGTGTCTGCTGCGCCCGAGCTCGGGTGTTGCGCTCTGCACCGCCGGCTTAGCGCCTAAAGATAGTAGCGGAACGCCTCTTTTAGCGCTCCACCAACCTCTTAGGGTGAAGCCACTGAATTTCCGGCAACGGGGCGCTACTTTGGGGCGGGCGCTAACTTCGGGCAGGCGCGAAGGTTAGCGCCCCAAAACTGTCTATACTGAAAATCTAGCCCTCCGTCTCTGAGGAGGCCTCCTGTCTCGACTAGGATAACGTCTTTCTCTAGTCGGTCTCGGTGTAGGCGGCGGTACTTCCATCACCCCTTCATCGCTGGACTCGTCGGTGTCTGATGGCACATCCTGTGCCGTGGAGATCACTGGAGTGCTGAACTCCTCGCAATCCTGAGACCTCTGTAACGACGAGCTGGGCCGTGATTCCGCTGTAACAATGTGCTGAGACGTTTGAGGTAGTGCTGATGGCACATCCTGTGCCGTGGAGATCACTGGAGTGCTGAACTCCTCGCAATCCTGAGACCTCTGTAACGACGAGCTGGGCCGTGATTCCGCTGTAACAATGTGCTGAGACGTTTGAGGTAGTGAATCAGTTGGGTTTCTGGACTCCACAAGTTGATCAGCATGTCGTCTGATTATGCCTTCCCCTGTCTCAACTGTGTACATCAAGGCCTAGAATTTCAGTATAGCCAGTTTTGGGGCGCTAACGTTAGCGCCCGCCCGAAGTTAGCGCCCGCCCCAAAGTTGCTCCCCCTTGCCGGAAATTCAGTCGCTTCGCCCTAAGAGGTTGCTGGAGCGCTAAAAGAGGCGTTCCACTACTATCTTTAGGCGCTAAGCCGGCAGTGCAGAGGGATAGCGCCGAGGCGGGGCGCAGCGCGGGTGCGGTCATTTTTTGATTGACAGCAGACCACGTGGCGCCGACCAGCTCTTAAAGGGGGAAGGGACGATTTGGTCTGCTGCCACGCCCTGCACACTGCAGCTTTGCAAATAGGCCTCAACACTGCTGCTCAGCCCCAGGGAGTCATGGCAACACCAGAGAAGGCCCGTGAGCGTGCCCTGCGCTTCTCAGAGCGTGATCTGGGAATAATGGTGACAGCTCTGGAGAAGAGGCGCAGGATCTTGTTCCCAGAGACTGGGAGGAATCCGACCCACCAAGAGTACACCAGAGCCTGGAAGCAGATCGCCAACAGGGTGACGGTCACCGGCGATGCCCCCAGGACCCACACCCAATGTCGGAAAAAATACAACGACCTGACCAGGATTGTCAGGGTGAGTACCCTTTCCAGTCTCCTCCTCATTCTTGCATGTACACCTGACATGATGGGCAAAGGGAGCTGAAAGGCCTAATGGCCAGCCCTCAGCCAGCAGCTTTGGGACAGTCATGAGCATCAATTGCCCATTCTGCACTCTACACTCTGGCCAAGCTATTCCACCATGGGAGGCAGTGCACAGTACATCAGGGCTACACTCTGGCCAAGCTATTCCACCATGGGAGGCAGTGCACACTACATCAGGGCTACACTCCGTACTTACAGCCCGTCCTTTCTCTTGCAGGCTAAACTTGCCAATAATCGCCAGGCCCGTGCCAGGACCAGGGGAGGCCATGCCAAGCTGCAGAAGCTCACTCCCCTGGAGGAGCGCATGAGTGGGCTCATGGGAGCCCGGCTGATCGTGCCCACAGCGTGCGGAGTAGCCGACCCTCCACTGCCCAGCAATGGTAAGGACCTCGCCTTTTGGCCCTCTCGCGTCGCACTTGCGCATCTGAGCTACCTCCTTTGCCACTGTCCCACCAATGCGCTGAATGCCACCAGTCCTGACTCCCTCGCTGACGCCGTCTCCTCACTCTGAAGCTATTCTTGTGCATTCCTGCTTTCAGCTGGTGACGACCAGGTCCCTGAAGCTGCCAGTGACAGCCCCTCCGAGCAGGAGGAGGAGGAGGAGGAGGAGGAGGAGGAGCAAGAGCAAGCCGGACCATCAGGGGAACACTCAGGTCCCGCAGGAGAGGACGAAATGGTTGACACGTCCTCACTGGACGAGTGCCTGGACCAACTGTCGCAGGGGATTGCAGCTGCTGGGACCAGTGGCGTCCAGCCACCCAGGAGCCCTGCGCGTGGGCCGCGGCCTTCCCCCCAAAGGGGGGAAGGATCAGAGGGGAGTGCAGTTGATCGGGACACTCGCCGCCACCAACTTGGCAAGGTTCCCCTAGTTCGGTCCCCTGCTCCCCAGCGGGAGAGTCCCAACTCCAGTCCGGACACCTTCACCTCGGAGGAGGCGCGGAAGCTGGACAAGATGGCCGAGGATTCGGACCGGCGCCACACGGAGCCCATGCGCATGGTGGGGCGCATGCCTGAGGCCATCGAGTCGCTGGCGACCAGTGTGCGCGGGTTCGGGGCATCAACTGCCGCGAGTGGCCGCATGCTCACTGATGCCGTCAAGTCCCTGGCGGGTGTGATGCGGGCGCACACCAGGACAACAGGGGCACTCATTGCTGCCACACGCGCTGTCTCAGGCAGGCATCGCCAGGGCACCCGCCGTGCTGCAGCATCCCAGCGAGCCGCCCCTCGGCTGATTGGTGTGGATCCTGCAGTGCGGGCCCGGCCGAGTGCCAGCGCGCCACAGCACCAGCCAGCGCATCCCAGACGCCAGCTTGCCCACATTGCGCCATCCGTCGCCGCCACTCCCCCACTGGGGCATCAAGGGCAAGCGGCTGGAGCTGATGGTGGCCAGGCTCAGGTGCGCCACTCAGCAGCCGGCCCCTCGAGGCCCAAAGGCCGTGTAGGCCGCCCCCCAAGGGCATCTGGCGGAAGGACGTCTGAGCCTCAGGCGCCTTCCCCCAGCCTCGCAGCAGCCACTGGGCAGAGCTTGCGAAGGAGCAGCAGGCCGGGCAGGGGAGGCAAAAGGCTGGACAAGGTCTCGCCCTCGCGGGCCACTCAGTAGAGGGTGTGGCCAGCTTTCGTTTTATATGGTGGTGGCCATCTTTCTTTTGCCCATGGTTGTTTGGTTCGTGGGCTTATTTTTTGCGTTAAGGCCGAGGTTGAGGCCAGGTTTGTACAAATGTGGAGTTACTCCTCCCCAGTTTGTGGGAGTGAGTCGTTTGTTGGGCTTTTTGTGGGGCCCGTTGATTGTTTTTGGGGATTCATGTGGGAAGGGGTTTTCATTTTTGTGTAATAAATAATTATCTTTATTCATAGAGTCTCCATGGTTGTTCTTGTTAGTGTTTGTTGGCTTTGCCGGCTGAGGGCTTGCGGAGCGGCTGCATTCATCTTCCCTCATGGCCACAAGGCATTCCCTGACAGGGGGCTTAGAAGTAACGTGTAATAAGGTGGCGTCGCGCGGCCCTTGGCCCTGGTCGCTCCCTCCTGGGAACGTACTCCTGTTCCTCCTCCTCCTCCTCCTGCTCCTCCTGCTCCTCCTCCTGAGGTGGTGGTCCAACGTCAGGTGGCAGTGCCTGAGTCCTGCGGATAGCCAGGTTGTGTAGCATGCAGCAAACTACCACAAATTGGGAGACCCGGTCCGGCGAATACTGCAGAGATCCTCCGGAGCGATCAAGGCAGCGGAACCGCTGCTTGAGGACCCCAATAGTTTGCTCGATGATGTTGCGGGTGGTTTGATGGCTCTCGTTGTATGCCTCTTCAGCAGCGGTCCTGGGCGCGCGGAGCGGGGTCATGAGCCAGGTACACAAAGGATAGCCTTTGTCCCCGAGTAGCCATCCTCTTGGGGGAGGCTGTGCCTCGAACATGTCATGCACAGTACTCTGCCGCAGGATAAACGCATCGTGGCTGCTGCCTGGAAAGCTGGCATTGACAGCCATGATGCGCTGCTTGTGGTCACACACCAGCTGCACATTCAGAGAATGGTAGCCCTTCCTGTTGCAATACTGCTCGCCATGCTCCAGAGGGGCCCGCAAAGCCACATGCGTACAGTCAATGGCGCCCTGCACCAAGGGGAAGGCCGCGAGTCTTGCAAATCCCAATGCGCGCTGATGCTGGCTCTCCAGGGCCATGGGGAAGGAGATGAATTGGCGTCTCCTTCTGAACAGTGCTTCGGTCACCTGGCGGATGCAGCGATGCGCGCCGTACTGGGAGATGTTAGCTATGTCCCCAGCAGCGGATTGGAAGGAGCCGGTGGCATAGAAGTTCAATGCCACCGTCACCTTCACTTCCACCGACAGAGACGTCCTGCACCTGAGCTTTGGACGCAGATCTCTGCGAAGCAGGTGGCAGATCTCTGCAACCACCTCCTTTCGGAATCGGAGCCTTCTAACACATCGCGCGCCAGTCATGTTGAGGTAGGAGCGCTGCTGGCGGTATAGCCTGACTGGGTAAGGCCTACGTGGCCGACGCCTGTTGCCCCCTCTGCCTCTAGCCAGGGCTGCCCCTCTCACAATGCGTCTGCGAGCCCTACGGACATGGCGCTGCAGCTCCGCGTTGGCACCCCATGCAACCCCCATCAAATCCTGGCAAACAGTCAAATTTCCAAAAGGCCACTTGCAGCGCTCTGGCCTGAGTCCAAAAATACCTGAGATGTTGCTGCTTGAAACCAGTTAGCTATCCTCCTTGTGTGTCCAGAAATGCGTTGCACAAGAGTGTTTGCTGCAAAATGGCTGGCCTTTATACTGGAGGGTACGTCCCCTTTAATTTGCGCCCCCCGGGGCCCGCGCTGGCTGTGTTGCGTTCCCTTTTTCAAACGCTCCGGCCGCCAGCCGCACAATGGGGCGGTCCGACTGAAGTTTGGAATCGGGGCGACCAAAGGGCGTTGCACGAGGATGTGACGTCATTTTCTGCGCGCGCATCCGGGCGGGCGCTAAACTTTGCGCCGGCGCTAACGGCCAACTTAATTTGGGGCGAGGCGCAAACTGCGCTGCGCCCGGGCGCAACACGCATAGCGCCCGACATTCACTTTTCTTTAGGCGCTAACTGCTGGCGCAACCAACTGAATTTCTAGGCCCAAGGGTCCCTGGCGAGCCTTTATCGTACCAGACCGCCACTTTTCATTCCTATAATCACGGGCCAACACTTGCTGCCCCACCTCGAAGTTCCGTGTCTGTCTGTCAGGAGCCCTACGAAATACTCGGTTTTCCACATCTCTCCGAATGTTTGGTCTGAGCAATTCAAGGCGAGACCTTAACCTTCTATTAAAGAACATGACGGCGGGGGCCTGGTTGGTCACCGTATGTGCAGCATTACGGTATGCGAATAGGAAGTTGTCCACCTTGTGTTGTAGTGGCAACCTTTCCTCCCCCATCGCCTTGATGGCCTTTTTAAAAGTCTGTACAAATCGCTCTGCCAGCCCATTTGTAGCCGGATGATATGGTGCGGACATATAATGTCGCACTCCATTCCTTTTTAGGAATGCTTGAAATTCTTCTGCCACAAATTGTGGCCCATTGTCCGAACAGACTTGCTCGGGCACCCCGTTCCGGGCAAAAATGGTCCTTAAGACTGCGACCGTCTTTTCGGCTGTCGTTGATGACATCTTTATGACCTCCGGCCATTTTGGATGGGCGTCCACTACAATAAGGAACATCGCATCCAGGAAGGGGCCAGCGAAGTCCACGTGGATCCTTTGCCACGGCGTTGAGGGCCACTCCCACGGATGTAGTGGGGCTTGTGGTGGTACGTTCTGTACCATCTGGCACCCTTGGCACGCTTTTGCTACTTCCTCAATGTCCCTGTCAATGCCGGGCCACCAGACGTAGGCTCTGGCGAGGCTTTTCATTTTGACGCCCCCCAGATGACCTTCGTGTAAGTCCTGCAACACTTTATGTTGTAATTTTTGAGGGACCACCACCCTGGCTCCGCACATCAATGTGCCCCGGCAGACGGACAACTGGTCCTTCCTTGCCGAAAACGCCAGCAATGATGCGTCACCCTGCGCCGGCCAGCCTTTCACGGTTAATTCGTAAACCCTTGCCAATGTTGGGTCGTTCCATGTTTCCCGCTCGATACATTGGCTGGTGATGGGCAAGTGTTCCATAACAGCCGTATGATATATTTCCACGGGGTCCTGTACTATCTCTTCGATCTCGGCAGGCAAGGGTAGCCGCGACAGGCCATCCGCATTGCCATGCTGTTTGGTACCCTTATATTCGATAAGGTACTGGTGTGCTCCTAAGAACAGTGACCATCTCTGTAGCCTTTGGGCCGTCATCAGGGGCACCCCTTTTGTTGGATTAGATATCGACACCAACGGTTGATGATCCGTCAGTAGTGTGAAACGTTGCCCATACAGGTAGTGGTGGAATTTTATTACCCCCCAGACCAGACTGAGGGCCTCCCTGTCGATTTGCGCATAGTTTCTTTCGGCTGTAGTTAACGACCTTGAGGCAAATGCTATTGGCCTCTCCGTCTCGTTGGGAAATTTGTGTGACAACACTGCCCCTATACCATACGGGGAGGCGTCACATGCCAACCTCATTGGCATTTTTGGGTCAAAGTGTGCGAGCACTTCCTTTGATGTAATGAGTTGTTTACCCTTTTTAAAAGCAGCCTCACACGCTTCGTCCCAATTCCAGGAGACTCCCTTTTGTAGCAATGAATTTAGTGGATGTAAAATGGACGATAAGTTCGGGAGGAACATATGGTAATAGTTTATAAGGGCTAAGAATGATCGTAACTGAGATACATTCTCAGGGGGCGGGGCCTTCACTACTGCCTCGATCTTTTCCGGGGACATATGCAGGCCTTCCTTATCTATAATGTGACCACAGTATGAGATACGTTCCTGGAAAAACTCACATTTCTGCTTGTTCGCCCTGAGTCCATATTGTTGTAACCGCAGAAGTACTCGCTCCAGGTTAGCGAGGTGGTCGTTATCCGTTTGTCCTGTCACCAGGATGTCATCCAGGTAGCATTGCATTCCTGGAATGCCCTGTAGGACCTGTTCCATGGTCCTCTGCCATATTGCCGGGGCGGACGCCACACCAAATACCAGGCGATTGTACTGGTACAATCCCTTGTGTGTGTTAATCGTTAGGAGCTTTTTCGAGTCCTGCTCCACCTCCATCTGTAAATAAGCTTATCAAAGGTCAATCTTCGTAAAGTGTCTACACCCAGCTAACGATGCAAATATGTCCTCTATCCGCGGCAGCGGATACTGTACCGTGTGCAGGACTGGGTTAATAGTTATCTTAAAATCCCCGCAAATGCGAATCTTCTTTGGTTCCCCCGGTGTGTTATTTGCAGATTTCTTTATAACTGGGACGATGGGCGTGGCCCACTCGCTCCACTCAATCTTTGTAAGGACACCTGCACTCTCTAAGGCATCCAGTTCTGCTTCCACCGCTGGCCGAATGGCATAAGGCACCGGTCTGGCCTTACAAAACTTGGGGTTTGCGTCTTGAGCAATAGTTATTTTTGCTCTAATGTCCTTTAAGGTCCCCAGCCCTTGTTGGAACACCTCTGGCGTTTTTGCCAATAGTTTCGACAACCTGCTTGTAATGGTTGTATCATCCGTGGTGGTCTCTACTTTTAACTCGTGTATCGACTTCCAGTCGAAATGGATTTTTCTTATCCATTCCCTACCCAAAAGTGGTGGTCCACCGTTTGGTAGGACGTATAAATAAAGTCCTGGCACTTTTCTGCCGTTGTATTTAACTGTTACTTGCATTTTTCCCTTCGGGTAAACTTTTTGTCCCGTATATGTTTTTAATTTAATTTCCGTATCCTTTAAGGGAATGCGTTTGAACAGCCTGTTATAATCTTGTTCATTAATTACTGATAGGGCTGAACCCGTGTCCAGCTCCATATTAACTTCGACGTCTGCTACCTTCATTTTAACCCACATTGTGCTTTGGTCCTCCGTTTTGTCTACACCATATAACTTGAGACATCCCAGACCTTTAGGCTCTGCTTTTGTGCCTTCCTGTGACTCGTCTGAGCTACTGTCAGACATCTTATGTATTTTTGTCCTTGCCTTGGTACTGCTCGGATTGCCCCCACGATTGGGTTTCGTACCAGACCGACAAACTTTCGCTATATGCCCCTTTTTCCCACACTGCCGGCATATTTTATCATGAAACCAACAATTACTTTGGTCGTGGGTGGTTTTGCCACAACGGTAGCATTTACCTTTGTGAAATGTCACCTCATGGGTGTCATAGCCGGTTGTGTTTTGTCGCATTTGAGCAGCACCCTGTGCTGCTGCTTCGTGGAACGATGCTATTTCAATCGCCTGATCTAGGCTGAGCTGTTTCTTGGCTAGCAACCGTTTACGTGTATTCTCATTTAACATGCCACAGACAAATCTGTCTCTGATCGCGTCCGCCAATATGGCTCCAAACTGGCAATGTTTGTACAACCTTCTGAGCTCAGCTAAATAGGCTGCCTGCGACTCATCATTCCTTTGGTCGCGTCTGTAGAAGCGGTACCTTTCCGCTATAAATGGTGGCTTAGGGTTTAAATGTTCCCTTAACGTATCGACAATTTGGGCGTACGTTTTGTCTGCTGGCTTTTCTGGAGTAAGAAGATTCCTCAGCAGGCCGTATGTTTTTGCCCCCATAAAATTTAATAAGGTTACTACCTTTTGGTCATCTTCCACCTTGTTTACTATGCAATAAAGTTCATGCCTTTTGATATAGGCATCCCACTCTTCTGTGTCCTCAACAAATGCTGACAAACAACCTTCTTTAGCCATTTTAAACTTTTGAAGAGAAAAAAAAACTTTTCCCGCTTTCTCCACTAGATGGCGTTTTTCCCGCCTTTTCTCCCTCTGCTGTCAACGGCTTCTCTCCAGCGTCGTTATTTTTGGCTCTTGCAGCTCCCGTTATTGCCACCGCTGCTATTAACAACGACCTTCCCCTCTCGTGGCCCGCTAGTCCTTGTGGCTCCGTTTGTTCCCCAGATCGCCTGCCCGTTCTGGCCCTTGCAGCTCCTGTTCCCGGGAAGGATTTCAGTTTACCTGGCCTTGGGTGGACTTTTGCCCCGTGGCTGGAGCGCCCGTTCAGCCTCTTCTCTCAGCTGCTGCAGCCTCCACTGGAAACCTCTCTCTCTCGCTCTGTTGCTGCCGCTCCTCCCAAACCCGGAGTGCTGGGCGGCCTCCTTCGGCCGACGCTGGACTCTGCAGGCTGGCTGGTAAGAAGCCTCTCTCCTTCTCTCTCCGTACTGCTACCATTCCTTTGTTGCACCGTGTACTGGTGAGTTCGAACCTTACTCATCGCCAGTATAAAGTATGTGTCTATACTTAATGCAATAAAGACGAGACAGCTTGGAAGATTCAACGTAGGTCTTTACTTAATACCAACAGGCAGGAAAATTGAGGGGAGATCAGTACCCACTGTACTATTTTTACCCCTATGGCCAGGAGTGGTACTACGGTATCACTACGCCCTACAAAGTAGTGCTGCCCTGGCCATAGTTTTAAAGTAACATGCCTATTACATACACAACATACTCTACAGCGGAGTACTGCTCTCCGGCATGGCTATCAAGTCCGTGTGTCAAATCCATTGATGTCCAGCTCCACCACACCTACGCCGCAAATGTGCAGTATCCAGAGGAAGTATTAAGGAGTTTAGCATCCTTGAAAGTAGATAAATCAACAGGGCCAGATGAAATATATCCAAGGCTATTAAAAGAAGCAAGGGAGGAAACTGCGGAGGCTCTGACCATCATTTTCCAATCCAAATGGCAGTTGAGGCCAATTCATTAAATATATCCAAGAAGGAGTTAGATATATTTCTTAAGGCTAAAGGGATCAAGGGATATGGGGAGAAAGCAGGGACAGGGTACTGAATTTGGATGATCAGCCATGATTTCATTAAATGGCGGAGCAGGCTTGAGGGGCCGAATGGCCTACTCCTGCTCCTATCTTCTATGTTTCTATGAAGAAGAAAGCTGTAGACTGCAGGAAGATATCACTGGACTGGTCAGGTGGGCAGAACAGTGGCAAATGGAATTCAATCTGGAGAGGTACGAGGTAATGCATTTGGGGAGGGCTAACAACGCAAGGGAATACACAATAAATGGTAGGATACTGAGAAGTGTAGAGGAACAATGGCACCTTGGAGTGCATGTCCACAGATCCCTGAAGGTAGCAGGACAGGTAGGTAAGGTGGTTAAGAAGGCATACGGGATACTTGCCTTTATTTGCCAAGGCATAGAATATAAGAGCATGGCGATTATGCTTGAACTGTATAAAACACTAGTTAGGAAGCAGCTAGAATACTGCGTGCAGTTCTGGTCACCACATCACAGGAAGGATGTGATTGCACAGGAGGGGTGCAGAGGAGATTTACGAGGTTGTTGCCTGGGCTGGGGAATTTTAGCTATGAGGAATGATTGGATAGGCTAGGGTTGTTTCCTTTGGAACAGAGGAGGCTGAGGGGAGACCCAATTGAGGTGTATATAATTATGAGGGGCCTAGATAGAGTGGATAGGAAAGACCTATTTCCCTTAGCAGAGGGGTCGATAACCAGGGGGCATAGATTTAAAGTAACTGGTAGGATGTTTAGAGAGGATTTGAGGAGAATTTTATTCACCCAAAGGGTGGTGAGGCTCTGGAAAGCACTGCCTGAAAGGGTGGTAGAGGCAGAAACCTCATCACATTTAAAAAGTACTTGGATATGCACTTGAAGTGCGGAAACCTGCAGGGCTACGGACCAAGAGCTGGGAAGTGGGATTAGACTGGATAGCTCTTTGTTGGCCAGCGCGGACAAGGTGGGACGAATGGCCTCCTTCTGTGCTGTAAAATTTCTATGATTCTATTTTATGAACCCTAACTCCCAGCATCTAATCTTAACCCCTAACCCCAACTCCTAGCCTGCCTCGAATATTAACCTCTAACATTGACACCTGAACCTGAAATTGCGTGCTGTCAATAGCCATTGTGATGTCATACATGCCACAGACCAATCATAATTGGATAGATTGGAAATTATTCGCTCACCGAATCGTTTACACTGGGAGGTGAAATTTACTTGGCAGATGCATGGCAGATGCAGTATAATGTGGATAAATGCGAGGTTATCCACTTTGGTGGCAAAAACAGGAAGGCAGATTATTATCTGAATGGCAATAGATTGGGAGAAGGGGAAGTGCAACGAGACCTGGGTGTCCTTGTGCACCAGTCACTGAAGGTAAGCATGCAGGTGCAGCAGGCGGTTAAGAAGGCAAATGGTATGTTGGCCTTCGCAGCGAGAGGATTCGAGTACAGGAACAAGGATGTCTTGCTGCAGGGCCTTGGTGAGACCACACCTTGAGTATTGTGTGCAGTTTTGGTCGCCTTATCTGAGGAAGGACGTTCTTGCCATGGAGGGAGTGCAGCGAAGATTCACCAGGCTGATACCTGGGATGGCAGGAATGACGTATGAGGAGAGCTTGGGTCGATTGGGCTTATACTCGCTGGAGTTTAGAAGAATGAGAGGGGATCTCATTGAAACTTATAAAATTCTAACAGGACTTGACAGACTAGATGCAGGAAGGATGTTCCCGATGGCGGGGGAGTCCAGAACCAAGGGTCACAGTCTAAGGATAAGGGGTAAGCCATTTAGGACAGAGATGAGGAATTTCTTCACCCAGAGAGTGGTGAACCTGTGGAATTCTTTACCACAAAAGGCAGTTGAGGCCAATTCATTAAATATATTCAAGAAAGAGTTAGATATATTTCTTAAGGCTAAAGGGATCAAGGGATATGGGGAGAAGGCAGGGACAGGGTACTGAATTTGGATGATCAGCCCTGATCTTATTGAATGGCGGAGCAGGCTCAAAGGGGCCGAACGGCCAACTCCTGCTCCTATCTTCTATGTTTACCTGTCACCAGCATATCACCAAACTATCGATAGCTGTGATCTCACTTTATACTCTACCGCAGGCGAAGGGAGACGGAGCAGGAGTAACCAACACTGGTCTCCCCCCACCACATGGAGTAAAGGGAGCCCCCACCATCCCCCAGTCCAAAAACCGTTTTACAACAACAACAGTCGCTCATACCAACAAAAAAATGCAGCTTCCGCTTGGGTCCCTCAGGCCTCGCCTCTTTTACATCAAAGCGACTACGTACTGATACACGGGCCTCAACGTATTGATATGAAATGTTGCCTGTTACCAAGGCTTTGCCTGGATTTTTATTGGAGCACAAACTCAATCAGGACATATCTCTCCTTTCTTTTTTTTTGTTGTTTTTTGAAATTTTTAAATGGAACATTTTACAGTAAATCACATTTACAGAGCTCATTCAGCTCTTTGTACAAAGTCACAAGCCCTCATGCCTACAAGGCAGGGGTCACAGTCTCTACAAGCTTCTTGGTCGTCTTCACTTGTTGATCCAGATAGCGGGTCTCCAGGAATTCCCACAGATGAGGGTCGGCGCTCCCAGTGGAGGGTTGTGCAGATCCGGCAGACTCTGGTTGACAATCTTCTCCGTCTGCGGGGCTCTCTGCACCGCCGAGCGGAGCCTCCCGCTCTCCCGACCGAACATGTGGACTGTAAAATAAAGCTTCGAAAACACTAGATTAATATTTTAAACTGATCAATTTGTGGTTGCACGTTGAATTTGTTTCCTTATTTGCATATATTCAGCCATTGGCCCCCACATCGCAGACCCAGGGGTTTACACCAAGCTGCTGATTGGCTCACCACAATGGCAATCACATTAGAACCCCGCCTTTGCATTTTGTTTATTGGTTGTTGTTACTGCCACTCAACCCTATCCAAGGATTGTGATTGGGGAAGCCGTGTGGTGGGCGGGTCTCCTGGTTGTGTGTCGCCTCCCACAGTCTCCTTCTTTCCTATGGTAGTAGGAAAGCAAATCAAATGTCAATATCTAAGTCAGATATCCAGGCCAAAGCTTCCGGTGTAACAGCGTGGATATCTTGTAGGCTGCCTGTGAATTTCCTCTGAGGGCAGTGCTCAATGATGTGCTCCAGGGTCTGATCAGGAGCTCCACAGTCGCATGATGGGGATGCTTTAATCTTCCATCGATGGAGAAGGTGGCAGCATCTACCATGACCGGTTCTGAGGCGGTTGATGGTTGTCCACTGTTTGCGAGGAAGGTTTGATCCTTCAGGTTATATTGTGGTGTCCTCTATAAGGAATCCATTCCGTATGTCATAGAAGCATTGAAGATAGGGGCAGGAGAAGGCCATTCGGCCACTCGAGCCTGCTCCACCATTCAATGAGATCATGGCTGATCATCCAAATTCAGTACCCTGTCCCTGCTTTCTCCCCATATCCCTTGATCCCTTTAGCCTTAAGAAATATATCCAACTCCTTCTTGAATATATTTAATGAATTAGCCTCTACTGCCTTCTGTGGTAGAGAATTCCACAGGTTCACCACTCTCTGGGTGAAGAAATTCCTCCTCATCTCTGTCCTAAATGGCTTACCCCTTATCCTTAGACGGTGACCCCTGGTTCTGGACTCCCCAACCATCGGGAACATCCTTCCTGCATCTAGTCTGTCCAGTCCTGTCAGAATTTTATAAGTTTCAATGAGATCCCCTCTCATTCTTCAAAACTCCAACGAGTATAGGCCCAAATCGACCCAATCTCTCCTCATACGTCATTCCTGCCATCCCAGGTATCAGTCTGGTGAATCTTCGCTGCACTCCCTCTATGGCAAGAGCATCCTTCCTCAGATAAGGTGACCAAAACTGCACACAATACTCAAGATGTGGTCTCACCAAGGCCCTGCACAATTGGAGCAAGACATCCTTGTTCCTGTATTCAAACCCAACTCGCTACGAAGGCTACCATACCATTTGCCTTCTTAACCGCCTGCGGCACCTGCATGCTTACCTTCAGCGACTGGTGCACAAGGACAGCCAGGTCTCGTTGCACTTCCCCTTCTCCCAATCTATTGCCATTCAGATAATAATCTGCCTTCCTGTTTTTGACACCAATGTGGATAACCTCGCATTTATCCATGTTATATTGCATCTGCCATGCTTCTGCCCAATCACCCAACCTGTCCAAATCACACTGGAGTTTCTCGGCATCCTCCTCACAGCACACACGCCCACCCAGCTTTGTGTCATCTGCAAACTTGGAGATATTACATCTAGTTCCCTCATCTAGATCATTAATATATATTGTGAATAGCCGGGGTCCAAGGACCGATCCCTGCGGTACCCCACTAGTCACTGCCTGCCACTCGGAAAAAGAGCCATTTATTCCAACTCTTTGCTTCCTGTCTGCCAACCAGTTCTCTATCCAAGTCAATACCTTGCCCCCAGTCCCATGTGCCTTAACTTTACACGCTAATCTCTTATGCGGGACCTTATCGAAAGCCTTTTGAAAGTCCAAATACACCACATCCACTGGTTCTCCCTTATCTATTTTACCAGTTACATCCTCAAAAAATTCCAGTAGATTAGTCAAGCATGATTTACCTTTTGTAAATCCATGTCGCAGTTCTTCCAAGCATTTCGCCATCGGTCGTCAAGGCCGAGGGGAGATCGCTGAAGGGCTTCGGCGATGGTCCAAAATGGCCTTCTAGATTTGAGACGGGTTGGTGGTAGGTTGCTCAAGTCGGCCTGGATCGGCATGTCTTTGCTGGTGTAGTGGTTGTAGTCATAGAATCATAGAAAAATTACCACACAGGTGGCCATTCGGCCCATCGTTTCCGTGCCAGTTGGAAAAGAGCTATCCAGCCTAATCCCATCTTCCAGCACTCGGTCCGTAGCCCTGTAAGTTACGGCTCTTCAGCTGCACATCCAAGTACTTTTTAAATGTGATGATGTGTTTCTGCCTCTACCGCCCTTTCAGGCAGTGAGTTCCAGACCACCACCACCCTCTGGGTGAAAAGCTTCTCCTCATCTTCCCTCTAATCCTTCTACCAATGACTTTAAATCTAGGCCCCCTGGTTCTTGACCTCTCTGCTAAGGGAAATAGGTCCTTCCTATCCACTCTATCTAGGCATCTCATAATTTTATACACCTCAATCAAGTCTCCCCTCAGCCACCTCTGTTCCAAGGAAAACAACCCCAGCCTATCCAATCATAGCTAAAGTTTTCCAGTCCTGGCAACATCCTCCTAAATCTCCTCTGCACCCTCTCTAGTGCAAGCACATCCTTCCTGTAATGTGGTGACCAGAACTGCATGCAGTACTCTAGCTGTGGCCTAACTAGTGCTGTATACAGTTCAAACATAACTTCCCAGCTCTTAAATTCTATGCCTCGGCTATTAAAAGAAAGCATTCTGTATGCCTTTTTAACTACTTTATCGACTTGTCCTGCTACCTTTAAGGACCTGTGGACGTACACTCCAAGGTCTCTCTGTTCCTCCACACCTCTCAATATCCTCCCATGAATTGTGTATTCCCTTGCCTTGTTGCCCCTTCCCAAATGCATTACCTCACACTTTTCCAGATTGAATTCCATTTGCCACTTTTCTGCCCAACTGACCAGTTCATCGATATCTTCCTGCAGTCTGAAGCTTTCCTCCTCACTGTCAACCACACAGCCAATTTTTGTATCATCTGCAAATTTCTTTATCATGCCCCCTACATTGAAGTCTAAATCATTAATATATACCACATAAAGTAAGGGACCGAGTACTGAGCCCTGTGGAACCCCACTGGAAACAGCCTTCCAGTCGCAAAAACCCCCCTCAACCGTCACCCTCTGCTTCCTGCCACTGAGCCAATTTTGGATCCACTTTGCCACTTTCCCTTGGATCCCATGGGCTTTTACTTTTTTGATCAGCCTGCCATGTGGGACCTTGTCAAAAGCCTTGCTAAAATCCATGTAGACTACACCAAACACACTGCCCTCATCGACCCTCCTTGTTACCTCCTCAAAGAATTCAATCAAGTTAGTCAGACACAACCTTCCCTTAACAAAACCATGCTGACTGTCCCTGATTAATCTGTGTCTTTCTAAATGAAGGTTTATACTGACCCTCAGAATTGATTCCAGTAATTTGTCCACCACCGAGGTTAAACTAACTGGCCTGTAATTGCTCGGTTTATCTCTTCCTCCCTTTTTAAACAATGGTGCAATGTTAGCAGTTCTCCAATCCTCTGGCACCACTCCTGCAGCCAGGGAGGATTGGAAAATGATGGTCAGAGCCTCCGCAATTTCCTTCCTTGCTTCTTTTAATAGCCTCGGATATATTTCATCCGGCCCTGGCGATTTATCTACTTTCAAGGATGCTAAACCCCTTAATACTTCCTCTGGAGACTGCACATTCGCGGTGTAGGTGTGGTGGAGCGGTGTTTACAAGCACGGACAGCCAAGGTGTTGGTGTCGATAAAAGCGTACCGGTGATAATTCTCATAGTAGAATTCAGCTGGACATCAATGGATTTGACACACGGACTTGATAGCCATGCTGGAGAGCAGTACTCCGCTGTAGAGTACACCAGGGCGAGTGCTGCCGTATGGGGGGTTTGAGTGTCTGCTCCCCATGTGGATCCGGCCAGTTTCTGGCTCAAGTTGACCCTACTCTTTAGTTTCTTCCCAAGGTTCTGCAGATGCAGTCTAAATGACAGGATGCAATCGAGCGTTACACGGCCACAGATCCAGGAACTCCGGTTACACGGCCACAGATCCAGGAAACCCGGTTACACGGCCACAGATCCAGGAACCCCGGTTACACGGCCACTAATATATAGTAAAACTTACCTGAACCTACTCCTGAATTTGGCCGGTTAAGAGAGATTTCCGGATATTTTTTAGGTGCCGGTTAAAAGAGAGTTTCCTGTAATACCCCCGGCCCGCGCCACCCCTCCCCCCACTCTGAGCCGTCACAACTCAGCGGTCCCCGGCCTCAAACCGAATAAATTCAGCCGGAGGCGAAACGAGCCCGGGGCCCAGCCACTGGCAGGAGGCGACCCGGCACGGTATGAGTAACTCAGGGGGGTCCGCTTTCCTTGCCCATGTTTGACCTGATACCATGAGACTTCATGGGGTCCGGAGTCAATGTTGAGGACTCCCAGGGCCACTCCTTCCCGACTGTATACCACCGTGCTGCCAAAACTAGTGGGTCTGTCCTGCCGGTGGGACAGAACACACCCAGGGATGGTAATAAAGGAATCTGGGACGTTGGCTGAAAGGAATGATTCTGTGAGTATGACTATTGCTCGAGTAGCCTGTGGGACAGCTCTCCCAATTTTAGCACAAGTTCTCAGTTGTCAGTGAGGAGGACTTTGCAGGGTCGACTGGGCTGGGTGTGCCTTTGTCGTGTCTGAATTCGATGCCTGGGTTGATGCTGTGTGGTCTGCCAGTTTTATTCTTATTATGCTTTTTTTGTAGTGTTTTATTAGGCCATTTAAGAGTCAACCACATTGCTGTGGAGTTACATAAAGGCCAGACCAGGTAAGGATGACAAGTTTCCTTCCCTAAAAGACATTAGTGAACCAGTTGGGTTTTTACAACAATCCGATATCTTCATGGTCACCATTACTGATACTGGCTTTTTATTCCATCTTAATCGTTAAGATTTGCATTTTAATCAGTCAGTGGTTTAAATCAATCTGAACTTTTCCAATTCAGCAAGAGGTGAAAACCTGCTCCAAATGCTGAACAATCAGACATTTCCTGATTAAAAGCCTCTCATCTTTACTCCGCAATAGTTTATTGTACATTGACTGTTTCCTGTTTATACCCTGAAGATATGGAATATCTTTTTAATAACAATTTTGTCAATAAGGAAAATATGTTTTCCAAAGAAATTGCAGCGAGCTTTGCAGTAGTGCGGATGTGTTGCAGTTCCAGGCTCTTCCAACAGATGTCCTCGCCCTCCTTTGCCAACAAACTCCCAGTTCCACATTGAACAGAGTTACAGTGTACGAGTAATTTGCGACGTGACGTGTGGTGAGTGTAAAATGCTCAGGAGGAACAGGTAACTTTGGACCTATGGTTCCCAAAGCTCTCCACCACTGAATGGCGGAGCAGGCTCGAGGGGCCGTATGGCCTACTCCTGCTCCTAATTATTATGTTCGTTTGTTCTTAACAAGCTGAGCAAGGCATAACTTAGAGACCAAATTTCCCAGAGTTTTGAGCCCAAACAGACAAAGAGTTGCTTCATGTTGCATATTTACTTAATACAATCAACCCAACAGGTCAGAGTTCAATGGGCCTTCGAGCACTAACTCCTGACAAGTTGGACAATGTGTCAAAGGTCAGAACAACAACCTCTTGATCCATGTTTAGGAAGGACAATTTGGAGATAATTTTTGAAAGCCCTGTTGCTGTTCCCCAACAGCCCAAAGCTGATGGATCGTGGAAAAGCATTCTGAAACCTGTGAGATGAAAAGGAAAGAGAGACTTGCATTTCTATAGCGCCTTTCACAACCAGCGGACACCTCAAAGCTCTTTACAGCCAATGAAGTACTTTTTGAAGTGCAGTCTGGTGATTGTCCAGTGAGGGAAAACCATCAATTCTCAGATAAACTCATATTGTGATGATGTCGAAGTGGATCTCCCACTCTTGCAGCGGCTGAGAGACCAGTCTGGGCATGTTCACCAGGACTACAGGTTGCATAGATTTTAAGTGGCAGTGTGTGTTATGACTAAAGAACCATGATTGGATCGCAACCACCTAAAAGATTAACGATTTCCTCCTTTGATGACCTTGAAGACTGGTGTTGTCCAGTCTACTAACCTCTAACCTTTACCCCAAACCTGAAATCTGGCGTTGGCAATAACCATCACGACGTCAGCAATGCCGTATATAGCAACCCTGATATTAAGAATACACTCAGCTCCATTTCCACACTAGTGATAGTGCCTCTAATCGCACAGCTGATTCTGCTTTTTGTTCATGTTCCCCCAAAGGGGAAGGGAGACGGAGCAGAGGAAACCAACACTTGGTCTCCCCCCATCACATGGAGTAGAGGGAGCCCCCACCATCTCCCCAGCCAAAAATTGCTTGATGCGGACAAAGCCGCAAACCATTGGAGATATCCGACCCTTCTTCAACGAAAAAGCTTGCCTCTCACTCGTGTCTCTCAGGCCTCGCCTCTTTTACATCACACCGACTGCTCATGAGCCATCACCTATTCATATGGACTTTTGTTTGTTACTAAGCATTTGCCTGCATTTTTAATCAGAGCCTAAACTAAATAAAGAACTATCTCTCCTTTCTCTTTTTGGCGACGCATATAATTTGTTTCCTTATTTGCATATCTACAGACATTCGCCAATCGGGCAGCGGATTCCTCATCGTCCCCACGTGGCAGACCCAGGACTGCTTTATAGTCGCTGATAATTGGTTCAGCACAATGCCAATCAGATTAGCACTCCACCTTTTCCGTTTTGTTTATTGGTTGTTGGCAATGCCATTCAACCCTATCCGAGCCATGTGATTGGTGATGCGGAGTGTGGGGGCGGGCCTGTTGGTTATGTGCCGCCTCCCACAGTTGGCAAGCCCTGTCGAGAAGTGTTCACAGCAGCAACTCCCAGGCCTAGAAATTCACTGGCCTTAGCGCCGCTTTTGAGGCGCTAGAGGGCCTAGCGGCGAAGTTATGGCCAGTTTTGAAATTGACAGGGGCCCTAAATCGGCGTTAGGCCGGTAGCGCTGCGCCGGCACCGATGACGTCATCGGTGTGCGCAGCGTCCCGGTTGCCATGGTAACCCGCCCGAACTCGGAAATTGAGTTGCGGCCGCCTCGCCCGTGGCAGCCGCAAGCAACGTTCTGGCAGAGGTGCCTTACAGAACGTTGCGCCGGCGCATTAAAGGCCCCGCGGCGGCCGGCCGCTTTCCCGCCGCCCGCCTGGCCGCAGCTCCCTCCCCGGACTTCCCCCCCGGAACAGAAGCAAGCCCGGCACTTGTCCGAGGTGCCGGGCTCATTTTTAAAAAGATTATCGCGGGCCGCGGCCGGGTGCAGGCAGCTCCTCCTTAAGGGAAGGAGGAGGCCTGCACTTCCCGAACCTGCCGCACCGCAGCGGGCGCCGCAGCGCCGGAATAGCGCCGAAATTCAGCGCATAGCGCCAGTTTTCAGGCGCTAACAGCTTTCAGCAGCGCCGGCAGCCGTTTGGGCGCAGAAGTAGTGAATTTTTGGCCCACCCAGCGCGACTTAGCTACGGCACTAACTTCCGGCGCTAAAGCCGTCGCTGCGCCAAAACCCAATTTCTAGGCCCCAGAGTGGGACTGACTGAACTTTTCCTTCCTCCTTCCCCCTGCTCGGTTCCCCCTCGCTCAGACCTGTCAACTTTCCCTCCTCTGGAGCCAGACTCACTCATTTAGCTTCAAAATGTGATCTGTTCTTTATTCATTCTCGGGATGTTGGCGTCGCAGGCAAGGCCAGCATTTATTGCCCGTCCCTACTTGCCCTTGAGAAGCTGGTGATGGGTCTTCTTGAACTGCTGCTTCCACAGTGCTGTTAAGGAGGGAGTTCTAGGATTTTGACCTAGCGACGATGAAGGAACGGTGATATATTTCCAAGTGCAAAGGGATCTGGGGGTCCTGGTGCACGAAACTCAAAAAGTTAGTATGCAGGTGCAGCAAGTGATCAAGAAGGCCAATGGAATGTTGGCTTTTATTGCTAGGGGGATGGAATATAAAAACAGGGAGGTATTGGTGCAGTTGTACAAGGTATTGGTGAGACCGCACCTGGAATACTGCATACAGTTTTGGTGTCCATACTTAAGAAAAGACATACTTGCTCTCGAGTCAGTACAAAGAAGGTTCACTCGGTTAATCCCGGGGATGAGGGGGTGGTCATATGAGGAGAGGTTGAGTAGATTGGGACTCTACTCATTGGAGTTCAGAAGAATGAGAGGCGATCTTATTGAAACATATAAGATTGTGAAGGGGCTTGATCGGGTGGATGCGGTGAGGATGTTCCCAATGAAGGGTGAAACTAGAACTAGGGGGCATAATCTTAAAATAAGGGGCTGCTCTTTCAAAACTGAGATGAGGAGAAACTTCTTCACTCAGAGGGTGGTAGGTTTGTGGAATTTGCTGCCCCAGAAAGCTGTGGAAGCTACATCATTAAATAGATTTAAAACAGAAATAGATAGTTTCCTAGAGGTAAAGGGAATTAAGGGTTACGGGGAGCGGGCAGGAAATTGGACATGAGTCTAGGTTCGGAATGGTCATGGCCCTGTGGGTAGTGGAGTGGGCCCAGGGGCCGTGTAGCCTGGTTCTGCTCCTACTGTGTTCTAATTCTGTGTTAGATTTCAGGAGATGGTTTTATTCCTGTTCCTGGCTGGGGTGGAGATCGCCTTTACAGAAGGTAAGTACTGTAGAAAATATAGGGACAGAGTGATCTCCTGGAAGAATTTCGATCGCCTAGATGGGTCGGAGAGGAATTTCCCAGATTTTTTTCTCCCAAATTGGCCATGGGGCCTTTTATCTGGTTTTTCGCCTCTCCTGGGAGATCACATGGGTTCGGGTGGATGCAGAGTGATAGAAGATTTGAGGTTATGATCAGATCAGCCATGAATGGTGGAGCAGGCTCGAGGGGCCGATTGGCCTACTCCTGCTCCTATTTCTTATGTTCTTATGTTCTTATGCAAGTGCTGAGGGTGACAACACCTCGGGGGGAGTGCAGTCTAGAGCACATCCACTGCACTGTAGGGCAAATGACTGCACAGGGGGACACAGCAAAGTGTAGAAATGCAGTGGTCATAGCCGTAGGGGATTTGACAGTCGAGGGGCAATGTTTCCTCTAATTTTTTTTGGCACATGCGCGGTTTTTGTATTGAGAGGCCAGCAAGCCAGCTGTGCGGGATCCCTGGAGCTTACTGGGAACATTGGTCGGGGATAGACAGGCATTTATGCAACTGCTGATATGAGTCCCACATGGAGTGCTGCCTCCCTGAAAGGGTGAAGAATATTTTGAAGGGGGAAGGGGAACAGCCAGTTCTTGTGATCCTAGTAAATATAGAAATAATAGTAAGATAAGACAGGTTAATGCATGGCTGGAGAAATGGTGCAGGGCTTCAGATTCCTGGGGCATTGGGACCAGTTCTGGGGCAGGAGGGACCTGTTCAAGGTGGACGGGTTGCACCTCAACAGAGCTGGGACCAATGTCCTCGCGGGGAGGTTAACTAGTGTTGTGGGGGAGGGTTTAAACTAAGTTGGCAGGGGGATGGGCACCAGGATGAATCATTAGAGAGGAGAAACCAGGTGCATGTTGAGTCTGTGTGTCCCAGTTATGCGTATGATCAATCACTGGACACAGACAACAAGAATAACTTTTAACAGGTCTTTACTATTCGGAGGTCAGGGCTGAACTGCCCAGCAGATCCCTACACAACACTTATATACCGGTGTGGTCACCACCGGTATTACAGTATACAGCAACCAAGAGAAAGTCGTACCTCTCTTAAGGTAGTTCTCTTAAGGTGGAACAGGTTACATACACCACAGTGCACTGAGAACTGGGAGAGCAAATAGCCCAAGAGTAAAGAATAGTTCAGAAGTAGGAGGGATCAGACAGGGGGTAAATGCGAGGCAGACTAAGATGGGTTTGGAGTGCATGAGTGTAAATGCCTGGAGCGTGGTCAATAAGGCTGGCGAGCTGCAGGCACAAGGCACCACATGGGACTATGATATAGTGACAATAACAGAGACCTGGCTCGAAGAAGGGAAGGATTGGGAACTTAATATTCCTGGCTACAGGTATTCAGGAAAGATAGGGGAGGGAAAAAAGGAGAAGGCTGGCAGTATTGATCAAAGAAACTTTTATAGCACTAGCGTGGGATGATGTAGTTGAAGGGTCAAAGACAAAATCTATTTGTTTAGAATTAAGGAACAATAGAGGAGTTATTACACTACTGGGTGTATACTATAGGCCACCGAATAGTGGGAAAGAGATAGAGGAGCACATTTGCAGGCAAATTACAGAAAGATGCAAGATCTATAGAGTAGTGATAACGGGGGCTTGAATTCTCCTAATATAGACTGGGATAGTAACAGTGTAAAGAGAAAAGAGGGGGAGGAATTCCTGAAATATGTACAAGAGAACTTTCTTGATCAGTGTGTTTCCAGCCCAACGAAGAAGGTATCAGCGCTGGATCTAGTTCTGGGGAATGAAGTGGGGCAAGTGGAGCATGACTCAGTGTGGGAGCATTTGGGAAACAGTGATCACAATATCATTAGGTTTAGAATAGTTATGGAAAAGGACAATGAATAATTAAACGTGAAAATATTCAACTGGAGGAGGTGATCACCGTCATTTTCGCCCGTGACCAAGATGTCGTCCAAATAACACTGGGTCCCTGGAATCCCTTGCAGGACCTGATCCATCGCCCTTTGCCAGATAGCTGGAGCCGAGGCTACTCCAAACACCAGCCGGTTGTATTGATAGAGACCTTTATGAGTGTTGATCGTAAGGTATTGTTTCGAAGCTTCTTCTACCTCCATTTGCAAGTACGCCTGGGCTAGATCAATTTTGGTGAAGCGTTTACCTCCAGATAGCAAGGCGAAAATATCCTCAATTCGTGGAAGTGGATATTGTACCGTGTGATGGACTGGGTTCACTGTCACCTTAAAGCCCCCACAGATGTGGACCTTCTTTGGTTCCCCAGGCGTATTACTCAACGACCTCTTCATTACAGGAACGATGGGTGTAGCCCACTCGCTCCAGTCCACTTTGGACAGTACTCCTGAACGTTCCAACCCTTCCAGCTCTGCTTCAACAATCTCTGCCTGACTGCTGGGCGGTTGCTTGTGGTCGACGCCCGTGTTCCTGGCCTCGACTATTTTTTTTTTATGTTGCAGGTAGATTCGAATCGACACTCGTCGCCACTGTTGGATCCGTGGTTCAGTGGATTTGCTGTTATTAAATAATCACATGGATGCTGTACATTAACAATAAACAGGTCTTTACTGGAGGAGGGTAGTCTCAAGACTGGGGGTACAGAGGCATGCGCAAAGCTTATATACAGGTGTGGTCACTGCCGGTACTACAGTATACAGGAGCTGTAAAAGTAGTTCTGACTTAAAGGCACTTACACTACAATAACCTCCTCCCAAGCTCCTGAAAATCTGACTGCAGAACCTCAACCCTTTTCCTTCCTATGTCATTGGTTCCCACATGGACCACGACTTCTGGCTGTTCCCCTTCCCCCGCAGAATGTTCTGCACCCGTTCAGTGATGTCCTTCACCCTGACACCAGGGAGGCAACACACCATGTGTAACTCACGTCATCAGTTGCAGAAACGCCTGTCTATCGCCCTGACAACAACAACATGTCTAGCACCTTTAAAGTAGTAAAACATCCCAAGGTGCTTCACAGGAAGGCTATAAAACAAGATTTGACACCGAGTCACATAAGGAGACATTAGGACAGGTGACCAAAAGCATAGTCAAAGAGGTTGGTTGTAAGGAGCATCTTAATGGAGGAAAGAGAGGTAGTGAGGCGGAGAGGTTTAGGGAGGGAATTCCAGAGCTTAGGGCCGAGGTAGCTGAAGGCACGGCCACCAATGGTGGAGCGATTAAAATCAGGGATGCCTAAGAGGCCAGAATTAGAGGAGCGCAGATATCTCGGGGGGGTTGTGGGGCTGAAGGAGATTACAGAGATAGGGAGGGGCGAGGCCATGGAGGGATTTGAAAACAAGGATGAGAATTTTAAAATCAAGGTGTTGTTTAACCAGGAGCCAATGTAGGTCAGCGAACACAGGGGTGATGGGTGAACGGGACTTGGTGTGAGTTAGGACACGGGCAGTCGAGTTTTGGGTCACCTCGTAGAATAGAATGTGGGAGGCCAGCCAGGAATAGTTGGAATAGTCAAGTCTAGAGGTAACAAAGGCATGGATGAGGGTTTCAGCAGTGGATGAGCTGAGGCAGGGGCGGAGATGGGCAATGTTACGGAGGTGGAAGTAGGCGGTCTTAATGATGGCGCGGATATGTGGTCGGAAGCTCATCTCGGGGACAAATATGACACTAATGTCGCAAACAGTCTGGATCAGCCTCAGACAGTTACCAGGCAGAGGGCTAGGGAACGGAGTTTGTGGCAGGGACTGAAGACAATGGCTTTGGTCTTCCCAATATTTAGTTGGAGGAAATTTTTGCACATCCAGTACTGTATGTTGGACAAGCAATCTGACAATTTAGAGACAGTGCAGGGGTCGAGAGAGGTGGTCGTGAGGTAGAGCTGGGTGTGGTCAGCGTACACGTGGAAACTGACGCTGTGTTTTCAGATGATGTTCAGAAATGTTTTCCAATTAAATATTGGGAAGACCGAAGCCATTGTTTTTGTTCCCCGCCACGAACTCCGTTCCCGAGCCACCGACTCCATCCCTCTCTCTAACATCTGTCTGAGGCTGAACCACACTGTTTGCAACCTTGGTGTCATATTTGACCCTGAAATGAGCTTCCGACCACATATCCACAGCATAACAAAGACCGCCTACTTCCACCGCCCGTCTCCGCCCCTTGCGTCAGCTCATCCGCTGCTGAAACCCTCATCCATGCCTTTGTTACCTCCAGACTTGACGATTCCAACACACTCCTGGCCGGCCTCCCACATTCCACCCTACGTAAACTTGAAGTCATCCAAAACTCGGCTGCCCGTGTCCTAACTCGCACCAAGTCCCGTTCACCCATCACCCCTGTGCTCGCTGACCTACATTGGCTCCTGGTTAAGCAGCACCTCAATTTCAAAATTCTCATCCTTGTTTTCAAATCCCTCCATGGCCTCGCCCCTCCCTATCTCTGTAATCTCCTTCATCCCTACAACACCCCGCCCCCCGAGATATCTGCGCTCCTCTAATTCTGCCCTCCTGAGCATCCCTGTTTATAATCACTCAACCATTGGTGGCCGTGCCTTCTGTTGCCTGGGCCCTAAGCTCTGGAATTCCCTCCCTACACCTCTCCGCCTCGCTACCTCTCTTTCCTCCTTTAAGAAGCTCCTTAAAACCTACCTCTTTGTCCAAGCTTTTGGTCACCTGCCCTAATTTCTCCTTATGTGGCTCGGTGTCAAATGTTTTGTCTTATAATACTCCTGTGAAGCGCCTTGAGGCGTTTTACTACATTAAAGGAGCTATATAAATACAAGTTGTTGCTGTTGTTGTTGATATCGCCAAGGGGCAGCATGTAGATGAGAAATGAGATGAGGGGGCCAAGTATAGATCCTTGGGGGACAGCAGAGGTAATGGTGCGGGAGCGGGAAGAGAAGCCATTGCAGGTGATTCTCTGGCTACGATTAGATAGATAAGAATGGAACCAGGCGAGAGCAGTCACACCCAGCTGGACGATGGTGGAGAGGCGTTGGAGAAGGATGGAGTGGTCAACCGTGTCAAAGGCTGCAGACAAGTCAAGAAGGACGAAGAGGGATAGTTTACCTTTGTCACAGTCACATAGGATGTCATTTGTGACTTTGATGAGAGCTGTTTTGGTACTGTGGCAAGGGCGGAAACCTGATTGGAGGGATTCAAACATGGAGTTCCGGGAAAGATGGGCACGGATTTGAGAGGCGACAACATGTTCAAGGATTTTGGAGAGGAACGGGAGGTTGGAAATGGGGCGGTAGTTTGGAAGGATGGAGGGGTCAAGGGTTGTTTTTTTGAGGAAAGGGGTGATGACGGCAGATTTGAGGGAGAGGGGGACAGTACCTGAGGAGAGAGAACCGTTAACAATGTCAGCTAACATGGGGGCCAGGAAGGGAAGTTGGGTGGTCAGGAGTTTAGTGGGAATTGGGTCGAGGGAGCAGGAAGTGGGTCCATGGACAAGATGAGCTTGGAGAGGGCGTGAGGGGAAATAGGAGAGAAACTAGAGAAAGATGCGAGTTCAGGGCTGGGGCATGGGGGGAACCTTAGAGGAAGTTTGACCCGGTAAGTTCGGGAAAGAGAGGGAAGTGGCAGAGGCAGCTGATCGGATGGTCTCAATCTTAGAGAGTCCATGAGCTCCTCGCACTTGTTGTTGGAGGTGAGGGTGGAGGAGACCACTGCAATTCTACACTTTGCAGTGACTCCTGTGTATTCATTTGCTCCACGGTGCCGTGGATTTTCTCTAGACTGCACTCCCCTGGTCTTCAGCACTTGGACATATAACGCTGTTCGTTTATCGTCACTGAGTCAAAAACCTGGAACTCCCTACCCAATAGCACCGTGGAAACATCTTCACCACTCGGGCTGCAGCGGTTCAAGAAGACCCATCACCACCTTCTCAAGGGCAAGAAAGGGAGGGCAATAGACGGTGGGCTCGCCAGCGACCAATGTTCCCGTGAAGTTGCGCAGTCATGCTGCGGTCTACAGGTCCTGCGCAGGCCGCTCACCAGCTTTTGAATGGAAAAACCGAGCTTGCGCAGAAATTTGAAAGGGTCACGCAGCCCGTTAAAGGGGCCGTGCACCCAAAAAATTTAGAAGTGACATTGCCTGTGACGCCAACATCCCGAGAATGAATAAAGAACAGATCACATTTTGAAGCTGAACGAGTGAGTCTGGCTCCAGAGGAGTGAAAGTTGACAGGTCTGAGCGAGGGGGAACCGAGCAGGGGGAAGGAGGAAAGAAAAGTTCAGTCAGTCCCACTCTGGGAGTTGCTGCTGTCAATACTTCCCAGAATCACAGAAACGCCACAGTGCAGATAGAGGCCATTTCGGCCCATCGAGCCTGCACCAACACATATCCCACCCTATCCCTGTAACCCCATGTATTTAATCCCCCTGACACTAAGGGTCAATTTATCATAGTCAATCAACCTAACCTGCACATCTTTGGACTGATGGGAGGAAACCGGAGCACCCGGAGAAAACCCACGCAAGCACGGGGAGAATATGCAAATCCCACACAGACAGTCGCCCGAGGCCGGATTCGAACCTCGGGTCCCTGGCGCTGTGAGGCAACAGTGCTAACCACTATGCCACTATCCCCACAGGGCTTGCCAACTGTGGGAGGCAGCATATAACCAACAGACCCGCCCCCACACTCCACATCACCAATCACATGTACTAATCTGATTGGCATTGTGCTGAGCCAATCATCAGCGACTATAAAGCAGTCCTGGGTCTGCCACGTGGGGACGATGAGGAATCCGCTGCCCGATTGGAGAATGTCTGTAGATATGCAAATAAGGAAACAAATTAAACGTGTCGCCAAAAAGAGAAAGGAGAGATAGTTCTTTATTTATTTTGGGCTCCAATTAAAAATGCAGGCAAATCCTTAGTAACAAAGAAAAGTCCATATGAATAGGTGATGGCTCATGAGCAGTATGCAGTCGGTGTGATGTAAAAGAGGCGAGGCCTGAGAGACACGAGCGGGAGGCAGGTTTTTGTTTTGTTGAAGACTGTACTTTTCTATTCTTTGTAGTTTGCTTCAAAATGTGATTTGTTCTTTATTCATTCTCACAGCCTGTGGAAAATATCAGGGCATCAGGGAGAATTTCTACCAAAAATTCTCACAAATATGCCCTGATTTCAGAAATCTGAATGACAACCAAAAACTCCCATTCCTACTGGGAGAGGAGAGAAGCTGTGTAACACTGGCGGCACACTATGTTACAGCTTGCCATGAACAGAGGGACAACCAGTAAACTAAGAAAAGAATATATGTAAACAATGCGAATGTATATTTATACACTCAGGGATAAACCTGTTTATACACTGTATGAATAGAACTGCGTTTATGTGCTAAACCATAAATGTATTTTGATGCTTTGGCAACATAAGATGTAACTTATCATGCCAATAAAGTGATTTGAATTGTGAATTGTGAATTGTGGTGGGGGCTCCCTCTACTCCGTGTGATGGAGGGAAACCAATCGTTGGTTTCCTCTGCTCTGTCTCCCTTCCCCACTGGGGGAACATGAACAAAAAGCAGAATTACCTGTGGGGCAAGCGCCACTGATTAGCGTGGAAAATTTCTTACACGGTATTTATGTGGTAGCTGGGGTGCCAATCAAGTGGTTCCAATCCTCTCTGGCTGTACCAGTGGTGCCAGGAGGATTGGAGAACTGCTAACGTTGTACCATTGTTTAAAAAGTTTCCTCAACTCCATCCCGCAGCATGCTACCTGCCAGCATCTCAGCACAACCTTGAAAAGGCCATCGGACAACTGAAGAACAACAAGGCCTCAGGAGCAGATGGAATCCCCGCCGAGGCACTAAATGAACTCATTTCTCTTATCCGGAAGGAGGAGAGCATGCCAGGAGATCTCAGACATGCTGTAATTGTGACCATCTTCAAGAAAGGTGACAAATCCGATTGCGGTAATTACAGAGGAGTTTCGCTGCTGTCTGCCACAGCGAAAGTCATCGCAAGAATCCTCCTCAATCGCCTTCTCCCAGTGGCTGAAGAGCCCCTCCCAGAGTCGCAATGCGGATTACGCCCACTAGGGCACAATCGACATGATCTTCACCACGCGTCAATTACAAGAGAAATGCAGGGAACAGCACCAACCGCTGTACATGGCCTTCTTTGATCTCACAAAGGCCTTCGACACTGTCAACCGTGAGGGATTATGGAGTGTCCTCCTCAAATTCGGCTGCCCTCAAAGGTTTGTCACCATCCTCCGCCTGCTTCACGACGACATGCAAGCCGTGATCCTGACCAACGGTTCCACCACAGACCCAATTCACGTACGAACCAGGGTGAAGCAAGCCTGTGTCATCGCACCAACGCTCTTCTCAATCTTCCTTGCTGCAATGCTCCATCTCACTCTCAGTAAGTGCCCCACTGGAGTGGAGATAATTTACAGAACAAATGGGAAACTGTTCAACCTCCGTCGCCTCCAGTCCAGATCCAAGGTCGTCTCATCCTCTGTCATCGAATTACAGTATGCACACGACGCTTGCGTCTGCGCTCACTCGGAGGTCGAAATCCAAACCTTCGTCAACACCTTCACCGAAGCGTACAAGAGCATGGGCCTTATACTAAACATCCGCAAGACAAAGGTCCTCTACCAACCTGCCCCCACCACACAGTACTGCCCCCTGATTATCAAAATCCACGACAAGGCCTTGGACAACGTGGACCACTTTCCATACCTCAGGAGCCTACTGTCAACAAGGGCAGACATCGACGACGAAGTCCAACACCGCCTTCAATGTACCAGTGCAGCCTTCGGTCGCCTGAGGAGGAGAGTGTTTGAAGACCAGGACCTCAAACCCTGCACTAAGCTCATGGTCTACAGAGCAGCAGTGATACCCCGCCCTGCTGTATGCCTCAGAGACATGGACCATGTACAGCAGGCACCTCAAAGCATGAGGTACCACCAACGCTGCCTCTGCAAGATCCTGCAATTCCATTGGCAGGATAGGTGCACCAATATCAGTGTTCTTGCTCAGGCCAACATCCCCAGCATCGAAGCTTTGACCATGCTCAATCAGCTCCAATGGACGGGTCACATTGTCCACATGCCTGATATGAGACCCCCAAAACAAGCACTCTACTCGGAGCTCCGGCACGGCAAGAGAGCCCCAGGTGGGCAGAGGAAACGCTTCAAGGACACCCTCAAAGCCTCCTTGAAAAAGTGTAACATCCCCACCGACACCTGGGAATCCCTGGACCAAGACCGCACAAAGTGGATGAGATGCATCCGGGAACATAAGAACATAAGAACATAAGAAATAGGAGCAGGAGTAGGCCAATTGGCCCCTCGAGCCTGCTCCGCCATTCAATAAGATCATGGCTGATCTGATCCTAACCGCCAATCCACTATGACAGGACTATCTCCTGAATCTAACAGCATTAGACACACGAAAACAGGAGCAGGATCAGGCTACACGGCCCCTGGGCCCGCTCCGCTACCCACAGGGCCATGACCTATCCGAACCTAGACTCATGTCCAAATTCCTGCCCGCTCCCCGTAACCCTTAATTCCCTTTTCTACTAGGAAACTGTCTATTTCTGTTTTAAATTTATGTAATGATGTAGCTTCGACAGCTTTTTGGGGCAGCATATTCCATGGACCTACCACCCTCTGAGTGAAGTAGTTCCTCCTCATCTCAGTTTTGAAAGAGCAGCCCCTTATTCTAAGACTATGCCCCCTAGTTCTAGTTTCACCCATCATCTGGAACATCCTCCCTGCATCCACCTGATCCAACCCCTTCATAATCTTATATGTTTCAATAAGATTGCCTCTCATTCTTCTGAACTCCAATGAGTAGAGTCCCAATCTACTCAACCTCTCCTCATATGTCCATCCCCTCATCCCCGGGATTAATCGAGTGAACCTTCTTTGTACTGACTCGAGAGCAAGTATGTCCTTTCTTAAGTATGGACACCAAAACTGTATGCAGTATTCCAGGTGCGGTCTCACCAATACCTTGTACAACTGAAGCAATACCTCCCTATTTTTATATTCTATCCCCCTAGCAATGAAAGCCAACATTCCATTGGCCTTCTTAATCACTTGCTGCACCTGCATACTAACCTTTTGAGTTTCGTGCACCAGGACCCCCAGATCCCTTTGTACTTCAGTACTTTCAAGTTTCTTGCCATTAAGATAATAACTTGCTCTACGATTTTTCCTGCCAAAGTGCATAACCTCACACTTTCCAGTATTGTATTCCATCTGCCAAATCTCTGCCCACTTACTTAGCCTGTCTATGTCCCCTTGCAGGTTTTTTATGTCCTCCTCACTCACTACTTTCCCTCCCATCTTAGTATCATCTGTTACACTCGGTCCCCTCCTCCAAATCGTTAATATAGATTGTAAAGAGTTGGGGACCCAGCACTGACCCCTGCGGAACACCACTGGTTACTGATTGCCAGTCTGAATATGAACCATTTATCCCAACTCTCTGCCTTCTGTTAGATAGCCAATCCTCTATCCATGCCAGAATATTACCCCCAATCCCGTGATTTTTTATCTTAAGCAATAATCTTTTGTGTGGCACCTTGTCAAATGCCTTTTGGAAGTCTAAATACACTACGTCCACTGGTTCACCTTTATCCACCCTATATGTTACTTCCTCAAAGAACTCCAGCAAATTTGTCAAACATGACTTCCCCTTCATAAAACCATGCTGACTTTGTCTTATTAAATTATGATTATCCAAATGTCCTGTTACTGTCTCCTTAATAATGGACTCCAAAATTTTACCTACCACAGATGTTAGGCTAACCGGTCTATAGTTTCCAGCCTTCTGTCTACTGCCCTTTTTAAATAAGGGTGTTACATTAGCAGTTTTCCAGTCTGCCGGGACCTTTGCTGAGTCCAGGGAGTTTTGGAAGATTATTACCAATGCATCCACAATCCCTACCGCCACTTCCCTCAAAACCCTGGGATGTAAGCCATCAGGTCCAGGTGATTTATCCGCCTTGAGTCCCATTATTTTACCAAGTACTACTTCCTTAGTGATTTTAATCGTATTTAGCTCCTCCCCCCCTATAGCCCCCTGCTTGTCAAGTGTTGGGATATTCTTGGTGTCCTCTACTGTAAAGACTGATGTAAAATATTCATTCAGTGTTTTTGCCATCTCCATATTTCCCACCATTAATTTCCCGGTCTCATCCTCTAAGGGACCAACATTTACTTTAGCCACCCTTTTTCTTTTTATATAACTATAAAAACTCTTACTATCTGTCTTTATATTTTTTGCTAATTTACTTTCATAATGTATCTTCCCTTTCTTAATCAATCTTTTTGTTATTTTTTGCTGTCTTTTAAAGTTTTCCCAATCCTCTATCCTCCCACTAGATTTGGCTACCTTATATGCCCTTGTTTTTAGTCGAATACTATCCTTAATTTCTTTACTTAGCCACGGATGGCTGTCTTTTCTTTTACACCCTTTTTTTCTCAGTGGAATATACTTTTTTTGGAATTTGTAAAATAACTCCTTAAATGTACACCACTGATCATGTATCGTCTTATCCTTTAACCTATTTTCCCAATCCACTTTACTCAATTCCGCTCTCATACCTTCATAGTCTCCTTTATTCAAGCTTAGCACGCTTGTTTGAGATACAGCCTCCTCACCCTCTAACTGAATATGGAATTCAACCATGTTATGGTCACTCATTCCAAGGGGATCCTTTACTAGGACATTTTTAATTAATCCTGTCTCGTTACACAGGACCAGATCTAAGGTTGCTTGCCCCCTGGTTGGTTCAGTTACATACTGCTCAAGAAACCCATCCCTAATACACTCAATGAACTCATCCTCAAGGCAGCCCTGCCCAATTTGATTTGTCCAATTTATATGATAGTTAAAATCCCCCATAATTATAGATGTTCCCTTATTACAAGCCTCAACTATTTCCTGATTGATACTCCGTCCAACCGAGTTGCGACTGTTCGGAGGCCTATATACTACACCCACTAGTGTTTTTTTCCCCTTATTATTCCTTATCTCCACCCAAACTGTTTCATTATCCTGATCCTTTGACCCAATATCATTTCTCTGTATTACAGTGATTCCTTCCTTTATTAACATAGCCACCCCACCTCCCCTTCCTTCCTGCCTGTCCTTCCTGATTGTTAAATAACCTGGTATGTTTAATTCCCAGGCATTGTCACCCTGCAGCCATGTTTCTGTAATGGCCACAAGATCATACCCATATGTAGCTATTTGTGCCTTTAACTCGTCTATTTTGTTACGAATGCTACGTGCATTCAGATAGAGAACTTTCAAATATGTTTTGTGACACTTAGTTCCTGCTATTGCCCTTTTTATTACTTTACCTTTTACTCCACACCTTCTACCCCTTCCTGACACGCTCTGGTTTTTAATTTCCCCACTGCTACCTAAGTCTATGACCTTCTCTGTTGTCATTTGTATTATTTGCTCTCTGGGAACCTCCCCCCCACTAGTTAGTTTAAAGCCCTCTCTGCAGCCCTAGTTATATGATCCGCCAGGACTCTAGTCCCAGCACTGGCCAAGTGAAGCCCGTCCCAACGGAACAGCTCCCTCCTGTCCCAGTACTGGTGCCAGTGTCCCAGGAAGCAAAACCCATTTCTCCCACACCAGTCTTTGAGCCACGCATTTAACTCTCTTATTTTATTTGTCCTAGCCAAATTCGCTCGTGGCTCAGGTACCCTTGTGGTTCTGCTTTTTAATTTGGCCCCTAGCTGCTCAAACTCCCTCAGCAGAACCTCCTTCCTTGTCCTATCTATGTCGTTGGTACCAACATGGACCACGACAACTGGATCCTCCCCCTCCCACTCCAAGTTTCTGTCCAGCCCAGAGGAGATGTCCTTAACCCTGGCACCGGGTAGGCAACACAGCCTACGGGACTCTCGCTCTTGGCTGCAGAGAACTCTATCTATCCCCCTAATAATACTATCCCCTACCACTACAACATTTCTATTTACTCCCCTCTCTTGAATGGCCCCCCTCTCCACGGTGCTGTGGCCAGGTTGCTCATCCTCCCTGCAGCCCCTGCTTCCGTCTCCACAGGGAGTAAGAAGCTCGAACCTGTTGGACAAGAGCAACGGCTGCGGCTCCTCCAACACTACCTTCTGGATCCCCGTACCTGCCTCACTCGTGGTCACACCGTCCAGTCCCTGACCATGGGCTACATCTGAATTAATTAACTTCATAGGTGTGACCACCTCCTGAAACACAGAGTCCAGGTACTTCTCCCCCTCCCTCATGTGTCGCAGTATCTGAAGCTCAGACTCCAGCTCATCAACACGGAGCTGGAGATCCTGTAGCAGCAGACACCTGTCACAGATGTAATCACCGTTAGCCTCAATGGGGTCTACCGGCTCCCACACCTCGCAACAGTAACACATCATCTGCTCCATTCTATGTAATTAATTATAAAAAAAATTATTTAATTAGATTAAATCAATCCCTCTAAATTACACCAGTTTAATGGTTAACCAACTGTCTCCCTTACAGCACAGACCCTAGAAAAAAAACCGCCGAATTTAAGCTTGTAATAAAAAGAAGAAATACTCACCAACCAATCCAACCAATCACCTACCTGCTTCCTGGTGACGTCATTCTTGGATTATTTTTTACCTCTCTCCTCTGCTGTTGATTTGGTACGGCTCTGGTCGCTGCCGCTGGTTTTTATGCCGGTTATAGCTCCTCCTCCTGACCTCGCTGCTCACTCCTAGGCCCGATGCTGGTCTCGGGCCTCTGGTCGCTGCCGCTGGTTTTTATGCCGGTTATAGCTCCTCCTCCTGACCTCGCTGCTCACTCCTAGGCCCGATGCTGGTCTCGGGCCTCTGGTCGCTGCCGCTGGTTTTCATGCCGGTTATAGCTCCTCCTCCTGACCTCGCTGCTCACTCCTAGATCCGATGCTGGTCTTGGGCCTCTGGTCGCTGCCGCTGGTTTTTATGCCGGTTATAGCTCCTCCTCCTGACCTCGCTGCTCACTCCTAGGTCCGATGCTGGTCTCGGGCCTCTGGTCGCTGCCGCTGGTTTTTATGCCGGTTATAGCTCCTCCTCCTGACCTCGCTGCTCACTCCTAGGTCCGATGCTGGTCTCGGGCCTCTGGTCGCTGCCGCTGGTTTTTATGCCGGTTATAGCTCCTCCTCCTGACCTCGCTGCTCACTCCTAGGTCCGATGCTGGTCTCGGGCCTCTGGTCGCTGCCGCTGGTTTTTATGCCGGTTATAGCTCCTCCTCCTGACCTCGCTGCTCACTCCTAGGTCCGATGCTGGTCTCGGGCCTCTGGTCGCTGCCGCTGGTTTTTATGCCGGTTATAGCTCCTCCTCCTGACCTCGCTGCTCACTCCTAGGTCCGATGCTGGTCGCCGAACACCTCGAGTCTCTTCGCCGGGAGCAAGCAGAAGCCAAGTGCAGGCACTGCAAGGAGCGCACGTCAACCCAAGCACCCCACCCACCCGCCCCTTCAACCACCGTCTGCCCCACCTGTGACAGAGACTGTAGGTCCCGCATTGGACTCATCAGTCACCTGAGAACTCATTTTTAATGTGGAAGCAAGTCATCCTCGGTTCCGAGGGACTGCCTAAGAAGAAGATTGTTTAAAAAGGGAGGAAGGATAAACCGAGCAATGGCAGGCCTGTTAGTTTAACCTCGGTGGTGGACAAATTACTGGAATCAATTCTGAGGGACAGTATAAACCTTCATTTAGAAAGACACAGATTAATCAGGGACAGTCAGCATGGTTTTGTTAAGGGAAGGTTGTGTCTGACTAATTTGATTGAATTCTTTGAGGAGGTAACAAGGAGGGTCGATGAGGGCAGTACGTTTGATGTAGTCTACATGGATTTTAGCAAGGCTTTTGACAAGGCCCCACATGGCAGGCTGATCAAAAAAGTAAAAGCCCATGGGATCCAAGGGAAAGTGGCAAAGTGGATCCAAAATTGGCTCAGTGGCAGGAAGCAGAGGGTGATGGTTGAGGGGGGTTTTTGTGACTGGAAGGCTGTTTCCAGTGGGGTTCCACAGGGCTCAGTACTCGGTCCCTTACTTTATGTGGTATATATTAATGGTTTAGACTTCAATGTAGGGGGCATGATAAAGAAATTTGCAGATGATACAAAAATTGGTTGTGTGGTTGACAGTGAGGAGGAAAGCTTCAGACTGCAGGAAGATATCGATAAACTGGTCAGTTGGGCAGAAAAGTGGCAAATGGAATTCAATCTGGAAAAGTGTGAGGTAATGCATTTGGGGAGGGGCAACAAGGCAAGGGAATACACAATTCATGGGAGGATATTGAGAGGTGTGGAGGAACAGAGAGACCTTGGAGTGTATGTCCACAGGTCCTTAAAGGTAGCAGGACAAGTCGATAAAGTCGTTAAAAAGGCATACAGAATGCTTTCTTTTAATAGCCGAGGCATAGAATTTAAGAGCAGGGGGGTTATGCTTGAACTGTATACAACACTAGTTAGGCCACAGCTAGAGTACTGCGTGCAGTTCTGGTCACCACATTACAGGAAGGATGTGCTTGCACTAGAGAGGGTGCAAAGGAGATTTAGGAGGATGTTGCCAGGACTGGAAAACTTTAGCTGTGATTGGATAGGCTGGGGTTGTTTTCCTTGGAACAGAGGTGGCTGAGGGGAGACTTGATTGAGGTGTATAAAATTATTAGATGCCGAGATAGAGTGGATAGGAAGGAGCTAGTTCCCTTAGCAGAGGGGTCAAGAACCAGGGGGCATAGATTTAAAGTAATTGGTAGAAGGATTAGAGGGGAGATGAGGAAAAAAAATGTCACCCAGAGGGTGGTGGGGGTCTGGAACTCACTGCCCGAAAGGGTGGTAGAGGCAGAGACCCTCATCACATTTAAAAAGTACTTGGATGTGCAATTGAAGAGTTATAACCTACAGGGCTCCGGACCGAGTGCTGGAAGGTGGGTTTAGGCTGGATAGCTCTTTTCCGACCGGCACGGACACGATGGGCCGAATGGCCTCCTGCTGTGTCGTAATTTTTCTTTGATTCTATTCTATGATACAATGTAAACAGTGTGCGATCCAATCATGGTCCTTTAGTCATAACACACACTGCCGCTTAATCCACAATCTATGCAACCTGTAGTCCTGGTGAACAATGCCCAGACTGGTCTCTCAGCCGCTGCAAGAGTGGGAGATCCACTCCGACATCATCACAACATGAGTTTATCTGAGAATCGATGGTTTTCCCTCACTGGACAATCACCAGTCTGCTTTCCTACATTACAACAGTGACTGCACTTCAAAAAGTACTTCATTGGCTGTAAAGCACTTTGGGACGTCCGGTGGACGTGAAAGGCTTTCTGTTTTTCTTTCCAACTGAGCACAAAATGTGTGTCCGCCAGTGGCTCTGTGGGTAGCACCCTTGCCTCTGAGTCCGAAGGTTGTGGGTTTAAATCCCACTCCAGAGACTTGAGCACCAAAAGCTAGGCTGACACTCCAGTGCAGTACTGAGGGAGTGCTGCACTGTCGGAGGTGCCGTCTTTCAGATGAGACATTAAACCGAAGCCCCGTCTACTCTCTTAGGTAGATGTAAAAGATCCCATGGCACTATTCCAAAGAAGAGCAGCGGCGTTCGCCGCAGTGTCCTGGCCAATACTTATCCTTCAATCTACATCACTAAAACAGATTATCTGGTCATTATCACATTGGTGTTTGTGGGAGTTTGCTGTGTGTAATTGGCTGCCACGGTACAACAGTGACTACACTCCAAAAAGTACTTCATTGGCTGTAAAGTGCTTTGAGGTGTCCGCTGGTTGTGAAAGGCGCTATAGAAATGCAAGCCTCTCTTTCTTTCCTTTTCATCTCACAGGTTTCAGAATGCTTTTCCACGATCCATGAGCTTTGGGCTGTTGGGGAACAGCAACAGGGCTTTCAAAAATTATCTCCAAATCGTCCTTCCTAAACATGGATCAAGAGGTTGTTGTTCTGACCTTTGACACACTGTCCAACTTGTCAGGAGTTAGTGCTCGAAGGCCCATTGAACTCTGACCTGTTGGGTTGATTGTATTAAGTAAATATGCAACATGAAGCAACTCTTTGTTTGTTTGGGCTCAAAACTCTGGGAAATTTGGTCTCTAAGCTATGCCTTGCTCAGCTTGTTAAGAACAAATAAACATAATAATTAGGAGCAGGAGTAGGCCATACGGCCCCTCGAGCCTGCTCCGCCATTCAGTGGTGGAGAGCTTTGGGAACCATAGGTCCAAAGTTACCTGTTCCTCCTGACCACTTTACACTCACCACACGTCACGTCACAAATTACTCGTACACTGTAACTCTGTTTAATGTGGAACTGGGAGTTTGTTGGCAAAGAAGGGCGAGGACATCTGTTGGAAGAGCCTGGAACTGCAACACATCCGCACTACTGCAAAGCTCGCTGCAATTTCTTTGGAAAACATATTTTCCTTATTGACAAAATTGTTATTAAAAAGATATTCCATATCTTCAGGATATAAATAGGAAACAGTCAATGTACAATAAACTATTGCGGAGTAAAGATGAGAGGCTTTTAATCAGGAAATGTCTGATTGTTCAGCATTTGGAGCAGGTTTTCACCTCTTGCTGAATTGGAAAAGTTCAGATTGATTTAAACCACTGACTGATTAAAATGCAAATCTTAACGATTAAGATGGAATAAAAAGCCGGTATCAGTAATGGTGACCATGAAGATATCGGATTGTTGTAAAAACCCAACTGGTTCACTAATGTCCTTCAGGGAAGCAAACTTGCCGTCCTTACCTGGTCTGGCCTTTATGTAACTCCACAGCAATGTGGTTGACTCTTAAATGGCCTATTAAACCACTACAAAAAAAGCATAATAAGAATAAAGCTGGCAGACCACACAGCATCAACCTAGGCATCGAATTCAGACACGACAAAGGCACACCCAGCCCAGTCGACCCTGCAAAGTCCTCCTCACTGACAACTGAGAACTTGTGCTAAAATTGGGAGAGCTGTCCCACAGGCTACTCGAGCAATAGTCATACTCACAGAATCATTCCTTTCAGCCAACGTCCCAGATTCCTTTATTACCATCCCTGGGTGTGTCCTGTCCCACCGGCAGGACAGACCCACTAGTTTTGGCAGCACGGTGGTATACAGTCGGGAAGGAGTGGCCCTGGGAGTCCTCAACATTGACTCCGGACCCCATGAAGTCTCATGGTACCAGGTCAAACATGGGCAAGGAAAGCGGACCCCCCTGAGTTACTCATACCGTGCCGGGTCACCTCCTGCCAGCGGCTGGGCCCCGGGCTCGTTTCGCCTCCGGCTGAATTTATTCGGTTTGAGCCCAGGGACCGCTGAGTTGTGACGGCTCAGAGTGGGGGGAGGGGTGGCGCGGGCCGGGGGTATTACAGGAAACTCTCTTTTAACCGGCACCCAAAAATATCCGGAAATCTCTCTTAACCGGCAAAATTCAGGAGTAGGTTCAGGTAAGTTTTACTATATATTAGTGGCCGTGTAACCGGGGTTCCTGGATCTGTGGCCGTGTAACCGGGGTTCCTGGATCTGTGGCCGTGTAACCGGGGTTCCTGGATCTGTGGCCGTGTAACCGGGGTTCCTGGATCTGTGGCCGTGTAACCGGGGTTCCTGGATCTGTGGCCGTGTAACCGGGGTTCCTGGATCTGTGGCCGTGTAACCGGGGTTCCTGAATCTGTGGCCGTGTAACCGGGGTTCCTGGATCTGTGGCCGTGTAACCGGGGTTCCTGGATCTGTGGCCGTGTAACCGGGATTCCTGGATCTGTGGCCATGTAACCGGGGTTCTTGGATCTGTGGCCGTGTAACCGGGGCTCCTGGATCTGTGGCCGTGTAACCGGGGTTCCTGGATCTGTGGCCGTGTAACTGGGGTTCCTGGATCTGTGGCCGTGTAACCGGGGTTCCGGGATCTGTGGCCATGTAACCGGGGTTCCTCGATCTGTGGCCGTGTATGGGGCTCTCGTACCTTGGTAAGTATACCTCTCTGTATTCCAGACTTTTTGATCAACCGGCACCACGCCGGTCCCGTCGGTGCCTGATAAAAAATAGTTTCCTGTATTACTGGGGGGGAGGGGGGCGTGCGCCGGGGCTTTGTGACCCGAAACATTTCGCCCGCACACGGTGCACGCGTACGGCTGTGGGTGCGGGGTCTGTACTTTGTGCACGTGCTGAGTTCTTGTTTCGAGCGAGGTCCTTTCCCCTATGTGTGGAGGCTGCAGCACAATCATCCCTCTGGAGTTATCATCCTTAAAGGTCATCTGGGCTGGAATGTCCAACCAAGATAAAAATACATTAAAATCCCCCACAATACAAGGATTTTCCATCTCTGCTGCTTCAGCGAATAACCCCCGAAAAAACTCGCGACGCTTGCAATGGTCATTCGGTGCATAGATATTAAAGAGATCGCAATTAAATCCCTCCATTTTTACCCTTAGCCATAAAAATTTCCCCTCAGTGTCCTTGTCCACCAAGGCAACGTTCTCTTCTATGGACGGACTCACCAAAACAGTCACCCCTCTACGGTTATTGTTTGCACAACTCGCAAACACCTCTCCCTTCCAAACCTTCTGAACTCTTTCTAGAATATCCTCATCCCAAAAGGTTTCTTGCAGACACAATGGCCTAGAAATTCACTATGGCCCCGCCAGCTGGCTAGCGGCCAAAAGTTAGCGCTGGGCGCGGAGCCATGAGCGACTGTCAGATATTCACTTTTTGCGCCCCAAGTCGGAACCGGGCGCTATTCCAGGGTGTGGCCGCCCCCGCTTGGGGCGCTGAAACTGAATTTCAGCGCTCTAGGTGCCGCTGCGCCACCCGATGCAGTGCGGCAGGCTGCGGTACTGCAGGCCTCCTCCTTCTCTTAAGGTGGAGGTGCCTGCAACGGGGAGATCGCCGCTGGATTGTGCCGGCAAATGAGCCCGGCACCACGGAGAAGTGCCGGGCTCGCGGAAAGCAGCCGGCAATGCCGCGGGGGGGGGTGGTGGAGGAGGCCGGGGAAGGAGGTGCGGGCAGGCGGCCGCCGAAAAAGCGGCCGGCCGCACCTCCACCTTTATGCGCCCCACTAAGGCTGCAGTAAGGCCCTGGTCTCCGGATGTTAGTAGCGGCCGCCACGGAGGAGGCGGCGGCAACTGAATATGGGCGTCGGGCCGGCATCGGGGCGGAAACGGGGCACTGCGCACACCGATGACGTCATCGGTGCCGGCGCAGCGCTACCGGCTACCGCCGCCATTACCGCCGAGCTCAGTATCAGCGCAACCTCCTCTACTGGCGCAGAAGCCCTCTTTAGGCGGTAACTGGGCGCAAAGCTTGCAGCGCCTTACTGAATTTCTAGGCCAACAAGTCCGTACCTTTAAAACCCTGCAACAACTGCTGCAATTTCTTCTCACCCCTCAGTCCGTTCACATTAATCGAGACCAATGTAATCATGGCTCCAAAGAAGGGAAGCATGCCCAATAATCTCCCCATCATTTAATCTCTGGCCTTTCCCTCCTCACATGCTCCTTCTCAACTTTTCGGGCAGCTGTTGCTTTTTCCTGCAGCCTCCGACTCTTTTTCACCTCCTGTTTGACCCCTCCCTGCTGTTTCAGCCTCTTCCTTGCCTTAAGTTTGGGCCCAGGAGCTGCCCTTTCTCCCTCCTTCTGCCCCTCACTAACCTTTCCCTTTCCACATGATGCCACCCCACCCCCGACTTCCATGTCTCTGACCCCCTCTAATTCCTCACACTCAAGCTCTTCTGCAACCCCCTGTGCCTGCTCCCCGTCCGATACATAATCCTGCTCCCCGTCAGATACTTCATCTCCCACAGAGAGTCTTCCTGCTATCGCAGTTTCTCCCACTGTGCCGCTCGCTTCGACCACATCTCCACCTCTGACCCTTGCACCCTGTTCCCTCTCTCCATGGGACAATGGCGCACCTAAATTGTTCCCTTCTGACGTCTCTATCTCGCCGATCCCATCCTGCTGTCACTTTAAGGCTCCTGCCTCTTGCACCCTCTCCCCGTCCTGCCCCCTCCCGCTCACCAAGATATCCGACTCCCCGCCTCTCCCCGGAGCACCCACATCCACCACACACCCCGCTCCCACCTCCTCTCCCCCCGCAGACACCAGACTCCCCAGGGGGAGCCGAACCGCACTAAGTCTCGAGTCTGCACTCGACCCTCGCTGCCCGCTGCTGTCTTTGTTCCCCTCCACAGCACTCAGCATGTTTTCCTCCATCTCCATCCCGTTCTCCGCTCCACCATCCTCTGCCTCTTCCTGTGCTCCTTTCTCCTTCATTTTACCGGCTGTGTCCTCCGACTGCACCGCTCTTCCGGCCGTTCCACACTCATCTCCTGCTCCTTCTCCCATCTCCTCATCACTCATATCGCTCCCTTCTGCCACACACTCACAGTGGGTGGGGCCTTTGCGACACACCCCACAGCTCTCTACTTTGCAGCTCCGAGCAATGTGTCCCGACTCACCGCAATTGTAACAATACAGGTCTGGACAGTTTCTTACGAGATGGTCATGTCCAAGACAATAATAGCACACCTTTACTTGGTTATCATGCAGCACACGAAAGTACTGCACTCCTTCCCGTGTCTCGAACTTCATACTGTACGGCAATGACCTCACCCCCTCTGGGAACCGCACCTTTACATACCGGGTTCCGTCTGCTACCCGTGTTCCCGGATAGTACCTCCTCTTTATTGCAGAACAGATTTTAATGTCCCACGACTCCAACTTCTTGCTCAGCACTTCGTCCTCGATGTAAATGGACAAGTTTAAAAATGAAACCACCACCACCTCTGAATATAGCAGAGTCACCTCCAAGAATTTCTCACCAACTTTCAGACTGAGTAACAGTCTTTCCACCTCCTCACGGCCACTGACCGTCACCTCGAATCCCACATTTGGCTTTGGTCGGCAGGCAAAGCAGCTTCCCTCGCCACAGTCCTCATGAACCGCCTGGATAATATCCCAGGCTCGAATCTTCTTATCTTCACACTGCACCACCACCGTGTTTTCTTTACCAAACCTCCTGAGGTCCCGGCCCAAATCTTTGGGCCTTTTTTTTCCCTTTCCCACCACAGTTTCTTCCCTAATTAAATTCCTCTCGGGAACATTGTCCTCTGAGCGGCCCGGCTCTCCGGACCCCTCAGCAGCCATCTGGCTGTTTTTTGTGGGCCCAAAAGGCCCTAAAACCTGAAAACCAAACCCCAAAACCCACCACCAACTTTTTACAAAACTCCCTCCAACTCCCAGCTGCAATCAGACAACCAGTAACACCTGGCTCACTCCTAGCCCCTCCCACCTAGAGAGTGCCGCCCACTGAGCCACAGCTGAGTGTTGTGCAATGTGTTTGGCTGATGATCCTGTCATGGTTGAACAGCTGGCAGTGTGTGCAAGCTGTGAGATGTGGGTGTGAGGCTTGCAGCAGTTCTTGTTATATATAAATGACCTGGACTTGGGTGTAGGGAGTGCAATTTTGAAGTTTGCGGGTGATCCAAAACTTGGCAACGTAGTAAATAGTGAACAAGATAGCAGCAGATTTCAGGAGGACACAGACAGACTGGTGAAATCGCAGACACATGGCAGATGAAATGTGGATAAGTGTGAAGTGATGCACTTTGGGAGAAACAGCATGGAGAGGCAGTATAATCTAAATGGGACTATTTTGAGGGGGTGCAAGAGCAGAGGGACCTGGGGGTGCATATTCCCAAATCCTTGAAGGTGGCAGGGCAAGTTGATAAGGCAGTTAAGAAAGCGTATGGGATACTTTGCTTTGTAAATAGAGGCATTGAATACAAAAACAAGATAGTTATGCTAAACCTTTACTGGTTAGGCCTCAGCTGGAGTATTGTGTCCAGTTCTGGGCACCACACTTTAGGAAAGGTGTCAAGGCCCTGGAGAGGGTGCAGAGAGATTTACCAGGATGATACCAGGGATGAGGGACTTCAGTTATGTGGAGAGATTGGAGAAGCTGGGCTTGTTCTCCTTAGAGCAGCGAAGGTTCAGGGAGACCTAATAGAGGTATTCAAAATTATCGGGGGTTTTGATAGAGCAAGTAGGGAGAAACTGTTTCCTCTGGCAAGTGGGTCAATAACCAGAGGTCAGAGATAAGAACTAGAGGGGAAATGGGGAGACAATTCTTCACACAGAGGGTTGTTATGATCTGGAACGCACTTGCTGAAAGTGTGGTGGAATCAGATTCCATTGTAACTTTCAAAGGGCAATTGGACATGTACTTGAAGAGGAAAAATCTGCAGGGTTATAGGGAAAACGCTGGGGAGTGGGATTAATTGGACAGCTCATTCACAGGCGTGACAGGCCGCAGGGTTCTAGGTTTCAAATTTCCAGCATCGACAATTAGCTGCTTTTCAATTGGACATTGTAAACCTGCCCAAAGTCGAGGAATGGAGAGAAAATAAAATAAAAGTTGAACACAAGCTGAACCAACAGCTCAGCTCCCCAGAGTAGGTCCAAGCAATGGGGACCCACAACTCACATGTGAACCCCATACAGACCAAGGAAAGATCCACCATCGCTTCTCACTAAATGACTGAGGTTTACCCCCGCCTTTAAACGGTTAAATGGTTTTCAATCAGGGTCACCCCGTGCTGAGCTTGTAATTGCTCCGCACTTTATTCTTACACCTTCTGAACAACTTGGGGGAGAGAAACCAACTGACAAAAGTAATATTTTTGCATCTTTTACAGCAGTGGGTCTCAAATGTTTTTGGTTGAAGGAGCCCTTTACAAATCGATTAGTAATCACGGACCCCCCATCTGAATTATACAATATCATACTCAGAATATGAAAGTGCTTCATGTAAAGAGTGTTTTAATAACGCTTTTAAGAAACCAGGGGCGCGAGATTTGGTAGCGCCCCATTTTGGGGAGGTAACACTGGCGAGGGGGGACATCCTGCGCCCGGCGAGGAAGTCGTGCCCCGGCCGCAAAATTCACCTTACCGCCCCGCCCAGGAAGTGAAGCGCAATGTCAGGCGCTCCACTTGTTGGTGGGGCGGTAACCGAGACGCGGTGCTGGGCTGCACGATGGCGGCCAGGTCTACGCCACGGCCCACCACGGAGAGCCGACCTGGAGGACGGCCAAAGAAAAGAAAATGGCGGCACGAGTCGGGTCCGCACCTCCCCTTTAAATAGCGCCCCGCGAATGGAGGTCGGCCCGGTTCACGCCCCGCGAGGCTGGCGCTGACACTGCCCGTGGCGGCCTCGCGGGGCGCAGCCAAATTTGCAAGGGGTCGCGGCGCATGGCGATGACATCATCGCCGGAGGTGCGGTGGCCTGGGGCGCTACCGGCGGGGGCGGAGCGCTATTGGGTAGCGCCTCAGCAACATCCCGCCAAATTTCACGGGAGGTGCTTTTTTCCGTCCCCCCGGGCGATAACTGTTTTGCGCCCCATTAGCGCCCCCTGGAGGCGGTAATGACAGGTGTAAGGGAACCGAATTTCACAAATTTCGGTGAGATGGGCGTGCCCGCTTCTCACACCAGTTCTGGGCACTCACTCCGCAGCAACAGACGGCCACTATTAGCCAGTGAGCGCTGGACAATCTTTAAAGCCATCAGCAGGCTGGCCAAGGTGAGCGAGGGTACGGGCATGTACGTACGTGCTGGGATGCTGCTGGAAGCACGACTCGCCGCCACCCTGTCCCACCCGGCGCGTTGTGTAACAGCTGCACTGCGGGATTGTACGCGTTTGCGTGAACACGTTTCAGGCACGTGTTCGAAGGGCCTCGCAGGCGCTCTGACCACCAGGGAGAGGAATTGTCTCGACCGGCAGGGAACGCTCGTTGTCGTGTCAGTGAGAGCTTCGAGGGCCTCTGAGAGGAGGCGGGCTCAGCCGTTGAGAATAATTCGCAAGAACTGAATCCGTGTCGGTTTTATAAAGGGGAGCAGGCTTGAAATGACCTGATTCTGTGATCACTGAGACTCCTGGACAGTTTCAGGAGTCAGGCTGACTTTTGGTGCCATTGACATAGTGGATAAGACATACCGACCGTCACCGCCACAGGTTTACTTCTTCCCCCAGCACTAGTCCTGGTTGAGAAGGCAGGCACGCGACCTGCTCACAAACCCCTGCCACTGGAGCCGGGCGGAAACAAATTATGTGGTTCATTCGCCAGCTGCTGCAGCCGCCACACACAGGAGAAAGGATCTCGCTCGAAACAAGAACTCAGCACGTGCACAAAGTACAGACCCCGGACCCACAGCCGTACGTGTGCACCGTGTGCGGGCAAAACGTTTCGGGTCACAAAGCCCCGGCGCGCGCCCCCCTCCCCCCCAGTAATACAGGAAACTCTTTTTTATCCGGCACCGACGGGACCGGCGTGGTGCCGGTTGATCAAAAAGTCCGGAATACAGAGAGGTATACTTACCAAGGTACGAGAGCCCCGTACACGGCCACAGATCCAGGAACCCCGGTTACACGGCCACAGATCCGGGAACACCGGTTACACGGCCACAGATCCAGGAGCCCCGGTTACACGGCCACAGATCCAGGAACCCCGGTTACACGGCCACAGATCCAGGAACCCCGGTTACACGGCCACAGATCCAGGAGCCCCGGTTACACGGCCACAGGCGCAGGAACCCCGGTTACACGGCCACAGATCCAGGAACCCCGGTTGCACGGCCACAGATCCAGGAACCCCGGTTACACGGCCACAGATCCAGGAATCCCGGTTACAGGGCCACAGATCCAGGAACCCCGGTTACACGGCCACTAATATATAGTAAAACTTACCTGAACCTACTCCTGAATTTTGCCGGTTAAGAGAGATTTCCGGATATTTTTTAGGTGCCGGTTAAAAGAGAGTTTCCTGTAATACCCCCGGCCTGCGCCACCACTCCCCCCACTCTGAGCCGTCACAACTCAGCGGTCCCCGGCCTCAATCCGAATAAATTCAGCCGGAGGCGAAACGAGCCCGGGGCCCAGCCGCTGGCAGGAGGCAACCCGGCACGGTATGAGTAACTCAGGGGGGTCCGCTTTCCTTGCCCATGTTTGACCTGATACCATGAGACTTCATGGGGTCCGGAGTCAATGTTGAGGACTCCCAGGGCCACTCCTTCCCAACTGTATATCACCGTGCTGTCAAAACTAGTGGGTCTGTCCTGCCGGTGGGACAGGACACACCCAGGGATGGTAATAAAGGAATCTGGGACGTTGGCTGAAAGGAATGATTCTGTGAGTATGACTATTGCTCGAGTAGCCTGTGGGACAGCTCTCCCAATTTTAGCACAAGTTCTCAGTTGTTAGTGAGGAGGACTTTGCAGGGTCGACTGGGCTGGGTGTGCCTTTGTCGTGTCTGAATTCGATGCCTAGGTTGATGCTGTGTGGTCTGCCAGTTTTATTCTTATTATGCTTTTTTTGTAGTGGTTTAATAGGCCATTTAAGAGTCAACCACATTGCTGTGGAGCTACATAAAGGCCAGACCAGGTAAGGACGGCAAGTTTGCTTCCCTGAAGGACATTAGTGAACCAGTTGGGTTTTTACAACAATCCGATATCTTCATGGTCACCATCACTGATACCGGCTTTTTATTCCATCTTAATCGTTAAGATTTGCATTTTAATCAGTCAGTGGTTTAAATCAATCTGAACTTTTCCAATTCAGCAAGAGGTGAAAACCTGCTCGAAATGCTGAACAATCAGACATTTCCTGATTAAAAGCCTCTCATCTTTACTCTGCAATAGTTTATTGTACATTGACTGTTTCCTGTTTATACCCTGAAGATATGGAATATCTTTTTAATAACAATTTTGTCAATAAGGATGTTTTCCAAAGAAATTGCAGCGAGCTTTGCAGTAGTGCGGATGTGTTGCAGTTCCAGGCTCTTCCAACAGATGTCCTCGCCCGCCTTTGCCAACAAACTCCCAGTTCCACATTAAACAGAGTTACAATGTACGAGTAATTTGCGACTTGACGTGTGGTGAGTGTAAAATGCTCAGGAGGAACAGGTAACGTTGGACCTATGGTTCCCAAAGCTCTCCACCACTGAATGGCGGAGCAGGCTCGAGGGGCCGTATGGCCTACTCCTGCTCCTAATTATTATGTTTATTTGTTCTTAACAAGCTGAGCAAGGCATAACTTAGAGACCAAATTTCCCAGAGTTATGAGCCCAAACAAACAAAGAGTTGCTTCATGTTGCATATTTACTTAATACAATCAACCCAACAGGTCAGAGTTCAATGGGCCTTCGAGCACTAACTCCTGACAAGTTGGACAGTGTGTCAAAGGTCAGAACAACAACCTCTTGATCCATGTTTAAGAAGGACGATTTGGAGATAATTTTTGAAAGCCCTGTTGCTGTTCCCCAACAGCCCAAAGCTCATGGATCGTGGAAAAGCATTCTGAAACCTGAGAGATGAAAAGGAAAGAAAGACTTGCATTTCTATAGCGCCTTTCACAACCAGCGGACACCTCAAAGCTCTTTACAGCCAATGAAGTACTTTTTGGAGTGCAGTCTGGTGATTGTCCAGTGAGGGAAAACCATCAATTCTCAGATAAACTCATGTTGTGATGATGTCGGAGTGGATCTCCCACTCTTGCAGCGGCTGAGAGACCAGTCTGGGCATGTTCACCAGGACTACAGGTTGCTTAGATTTTAAGCAGCAGTGTGTGTTATGACTAAAGGACCATGATTGGATCGCAACCACCTAAAAGATTAACGATTTCCTCCTTTGATGACCTAGAAGACTGGTGTTGTCCAGTCTATTAACCTCTAACCTTTACCCCAAACCTGAAATCTGGCGTTGGCAATAACCATTACAACGTCGGCAATGCCGTATAGCAACCGTGATATTCCGAATGCACTCAGCTCCATTCCCACACTAATAGAAGGCGCTGCTTGTCACGCAGCTGATCCTGCTTTTTGTTCATGTTCCCCCAGAGGGGAAGGGAGACGGAGCAGAGGAAACCAACACTTGGTCTCCCCCCATCACATGGAGCAGAGGGAGCCCCCACCATCTCCCCACTCCAAAAATTGCTTATTGCGGACAAAGCCGCACACAACCGAAGGAAGCAGCGAACGATCTTCAACGAATAAATCTGCCTCTCACTCGTGTCTCTCAGGCCTCACCTCTTTTACATCACACCGACTGCTCATGAGCCATCACCTATTCATATGGACTTTTGTTTGTTACTAAGCATTTGCCTGCATTTTTAATCGGAGCCTAAAATAAATAAAGAACTATCTCTCCTTTCTCTTTTTGGCGACGCATATAATTTGTTTCCTTATTTGCATATCTACAGACATTCGCCAATCGGGCAGCGGATTCCTCATCGTCCACACGTGGCAGACCCAGGACTGCTTTATAGTCGCTGATGATTGGCTCAGCACAATGCCAATCAGATTAGCACTCCACCTTTTCCGTTTTGTTTATTGGTTGTTGGCAATGCCATTCAACCCTATCCGAGCCATGTGATTGGTGATGCGGAGTGTGGGGGCGGGCCTGTTGGTTATGTGCCGCCTCCCACAGTTGGCAAGCCCTGTGGGGAAGTGTTGACAGCAGCAACTCCCAGAGTGGGACTGACTGAACTTTTCCTTCCTCCTTCCCCCTGCTCGGTTCCCCCTCGCTCAGACCTGTCAACTTTCCCTCCTCTGGAGCCAGACTCACTCATTTAGCTTCACAATGTGATCTGTTCATTATTCATTCTCGGGATGTTGGCGTCGCAGGCAAGGCCAGCATTTATTGCCCGTCCCTACTTGCCCTTGAGAAGCTGGTGATGGGTCTTCTTGAACTGCTGTTTCCACAGTGCTGTTAGGGAGGGAGTTCTAGGATTTTGACCTAGCGACGATGAAGGAACGGTGATATATTTCCAAGTGCAAAGGGATCTGGGGGTCCTGGTGCACGAAACTCAAAAAGTTAGTATGCAGGTGCAGCAAGTGATCAAGAAGGCCAATGGAATGTTGGCTTTTATTGCTAGGGGGATGGAATATAAAAACAGGGAGGTATTGGTGCAGTTGTACAAGGTATTGGTGAGACCGCACCTGGAATACTGCATACAGTTTTGGTGTCCATACTTAAGAAAAGACATACTTGCTCTCGAGTCAGTACGAAGAAGGTTCACTCGGTTAATCCCGGGGATGAGGGGGTGGTCATATGAGGAGAGGTTGAGTAGATTGGGACTCTACTCATTGGAGTTCAGAAGAATGAGAGGCGATCTTATTGAAACATATAAGATTGTGAAGGGGCTTGATCGGGTGGATGCGGTGAGGATGTTCCCAATGAAGGGTGAAACTAGAACTAGGGGGCATAATCTTAAAATAAGGGGCTGCTCTTTCAAAACTGAGATGAGGAGAAACTTCTTCACTCAGAGGGTGGTAGGTTTGTGGAATTTGCTGCCCCAGAAAGCTGTGGAAGCTACATCATTAAATAGATTTAAAACAGAAATAGATAGTTTCCTAGAGGTAAAGGGAATTAAGGGTTACGGGGAGCGGGCAGGAAATTGGACATGAGTCTAGGTTCGGAATGGTCATGGCCCTGTGGGTAGTGGAGTGGGCCCAGGGGCCGTGTAGCCTGGTTCTGCTCCTACTGTGTTCTAATTCTGTGTTAGATTTCAGGAGATGGTTTTATTCCTGTGCCTGGCTGGGGTGGAGATCGCCTTTACAGAAGGTAAGTACTCTAGAAAATATAGGGACAGAGTGATCTCCTGGAAGAATTTCGATCGCCTAGATGGGTCGGAGAGGAATTTCCCAGATTTTTTTCTCCCAAATTGGCCATGGGGTCTTTTATCTGGTTTTTCGCCTCTCCTAGGAGGTCACATGGGTTCGGGTGGATGCAGAGTGATAGAAGATTTGAGGTTAGGATCAGATCAGCCATGATCTTATTGAATGGTGGAGCAGGCTCGAGGGGCCGATTGGCCTACTCCTGCTCCTATTTCTTATGTTCTTATGTTCTTATGTAAGTGCTGAGGGTGACAACACCTCGGGGGGAGTGCAGTCTAGAGCACATCCACTGCACTGTAGGGCAAATGACTGCACAGGGGGACACAGCAAAGTGTAGAAATGCAGTGGTCATAGCCGTAGGGGATTTGACAGTCGAGGGGCAATGTTTCCTCTAATTTTTTTTGGCACATGTCCGGTTTTTGTATTGAAAGGCCAGCAAGCCGGCTGTGCGGGATCGCTGGAGCTTACTGGGAACATTGGTCGGGGATAGACAGGCATTTATGCAACTGCTGATATGAGTCCCACATGGAGTGCTGCCTCCCTGAAAGGGTGAAGAATATTTTGAAGGGGGAAGGGGAACAGCCAGTTCTTGTGATCGTAGTAAATATAGAAATAGTAAGATAAGACAGGTTAATGCATGGCTGGAGAAATGGTGCAGGGCTTCAGATTCCTGGGGCATTGGGACCAGTTCTGGGGCAGGAGGGACCTGTTCAAGGTGGACAGGTTGCACCTCAACAGAGCTGGGACCAATGTCCTCGCGGGGAGGTTAACTAGTGCTGTGGGGGAGGGTTTAAACTAATTTGGCAGAGGGGTGGGCACCATGATGAAACATTAGAGAGGAGAAACCAGGTGCACAGAGAACATGGAGAGCAAATAGCCCTAGAGTAAAGAATAGTTCAGAAGTAGGAGGGATCAGACAGGGGGTAAATGCGAGGCAGACTAAGATGGGTTTGGAGTGCATGAGTGTAAATGCCTGGAGCATGGTCAATAAGGCTAGTGAGCTGCAGGCACAAGGCACCACATGGGACTATGATATAGTGACAATAACAGAGACCTGGCTCGAAGAAGGGAAGGATTGGGAACTTAATATTCCTGGCTACAGGTATTCAGGAAAGATAGGGGAGGGAAAAAAGGAGAAGGCTGGCAATATTGATCAAAGAAACTTTTATACCACTAGAGTGGGATGATGTAGTTGAAGGGTCAAAGACAAAATCTATTTGTTTAGAATTAAGGAACAATAGAGGAGTTATTACACTACTGGGTGTATACTATAGGCCACCGAATAGTGGGAAAGAGATAGAGGAGCACATTTGCAGGCAAATTACAGAAAGATGCAAGATCTATAGAGTAGTGATAACGGGGGCTTGAATTCTCCTAATATAGACTGGGATAGTAACAGTGTAAAGAGAAAAGAGGGGGAGGAATTCCTGAAATATGTACAAGAGAACTTTCTTGATCAGTGTGTTTCCAGCCCAACGAAGAAGGTATCAGCGCTGGATCTAGTTCTGGGGAATGAAGTGGGGCAAGTGGAGCATGACTCAGTGTGGGAGCATTTGGGAAACAGTGATCACAATATCATTAGGTTTAGAATAGTTATGGAAAAGGACAATGAATAATTAAACGTGAAAATATTCAACTGGAGGAGGGCTAATTTCAGGGAGTTGAAACGGAATCTGGTCCTGGTGGATTGGAATCAACAACTGGTAGACAAAACAGTCATTGAACAATGGGAGGTCTTCAGAGAGGAGATGGTTTGGGTACAGAGTAGACACATTCCCATGAGGGGGAAAGGAAAGACATCCAAAGCTCGAGCTCCCTGGATGACTAAAGATATAGAGGTTAAAATGGGACAGAAAAAGGAGGCTTCTGACAAATGTAAGGTTCATAATACAATAACGAACCAAACTGAATATAGCAAGTACAGAGGAGATCTATAAAGGGGAATAAGTGGGGCAAAGCGAGAGTATGAGAATAGATTAACGACTAACATAAAAGGGAACCCAAAAGTATTTTTATAAAGACATAAATAGTACAAGGCTAGTCAAAGGAAATTAGGGAAAAGGAAATGTTCAAATAGAGGCAGGGGGCTTGGCTGAGGTACTAAGTGAATACTTTGCATCTGTCTTCACTAAAGAAGAGGCTGCGGCCAATGTAGCAGTGAGGGAAGAGACAGTAGCGATCTTGGATAGGATAAAAATAGATAAAGAAGATATACATAAAAGGTTGAGGTTTATATGAAACCTCAAAGTAGAAAAATCACCCGGTCCGGATGGGATGTCTCTAGGTTACCAAGCGGCTGTGACGTGTCTGAACGACTATCGACCTGTCGCACTCACACCCATCATAATGAAGTGTTTTGAGAGACTGGTCTTAGCCCACATCAAAGCCAGTGTTCCTGCCTCCCTTGACCAACACCAGTTTGCCTATCGGGCAAACAGATCAACGGAGGATGCAATCACTACTGCTCTACACTCGGCACTGAATCACCTAGATGGTAAGGAGACCTACATCAGAATGTTGTTTATAGACTACAGCTCAGCATTCAACACTATCGTCCCCAACAAGCTGGCCACCAAACTCCAAACTCTTGGCCTGAACACTTCCCTCTGCAACTGGACCCTGGACTTCCTAACAAACAGACCCCAGTCTGTCAAATTAGGCAACCACACCTCCCCCCGACCCTGAACACGGGGGCCCCACAAGGATGTGTGCTGAGCCACCTCCTCTACTCCCTCTTCACCCACGACTGTGTGGCTGTTAATGGTTCCAACACCATCATCAAGTTTGCAGATGACACCGCGGTAGTAGGCCAGATCACCAACAACGATGAGTCAGCCTACAGGGAGGAGGTCCAGCATCTCGTGAAGTGGTGCGCCGACAACAACCTGGCCCTTAACACCAAGAAAACAAAGGAAATAATCGTGGACTTCAGGAAGTCCAAAGGCGGAAGTCACACCCACATCCACATCAATGGGGCGGAGGTGGAAAGGGTGGCCAGCTTTAAGTTCCTCGGAGTCCACATCACGGAAGACCTCTCCTGGTCCCTCAACACCTCCTCTCTGGTGAAGAAGGCCCAGCAGCGCCTATATTTCTTGAGGAGGCTGAAGGGATGTAATCTGTCACCCCCGATCCTCTCTAACTTCTACCGCTGCACTATAGAGAGCATCCTGACAAACTGTATCACGGTATGGTACGGCAGCTGTAGCTCCCATGACCGGAAAGCCCTGCAGCGGGTAGTCAAAACTGCCCAACGCATTACCGGCACCCGGCTACCGACCATAGAACATATATATCAGAAACGCTGCCTACGGAGGGCACGGTCCATCATCAAAGACCCTACCCACCCCAGCCACAGTCTGTTCGCCCTCCTACCATCTGGAAGACGCTACAGATGCATTCGCACCCGTACGACCAGATTTAGGAACAGCTTCTTTCCCAGGGCTGTCATCCTACTGAACTCCACAAATAAACACTAAAGCCTGCACATCTGCCAATGCACTTTATTATGGTCATATTTATGCTAATATATATGTACAAATGTATGTTGAAATGTTTAAGTGTCCTCATCCAAATTGTACACTCTCGGGAGCCGCAAGCCTACATTTCGTTGTACTGCACTTGTGCACTAACAATGACAATAAAAGTTGATTTGATTTGATTTGATTTGGAAATTGCAGAGGCTCTGGCCACAATCTTCCAATCCTCCTTAGATATGGGGGTGGTGCCAGAGGACTGGAGGATTGCAAATGTTACACCCCTGTTTAAAAAAGTGGGGAGGCATAAACCCAGCAACTACAGGCCAGTCAGCCTATCATCAGTGGTGGGGAATCTTTTAGAGACAATAATCCGGGACAAAATTAATTGGCATTTAGAAAAGTATGGGCTAATAAATGAAAGCCAGCACGGATTAGTTAAAGGCAAATCATGTTTGACTAACTTAGTTGAGTTCTTTGATGAAGTAACAGAGAGGATTGATGAGGGTAGTGCAGCTAATGTTGTGTATATGGACTTTCAAAGGGTGTTTGACAAAGTGCCACATAATAGACTTGTTGGCAAAATTAAAGCCCATGGGATTAAAGGGACAGTGGCAGCGTGGGTACGAAATTGGCTAAGGGACAGAAAGCAGAGAGTCGTGGTGAATGGTTGTTTTTCAGACTGGAGGGAAGTGTACAGTGGTGTCCTCCAGGGATCGGTTTTAGGACCACTGCTCTTTTTGATATATATTAATGACCTGGGCTTGGGTATACAGGGCATAATTTCAAAGTGTGCAGGTGACACAAAACTCGGAAATGTAGTAAACAATGAGGATGATAGTAACAGACTTCAGGAGGACATAGGCAGACTGGTGAAATGGGCAGACACATGGCAGATGAAATTTAATGCAGAGAAGTATGAAGTGATGTATTTTGGTAGGAAGAATGAGGAGATGCAAAATGAACCAAATGGCACAATTTTAAAGAGGGGTGCAGGAACAGGGAAACCTGGGGGTGTATGAACACAACAATTTGAAGGTGGCAGGACAAGTTGAGAAGGCTGTTAAAAAGCATATGTGATCCTTGGCTTTATTAATAGAGGAATAGAGTACAAAAGCAAGGAAATTCTGCTAAACCTTTATAAAACAGTGGTTAGGCCTCAGCTGGAATATTGTGTTCAGTTCTGGGCACCACACTTTAGGAAACATAGAAACATAGAAATATAGAAGATAGGAGCAGGAGTAGGCCATTCGGCCCCTCGAGCCTGCTCCGCCATTTAATGAGATCATGGCTGATCATCCAAATTCAGTACCCTGTCCCTGCTTTCTCCCCATATCCCTTGATCCCTTTAGCCTTAAGAAATATATTTAACTCCTTCTTGAATATATTTAATGAATTGGCCTCAACTGCCTTCTGTGGTAGAGAATTGCACAGGTTCACCACCCTCTGGGTGAAGAAATTCCTCCTCATCTCTGTCCTAAATGGCTTACCCCTTATCTTTAGACTGTGACCCCTGGTTCTGGACTCCCCCGCCATCGGGAACATCCTTCCTGCATCTAGTCTGTCTAGTCCTGTTAGAATTTTATAAGTTTCAATGAGGTCCCCTCTCATTCTTCTAAACTCCAGCGAATATAAAGGAACCCAGGAAGGATGTCAAGGCCTCGGAGAAGGTGCAGAGAGATTTACTGGAATGGTACCAGGGATGAGGGACTTTAGTGGAGCGACTAGAGAAACTGGGGTTGTTTTCCTTGGCGGAGAGTAGGTCTGGTAGTGTAGTGGTTGATGTTACTGGTAATCTGGAGACCTGGACTAATGATTCTAGTGACGCACGAGTTGTGTATTTGCATTTTGTTTTGGGGTTTTTACAACAGTCTGATAGCTTCATGGTCACCATTACTGATACTAGCTTTTTATTCCATCTTAATTGTTAAGGTTAATCAGTGGTTTAAATCAATTTCAGTTCAGCAAGAGGTGAAAACTGCTCCAAATGCTGAACAATCGGACATTTCCTGATTAAAAGCCTCTCATCTTTACTCCACAATATTTTATCGTACATTGACTGTTTCCTGTTTATACCCTGAAGATATGGATTATATTTTTAATAACAATTTTGTGAATAAAGTAAGGAAAATATTGATTTTTTTTGGCAAGAAATTGCAGCGAGCTTTGCAGTAGTGCGGATGTGTTGCAGTTCCGTGCTCTTCCAACAGATGTCCTCGCCCTCCTTTGCCAACAAACTCCCAGTTCCACATTAATCCAACAGCGCTGTGGAGTCTGCCTGGACTTCAGATCACCAGACACGTGGTGATGGGAAAGGGCATTTGCCCTTATTAATTCATCCCTCCACAACATCCCTATACTCCCCATTACTGCATCTGATTGCTTCTTAAATGAGTAAAGGTGTCCGCTACCCAGAGTCTTCTCATACAGCAGCAAAGTACTACGGATGCTGGAAATCTGAAATAAAAGCAGCATTTACGCACATGCATTCCAAACCCATCTTAGTCCGCCTGCATTTGCCCCCTGTCTGATCCCTCCTACTTCTGAACTATTCTTTACTCTAGGGCTATTTGCCTCTCCCAGCTATCTGTGCGCCTGGTTTCTCCTCTCTAATGTTTCATTCTGGTTCCCCTCTACCCGCCAAATTAGTTTAAACCCTCCCCCTCAGCACTAGTTAACCTCCCCGCGAGGACATTGGTCCCAGCTCTGTTGAGGTGCAACCCATCCACCTTGAACAGGTCCCTCCTGCCCCAGAACTGGTCCCAATGGCCCAGGAATCTGAAGCCCTCCCTCCTGCACCATTTCTCCAGCCATGCATTAACCTGTCTTATCCGACTATTCCTATACTCACTGGCGTGTGGCACTGGAAGTAATCCCAAGTTTGCTATCTTTGAGATCCTGATCTATAACTGTTGGATCCGTGGTTCAGTGGATATGCTGTTATTAAATAATCACATGGATGCTGTACATTAACAATAAACAGGTCTTTACTGGAGGAGGGTAGTCTCAAGACTGGGGGTACAGAGGCATGCGCAAAGCTTATATACAGGTGTGGTCACTGCCGGTACTACAGTATACAGGAGCTGTAAAAGTAGTTCTGACTTAAAGGCACATACACTACGATTCCTCCCCTTTTAGATTAGTAGTACCCCTAATATTCAAATAACAATTGACATTTCAACATGTACATTAAACAACAAAAGTCCATTTATAGATTCAGTCTTTGGGGCGGCTTCCTGACCCTTTCGGGATAGCGCCTTTCCGGAAGTTCTTGTTCTTGGTGCAGAGGCGATTCTGACCCCTTTTCATCGGGTAGTTCATCGGGTTCCACTGCTACTGGGTCTGAGGTAGATGCTACCGGTATGTCGGGTTCATCCCCAGGTACTCGAGACATGGGGTTGACGCATTCCTGTGACGCTAAGATCTGATCGACGTGGCATCTCACAATGTTCTCCCCGACATCCACTGTGTACATTAATGGCCCCTGCCTTGTACATATCGTTCCGGGTTGCCATTTCTCTGTTCGATAGTCACGGGCCAAGACTGGTTGCCCTACATTGAAGCTCCTTGTCAGCTTCTCATTGATGTGCTGGAATTGTTTGTCCTCAACATTTCTTCGCACATTTGGTCTGAGCAAGTGCAGACGAGATCTCAACCTTCGGTTAAAGAACATCATGGCCGGGGTCTGGTTGGTAACTGCATGTGTCGCGTTTCGGTAGGCTAATAAGAAATTGTCCATCTTATGCTGTAGTGGAATTTCATCATCGCACATGGCCTTTATTGCCTTCTTAAAGGTTTGTATGAACCTCTCAGCCAATCCATTTGTGGCTGGATGATACGGGGCGGATGTGTAATGCCTTACCCCATTCCTTCTCATAAATTTTTGGAACTCGTCGGACACAAACTGTGGTCCATTATCAGAGCAATTCTGCTCTGGCAAACCGTTTCTGGCAAATATGGTCTGTAGGACTGCAATCATTTTCTCTGTAGTGGTTGAAGACATTTTTATCACCTCATGCCACTTTGAATGAGCATCCACTGCTATTAAGAACATTGAGTCCATGAATGTTCCAGCGAAATCAATATGCACCCATTGCCATGGAGAGGAGGGCCATTCCCATGGGTGTAGAGGGGCATGTGGTGGTGCATTTTGGACCTTCTGGCATCGATTCCCGGCCACCACACATAAGCCCTAGCAAGGCTTTTCATTTTCACTCCCCCCAGATGACCTTCATGTAGCTCATTTAGCACTCTCTCCCTTAACTTGGGTGGAATCACCACTCTGGACCCACACATCACTGTCCCCTGGCATACTGACAGCTGTTCTCTTCTGGATGAGAATGCTGGCAACAGTGAGTCGCCATGAGTTGGCCATCCCCTCACCATCAATTCATATACCCGAGACAGCGTCAGATCATTGCGGGTCTCCTTCTCTATATCCGCGTTCGTTACTGGCAATCGTTCAATTATTGACGAATAAAATATCTCGATAGGGTCCACTGCTGGTGCATCCTCCACAGTAGGCAGTGGCAGGCGCGATAGCCCATCAGCGTTCCCATGCTGTTTTGTGCCTTTATATTCTATTTCATATTGATTCGCCCCTAGAAACAGGGACAATCTTTGTAACCGCTGTGCAGTCATCACTGGAACGCCCTTCTTAGGATTAAAGATGGAGACAAGTGGTTGGTGGTCAGTCAGCAAGGTGAACTTCTGCCCATGTAGATAGTGGTTGAATTTTTTTACTCCCCATACTAGGCTGAGGGCCTCCCTGTCAATCTGGGCGTAGTTGCGCTCGGCTGAGGTTAGTGACCGAGACGCAAAGGCTACTGGCCTCTCCAACCCATCAGGGAATTTGTGCGACAGCACCGCTCCAATACCATAGGGTGATGCATCACATGCCAAACGAATTGGTAGTGCTGGGTTGAAATGGGCCAACACCTCTTTTGATGTGATCAATTCTTTACACTTCTGGAAAGCTCGTCTACGTTCGTCATCCCACTTCCATGGTACCCCTGTTTGCAGTAGGGTGTTCAGTGGGTGTAATACAAATTTGGTAAGAACTTGTGGTAGTAGTTTACCAGCCCGAGGAACGACCTCAGTTGTGACACATTTTCCGGTGCTGGAGCCTTGACTACTGCCTCAATCTTGTCAGGGGACTTATGTAACCCCTCTTCATTGATGACGTGGCCACAATACGAGATCTGTTTCTGGAAAAACTCGCACTTGTGGCAATTAGCTCGTAGCCCATACTCCTTTAATCTGGTGAGCACCTTCTCCAAGTTGGCGAGGTGATCACCGTCATTTTCGCCCGTGACCAAGATGTCGTCCAAATAACACTGGGTCCCTGGAATCCCTTGCAGGACCTGATCCATCGCCCTTTGCCAGATAGCCGGAGCCGAGGCTACTCCAAACACCAGCCGGTTGTATTGATAGAGACCTTTATGAGTGTTGATCGTAAGGTATTGTTTCGAAGCTTCTTCTACCTCCATTTGCAAGTACGCCTGGGCTAGATCAATTTTGGTGAAGCGTTTACCTCCAGATAGCGAGGCGAAAATATCCTCAATTCGTGGAAGCAGATATTGTACCGTGTGATGGACTGGGTTCACTGTCACCTTAAAGCCCCCACAGATGTGGACCTTCTTTGGTTCCCCAGGCGTATTACTCAACGACCTCTTCATTACAGGAACGATGGGTGTAGCCCACTCGCTCCAGTCCACTTTGGACAGTACTCCTGAACGTTCCAACCCTTCCAGCTCTGCTTCAACAGCTGGTCTGATCACATAAGGCACTGGTCTGGCCTTCAGAATCTTTGGGCTTGCATTTTCCTCTATTTTAATCATTGCTGTTATTCCTTTTAGTGTTCCTAGTCCCTCCTGGAACACTTCTTTTGCGTCAGTTAGCATTTTTGACAGTCGTCCAGGTGTGACGTCGTCATCCTTTTTGGCCTCAACCTTCAGTGCCTGTATGGAATGCCAATCTAATTGTATCTTCCGGATCCATTCACGTCCTAGCAGTGGTGGTCCTCCATCTGGCAATACATATATATCCATTTTAGGTATTTCCTGGCCTTTATATGTCACTTTCACCCTTATTTTTCCTTTGGGGTAGACTTTTTGCCCCGTATACGTCTTCAAGACAATCTCTGTAGCTTTCAAGGGTATGTGTGAAAATAGCCGCTTGTAGTCTCTTTGATTTATGACTGTTAGAGCTGACCCTGTGTCCAATTCCATTTCCACTTGGACTCCGTCTATCTTGAGTGTAACCCAGATAGTCTGGTGATCCTCCATTTCTGTTACCTTATGTAGTTTCAGACAACCCAGCTCCTTGCTTCCGGAGTCTGTGTCACTTTTCTGTTTGTCTGAACCACTGTCCATCACCTGGTGTACCTTTTTGTACTTCTCCTGTGGAGATTTCTTACTGTTGGTTTTCTTCCCAGACCTGCAGACTCTTGCTATGTGTCCTGCTTTCCCACACTGTCTGCACACTTGGTCCTTGAACCAACAATCTTTCTGGTCATGTGTTGTTCTGCCGCAGCGATAGCACTTCCCTGTTCCATAGGACATTTCATTGGTGCCATATTTTTGCGGTCTCCGTTGTATCTCTGCAGCGCCCCTTGCGGCTGCTTCATGTGATACTGCCAGACTGAAAGCTTTGTCCAGCGTAAGGTCCTTTTCTGATAGAAACCGTTTCTGGGTTCCTTCACTTTGTAGCCCACACACAAACTTGTCCCTTAACGTATCTGCTAGTCCCGCTCCAAACTGGCAGTGTTTCAATAGCTTGCGCAGTTCCATTAGGTACTCAGCATTGCTTTCGTCTTTGTGTTGGTTCCTTTTATGGAACTTAAATCATTCTGCTATCAGCAGCGGTGTGGGGTTTAAGTGGTCCTGTAGGATTTCTACTATGCTTTCAAAATTCTTGTTTACCGGCTTCTCTGGGGTTATTAGATTTCACAGTAACCCATAAGTTTTTGCACCCATGGAATTTAACAGAACCAGTGCTTTATTAGCATCTGGCACTTCATTCGCCCTGCAGTACACCTCAATACGTTCCACATATGTCACCCAATCTTTGACTTCATTGTCGAACGTAGAGATACTGCCACTCTTCGGCATCCTTGGGTGTGAGTTAACTGTCAAAAATGGCGCCTCCCGCGCTTCCCCTTCTTCTCCGCTGGCACAAAATGACGTCTCCCGCGCTTTCCTTCCTTCCCGCGCTCGCCCTTCTTCTCCGCTGCGGCTTCTAAAAATGGCGTCTCCAGTGCTCTTTCTTCTTCTCCGCGGCTCAATGGCGTCTCCCGCGCTCCCCTTTCTTCGCCCCGTGGACCCTGTTCAGCCCGTGAGCCCTGGCTGTGCTCTGCGCGTTCTTCTTTTTATATTTTTCGACGCCGCTCAGCCTAGAACCCGGCTGTTTCTCTACCCTCTCTCTCTCCGGTTTGTTTTCATTTTCTCGACGCCGCTCGGTGTTCAACCCCCGGCTGTGCCCGGTGCTCTTCACCCTCTGTCTTACCCCGTCGATGCTGCTCGGCTTTCTCTCCGCCGTCGGTCGGCTCCAGCCGCCGCTGCTCGGGACGGGTCTGCGCTGGACCTGTCGTCGGTCTCTTGCTGCTCGTCGTGGCTGGGGAACCAAGCCCGGCTCTCCACAGCCTCCCCTGCGAAGTTCAATCTCTGCCTGACTGCTGGGCGGTTGCTCGTGGTCGACGCCCGTGTTCCTGGCCTCGACTATTTTTTTTTATGTTGCAGGTAGATTCGAATCGACACTCGTCGCCACTGTTGGATCCGTGGTTCAGTGGATATGCTGTTATTAAATAATCACACGGATGCTGTACATTAACAATAAACAGGTCTTTACTGGAGGAGGGTAGTCTCAAGACTGGGGGTACAGAGGCATGCGCAAAGCTTATATACAGGTGTGGTCACTGCTGGTACTACAGTATACAGGAGCTGTAAAAGTAGTTCTGACTTAAAGGCACATACACTACAATAACCTCCTCCCAAGCTCCTGAAAATCTGACTGCAGAACCTCAACCCTTTTCCTTCCTATGTCATTGGTTCCCACATGGACCATGACTTCTGGCTGTTCCCCTTCCCCCGCAGAATGTTCTGCACCCGTTCAGTGATGTCCTTCACCCTGACACCAGGGAGGCAACACACCATGTGTAACTCACGTCATCAGTTGCAGAAACGCCTGTCTATCACCCTGACAACAACAACATGTCTAGCACCTTTAAAGTAGTAAAACATCCCAAGGTGCTTCACAGGAAGGCTATAAAACAAGATTTGACACCGAGTCACATAAGGAGACATTAGGACAGGTGACCAAAAGCATAGTCAAAGAGGTTGGTGTAATGATATCAGCAAATAGAGATGGTATTTGCCTGTTCGATTATGATGCCTTACCAGCATGATTGCATGTATTGATTGCTTGTGCCTGACCAGCAGAGGGCATAGGACAGAGACAAGCAAGGCAGTTCAGTTTGGTTTCAGTTTCGTTCTAGATGCATCACTAGCATGATGTCTCCTGTAAATGCTGTATAAAGAGTTGAACAGACTTTAGATTAAAAGACATTGGGCTAGATTTTCAGTATAGACAGTTTTGGGGCACTAACCTTAGCGCCCGCCCGAAGTTAGCGCCCGCCCCAAAGTAGCGCCCCGTTGCCGGAAATTCAGTGGCTTCGCCCTAAGAGAGTGGTGGAGCGCTAAAAGAGGCGTTCCACTCCTACCTTTAGGCGCTAAGCCGGCGGTCCAGAGGGATAGCGCCCAGGCGGGGCGCAGCATGGGTGCGGTCATTTTTGCACTGACAGCAGACCCCGTGGTGCCGACCAGCTCTTAAAGGGGGAAGGGACGAATTGGTCTGCTGCCACGCCCTGCACACTGCAGCCTTGCAAAGAGGCCTCAACACTGCTGCTCAGCCCCAGGGAGTCATGGCAACGCCAGAGAAGGCCCGTCAGCGTGCCCTGCGCTTCTCAGAGGGTGATCTGGACATAATGGTCACAGCTCTGGAGGTGAGGCGCAAGATCTTGTTTCCAGAGAGTGGGAGGAATCCAACCCACCATGACTACACCAAAGCCTGGAAGCAGATTGCCCAGAGGGTGCCGTTCACCGGCGAGGCCCCCAGGACCCACAAACAATGCCGTAAAAAATACAACGATCTGACCAGGATTGTGAAGGTGAGTAGCCTTTCCAGTCTCCTCCTCATTCTTGCATGTACACCTGACATGATGGGCAAAGGGACCTGAAAGTCCTATTGGCCAGCCCTCAGCCAGCAGCATTGGGACAGTCATGAGCATCAAATGGCCATTCGGCACTCTACACTTTGGCCAAGCTATTCCACCATGGGAGGCAGTGCACAGTACATCAGGGCTTCACTCTGTCCAAGCTATTCCACCATGGGAGGCAGTGCACACTACATCAGGGCTTCACTCTGTCCAAGCTATTCCACCATGGGAAGCAGTGCACACTACATCAGGGCTTCACTCTGTCCAAGCTATTCCACCATGGGAGGCAGTGCACACTACATCAGGGCTTCACTCTGTCCAAGCTATTCCACCATGGGAGGCAGTGCACACTACATCAGGGCTTCACTGCGCACTTACAGCCCGTCCTTTCTCTTGCAGGCTAAAGTAGCGTTTAATCGCCAGGCCCGTGCCAGGGGTGGCCGCGCCAAGCTGCAGAAGCTCACTCGGCTGGAGGAGCGCGTGTGTGTGCTCATGGGAGCCCGTGTGATTGTCCCCACAGCGTGCGGTGTATCCGACCCTCCACTGCCCGGCAATGGTAAGGACCTCGCCTTTTGGCCCTCTCGCGTCGCACTGGCCCATCCGAGCTACCTCCTTTGCCACTGTCCCACCAATGCGCTGAATCCCACCAGTCCTAACTCCCTCGCTGACGCCGTCTCCTCACTCTGAAGCTACTCTTGTGCATTCCTGCTTTCAGCTGGTGACGACCAGGACCCTGAAGCTGCCAGTGACAGCACCTCCGACCAGGAGGAGGAGGAGGAGCAAGCCGGACCTTCGGGGGAACAGTCACGTCCCGCAGGAGAGGAGGAAATGCTTGACACCTCCTCACTGGACGAGTGCCTGGAGGAACTGTCGCAGGGCAATGCAGCTTCTGGGACCAGTGGCGTCCAGCCACCCAGCAGCCGTGCGCATGGCCCGCGGCCTTCCCCCCAAAGGGGGGAAGGATCAGAGGGGAGTGCTGCTGCTCGGCACACTCGCCGTCACCAACGCAGCAAGGGTCCCCTAGTTCGGCCCCCTCCTCCCCAGCGGGAGAGTCGCGACTCCAGTCCGGACACCTTCACTTCGGAGGAGGTGCGGAAGCTGGATAAGATGGCCAACGACTCGGACCGGCGCCACACGGAGCTCATGAGCGTGGTGGGGCGCATGCCTGAGGCCATCGAGTCGCTGGCGACCAGTGTGCGCGAGTTCGGGGCAGCAACTGCCGCGAGTGGCCGCATGCTGACTGATGCCGTCAAGACCCTGGCGGATGTGATGCGCGCGCACACCAGGACCACAGGGCCACTCACTGCTGCCACACGCGCTGTCTCAGGCAGGCATCGCCAGGGCAGGCGCCGCGCTGGACCATCCCAGCAAGCCGCCCGTCGGCTGATTGCTGCGGATCCTGCAGTGCGGGCCCGGCCGAGTGCCACCGCGCCACAGCACCAGCCAGCGCATCCCAGACGCCAGCTGGCCCACATTGCGCCATCCGTCGCCGCCATTCCCCCTCTGGGGCGTCAACGGCAAGCGGCTGCAGCTGATGGTGGCCAGGCTCAGGTGCGCCACTCAGCAGACGGCCCCTCGAGGCCCAAACGCCGTGTAGGCCGCCCCCCAGCGGCATCTGGCGGAAGGGCATCTGAGCCTCAGGCGCCTTCCCCCAGCCTCGCAGCAGCCACTGGGCAGAGCTTGCGAAGGAGCAGCAGGCAGGGCAGGGGAGGCAAAATGCTGGCCAAGGTCTCGCCCTCGCGGGCCACTCAGTAGAGGGTGTGGGCAGCTTTCCTTTAATATGGCGGTGGCCATCTTTATTTTGCCCATGGTTGTGCTTTTGGAGGGCTTATTTTTTGCGTTAGGCCGACGTTGAGGCCCGGTTTGAATAAAGGTGGAGTGGCTCCTCCCCAGTTTGTGGGAGTGAGTCGTTTGTTGGGCTTTTTGTGGGGCCCGTTTATTGTTTTTGGGGATTCATGTGGGAAGGGCTTTTCATTTTTGTGCAATAAAAAATTATCTTTATTCATGCAGTCTCCATGGTTGTTCTTCTTAGTGTTTGTTGGCTTCGCCGGCTGAGGGCTTGCGGAGCGGCTGCATTCATCTTCCCTCATGGCCCCTGGCCATTCCCTGACAGGGGGCTTAGAAGTACCGTGTAATAAGGTGGCGTCGTGCGGCCCTTGGCCCTGGTCGCTCCCTCCTGGGAACGTACTCCTGCTCCTCCTCCTCCTCCTCATGCTCCTCCTGCTCCTCCTCCTGAGGTGCTGGTCCAACGTCAGGTGGCAGTGCCTGAGTCCTGCGGATAGCCAGGTTGTGTAGCATGCAGCAAACCACCACAAATTGGGAGACCCGGTCCGGCGAATACTGGAGAGCTCCTCCGGAGCGATCAAGGCAGCGGAACCGCTGCTTGAGGACCCCAATAGTTAGCTCGATGATGTTGCGGGTGGTTTGATGGCTCTCGTTGTAGGCCTCTTCAGCAGCGGTCCTGGGCGCGCGGAGCGGGGTCATGAGCCAGGTGCACAAAGGATAGCCTTTGTCCCCGATGAGCCATCCTCTTGGGGAAGGCTGTGCCTGGAACATGTCATGCACAGTACTCTGCCGCAGGATAAAGGCATCGTGGCTGCTGCCTGGGAAGCTGGCATTGATTGCCATGATGCGCTGCTTGTGGTCACATACCAGCTGCACATTCAGAGAATGGTAGCCCTTCCTGTTGCGATACTGCTCGCCATGCTCCAGAGGGGCCCGCAAAGCCACATGCGTACAGTCAATGGCGCCCTGCACCAAGGGGAATTCCCCGAGTCTGGCAAATCCCAATGCGCGCTGATGCTGGCTCTCGAGGGCCATGGGGAAGGAGATGAATTGGCTTCTCCTTCTGAACAGTGCTTCGGTCACGTGGCGGATGCAGCGATGCGCGCCATACTGGGAGATGTTTGCTATGTCCCCAGCAGCGTATTGGAAGGAGCCGGTGGCATAGAAGTTCAATGCCACCGTCACCTTCACTTCCACTGACAGAGACGTCCTGCACCTGAGCTTTGGCCGCAGATCTCGGCGAAGCAGGTGGCAGATCTCTGCAATCACCTCCTTTCGGAATCGGAGCCTTCTAACACATCGCGCGGCACTCATGTTTAGGTAGGAGCGCTGCTGGCGGTATAGCCTGACTGGGTAAGGCCTACGTGGCCGACGCCTGTAGCCCCCTCTGCCTCTAGCCAGGGCTGCCCCTCTCACAATGCGTCTGCGAGCCCTACGGACATGGCGCTGCAGCTGCGCGTTGGCACCCCATGCAGCCCCCATCAAATCCTGGCAAACAGTCTAATTTCCAAATGGCCACTTGCAGCGCTATTGCCTGAGTCCAAAAATACCTGGCTCTTGCTGCTTGAAAGCAGTTAGCTATCCTCCTTGTTGTGTCTCCAGAAATGCGTTGCACAAGACTGTTTTCTGAAAAAAGGATGGCCTTTATACTGGAGAGGACGTTCCCTTTAATTAGCGCCCCCCGGGGCCCGCGCTGGTTGTGTTGCGTTCCTTTTTCCAAACGCTCCGGCCGCCCGCCGCACAATGGGGCGGTCCGACTGAAGTTTGCAATCGGGGCGGCCAAAGGGCGTTGCACGAGGATGTGACGTCATTTTCTGCGCGCGCATCCGGGCGGGCGCTAAACTTTGCGCCGGCGCTAACGGGCAACTTAATTTGGGGCGGGGCGCAAACTGCGCTGCGCCCGGGCGCTACACGCATAGCGCCCGGAAATCACTTCTCTTAAGGCGCTAACTGCTGGCGCAAGCGACTGAAAATCTAGCCCACTCTCTTTCATATATGTCTCGTCATTGAACCTACAAAGAAATCAATACATGGTGTCAGAAGTGATTGAAAGAGATGAAGAGAAAAAATCTGAAGTTAAATCAGCTCTCCACAAATTAGCAAGCCAAAAGAGAACATCGTTGCTTACCATTGGAGAATAGCTAACGAAGTGAAAAATGGAAGGTTTACACCCACCGGCAACGCTTCAGTTGACAGGTAATGTGGCTGAAAATTGGAGGAGGTTCAAACAACGTGTGGGGTTGTATTTAGCGGCAATCAGAGCTGACGAGAAAAGTAATAAAAAGAAATCGTCACTGTTCTTACATGTCGTGGGTGATGAAGCGCTGGAGGTGTATAATAACTTCACATTCGCTGTTGATGGAGACAAAATGAAGCTAGATAAAATAATGGAACAGTTTGAGGCCTACTGCATACCTAAACGTAACGTGACGTTTGAGAGGCACAGATTTTTCACATGTGTACAGAAAACGGGAGAGACTATTGATCAGTATGTGACTGAACTGAGAAACAGAAGCAAATCGTGTGAATTTGGGGGACTGACAGACTCGCTGATAAAAGACAGACTGGTGTGTGGTATTCCAGATAATGGTCTAAGGGAAAGACTGCTAAGAGAGCAAGATCTAGACCTGGGAAAAGCCATAGCACTGTGTAGGGCTACAGAGACTGTGAAGTTGCAGGCAAAGGAGCTGTTCAGTGACAGTAGCTGCAACGTGGATGCAGTGAGTAAGAACGGACACAAACCGTTTAACAAAAAGAGCGCCAATGTGAAAAAAGAGGCGTGGCCAGCGAACGAAAATGAAAGGGACAATCGAAAGTCATGTAGTCGATGCGGTACACAGCATCCACCAAGAAAGTGTCCAGCATATGGTAAAACATGCAATAGTTGCAACAAGAACAACCATTATGCCCGTTGCTGTAAGAACCAAATGCAACAAAGCAAGGTCCATGCAGTAGATGAAAGCGACATAGAGGAGTTCTATGTAGATGTTGTGTCTGAAAACAGAAAAGAAGAAAGAGACTGGATGTTGACACTAAAAGTGAATGACATACACATTCCATTTAAATTGGATACTGGAGCACAAGTTAATATGATATCAGAGACTGATTTTAAGAAAATTAGACCCAGACCAAAGATACATGGAATAAAAGTGAAAGTGACAGGATACACAGGTACTGATATACCAGTGAAAGGAAGATGCATTGTGAAAGTAACACGCAAGGACAGAGAGCACACGCTAGCATTAATCGTGGTGCCAAAGGATGTGCAAGCCATACTAGGTTTAAAAGCCTGTGAGAGACTGAACCTGGTAAAGAGAGTCCTCGTTGTGGAAAGCGAAGGAGAGACAGTCTATGATGAACTGAATGTTGCGTACACACCGGGTAAGCTGATGTATACAGCAGACACGTTGTCCAGAGCTGTTGACCCAGGAGAGCCCGCAAACACAGTGAAAAGACTGATGTACAAGGCAAAAGGCAGTGGAACTGAGCATGCTTGTATACCGCACAACGCCGCTCGAGTGTGGTATGTCACCAGCCCAACTCCTGATGGGACGTCGGCTAAGGTCAAACCTACCCATCCCGGAAAACCTCCTGAAAACAAAAGAGCTGGGGAGAAAGTGAGGAAGTTCAAAGAACAACAGAAAGAAAAGCAAAAGTACTATGACAGAGGAACACAAAACCTACCTGAACTCCACACTGGTGACCAAGTAAGGTTCAAAGACAAAACAAACACATGGGGCTAGATTTTCAGTTGCTTGCGCCAGCAGTTAGCGCCTTAAGAGAAGTGATTTTCGGGCGCTATGCGTGTAGCGCCCGGGCGCAGCGCAGTTTGCGCCCCGCCCCAAATTAAGTTGCCCGTTAGCGCCGGCGCAAAGTTTAGCGGCCGGCCGGATGCGCGCGCAGAAAATGACGTCACATCCTCGTGCAACGCCCTTTGGCCGCCCCGAATCCAAACTTCAGTCGGACCGCCCCATTGTGCGGCTGGCGTCCAGAGCGTTTGTAAAATGGAACGCAACACACCCTGGGGAGCGCAAATTAAAGGGCACTCCTCCTGCACTATATAAGGCAGTCTGCATGTGTTGTGTGGAAGGATCCAGTGTGCTGTTGTGAATGGTGTATTTATGTTTCCGGACACCACCACCACCACCACCACCACCACCTCCTCCTCCTCCTCCTCCTCCTCCTCCTCCTCCTCCATCATCATCATCATCAACATCCTCTTGATCTTCTTTTCCCCCCAGACTCTGCCTTTGAAAAACACACATGCACCCTTCCCCTTTAAGAGCTCACTGGCACCAGAGTGTCTGCCGTGCGCTGCGCCCGAGCTTGGGTGTTGCGCTCTGCACCGCCGGCTTAGCGCCTAAAGATAGTAGTGGAACGCCTCTTTTAGCGCTCCACCAACCTCTTGGGGCGAAGCCACTGAATTTCCGGCAACGGGGCGCTACTTTGGGGCGGGCGCTAACTTCGGGCGGGCGCTAAGGTTAGCGCCCCAAAACTGTCTATACTGAAAATCTAGCCCATGGACTCAGAAGGGAACTGTCCTGAGTGAAATTCAACCAAGATCATACACCATTCAGACAGATGAGGGTGCTGTTCTGAGAAGAAATCGTCGAGATCTTCTCATGGGACCAGCCACAGCAGGTCAAGAGACTGATACTGTTGAACAACCTGATCACACTGCTGAGAACCAATCATCTGAGGCAACAACTCAGATTCAAGGACAATCAATCAGAAAATCCTCAAGACACGTGAAGCCTCCTGAGAGACTCATTGAGCAAATTTAAGGACTATTGTTATAGAAGGAAGTAATGTCATCTTATTCTTTCTTCAAGTTCTAGGCCTAGAAATTCAGTGCCCTTAGCGCCGATTTTGCGGCGCTAGAGGGCCTAGCGCTGCAATTGGCGCCGGCGCCGAAATTGCCTGGGGCCCTTCCGCCGCGGTAGACCGGTAGCGCTGCGCCGGCACCGATGACGTCATCGGTGTGCGCAGCGTCCCGGTTGCCATGCCGACGGGCCCCAGCGCCGAAATTCAGTTGCGGCCGCCTCGCCCGTGGCAGCCGCAACTAAGACTCTGGCAACAGAGTCTTACATGACTTTGCGCCGGCGCATTAAAGGCCCCGCGGCGGCCGGCCGCTTTCCCGCCGGCTGCCTGGCCGCAGCTCCCTCCCCGGACTTCCCCCCCCCCCCCCCCCGGAACAGAAGCAAGCCCGGCACTTGTCCGAGGTGCCGGGCTCATTGTTACAATGATTTTCGCGGGCCGCGGCCGGGTGCAGGCAGCTCCTCCTTAAGGGAAGGAGGAGGCCTGCACTTCCCGAACCTGCCGCACCGCAGCGGGCGCCGCAGCGCCGGAATAGCGCCGATATTCAGCGCGTAGCGCCAGTTTTCAGGCGCAAACAGCTCTCAGCAGCGCCGGCAGCCGTTTGGGCGCAGAACTATTGAATTTTTGGCCCGCCCAGCGCGACTTAGCTCCGGCACTAACTTCCGGCGCTAAAGCCGTCGCTGCGCCAAAACCCAATTTCTAGGCCCTAGTGTATTGACATATTTCATGTGAACACACAAAGCAAGGTTAAAAAACCTTGATCATGATAATGATAATGTAAGTTCATTAAGTGTTACAGTTAAAATGCAGATTAATACAAAGAAAACATGTTGTTAGTTAAAAGTAAAATACTTTTGTTTTAAGAAAAGGAGATGTAATGATATCAGCAAATAGAGATGGTATTTGCCTGTTCGATTATGATGCCTTACCAGCATGATTGCATGTATTGATTGCTTGTGCCTGACCAGCAGAGGGCATGTGACAGAGACAAGCAAGGCAGTTCAGTTTGGTTTCAGTTTCGTTCTAGATGCATCACTAGCATGATGTCTCCTGTAAATGCTGTATAAAGAGTTGAACAGACTTTAGATTAAAAGACATTCGGCTGAAAATTCAGTAGCCTTTGATGTAAGAAAAAGGAGACTTACCATCAAGTAACTTTAAAGTAAGCTTTAAGTAACTTATAAACACACTATATACAAGAGAGGTCTTTACCATGCCTCTGGTAGAAGCCTCTTACAATACTGAACAGACCAGTATTTATACCAGTCCAACAGGAAGTGACATTTACAGGAAGTGAGGTGTGTACACAGTTCATAGTTCATAGTTCACAGGAAGTGATGACATAACTTCCCGGATGTTATCATTTTTATCACATTCTTCCCTCCTGCAGGATTAGGAGGCTGTGGTCTACCTTTTGGTCCGCAGCCGCCGAACAAGGAAGAGTCGCACCCGTTTGGATTCCCGTCGTAGAGGGTCGCTGGTCCGCTTACATGCGGTTGGCCATTGGTCAGAGTCTATGTGGCCTCGATTGCCCTGTGAAGGGTCGGGGAGATCATGGCTTCGAGTACGAGCCCCAATAGGTTCAAAGTCGGACTGCCTCTGTTCAGAGGGAGGTGCAGAGCTGGTCTGTGGCGGATCAGTACTTTCATGCGCGGTACTGGGAGGGTCGCAACCTTGAGCACGGGGTTCTACCGGCACCAAGCTAGTTGGTGTCCGATCAGGATCCTGGAGAGGGGTACCCGATAGGTCCCAAGAGTTTCCTGGTGAAATGCCATCACCCGATGTCCCACTAGGTCCTGGTGGGCAGGGAGCCAGATCCCGTAATGATACGGTAGATTCTCGGCCGTCGGAATATCGTATGTTTGCATAGGTGGGGTTGGCATCGGTTAGTTCGACCTCATCTACAAGAGGGTCATTTTTAGACGTCCGAACGTATCTTCGGAGTAATACAGGTCCAGGAGTAGTTAGCCATGACGGGAGTGATGTCCCATGAGATGAGCGACGCTGGAATCCAAAGAACCGCTCATGAGGTGTAGTATTTGTGGCTGTAGAAAGCAGGGACCGTATAGAGTGCAATGCATCCGGAAGCACTGTTTCCCATTGCTGGTCTGGTAGGCCCCGAGATCTTAAAGCGAGACGTACGGAATTCCAGATGATACCGTTATACCTCTCTACCTGCCCATTTCCGATGGGATGGTATGGTGTTGTTTTGCTTGCAGCAATTCCCCGTTCTGAGAGGTAGTCCTTGAGTTCCCTTGACATAAAGGATGGACCCCGATCTGAGTGAATATAAGCCGGCATGCCACAGAGAGAAAATACCTGCTCAAGGCAGCAGATTACTGTGGACGCCAGCATATTGGAGCAGGGGAAGGCAAACGGAAAACGTGAATATTCGTCGATCATGGTGAGCAAATATGTGTTCCGAGTTGAAGAGGGCACTGGGCCCTTAAAATCGATGCTAAGTCGTTGCATCGGTTGGGTTGCATGTATGAGTATACCATCTGAGGGGCGGAAGAACTGAGGTTTTAATTCCGCACAAAGCCGGCATTCTGAGCATATTTTCTTTACATCTCCAGTGGAAAAAGGGAGATTCCGTGATCGTACGAAATGTAGCATGCGCGTAACGACAGGATGACACAAACCATTGTGGACATCCATGAGAGTGGAGGATGACATAGTGGAGCAGAATGCCCGTGTGAGGGTGTCCGGGGCCACATTCTCCTTGCCAGGCCGATAGAGAATGGTATAACCAAAAGAGGCCAGTTCCATCCTCCAAAGTTGTATTTTATTATTCTTAATTTTGGTTCGTTTTCGATTATCGAGCATGAAGGCGACTGATCGTTGGTCCGTGATCAACGTAAAGTGCTGGCGAGCTAGAAAATGGTTCCACTTCCGTACTGCCTCTATGATGGCTGTGGCTTCTTTCTCAACCGGAGGATAATGTAGCTCGGCACCTTGTAAGGTCCTGGACATAAATGCTACAGGACGACCTTCCTGATTCAGAGTAGCCGAGATCGCCACCTCCGAGGCATCACATTCAACCACGAAAGGGAGATTCTCATCAATGGAGTGAAGAGCCGCTTTCTCCAACTGTTTTTTGAGAAGGTTAAAGGCTGCAACAGCCGCTGTTCCCAGTGGAAATGATCTAGCATGCAGCAAGGGTTGGATTTCGTCCGAAAAATGAGGAATCCATTTAGCGTAGTATGCAAACAGACCGAGAGCCCGACGTAAAGAAGCCGGATTCTTAGGTGACGGGAGCTCTTGGAGCGGGCGAAGTCTTTCTGGGTCTGGCTTAATGATACCATTGCCTACGCAGTAGCCAAGGATGTTGATGGTCGGTTGTGACTCAACAGATTTGGATTCATTCAGGGTCAAATTACGGCGATGGAGGGCATCCCGAAATTTTTGGAGGTTGGAGTCGTGTTCCTGTTGATCGTGACCTGCAATGGTAATGTTATCAAGATAGGGAAAAGTGTCCCTTAGGTTTTCCTGCTTAACCAGGCCATCCATTGCCCGTTGAAAGACAGCCACTCCATTAGTAACCCCGAATGGGAGGCGACGAAATTGGTACAGCCGTCCATTAGCCTCAAAGGCTGTGTACTGCTTATCTGAGACCTTCAAGGGTAACTGATGATAGGCACTTTTTAAATCGTAAGTTGAGAACACTTTGTATTCGGCCAGTTTATTAACCATATCATCAATGCGTGGCAATGGGTAGGCGTCCAAGTCGGTATATTGATTGATGGTTTGCGAATAATCGATGCATAGTCGCTGTTTGTGAGGTTTTAGAGGGTTCTTGACAATGACGACTTGAGCCCGCCAGGGCGACGAACATGGTTCAATGATATCCTCTGCTAGAAGTCGAGAGATTTCAGCCGCAATAAAAGATTGGTCTTCCTGATTAAAGCGCCGCGATTTCGTTATTATCGGTTGGCATTGAGGCGGAATACTGGCAAATAATGAGGGTTCATTAAGTGAAGCTGCTGATAATGCACAAAATGGTAATTTAGATGGTATATTAGAAATAGTAAGTCCGGGTTTGGATCCACCAAACTCAATGGTGAGTTTCTTATGCTGTTTTTGGAAGTCCAGCCCTAAGAGGAGATCACTACATAAGTCTTTGAGCACCGAAAGTCGGGTGGAGGGATACATACAACCATGAAGTGTCATATCAACAACACAAAAGCCGGAGATTCTGGTATTAAGTGATGACTGGGCCATCGCAATTGCCTGGTCCGATGGGAAGACATGTAGTTTCAATTTCGCAACAATCTGTTCCTTAATGAAACTATCAGTACTTCCTGAGTCAATTAAGGCATCTAAGGTATGCCCTTTAATTGAAATTTTTGTGGCTGCCTGAGACAGGTTCTGTGGGCAAGCAGCTGTAATTGGTGTCGTTGCACAGAGAGTGGCTAAAACTCTCGGTGTGCTTCTTCGGGAGAGAGCTCGAGAGGAAGCTTGATAGGTCCTAGCTGGAGCATCTTGATAGGCCCTAATTGGGGCAGTTCGGTAGGCCTTAGCTGGATTGGCCCTCGTAGAGGCCCTTGATAGGCAAACTTTAGCAAAGTGTCCTTTTTTCCCGCAATAACTGCAGATTGCATTGCGAGCAGGGCAGGTTTTCCTAGGGTGAAAAGCATCTCCACAAAAGAAGCATTCCTTCCTAGATTGCCAAGAGGCTGCTAAAGTGGGGTCGTCCTCCTCTTCTTCATCAGAATTATCAGAATTAGATTCCCCCATGATAGGGTTCACCCGAGACCGCTTGAATTGTCTGGTTGCAGCTACAGCAGCAGATCGAGATCTGGGCAGCTGATAGAGGTCTGCATTTCTCTTTGCCAAATCCAGTGAACAAGCTAGGTCAAAAGCTTTTTGTAGCTCAAGTGTTTTACTTTCTAGTAGACGCTGGCGTATAAATGGAGAGGCAATCCCGCAGATGAAAGCATCACGAATCATTTCTTGGCGGTACAGTTCAGCTGAGGCTGCCTGAAAGTTACAATCTACGCTGAGCCTGCGAAGTTCTTGCAGGAATTCGTCAATTGATTCCCCTGGCCCTTGTCGGGCTGTGGCCAGTAGATGTCTAGCATAGACCTCATTTGGGGTCTTCGCATACAGTTTCTTAAGTGCCCGAATCACCTCTTCGTAACTATCCCAGTCATCAACATATTCGAACACTTTTGGGGTCACATAATTGACAAGTATCTTCAATTTAGCAGGAGCATCCACTTTACATTCATCCAGAAAATTCTCAAAAGTACGATACCAATGCTTCCATACCCTGCCAGCTGCTGGTGTATTCGGGTCCAAGTCCAGACGAATAGGTCTAAGGATTTTCTCCATGATGGGTGGTTCCCTGGATCCTTAACTTCCGAGTTTGTCTGAAGGTCTAGTATTTGTCAGTGTAAATACTAAGTTACTTAAATTGATGTAAGAAAAAGGAGACTTACCATCAAGTAACTTTAAAGTAAGCTTTAAGTAACTTATAAACACACTATATACACAAGAGAGGTCTTTACCATGCCTCTGGTAGAAGCCTCTTACAATACTGAACAGACCAGTATTTATACCAGTCCAACAGGAAGTGACATTTACAGGAAGTGAGGTATGTACACAGTTCATAGTTCATAGTTCACAGGAAGTGATGACATCACTTCCCGGATGTTATCATTTTTATCACAGCCTTAGCGCCTCATTTGAGGCGCTAGAGGGCCTTGCGCCGGAGTTATGGCCAGTAGTGAAATTCCCTGGGGCCCTAAATCGGCGTTGCTCCGGTAGCGCTGCGCCGGCACCGGTGACATCATCGGTGTGCGCAGCGTCCCGGTTGCCGTGGTAACCCGCCCGAACTCCGAAATTGAGTTGCGGCCACCTCGCCCGTGGCAGCCGCAACCAGCGTTTTGTCAGAGGTGCCTTACTGCAGTTAGCGCCGGCGCATTAAAGGCCCCGCGGCGGCCGGCCGCTTTCCCGCCGGCCGCCTGCCCGCAGCTCCCTCCCCGGACTTCTCTCCCCACCCCCCCCGGAACAGATGCAAGCCCGGCACTTATCCGAGGTGCCGGGCTCATTTTTAAGCAGATTTGCGCGGGCCGCGGCCGGGTGCAGGCAGCTCCTCCTTAACGGAAGGAGGAGGCCTGCACTTCCCCAGCCTGCCGCACCGCATCGGGTGCCGCAGTGCCGGAATTGCGGCGCGAAACGGCAGTTAGCGCCTTTTTCCAGGCGCTAAGACCCTTCAGTAGCGCCGGCAGCCGTTTGGGTGCGGCGCCACTGAATTTTTGGCGCGCGCAGGGGACTTAGCGCCGGCACTAATTTCCGGCGCTAAAGCCCTGGCTAAGCCAAAACCCAATTTCTAGGCCATTCTCTTTCATAAATGTCTCGTCATTGAACCCACAAAGAAATCAATACAGTTGGTTGTAAGGAGCATCTTAATGGAGGAAAGAGAGGTAGTGAGGCGGAGAGGTTTAGGGAGGGAATTCCAGAGCTTAGGGCCGAGGTAGCTGAAGGCACGGCCACCAATGGTGGAGCGATTAAAATCAGGGATGCTTAAGAGGCCAGAATTAGAGGAGCGCAGATATCCCGGGGGGTTTGTGGGGCTGAAGGAGATTACAGAGATAGGGAGGGGCGAGGCCATGGAGGGATTTGAAAACAAGGATGAGAATTTTAAAATCAAGGTGTTGTTTAACCAGGAGCCAATGTAGGTCAGCGAACACAGGAGTGATGGGTGAACGGGACTTGGTGTGAGTTAGGACACGGGCAGTCGAGTTTTGGATCACCTCGTAGGATAGAATGTGGGAGGCCAGCCAGGAATAGTTGGAATAGTCAAGTCTAGAGGTAACAAAGGCATGGATGAGGGTTTCAGCAGCGGATGAGCTGAGGCAGGGGCGGAGATGGGCGATGTTACGGAGGTGGAAGTAGGCGGTCTTAATGATGGCGCGGATATGTGGTCGGAAGCTCATCTCGGGGTCAAATATGACACTAATGTTTCAAACAGTCTGGATCAGCCTCAGACAGTTACCAGGCAGAGGGCTAGGGAACGGAGTTTGTGGCAGGGACTGAAGACAATGGCTTTGGTCTTCCCAATATTTAGTTGGAGGAAATTTTTGCACATCCAGGACTGTATGTTGGACAAGCAATCTGACAATTTAGAGACAGTGCAGGGGTCGAGAGAGGTGGTAGTGAGGTAGAGCTCGGTGTGGTCAGCGTACACGTGGAAACTGACGCTGCGTTTTCAGATGATGTTCAGAAATGTTTTCCAATTAAATATTGGGAAGACCGAAGCCATTGTTTTTGGTCCCCGCCACAAACTCCGTTCCCTAGCCACCGACTCCATCCCTCTCTCTAACATCTGTCTGAGGCTGAACCACACTGTTTGCAACCTTGGTGTCATATTTGACCCTGAAATGAGCTTCCGACCACATATCCGCAGCATAACAAAGACCGCCTACTTCCACCGCCCGTCTCCGCCCCTTGCGTCAGCTCATCCGCTGCTGAAACCCTCATCCATGCCTTTGTTACCTCCAGACTTGACTATTCCAACACACTCCTGGCCGGCCTCCCACATTCCACCCTACGTAAACTTGAAGTCTTCCAAAACTCGGCTGCCCGTGTCCTAACTCGCACCAAGTCCCGTTCACCCATCACCCCTGTGCTCGCTGACCTACATTGGCTCCTGGTTAAGCAGCACCTCAATTTCAAAATTCTCATCCTTGTTTTCAAATCCCTCCATGGCCTCGCCCCTCCCTGTCTCTGTAATCTCCTTCATCCCTACAACCCCCCCCCCACCCCCGAGATATCTGCGCTCCTCTAATTCTGCCCTCCTGAGCATCCCTGTTTATAATCACTCAACCATTGGTGGCCGTGCCTTCTGTTGCCTGGGCCCTAAGCTCTGGAATTCCCTCCCTACACCTCTCCGCCTCGCTACCTCTCTTTCCTCCTTTAAGAAGCTCCTTAAAACCTACCTCTTTGTCCAAGCTTTTGGTCACCTGCCCTAATTTCTCCTTATGTGGCTCGGTGTCAAATGTTTTGTCTTATAATACTCCTGTGAAGCACCTTGAGACGTTTTAATACATTAAAGGAGCTATATAAATACAAGTTGTTGCTGTTGTTGTTGATATCGCCAAGGGGCAGCATGTAGATGAGAAATGAGATGAGGGGGCCAAGTATAGATCCTTGGGGGACAGCAGAGGTAACGGTGCGGGAGCGGGAAGAGAAGCCATTGCAGGTGATTCTCTGGCTACGATTAGATAGATAAGAATGGAACCAGGCGAGTGCAGTCACACCCAGCTGGACGATGGTGGAGAGGCGTTGGAGAAGGATGGAGTGGTCAACCGTGTCAAAGGCTGCAGACAAGTCAAGAAGGACGAAGAGGGATAGTTTACCTTTGTCACAGTCACATAGGATGTCATTTGTGACTTTGATGAGAGCTGTTTTGGTACTGTGGCAAGGGCGGAAGCCTGATTGGAGGGATTCAAACATGGAGTTCCGGGAAAGATGGGCCCGGATTTGAGAGGCGACAACATGTTCAAGGATTTTGGAGAGGAACGGGAGGTTGGAAATGGGGCGGTAGTTTGGAAGGATGGAGGGGTCAAGGGTTGATTTTTTGAGGAAAGGGGTGATGACGGCAGATTTGAGGGAGAGGGGGACAGTACCTGAGGAGAGAGAACCGTTAACAATGTCAGCTAACATGGGGGCCAGGAAGGGAAGTTGGGTGGTCAGCAGTTTAGTGGGAATTGAGTCGAGGGAGCAGGAAGTGGGTCCATGGACAAGATGAGCTTGGAGAGGGCGTGAGGGGAAATAGGAGAGAAACTAGAGAAAGATGCGAGTTCAGGGCTGGGGCATGGGGGGAACCTTAGAGGAAGTTTGACCCGGTTAGTTCGGGGAAGAGAGGGAAGTGGCAGAGGCAGCTGATCGGATGGTCTCAATCTTAGAGAGTCCATGAGCTCCTCGCACTTGTTGTTGGAGGTGAGGGTGAAGGAGACCACTGCATTTCTACACTTTGCAGTGACTCCTGTGCATTCATTTGCTCCACGGTGCCGTGGATTTTCTCCAGACCGCACTCCCCTGGTCTTCAGCACTTGGACATATAACACTGTTCGTTTATCGTCACTGAGTCAAAAACCTGGAACTCCCTACCCAATAGCACCGTGGAAACATCTTCACCACTCGGGCTGCAGCGGTTCAAGAAGACCCATCACCACCTTCTCAAGGGCAAGAAAGGGAGGGCAATAGACGGTGGGCTCGCCAGCGACCAATGTTCCCATGAAGTTGCGCAGTCATGCTGCGGTCTACAGGTCCCGCGCAGGCCGCTCACCAGCTTTGGAATGGAAAAACCGAGCTTGCACAGAAATTTGAAAGGGTCGCGCAGCCCGTTAAAGGGGCCGTGCACCCAAAAAATTTAGAGGGAACATTGCCTGTGACGCCAACATCCCGAGAATGAATAAAGAACAGATCACATTTTGAAGCTAAATGAGTGAGTCTGGCTCCAGAGGAGGAAAGTTGACAGGTCTGAGCGAGGGGGAACCGAGCAGGGGGAAGGAGGAATCACAGAATCACAGAAACGCCACAGTGCAGATAGAGGCCATTTCGGCCCATCGTGCCTGCACTGACACATATCCCACCCGATCCCCGTAACCCCTACACCAACACATATCCCACCCTATCCCCGTAACCCCACGTATTTAATCCCCCTAACACTAAGGGTCAATTTATCATAGCCAATCAACCTAACCCGCACATCTTTGGGTTCAGTCAGTCAGTCAGTTCAGTCAGTCCCACTCTGGGAGTTGCTGCTGTCAACACTTCCCTACAGGGCTTGCCAACTGTGGGAGGCGGCACATAACCAACAGACCCGCCCCCACATCCGCATCACCAATCACATGTACTAATCTGATTGGCATTGTGCTGAGCCAATCATCAGCGACTATAAAGCAGTCCTGGGTCTGCCACGTGGGGACGATGAGGAGTCCGCTGCCCGATTGGAGAATGTCTGTAGATATGCAAATAAGGAAACAAATTAAACGTGTCGCCAAAAAGAGAAAGGATAGATAGTTCTTTATTTATTTTGGGCTCCAATTAAAAATGCAGGCAAATCCTTAGTAACAAATAAAAGTCCATATGAATAGGTGATGGCTCATGAGCAGTATGCAGTCGGTGTGATGTAAAAGAGGCGAGGCCTGAGGGACACGAGCGGGAGGCAGCTTTTTTCTTGTTGAAGACTGTTCTTTTCTAATCTTCGCAGCTTGGACTGCGTTTAGTAATTTTTGGCCTGGGGAGATGGTGGGGGCTCCCTCTACTCCATGTGATGGAGGGAGACCAATCGTTGGTTTCCCCTGCTCCGTCTCCCTTCCCCTCTGGGGGAACATGAACAAAAAGCAGAATGACCTGTGGGGCAAGTGCCACTGATTAGTGTGGAAAATTTCTTATTTATTTAATAATCAAGGTTGCTATACGGTATTTACTGGTAGCTGGGGTGCCAATCAAGTGGTTCCAATCCTCTCTGGCTGTACAAGTGGTGCCAGGAGGATTGGAGAACTGCTAATGTTGTACCATTGTTTAAAAAGTTTCCTCAACTCCATCCCGCAGCATGCTACCCACCAGCATCTCAGCACAACCTTGAAAAGGCCATCGGACAACTGAAGAACAACAAGGCCTCAGGAGCAGATGGAATCCCCGCCGAGGCACTAAATGAACTCATTTCTCTTATCCGGAAGGAGGAGAGCATGCCAGGGGATCTCAGAGACGCTGTAATTGTGACCATCTTCAAGAAAGGTGACAAGTCCGATTGCGGTAATTACAGAGGAGTTTCCCTGCTGTCTGCCACAGGGAAAGTCATCGCAAGAATCCTCCTCAATCGCCTTCTCCCAGTGGCCGAAGAGCTCCTCCCAGAGTCGCAATGCAGATTACGCCCACTAGGGCACAATCGACATGATCTTCACCGCGCGTCAATTACAAGAGAAATGCAGGGAACAGCACCAACCGCTGTACATGGCCTTCTTTGATCTCACAAAGGCCTTCGACACTGTCAACCGTGAGGGATTATGGAGTGTCCTCCTCAAATTCGGCTGCCCTCAAAGGTTTGTCACCATCCTCCGCCTGCTTCACGACGACATGCAAGCCGTGATCCTGACCAACGGTTCCACCACAGACCCAATTCACATACGAACCGGGGTCAAGCAAGCCTGTGTCATCGCACCAACGCTCTTCTCAATCTTCCTTGCTGCAATGCTCCATCTCACTCTCAGTAAGTGCCCCACTGGAGTGGAGCTAATTTACAGAACAAATGGGAAACTGTTCAACCTCCGTCGCCTCCAGTCCAGATCCAAGGTCGTCCCATCCTCTGTCATCGAATTACAGCATGCAGACGACGCTTGTGTCTGCGCTCACTCGGAGGTCGAACTCCAAACCTTCGTCAACACCTTCACCGAAGCGTACGAGAGCATGGGCCTTATACTAAACATCCGTAAGACAAAGGTCCTCTACCAACCTGCCCCCGCCACACAGTACTGCGCCCTGATTATCAAAATCCACGACAAGGCCTTGGACAACGTGGACCACTTTCCATACCTCGGGTGCCTACTGTCAACAAGGGCAGACATCGACGACGAAGTCCAACACCGCCTTCAATGTACCAGTGCAGCCTTCGGTCGCCTGAGGAGGAGAGTGTTTGAAGACCAGGGCCTCAAACCCTGCACTAAGCTCATCATCTACAGAGCAGCAGTGATACCCCGCCCTGCTGTGTGCCTCAGAGACATGGACCATGTACAGCAGGCACCTCAAAGCATGAGGTACCACCAACGCTGCCTCTGCAAGATCCTGCAATTCCATTGGCCGGATAGGCGCACCAATATCAGTGTTCTTGCTCAGGCCAACACCCCCAGCATCGAAGCTTTGACCACACTCAATCAGCTCCAATGGATGGATCACATTGTCCACATGCCCGATATGAGACCCCCAAAACAAGCGCTCTACTCGGAGCTCCGGCACGGCAAGAGAGCCCCAGGTGGGCAGAGGAAACGCTTCAAGGACACCCTTAAAGCCTCCTTGAAAAAGTGTAACATCCCCACTGACACCTGGGAATCCCTGGCCCAAGACCGCACAAAGTGGATGAGAAGCATCCGGGAAGGTGCCGAACACCTCGAGTCTCTTCGCCGGGAGCAAGCAGAAGCCAAGCGCAGGCAGCACAAGGAGCGCACGTCAACCCAAGCACCCCACCCACCCGCCCCTTCAACCACCGTCTGCCCCACCTGTGACAGAGACTGTATGTCCCGCATTGGACTCATCAGTCACCTGAGAACTCATTTTTAATGTGGAAGCAAGTCATCCTCGGTTCCGAGGGACTGCCTAAGAAGAAGATTGTTTAAAAAGGGAGGAAGGTTAAACCGAGCAATGGCAGGCCTGTTAGTTTAACCTCGGTGGTGGACAAATTACTGGAATCAATTCTGAGGGACAGTATAAACCTTCATTTAGAAAGACACAGATTAATCAGGGACAGTCAGCATGGTTTTGTTAAGGGAAGGTTGTGTCTGACTAACTTGATTGAATTCTTTGAGGAGGTAACAAGGAGGGTCGATGAGGGCAGTGCGTTTGATGTAGTCTACATGGATTTTAGCAAGGCTTTTGACAAGGTCCCACATGGCAGGCTGATCAAAAAAGTAAAAGCCCATGGGATCCAAGGGAAAGTGGCAAAGTGGATCCAAAATTGGCTCAGTGGCAGGAAGCAGAGGGTGACGGTTGAGGGGAGTTTTTGCGACTGGAAGGCTGTTTCCAGTGGGGTTCCACAGGGCTCAGTACTCGGTCCCTTACTTTATGTGGTATATATTAATGATTTAGACTTCAATGTAGGGGGCATGATAAGGAAATTTGCAGATGATACAAAAATTGGCTGTGTGGTTGACAGGAGGAAAGCTTCAGACTGCAGGAAGATATCGATGAACTGGTCAGTTGGGCAGAAAAGTGGCAAATGGAATTCAATCTGGAAAAGTGTGAGGTAATGCATTTGGGGAGGGGCAACAAGGCAAGGGAATACACAATTCATGGGAGGATATTGAGAGGTGTGGAGGAACAGAGAGACCTTGGAGTGTACGTCCACAGATCCTTAAAGGTAGCAGGACAAGTCGATAAAGCAGTTAAAAAGGCATACAGAATGCTTTCTTTTAATAGCCGAGGCATAGAATTTAAGAGCTGGGAAGTTATGCTTGAACTGTATACAGCACCAGTTAGGCCACAGCTAGAGTACTGCATGCAGTTCTGGTCACCACATTACAGGAAGGATGTGCTTGCACTAGAGAGGGTGCAAAGGAGATTTAGGAGGATGTTGCCAGGACTGGAAAACTTTAGCTGTGATTGGATAGGCTGGGGTTGTTTTCCTTGGAACAGAGGTGGCTGAGGGGAGACTTGATTGAGGTGTATAAAATTATTAGATGCCGAGATAGAGTGGATAGGAAGGATCTAGTTCCCTTAGCAGAGGGGTCAAGAACCAGGGGGCATAGATTTAAAGTAATTGGTGGAAGGATTAGAGGGGAGATGAGGAAAAAAATGTCACCCAGAGGGTGGTGGGGGTCTGGAACTCACTGCCCGAAAGGGTGGTAGAGGCAGAGACCCTCATCACATTTAAAAAGTACTTGGATGTGCAATTGAAGAGTTATAACCTACAGGGCTCCGGACCGAGTGCTGGAAGGTGGGTTTAGGCTGGATAGCTCTTTTCCGACCAGCACGGACACGATGGGCCGAATGGCCTCCTGCTGTGTCGTAATTTTTCTTTGATTCTATTCTATGATACAATGTAAACAGTGTGCGATCCAATCATGGTCCTTTAGTCATAACACACACTGCCGCTTAATCCACAATCTATGCAACCTGTCGTCCTGGTGAACAATGCCCAGACTGGTCTCTCAGCTGCTGCAAGAGTGGGAGATCCACTCCGACATCATCACAACATGAGTTTATCTGAGAATCGATGGTTTTCCCTCACTGGACAATCACCAGTCTGCTTTCCTACATTACAACAGTGACTGCACTTCAAAAAGCCCTTCATTGGCTGTAAAGCACTTTGGGACGTCCGGTGGACGTGAAAGGCTTTCTGTTTTTCTTTCCAACTGAGCACAAAATGTGTGTCAGCCAGTGGCTCTGTGGGTAGCACCCTTGCCTCTGAGTCCGAAGGTTGCGGGTTTAAATCCCACTCCAGAGACTTGAGCACCAAAAGCTAGGCTGACACTCCAGTGCAGTACTGAGGGAGTGCTGCACTGTCAGAGGTGCCGTCTTTCAGATGAGACATTCAACCGAAGCCCCGTCTACTCTCTTAGGTAGATGTAAAAGATCCCATGGCACTATTCCAAAGAAGAGCAGGGGCGTTCTCCCCAGTGTCCTGGCCAATATTTATCCTTCAATCTACATCACTAAAACAGATTATCTGGTCATTATCACATTGGTGTTTGTGGGAGTTTGCTGTGTGTAATTGGCTGCCACGGTACAACAGTGACTACACTCCAAAAAGTACTTCATTGGCTGTAAAGCGCTTTGAGGTGTCCGCTGGTTGTGAAAGGCGCTATAGAAATGCAAGTCTCTCTTTCTTTCCTTTTCATCTCACAGGTTTCAGAATGCTTTTCCACGATCCATCAGCTTTGGGCTGTTGGGGAACAGCAACAGGGCTTTCAAAAATTATCTCCAAATCGTCCTTCCTAAACATGGATCAAGAGGTTGTTGTTCTGACCTTTGACACACTGTCCAACTTGTCAGGAGTTAGTGCTCGAAGGCCCATTGAACTCTGACCTGTTGGGTTGATTGTATTAAGTAAATATGCAACATGAAGCAACTCTTTGTTTGTTTGGGCTCAAAACTCTGGGAAATTTGGTCTCTAAGTTATGCCTTGCTCAGCTTGTTAAGAACAAATGAACATAATAATTAGGAGCAGGAGTAGGCCATACGGCCCCTCGAGCCTGCTCCGCCATTCAGTGGTGGAGAGCTTTGGGAACCATAGGTCCAAAGTTACCTGTTCCTCCTGAGCATTTTACACTCACCACACGTCACGTTGCAAATTACTCGTACACTGTAACTCTGTTTAATGTGGAACTGGGAGTTTGTTGGCAAAGGAGGGCGAGGACATCTGTTGGAAGAGCCTGGAACTGCAACACATCCGCACTACTGCAAAGCTCGCTGCAATTTCTTTGGAAAACATATTTTCCTTATTGACAAAATTGTTATTAAAAAGATATTCCATATCTTCGGGGTATAAACAGGAAACAGTCAATGTACAATAAACTATTGCAGAGTAAAAATGAGAGGCTTTTAATCAGGAAATGTCTGATTGTTCAGCATTTGGAGCAGGTTTTCACCTCTTGCTGAATTGGAAAAGTTCAGATTGATTTAAACCACTGACTGATTAAAATGCAAATCTTAACGATTAAGATGGAATAAAAAGCCGGTCTCAGTAATGGTGACCATGAAGATATCGGATTGTTGTAAAAACCCAACTGGTTCACTAATGTCCTTCAGGGAAGCAAACTTGCCGTCCTTACCTGGTCTGGCCTTTATGTAACTCCACAGCAATGTGGTTGACTCTTAAATGGCCTATTAAACCACTACAAAAAAAGCATAATAAGAATAAAACTGACAGACCACACAGCATCAACCAAGGCATCGAATTCCGACACGACAAAGGCACACCCAGCCCAGTCGACCCTGCAAAGTCCTCCTCACTGACAACTGAGAACTTGTGCTAAAATTGGGAGAGCTGTCCCACAGGCTACTCGAGCAATAGTCATACTCACAGAATCATTCCTTTCAGCCAACGTCCCAGATTCCTTTATTACCATCCCTGGGTGTGTCCTGTCCCACCGGCAGGACAGACCCACTAGTTTTGGCAGCACGGTGGTATACAGTCGGAAAGGAGTGGCCCTGGGAGTCCTCAACATTGACTCTGGACCCCATGAACTCTCATGGTATCAGGTCAAACATGGGCAAGGAAAGCGGACCCCCCTGAGTTACTCATACCGTGCCGGGTCACCTCCTGCCAACGGCTGGGCCCCGGGCTCGTTTCGCCTCCAGCTGTGTTTATTCGGTTTGAGGCCAGGGACCACTGAGTTGTGACGGTTCAGAGTGGGGGGAGGGGTGGCGCGGGCCGGGGGTATTACAGGAAACACTCTTTTAACCGGCACCTAAAAAAATATCCGGAAATCTCTCTTAACCGGCAAAATTCAGGAGTACGTTCAGGTAAGTTTTACTATATATTAGTGGCCGTGTAACCGGGGTTCCTGGATCTGTGGCCGTGTAACCGGAGTTCCTGGATCTGTGGCCGTGTAACCGGGGTTCCTGGATCTGTGGCCGTGTAACCGGGGTTCCTGGATCTGTGGCCGTGTAACCGGGGTTCCTGGATCTGTGGCCGTGTAACCGGGATTCCTGGATCTGTGGCCGTGTAACCGGGGTTCCTGGATCTGTGGCCGTGTAACCGGGGTTCCTGGATCTGTGGCCGTGTAACCGGGATTCCTGGATCTGTGGCCGTGTAACCGGGGTTCCTGGATCTGTGGCCGTGTAACCGGGACTCCTGCACCTGTGGCCGTGTACGGGGATCTCGTACCTTGGTAAGTATACCGCTCTGTATTCCGGACTTTTTGATCAACTGGCACCAAGCCGGTCCCGTCGGTGCCTGATAAAAAAGAGTTTCCTGTATTACTGGGAGGGAGGGGGGCGTGCGCCGGGGCTTTGTGACCCGAAACATTTCGCCCGCACACGGTGCACGCGTACGGCTGTGGGTGCGGGGTCTGTACTTTGTGCACGTGCTGAGTTCTTGTTTCGAGCGAGGTCCTTTCTCCTGTGTGTGGAGGCTGCAGCACAATCATCCCTCTGGAGTTATCATCCTTAAAGGTCATCTGGGCTGGAATGTCCAACCAAGATAAAAATACATTAAAATCCCGCACTATACAACGATTTTCCATCTCTGCTGCTTCAGCGAATAACCCCCGAAAAAAGTCACGACGCTTGCAATGGTCGTTCGGTGCATAGATATTAAAGAGATCGCAATTAAATCCCTCCATTTTTACCCTTAGCCATAAAAATTTCCCCTCAGTGTCCTTCTCCACCAAGGCAACGTTCTCTACTATGGACGGACTCACCAAAACAGCCACCCCTCTATGGTTATTGTTTGCACAACTCGCAAACACCTCTCCCTTCCAAACCTTCTGAACTCTTTCTAGAATATCCTCATCCCAAAAGGTTTCTTGCAGACACAAGTCCGTACCTTTAAAACCCTGCAACAACTGCTGCAATTTCTTCTCACCCCTACTGCCTGTAATGGCACAGCTGATTCTGCTTTTTGTTCATGTTCCCCCAGAGGGGAAGGGAGACGGAGCAGAGGAAACCAACACGTGGTCTCCCTCCATCACATGGAGTAGAGGGAGCCCCCACCATCTCCCCGGGCCAAAAATTGCTTAATGCGGACAAGGCCGCACACAACCGGAGGAAACCGACCTCTCTTCAACGAATAATTCTGCCTCTCACTCGTGTCTCTCAGGCCTCGCCTCTTTCACATCACACCGACTGCTCATGAGCCATCACCTATTCATATGGACTTTTGTTTGTTACTAAGCATTTGCCTGCATTTTTAATCGGAGCCTAAAATAAATAAAGAACTATCTCTCCTTTCTCTTTTTGGCGACGCATATAATTTGTTTCCTTATTTGCATATCTACAGATATTCGCCAATCGGGCAGCGGATTCCTCATCGTCCCCACGTGGCAGACCCAGGACTGCTTTATAGTCGCTGATAATTGGCTCAGCCCAATGCCAATCAGATTAGCACCCCACCTTTTCCGTTTTGTTTATTGGTTGTTGGCAATGCCATTCAACCCTATCCGAGCCATGTGATTGGTGATGCAGAGTGTGGGGGCGGGCCTGTTGGTTATGTGCCGCCTCCCACAGTTGGCAAGCCCTGTCGAGAAGTGTTGACAGCAGCAACTCCCAGAGTGGGACTGACTGAACTTTTCCTTCCTCCTTCCCCCTGCTCGGTTCCCCCTCGCTCAGACCTGTCAACTTTCCCTCCTCTGGAGCCAGACTTACTCATTTAGCTTCAAAATGTGATCTGTTCTTTATTCATTCTCGGGATGTTGGCGTCGCAGGCAAGGCCAGCATTTATTGCCCGTCCCTACTTGCCCTTGAGAAGCTGGTGATGGGTCTTCTTGAACTGCTGCTTCCACAGTGCTGTTAAGGAGGGAGTTCTAGGATTTTGACCTAGCGACGATGAAGGAACGGGGATATATTTCCAAGTGCAAAGGGATCTGGGGGTCCTGGTGCACGAAACTCAAAAAGTTAGTATGCAGGTGCAGCAAGTGATCAAGAAGGCCAATGGAATGTTGGCTTTTATTGCTAGGGGGATGGAATATAAAAACAGGGAGGTATTGGTGCAGTTGTACAAGGTATTGGTGAGACCGCACCTGGAATACTGCATACAGTTTTGGTGTCCATACTTAAGAAAAGACATACTTGCTCTCGAGTCAGTACAAAGAAGGTTCACTCGGTTAATCCCGGGGATGAGGGGGTGGTCATATGAGGAGAGGTTGAGTAGATTGGGACTCTACTCATTGGAGTTCAGAAGAATGAGAGGCGATCTTATTGAAACATATAAGATTGTGAAGGGGCTTGATCGGGTGGATGCGGTGAGGATGTTCCCAATGAAGGGTGAAACTAGAACTAGGGGGCATAATCTTAAAATAAGGGGCTGCTCTTTCAAAACTGAGATGAGGAGAAACTTCTTCACTCAGAGGGTGGTAGGTTTGTGGAATTTGCTGCCCCAGAAAGCTGTGGAAGCTACATCATTAAATAAATTTAAAACAGAAATAGATAGTTTCCTAGAGGTAAAGGGAATTAAGGGTTACGGGGAGCGGGCAGGAAATTGGACATGAGTCTAGGTTCGGAATGGTCATGGCCCTGTGGGTAGTGGAGTGGGCCCAGGGGCCGTGTAGCCTGGTTCTGCTCCTACTGTGTTCTAATTCTGTGTTAGATTTCAGGAGATGGTTTTATTCCTGTGCCTGGCTGGGGTGGAGATCGCCTTTACAGAAGGTAAGTACTGTAGAAAATATAGGGACAGAGTGATCTCCTGGAAGAATTTCGATCGCCTAGATGGGTCGGAGAGGAATTTCCCAGATTTTTTTCTCCCAAATTGGCCATGGGGTCTTTTATCTGGTTTTTCGCCTCTCCTGGGAGATCACATGGGTTCGGGTGGATGCAGAGTGATAGAAGATTTGAGGTTAGGATCAGATCAGCCATGATCTTATTGAATGGTGGAGCAGGCTCGAGGGGCCGATTGGCCTACTCCTGCTCCTATTTCTTATGTTCTTATGTAAGTGCTGAGGGTGACAACACCTCGGGGGGAGTGCAGTCTAGAGCACATCCACTGCACTGTAGGGCAAATCACTGCACAGGGGGACACAGCAAAGTGTAGAAATGCAGTGGTCATAGCCGTCGGGGATTTGACAGTCGAGGGGCAATGCTTCCTCTAATTTTTTTTGGCACATGCGCGGTTTTTGTATTGAAAGGCCAGCAAGCCGGCTGTGCGGGATCCCTGGAGCTTACTGGGAACATTGGTCGGGGATAGACAGGCATTTATGCAACTGCTGATATGAGTCCCACATGGAGTGCTGCCTCCCTGAAAGGGTGAAGAATATTTTGAAGGGGGAAGGGGAACAGCCAGTTCTTGTGATCCTAGTAAATATAGAAATAGTAAGATAAGACAGGTTAATGCATGGCTGGAGAAATGGTGCAGGGCTTCAGATTCCTGGGGCATTGGGACCAGTTCTGGGGCAGGAGGGACCTGTTCAAGGTGGACGGGTTGCACCTCAACAGAGCTGGGACCAATGTCCTCGATGGGAGGTTAACTAGTGTTGTGGGGGAGGGTTTAAACTAAGTTGGCAGGGGGATGGGCACCAGGATGAATCATTAGAGAGGAGAAACCAGGTGCACAGAGAACATGGAGAGCAAATAGCCCTAGAGTAAAGAATAGTTCAGAAGTAGGAGGGATCAGACAGGGGGTAAATGCGAGGCAGACTAAGATGGGTTTGGAGTGCATGAGTGTAAATGCCTGGAGCGTGGTCAATAAGGCTGGCAAGCTGCAGGCACAAGGCACCACATGGGACTATGATATAGTGACAATAACAGAGACCTGGCTCGAAGAAGGGAAGGATTGGGAACGTAATATTCCTGGCTACAGGTATTCAGGAAAGATAGGGCAGGGAAAAAAGGAGAAGGCTGGCAGTATTGATCAAAGAAACTTTTATAGCACTAGAGTGGGATGATGTAGTTGAAGGGTCAAAGACAAAATCTATTTGTTTAGAATTAAGGAACAATAGAGGAGTTATTACACTACTGGGGGTATACTATAGGCCACCGAATAGTGGGAAAGAGATAGAGGAGCACATTTGCAGGCAAATTACAGAAAGATGCAAGATCTATAGAGTAGTGATAACGGGGGCTTGAATTCTCCTAATATAGACTGGGATAGTAACAGTGTAAAGAGAAAAGAGGGGGAGGAATTCCTGAAATATGTACAAGAGAACTTTCTTGATCAGTGTGTTTCCAGCCCAACGAAGAAGGTATCAGCGCTGGATCTAGTTCTGGGGAATGAAGTGGGGCAAGTGGAGCATGACTCAGTGTGGGAGCATTTGGGAAACAGTGATCACAATATCATTAGGTTTAGAATAGTAATGGAAAAGGACAATGAATAATTAAACGTGAAAATATTCAACTGGAGGAAGGCTAATTTCAGGGAGTTGAAACGGAATCTGGTCCTGGTGGATTGGAATCAACAACTGGTAGACAAAACAGTCATTGAACAATGGGAGGTCTTCAGAGAGGAGATGGTTTGGGTACAGAGTAGACACATTCCCATGAGGGGGAAAGGAAAGACATCCAAAGCTCGAGCTCCCTGGATGACTAAAGATATAGAGGTTAAAATGGGACAGAAAAAGGAGGCTTCTGACAAATGTAAGGTTCATAATACAATAGCGAACCAAACTGAATATAGCAAGTACAGAGGAGATCTATAAAGGGGAGTAAGAGGGGCAAAGCGAGAGTATGAGAATAGATTAGCGACTAACATAAAAGGGAACCCAAAAGTATTTTTAGAAAGACATAAATAGTACAAGGCTAGTCAAAGGAAATTAGGGAAAAGGAAACCTTCTAATAGAGGCAGGGGGCTTGGCTGAGGTACTAAGTGAGTACTTTGCATCTGTCTTCACTAAAGAAGAGGATGCTGCCAATGTAGCAGTAAGGGAAGAGACAGTAGCGATCTTGGATAGGATAAAAATAGATAAAGAGGATGTACATAAAAGGTTGAGGTTTACATGAAACCTCAAAGTAGAAAAATCACCTGGTCCGGATGGGATGTCGCTAGGTTACCAAGGGAAGTAAGAGTGGAAATTGCAGAGGCTCTGGCCACAATCTTCCAATCCTCCTTAGATATGGGGGTGGTGCCAGAGGACTGGAGGATTGCAAATGTTACACCCCTGTTTAAAAAAGTGGGGAGGCATAAACCCAGCAACTACAGGCCAGTCAGCCTAACATCAGTGGTGGGGAATCTTTTAGAGACAATAATCCGGGACAAAATTAATTGGCATTTAGAAAAGTATGGGCTAATAAATGAAAGCCAGCACGGATTAGTTAAAGGCAAATCATGTTTGACTAACTTAATTGAGTTCTTTGATGAAGTAACAGAGAGGATTGATGAGGGTAGTGCAGTTGATGTTGTGTATATGGACTTTCAAAGGGTGTTTGACAAAGTGCCACATAATAGACTTGTTGGCAAAATTAAAGCCCATGGGATTAAAGGGCCAGTGGCAGCGTGGGTACGAAATTGGCTAAGGGACAGAAAGCAGAGAGTCGTGGTGAATGGTTGTTTTTCAGACTGGAGGGAAGTGTACAGTGGTGTCCTCCAGGGATCGATTTTAGGACCACTGCTCTTTTTGATATATATTAATGACCTGGGCTTGGGTATACAGGGCATAATTTCAAAGTGTGCAGGTGACACAAAACTCGGAAATGTAGTAAACAATGAGGATGATAGTAACAGACTTCAGGAGGACAGAGGCAGACTGGTGAAATGGGCAGACACATGGCAGATGAAATTTAACGCAGAGAAGTGTGAAGTGATGCATTTTGGGAGGAAGAATGAGGAGATGCAAAATGAACCAAATGGCACAATTTTAAAGAGGGGTGCAGGAACAGGGAAACCTGGGGGTGTATGAACACAACAATTTGAAGGTGGCAGGACAAGTTGAGAAGGCTGTTAAAAAGCATATGTGATCCTTGGCTTTATTAATAGAGGAATAGAGTACAAAAGCAAGGAAATTCTGCTAAACCTTTATAAAACAGTGGTTAGGCCTCAGCTGGAATATTGTGTTCAGTTCTGGGCACCACACTTTAGGAAACATAGAAACATAGAAATATAGAAGATAGGAGCAGGAGTAGGCCATTCAGCCCCTCGAGTCTGCTCCGCCATTTAATGAGATCATGGCTGATCATCCAAATTCAGTCCCCTGTCCCTGCTTTCTCCCCATATCCCTTGATCCCTTTAGCCTTAAGAAATATATCTAACTCCTTCTTGAATATATTTACTGAATTGGCCTCAACTGCCTTGTGTGGTAGAGAATTGCACAGGTTCACCACTCTCTGGGTGAAGAAATTCCTCCTCATCTCTGTCCTAAATGGCTTACCCCTTATCTTTAGACCGTGACCCCTGGTTCTGGACTCCCCCGCCATTGGGAACATCCTTCCTGCATCTAGTCTGTCTAGTCCTGTTAGAATTTTATAAGTTTCAATGAGGTCCCCTCTCATTCTTCTAAACTCCAGCGAATATAAAGTGGCGTAGTGGTTAGCACTGTTGCCTCACAGCGCCAGGGACCCGGGTTCGAATCCGGCCTCGGGTGACTGTGTGGAGTTTGCAAATGAGATGAGGGGGCCAAGTATAGATCCTTGGGGGACAGCAGAGGTAACGGTGCGGGAGCGGGAAGAGAAGCCATTGTAGGTGATTCTCTGGCTACGATTAGATAGATAAGAATGGAACCAGGCGAGTGCAGTCACACCCAGCTGGACGATGGTGGAGAGGCGTTGGAGAAGGATGGAGTGGTCAACCGTGTCAAAGGCTGCAGACAAGTCAAGAAGGACGAAGAGGGATAGTTTACCTTTGTCACAGTCACATAGGATGTCATTTGTGACTTTGATGAGAGCTGTTTTGGTACTGTGGCAAGGGCGGAAACCTGATTGGAGGGATTCAAACATGGAGTTCCGGGAAAGATGGGCACGGATTTGAGAGGCGACAACATGTTCAAGGATTTTGGAGAGGAAAGGGAGGTTGGAAATGGGGCGGTAGTTTGGAAGGATGGAGGGGTCAAGGGTTGTTTTTTTGAGGAAAGGGGTGATGACGGCAGATTTGAGGGAGAGGGGGACAGTACCTGAGGAGAGAGAACCGTTAACAATGTCAGCTAACATGGGGGCCAGGAAGGGAAGTTGGGTGGTCAGCAGTTTCGTGGGAATTGGGTCGAGGGAGCAGGAAGTGGGTCCATGGACAAGATGAGCTTGGAGAGGGCGTGAGGGGAAATAGGAGAGAAACTAGAGAAAGATGCGAGTTCAGGGCTGGGGCATGGGGGGCACCTTAGAGGAAGTTTGACCCAGTAAGCTCGGGGAAGAGAGGGAAGTGGCAGAGGCAGCTGATCGGATGGTCTCAATCTTAGAGAGTCCATGAGCTCCTCGCACTTGTTGTTGGAGGTGAGGGTGGAGGAGACCACTGCATTTCTACACTTTGCAGTGACTCCTGTGCATTCATTTGCTCCACGGTGCCGTGGATTTTCTCTAGACTGCACTCCCCTGGTCTTCAACACTTGGACATATAACGCTGTTCGTTTATCGTCACTGAGTCAAAAACCTGGAACTCCCTACCCAATAGCACCGTGGAAACATCTTCACCACTCGGGCTGCAGCGGTTCAAGAAGACCCATCACCACCTTCTCAAGGGCAAGAAAGGGAGGGCAATAGATGGTGGGCTCGCCAGCAACCAATGTTCCCGTGAAGTTGCGCAGTCATGCTGCGGTCTACAGGTCCCACGCAGGCCGCTCACCAGCTTTTGAGTGGAAAAACCGAGCTTGCGCAGAAATTTGATAGGCTCGCACAGCCCGTTAAAGGGGCCGTGCACCCAAAAAATTTAGAGGGAACATTGCCTGTGATGCCAACATCCCGAGAATGAATAAAGAACAGATCACATTTTGAAGCTAAATGAGTGAGTCTGGCTCCAGAGGAGTGAAAGTTGACAGGTCTGAGCGTGGGGGAACCGAGCAGGGGGAAGGAGGAAGGAAAAGTTCAGTCAGTCCCACTCTGGGAGTTGCTGCTGTCAACACTTCCCCACAGGGCTTGCCAACTGTGGGAGGCTCCTCCACCTTTCGAAAGGTGGAGGAGCCTTGTGGAGAAGACTAACTCGGAAAACAGGGCGCCATTGCATCCCACTTGATACAAACATCAAAGGCTCCGGTGGACAAAGAATTGAGACACCAGGTGAAGCGGCAGCTTTCGACAAACTTGATGGCGGCACCAAGATCGTCAACTACATCTGACCCATTCACCTTGGATAAACTAAACGCAGCCCTGTCGACAACCAAACCTGGAAAAGCTGCTGGTCTAGCTGGTGCTTTCCCAGAATTCCTAAAAGCACTGGAACCCAAAACGAAGCGATGGTTGACCTCCTTCTTCTCCGAGATACTGGCAACCGGTAAAATTCCACCTATCTGGAGGGAGACTAAAATAATTGCCCTCCTGAAACAGGGGAAGAATGCTTGTGAAGCCATGGGCTGCTTTTCAAGCTCATCACCATTTTACCCTGCAGAACAACGATCCATCTTCTCAACTCCGTGCTTAGCAACCGACGCTCCAGTGTGTACACTGGCACCCAGAAGAGCAGATACAGGACATTAAACAACGGACTCCCACAGGGTTCTGTCCTGGCACCCATGTTATTCATCGTTTACACCAGTGACCTGCCAGAAACAGAGTCCCACAAGTTCGTATACGCTGATGACATTGCCTTGGCCACGCAAAACATGAATCTGTCCGTCACCGAGGAGACCCTGACCAGTGGTTTACCGAGGATGGAGGCCTACTTCCACCGATGGCAACTTCGGCCAAAGCCGCAAAAGACCATCACCTCGACATTCCACCTCAACACCCTCAAACAAACCAAGCTTTGGAAGTCTCCTTTTGTGACGCAGAGAGGAACCTTTCCAAAAACCCTCTTATTTAGGAGTCACGCTCGATCGCACCCTGTCATTTAGACAGCATCTCCAGAACCTTGGGAAGAAACTAAAGAGTAGGGTCAACTTGAGCCAGAAACTAGCCGGATCCACATGGGGAGCAGACACTCAAACCCCCCGTACGGCAGCACTCGCCCTGGTGTACTCTACAGCGGAGTACTGCTCTCCGGCATGGCTATCAAGGCCGTGTGTCAAATCCATTGATGTCCAGCTGAATTCTACTATGAGAATTATCACCGGTACGCTTTTATCGACACCAACACCTTGGCTGTCCGTGCTTGTAAACACTGCTCCACCACACCTACACCGCCAATGTGCAGTCTCCAGAGGAAGTATTAAGGGGTTTAGCATCCTTGAAAGTAGATAAATCGCCAGGGCCGGATGAAATATATCCGAGGCTATTAAAAGAAGCAAGGGAGGAAATTGCGGAGGCTCTGACCATCATTTTCCAATCCTCCCTGGCTACAGGAGTGGTGCCAGAGGATTGGAGAACTGCTAACATTGCACCATTGTTTAAAAAGGGAGGAAGAGATAAACCGAGCAATTACAGGCCAGTTAGTTTCACCTCGGTGGTGGGCAAATTACTGGAATCAACTCTGAGGTACAGTATAAACCTTCATTTAGAAAGACACAGATTAATCAGGGACAGTCAGCATGGTTTTGTAAAGAGAAGGTCGTGTCTGACTAACTTGATTGAATCCTTTGAGGAGGTAACAAGGAGGGTCGATGAGGGCAGTGCGTTTGATGTAGTCTACATGGACTTTAGCAAGGCTTTTGACAAGGTCCCACATGGCAGGCTGATCAAAAAAGTAAAAGCCCATGGGATCCAAGGGAAAGTGGCAAAGTGGATCCAAAATTGGCTCAGTGGCAGGAAGCAGAGGGTGACGGTTGAGGGGAGTTTTTGCGACTGGAAGGCTGTTTCCAGTGGGGTTCCACAGGGCTCAGTACTCGGTCCCTTACTTTATGTGGTATATATTAATGATTTAGACTTAAATGTAGGGGGCATTACATCTAGTTCCCTCGTCTAGATCATTAATATATATTGTGAATAGCTGGGGTCCAAGGACCGATCCCTTCGGTACCCCACTAGTCACTGCCTGCCACTCGGAAAAAGACCCGTTTGTTCCAACTCTTTGCTTCCTGTCTGCCAACCAGTTCTCTATCCAAGTCAGTACCTTGCCCCCAGTCCCATGTGCTTTAACTTTCCACGCTAATCTCTTATGCAGGACCTTATCGAAAGCCTTCTGAAAGTCCAAATACACCACATCCACTGGTTCTCCCTTATCTATTCTACCAGTTACATCCTCAAAAAATTTCGGTAGATTAGTGAAGCACGATTTACCTTCTGTAAATCCATGTTGACTTCGTCCGATCCTGTCACTGTTTTCCAAGTGCTCTGCTATTACATCTTTTATAATGGATTCTAGCATTTTCCCCACTACTGATGTCAGGCTTATATAATTCCCCGTTTTCTCTCTACAACCTTTTTTGAATAGTTGGGTTACATTGGCTACCCTCCAATCCATGGGAACTGTTCCAGAGTCTATCGAATTTTGGAAGATGACTATTTCTAGGGCCACTTCCTTAAGTACCCTAGGATGTAGATTATCAGGCCCTGGGGATTTATCGGCCTTCAATCCCATCAATTTCCCTAACACCAGTTCCCTACAAATACTGATTTCATTCAACTCCTCCTTCTCATTAGACCCTATGTTCCCCGACATCTCTGGGAGGTTATTTGTGTCCTCCTTTGTGAAGACAGAACCAAAGTATGTATTTAATTGGTCAGCCATTTCTTTGTTCCCCATTATAAATTCCCCTGATTCTGACTGCAAGGGACCTACGCTTGACTTCACCAATCTTTTTCTCTTCACATATTTTTAGAAGCTTTTACAGTCAGTTTTTATGTTCCCTGCAAGCTTACTCTCATACTCTAGTTTCCCCCTCTTAATTAATCCCTTTGTCCTCCTTTGCTGAATCCTAAACTGTTCCCAATCCTCAGGTTTGCTGCTTTTTCTGGCCAATTTATATGTCCTCTCCTTGGATCTTATGCTATCCCTAATTTCCCTTGTTAGCCACGGTTGAGTCACCTTTTTTGTTTTATTTTTATGCCAAACAGGGATGAACAAATTCTGTAGTTCATCCATGCGATCTTTAAATGATTGCCATTGCCTATCCACCGTCAACCCTTTGAGTAACTGTTGTGTCTGTGTGTTGATAGAGACACTGAAGACAGGAGTTGGTTTCATAGGAGTTTACTAAACAAAGTCTGGAGGGGAACTAACGGATACAACACAATATACTGGCTTATATAGCCCGAGTGGCCATTACCGGCATTACAGTACACCTGGGGCTCTTAAAGGCACATACACTACAATTCCTCCCTTTTTAGCCAACCAGTACATAATATTTTAAGTAATTATTAATTACATGTTACAAGAAAAATAATCTACACATTGCTGCAGTTAATTAATTATAAGTCAGTCTCTCTGGAGGCTTCCTGACTCGGTCCGGATAACGCCTCGGTGGTGTCGTAGTTTCTGGTGGTGTAGTAGGTTCTTTTGGCAAGGCTGATTCGGCTTGAATGCCAGTGTCGGGTTCATCGGGTTCCAGTATCACCGGATCTGAGGTAGATATGGGTATCTCTACTTCATCGTTAGGCATATAGAGTTGTGGTGTAGGTTGTCCCTTTTCGGATGACTCTATGGTTTGGTCAGCATGGCGCCTTATTATGCTTTCTCCGATGTCCACGGTATACATCAGCGGTCCTAGTCATGTGCAGATAGTTCCAGGCTGCCATTTCTCGGTACGGTAGTCCCGGGCCAAAACTTGTTGACCTATCTGGAAGGTTCTAGTTGGCCTTTCATTCATGCCTTGAAATTGCCGGTTCTCCACGTCCCTTCTGATGTTTGGCTTGATCAAATCCAGCCGGCATCTTAGGCTTCTATTGAAGAACATCATGGCGGGAGTTTGGTTTGTGACCATATGTGTTGCATTCCTGTATGCGAACAAGAAGTTATCCACCTTGTGCTGAAGTTTTATGTCTTCATTACCCATGGCCTTTATGGCCTTCTTGAAAGTCTGGACAAACCTTTCAGCCAATCCATTGGTGGCGGGATGGTATGGGGCGGATGTGTAGTGCTTAACCCCATTGTTTTTTAAGAACTTCCTGTATTCTTCGGACACAAATTGCGGTCCATTATCAGAACAGATCTGTTCCGGCAGCCCATTCCTGGCAAATATGGTCCTTAATACTGTGATGGTTTTTTCCGTGGTGGTGGAGGACATCTTTATTACCTCCGGCCACTTGGAGTGTGCATCAACCGCGATTAAGAACATTGAGTCCATAAATGGACCAGCAAAGTCGATGTGTACCCTTTGCCAGGGAGATGAGGGCCACTCCCATGGATGTAGAGGGGCTTGGGGAGGAGCGTTTTGGACCTTTTGGCATCCTAGACAGCTCTTGGTCATTTCTTCGATGTCTCCATCGATACCTGGCCACCATACAAACACCCTGGCTAGGTTCTTCATTTTCACTCCACCCAGATGCCCCTCGTGAAGCTCCTTTAGAACTTTATGCTGGAGTTTTGGTGGAATCACCACTCTGGATCCACACATCAAGGTTCCTCGGCACACTGACAGCTGTTCTCTTCTTTGTGAGAATGCTGGCAACAGTGGTTCGCCATGTGCTGGCCATCCCTTCACTGTTAATTCGTAGACTCGTGAGAGAGTCGGGTCATTTCTAGTTTCCCTTTCAATGGCAGAATTTGTTACTGGTAGACATTCGACTATGGTAGAGTGGAAAATCTCCACTGGGTCTACGGTAGGTGCTTCTTCTACCGTTGGCAACGGTAGGCGCGATAACCCGTCAGCATTCCCATGCTGTTTTGATCCTTTGTATTCTATGTTGTATTGGTGTGCCCCTAGAAAAAGGGACCACCTCCGTAGCCTTTGCGCTGTCATAATGGGAACACCCTTTTTAGGGTTGAATATGGAGATGAGGGGTTGATGGTCAGTCAACAAGGTAAATTTTTGTCCGTGTAGGTAATGGTTGAACTTCTTCACTCCCCATACCAGGCTGAGTGCTTCCCTGTCGATTTGGGCATAGTTACGCTGAGCTGAGTTCAATGAGCGTGACGCAAAAGCTATCGGCCGTTCCGAGCCATCAGGGAATTTATGCGATAATACTGCTCCTACGCCGTAAGGGGATGCATCGCACGCCAGTCTGATTGGCAGTGATGGGCTGTAATGAGCCAAAACTTCTTTGGATGTGATTAATTCTTGCATTTATGGAAGGTGCGTTTACAGTCTTCGCTCCATTTCCAAATTACTCCTGTTTGTAGCAGTTCATTAAGAGGGTGTAGAAGAGTTGATAAGTTTGGTAAAAATTTATGATAATAATTTATTAATCCCAGGAATGACCTTAATTGTGAAACATTTTCAGGTGCTGGGGCTTTTATGACCGCTTCAATTTTTTCAGGTGACTTATGCAACCCTTCCTTATTAATTATGTGGCCACTATATGATATTTGATTTTGGAAAAATTCGCACTTGGGGCGATTTGCTCGTAGGCCCCGTTCTCTCAGCCTAGTGAGCACCTGCTCCAAATTGGCAAGGTGCTCGTTTTCATTTTCTCCTGTTACAAGGATGTCGTCTAGGTAGCATTGAGTCCCCGGAATCCCTTGGAGGACTTGCTCCATAGCTCTTTGCCAGATAGCTGGAGCGGATGCTACTCCGAAAACCAGTCGATTGTACTGGTACAGACCTTTGTGTGTATTTATCGTGAGATATTTTTTAGAGGCCTCTTCAACCTCCATCTGTAGATATGCCTGTGCCAAGTCAATTTTGGTGAAATGTTTCCCTCCGGATAGTGAGGCGAAAATATCTTCTATCCTCGGAAGAGGATACTGTACCGTGTGAAGGACCGGGTTTACAGTCACCTTGAAGTCTCCACAGATGCGAATTTTTCTCTGTTCTTCAGATTTATCATTATTCAATGCTTTCTTCATGACTGGAACGATGGGTGTTGCCCACTCGCTCCAATCTATTTTGGATAATACGCCTGCCTTTTCCAAATTCTCCAGCTCTGCCTCGACTGCTGGACGAATTGCGTATGGCACCGGTCTTGCCTTAAAAAACTTGGGAATTGCTGCATCTTCCACTTTTATTGAGGCGGTGATGCCTTTCAAGGTTCCTAGTTTCTCTTGAAACACTTCTTTGGCGTTGGCCAAGATGCCTTTTAATCGTTCAGGTATGACGTATCTTCCTGATCCATTCACGTCCCAACAGCGGTGGACCACCATCTTGTAGAACGTATAAATACAACTTCTGTATTTCCTTGCCGTTGTATACAACAGGCACCCTTATTTTTCCTTTGGGGTATACTTTCTGCCCCATATATGTTTTCAAGATAATGGATGTGTCTTTTAAAGGTATATGTGGAAATAGCCGCTCGTAATCCCGTCGATTTATGACGGTCAGAGCTGATCCTGTATCTAGCTCCATTTTAACTGGGGACCCTGCTATCGTGAGGGTAACCCAAATGGTAATCACCTTTGGCAATTACATTATGTAATTTGAGACAGCTTAGTCTCTTGTTTTCGGAGTCGCTATCGCTCTTCTGGTCTTCGGAGCTATTGTCCGTCATCATTTGTACCTTTCTGTACTTTTCTTTATTGATTTTTTTTTTCCTGTCTGTGGATTTTTTTTGTCCAGATCAGCACACCCATGCAATGTGTCCAATCTTTCCGCATTGCCTGCATGCTTTGTCCTTGAGCCAGCAGTCCCTCTGGTCATGGGTGGATCTGCCGCAGCGATAACATCTCTCGAAACCCTGTGTCATTTCATGGGTGCCGAAGTCCTGTGTCTTTTGTTGTATCTCTGCAGCTCCTCTTGCGGCTGCTTCGTATGATACAGCCACACTGAAACCCTTGTCCAGTGTTAAATCTTTTTCAGAAAGCAGCCTTTTCTGTGTTCCTTCACTTAAGAGACCGCAGACAAATTTGTCTCGAAGATAATCTGCTAGTCCTGCCCCGAATTGGCAGTGTTTTGATAGCTTTCTTAATTCGGTGAGGTAATCAGCGTTACTTTCATTCTTGTGTTGATTTCTCTTGAAGAATTTGAATCGTTCCGCTATCAGCAGCGGTGTTGGGTTTAAGTGCTCCTGTAGGGTATCAACAATTTCTTTAAAATTCTTGTCCTTTGGTTTGGCTGGAGTGATTAAATTTCGTAACAGCCCGTATGTCTTTGCGCCCATTACATTTAGCAGTACTGAAGCTTTTTTTTCATCTTCTACTCCATTTGCGGTGCAATATACCTCCGCTCTTTCCACATATGTGGTCCAATCCTCTATCTCGTTATCAAAAGCATCAATATTGCCAGACTTAGGCATCCTAGAAATAAAATGGCGCTTCCCGCGCTTTCCCGCCGCTGCTGCCGATGACAACGCTGTTTCTCGCGGTTTCCGTTCTTTTTATTTATTTATTTACAGTTGGAGACTCGTTCCCGCCGGACTCTCTCTCTAGGTCTGAACGCCGACCTGCTTGCAGCGCCGGCCGTCTCCCGAGTGCTCCCTCCCCGTCTGTTACTGCTTACCTCCGCTTTTGCTGCTTGGCCCAGCTGTAAAACCAGCCCCAGCCCGATGCCCAGGAAGGATTATTGCAGTACCTGCCACCAGCTCGGCTAGCTGGTGAAACCACAGCTTTTTCTTTTTCTTGAATTTTCTTCAATTTTGGATGCCAGAGGAATCGATGTCCTTGAGGTGCTGCCGAATTGCAGGTAAGACTGTTTCCAATTCGTCGCCAATGTTGTGTCTGTGTGTTGATAGAGACACTGAAGACAGGAGTTGGTTTCATAGGTGTTTACTAAACAAAGTCTGGAGGGGAACTAACGGATACAACACAATATACAGGCTTATATAGCCCGAGTGGCCATTACCGGCATTACAGTACACATGGGGCTCTTAAAGGCACATACACTACAGTAACATTCCCCAATCCATCCTACCCAACTCGCGCCTCATACCATCGTAGTTTCCTTTATTTAAATTCAGGACCCTAGTCTCTGAGTCAAATACTTCACTCTCATCTTAATGAAGAATTCTATCATATTATGATCGCTCCACCCCAAGGGGCCTCACACAACAAGATTGCTAATTAATCCTTTCTCATTACATAATACCCAGTCTAAGATGGCCTGACCTCTAGTTGGTTTCTCGACATATTGGTCCAGGAAAGCATCTCACTGATATCTGTAAGTAAATACCTGGGGGGAGGAATTCCTCCTCCACAGTATTATTACTAATTTGGTTAGCCCGATCTACATGTAGATTAAAGTCACCCATGATAACTGCTGTGTCCTTATTGCACACGTCTCTAAATTCCCATTTAATGCCATCCCCAACCTGAGCATTACTGTTTGGGGTTCTGTATACAACTCCCACTAATGTTTTCTGCCCCTTAGTATTTCTCAGCTCTACCCATACAGATTCCACATCATCAGAGCTAATATCCCTCCTTACTATTGTGTTACTCTCCTCTTTAATTAGCAATACTACCCCATCTCCTTTTCCTTTCTGCCTGTCTTTCCTGAATATTGAATACCCCTGGATGTTGAGTTCCCAGACTTGGTCACCCTGGAGCTATGTTTCCGTAATCCCAATCATATCATATCCATTTTCATCTATTTGCGCAGCAAATTTATACACCTTATTATGAATGCTCCTCGCATTAAGACACAAAGCCTTCAGACTTGTTTTTTTAACAATTAGACCTTTTAGAATTATTATTTACTGTGGCCATGTTTGATTTAAACCCTTGATTTCTCTGACTGCCACTTTTGCTTTTCTCCTTCATGTCTTTTGCTTCTATCCTTGTTTCCCTTTCCTCTGTCTCCCTGCACAGGTTCCCAAACCCCTGCCATTTTAGTTTGAACCCTCCCCAACAGCACTAGCAAACACTCCCCTAGGACATCGGTCCCGGTCCTGCCCAGTTTGTACTGGTCCCACCTCCCCCAGAACCAGATCCAATGTCCCAGGAATTTGAATCCCTCCCCCTTGCACCATTCCTCTAGCCACGTATTCATCTGAAATATCCTTCTATTTCTACTCTGATTAGCACGTGGCACTGGTAGCAATCCTGAGATTACAACCTTTGAGGTCCTATTTTTAATTGACCTCCTAACTCCCTATATTCAGCTTTTAGGAGCTCATCCCAGTTTTTACCTATATCGTTGGTACCTATATGCACCACAACAACTGGCTGTTCACTCTCCCCCTCCAGAATGCTCTGCAGCCGATCCGAGACATCCTTGACCCTTGCACCAGGGAGGCAACATACTATCCTGGAGTCTTGTTTGCGGCCGCAGAAATGCCTATCTATTCCCCTTACAATAGAATCCCCTATTACTACAGCTCTCCCACTCTTTTTCCTCCTGTCCTGTGCAGCAGAACCACCCACTGTGCCAGGAAGCTGGCTGCTGCTGCCTTCCCCCGATAAGCCATCTCCCTCAACAATATCCAAAGCAGTATATCTGTTTGAGAGGGGGAATGGCCACAGGGGACCCCTCCACTACCTGCCCACGCCTACTACTCTGCCTGGCGGTCACCCATTCCCTTCCTGCCTGTGCAGCCTTTACCTGCGGTGTGAACAACTGATTAAATGTGATATCCACGACATCTTCATCATTGTGAATGCTCCAGTATGTATCCATTCGCAGCTGCAGCGCTTCATATCAACCACACGGCCAATTTTTATATCATCTGCAAATTTCTTACTCATACTTCCTACATTCAAGTCCAAATCATTGATATATACCACGAAAAGCAAAGGACCCAGTACTGAGCCCTGTGGAACCTCACTGGAAACCGCCTTCCAGTCATAAAAACACCTTTCGACCATTGCCCTTTGTTTCCTGCCTCTGAGCCAATTTTGGCTCCAACTTGCCACTTTTTTCTCATGTTGCCTTTGGTTCTTCTGCCAATCACCTTAAATCTGTGTCCTCTGGTTCTCGACCCTTCTGCCAATGGGAACAGTTTCTCTCTATCTACTCTGTCTAGACCCCTCATGATTTTGAACACCTCTATCAAATCTCCTCTCAACCTTCTCTGCTCTAAGGAGAACAACCCCAGATTCTCCAGTCGATGCACGTAACTGAAGTCTCTCGTCCCTCGAACCATTCTCGTAAATCTTTCCTGTACCCTCTCTAAGGCCTTCACATCCTTCTTAAAGTGCGGTGCCCAGAACTGGACACAATACTCCAGTTGAGGCTGAAGCAGTGTTTTATAAAGGTTCATCATCATTTCCACACTTTTGTACCACCACACAGTCCTTGTGGAGATGTTGTCCTGACACCCTCCATTGTGTTGTGTGGCACTACCACTGTGCTAATTGGGATAGATTCAGAACTGATTTAGCAGCTCAAAACTGGGCATCCATGAGGTGCTGTAGGCCATCAGCAGCAGCAGAATAATATTCCACCACAATCTGTAACCTCATGGCCCGGCATATCCCTCACTCTACCAGTACCATCAAGCCAGGGACCAACCCTAGTTCAATGAGGAGGGTAGAAGAGCATGCCAGGAGCAGCACCAGGCATACCTAAAAGTGAGATGCCAACCTGGGGAAGCTGCAACACAGGACTACAAGCATGCTAAACAGTGGAAGCAGCATGCTATAGACAGGGCTAAGTGATCCCACAATCAACGGATCAGATCAAAGCTCTGCAGTCCTGCCACATCCAGTCACGAATGGTGGAGGACAATTAAACAACTAATGGGAGGAGGAGGCTCCATGAATATCCCCATCCTCAAAGATGGCGGAGCCCAGCACATGAGTGCAAAAGACAGGGCTGAAGCGTTTGCAACCATGATTCACCTCAGCCTCCTCCTGAGGTCCCCACCATCACAGAAGCCAGTCTTCAGCCAATTCGATTCACTCCATGTGATATCAAGAAACCGCTCAGCGCACTGGATACAGCAAAGGCTATGGGCCCAGACAACATCCCGGCTATCGTGCTGAAGACTTGTGCTCCAGAACTAGCAGTGCCTCTAGCCAAGCTGTTCCAGTACAGCTACAACACTGGCATCTACCCGACAATGTGGAAAACTGCCCAGGTATGTCCTGTCCACAAAAAAAGCAGGACAAATCCAATCCGGCCAATCAGCACTAAGTGGCTAATAGTGACCATCTGTTGGTGTGGAGTACCCAGAATTGATGTGAGAAGCAGGCACACCCATCTCACTGATATCTGTAAGTAAATACCTGGGGGGAGAAATTCAGTATCGCCCCATTTGGGGCGCAATTATCGGCCGGGCGCAAAGATTAGCTCCTGGTGCTAATTATCGCCTCCGACTGCAAACTTGGCTTTTATTGCCCCTGGAGGTGATTGGAGCGCTAAATCAGGCGCTACACACCTCTCTTAAGGCACAAAGGCCGAGGAGCGAGGCGCTACCTCAGAGCGCTGGCAAAGCTCATGTGATGTCAGTCAGCAATGGAACACAGACACAATGGCGCCGGCCAATTCTTAAAGGCGAGGGTCGATCTTGCTCTTCATCCACATCCTGCTCATTGCAGCCTTGAATCTCGGCCTGGAGAGGCCTGTACATCAAATCTGCTGGAAAGAACAATGGAGAGGCCCAGGGAAAGAGCTCAGAGTGCAGCCCCCACAGTCTCTTCTAAATCGATACAAGGAAGGGCAAATCAAAATGAACCTGCAAAATGCTGCTCAGTACCCAAAACTCCTTCACACAGCGTTGAATCTCTCCAGAAGTCTCTCTCTCTCTCAGAATGCGTGGTGCAAAAATGTCACCAACAAGAAAAGGTAGGAAGCGGTCGTCTTTAAATAGCGCTCCCCCAGTCCCTTCCTGACTGCAAACCGCTCCCCTCAACCTGTCGTTGCTAGCGGCAGGCGGTAAGGCAGGGGGCGACACTCAATATCCGGTCCGGGGCGCTACCGGGGCGTTGCACACTCGACTGACGTCACGATCTGCCGGCGCAGGAGATCATGGCGGTAGTGTTTAGCGCCACTGTAAAATATCTAGTTAATTTCCTGAGCGGCGCAAACATCGCCGCACACGGGCACGAGTTGCTTTGTGCCCCATTAGCGCCCTCTTAAGGCGCTAACGGGAGGCGCAAACCAACTGAATTTTCCCCCCCTTGGCTCCAGCAGGATGCAGACGGAGGTGAATGTTATTTTCATATTTTTTTTAAAGAAAATTAGAATGATCCATGTAAGGCTTTCATATAAAGAAAAAGTCCATCCATTTGAATGAAGTGTAAATAGTTAGTGGATTGATTTAAAAATGAGGAAGTTAGGGGTAAGGTGAGAAATCAGCCCCAACTATTTTACTCACAGTGCAGTAGAGCTGTGCAGTGAGTGCCAGAGACGGCATTTAAAGTGGACCGTTGTATTGATTTCTTTGTGGGTTCAATGACGAGACATTTATGAAAGAGAATGTCTTTTAATCTAAAGTCTGTTCAACTCTTTATACAGCTTTACAGGAGGCACGATGCTAGTGATCCATCTAGAACGAAACTAAAACTAAACTGAACTGCCTTGCTTGTCTCTGTCACATGCCCTCTGCTGGTCAGGCACAAGCAATCAATACATGCAAACATGCTGTTAAGGCATCATAATCGAACAGGCAAATACCATCTCTATTTGCTGATATCATTACATCTCCTTTTCTTAAAACAAAAGTATTTTACTTTTAACTAACAACATGTTTTCTTTGTATTAATCTGCATTTTAACTGTAACGCTTCGAACAGACAAATACCATCTCTATTTGCTGATATCATTACAACCGTGTTAATCAACATGTTTCTAGAAAGAGGTCAGGTAAGGTCATTCTCTACTGTGACAGCACATTGGTTAAAACAGTTTACCTGGAAAGTGACAGAAGGTAGAAATAGTTCTATTTTATGTCAACCTTACTTTAAAGCAGTTTTATCCAATTGTGATATGCAGTAACGCAAAGTCTGACATTTCTTGACGTGTGAACCCAGAACCTGATAAACGCTATTGATCCTTTGAGCTATTCTGCCACTCCCCAATAACACAGATTGAATTGTTTTTCTGTTTAATTTCCTGCAACAGGAGTCAGCTAAACTCAGCCCATATTGAGCAATGTTCGCCGAGTTTGGCTGCTGGGCCGAGCTACATCAATGATGTCATAGAGTAGTGACATTTCCTATGATATCATAATCCTTAGTCAGTGATCAGGAAATGTCACTGATAAATGCAGTGCAAGCTAATCAGGGTTCACATTTGAGCCTGGCACTAATGCAGTGAAGATCAGAGACAACAATGTGAGTGCCTAACTCAGGAGAGCATTGGAATAGGCATGCCTGGAGGTGACCAAGGCGTGGATAGAGGTTTCAACAGCGGATGGTCTGAGGCCGGAGCAGGGCTGGGAGTAGGCAGTCTTTCTGACTGAGAGGATATAAATTTTCCAGCTTAGTTTGGGGTCGAATAGGACGGCGAGGTTACAACAGTTTGAGGGAGTGGCTGGGGAGGTGGGTGGAATCGATGGCGAGGGATTGGAGTTTGTGGTGGCGGCCGAACATGAGGACTTTGATCTTCCTAATATTTAACTGGAGGAAATTGCAACTCAGCCAGGACTGGTTGCCAGACAGGCAGTCCAACAATACAGAGGCAGTGGAAAGATCAAGAGAGGTGGTGGATAGGAAGAGCTGGGCGGTGGAGAGGTCGAGCTGGGTGGTGGAGAGGTCGAGCAGGGTGGTGGAGAGGTCGAGCTGAGTGGTGGAGAGGTCGAGCTGGGCGGTGTGGAGGTCGAGCTGGGCGGTGGAGAGGTCGAGCTGGGTAGTGGAGAGGTAGAGCTGGGCGGTGGAGAGGTCGAGCTGGGCGGTGGACAGGTCGAGCTGGGTGGTGGAGAGGTCGAGCTGGGTGGTGGGGAGGTCGAGCTGGGTGGTGGAGAGGTCGAGCTGGGCGGTGGAGAGGTCGAGCTGGGTGGTGGAGAGGTAGAGCTGGGCGGTGGAGAGGTCGAGCTGGGCGGTGGACAGGTCGAGCTGGGTGGTGGAGAGGTCGAGCTGGGTGGTGGGGAGGTCGAGCTGGGTGGTGGAGAGGTCGAGCTGGGCGGTGGAGAGGTCGAGCTGGGTGGTGGAGAGGTCGAGGTGGGTGGTGGAGAGGTCGAGCTGGGTAGTGGAGAGGTAGAGCTGGGCGGTGGAGAGGTCGAGCTGGGTGGTGGAGAGGTCGAGGTGGGTGGTGGAGAGGTCGAGCTGGGCGGTGGAGAGGTCGAGCTGGGCGGTGGAGAGGTCGAGCTGGGCGGTGGGGAGGTCGAGCTGGGCGGTGGAGAGGTCGAGCTGGGTGGTGGAGAGGTCGAGCTGGGCGGTGGAGAGTTTGAGCTGGGAGGTGGAGAGGTCGAGCTGGGCGGTGGGGAGGTCGAGCTGGGTGGTGGAGAGGTCGAGCTGGGCGGTGGAGAGGTCGAGCTGGGTGGTGGAGAGGTCGAGCTGGGTGCTGGAGAGGTCGAGCTGGGTGGTGGAGAGGTCGAGCTGGGCGGTGGGGAGGTCGAGCTGGGTGGTGGAGAGGTCGAGCTGGGCGGTGGAGAGGTCGAGCTGGGTGGTGGAGAGGTCGAGCTGGGCGGTGGAGAGGTCGAGCTGGGTGGTGGAGAGGTCGAGCTGGGCGGTGGAGAGGTCGAGCTGGGTGGTGGAGAGGTCGAGCTGGGCGGTGGAGAGGTCGAGCTGGGCGGTGGAGAGGTCGAGCTGGGCGGTGGAGAGGTCGAGCTGGGCGGTGGAGAGGTCGAGCTGGGCGGTGGAGAGGTCGAGCTGGGTGGTGGAGAGGTCGAGCTGGGCGGTGGAGAGGTCGAGCTGGGCGGTGGAGAGGTCGAGCTGGGCGGTGGAGAGGTCGAGCTGGGCGGTGGAGAGGTCGAGCTGGGCGGTGGGGAGGTCGAGCTGGGCGGTGGAGAGGTCGAGCTGGGTGGTGGAGAGGTCGAGCTGGGCGGTGGAGAGGTCGAGCTGGGTGGTGGAGAGGTCAAGCTGGGTGGTGGAGAGGTCGAGCTGGGTGGTGGAGAGGTCGAGCTGGGCGGTGGAGAGGTCGAGCTGGGCGGTGGAGAGGTCGAGCTGGGTGGTGGAGAGGTCGAGCTGGGTGGTGGAGAGTGATGCGCTATCAATTACTCATAAAAGACTGAGAGTTAAGAGAGTAACTAAAGGCTTTTATTAACAAAAGAATGAAGGTCTGCCTCGAGTGGTCGACCGGTCCAGAAATACAAAGGGCTGGGGAGCAGTCACCTTTATACTAGGACTTGTGGGAGGAGTCAGTCGAGGCATGTCCAGGCATGTACACAGTGGAATACAAACAGTGGTTTACCACATTCACCCCTTGTTTAAAATTGAGTCCGGCGGGGTGAAGTGTATTAAACGTTAGTGTATTGGAGTCTCTCCGGAGGTCTTGTCTGCCGCTGTGATCGGCGTGGCGACGGCAGGGGTAGTGGAGCTTCCGGCGTCGAGTCCTGCGTGGGCTGTGGCACAGGCGTGTCGTCCTCGTAGATGTCGAGCGGGTCGCGGGGCCCAGGCCTGCCGTCTGCTGGGGCTGGATATCGGATCGTGGGGGGGGGTGGTAGTGAGTAGTGGGTTGCTGCGGCCCCCGAGGGTGCAAGGTCTCTTATGGAGACTGTGTCCTCCCGCCCGTCCGGGTATGCAATGTAAGCATACTGGGGGTTGGCGTGGAGGAGGTCGACCCTCTCGACCAGGGGGTCCGTTTTATGGGTCCTCACGTGCCTTCTCAGTAGGACCGGCCCTGGGGACGTCAGCCATGGCGGGTAGCGATGTCCCCGATGTGGACTTCCTTGGGAAGACAAACATTTTCTCATGAGGGGTGGCGTTAGTGGCAGTGCAGAGCAGTGACCGAATAGAGTGGAGCGCATCGGGGAGCACATCCTGCCAGCGGGAGGTTGGAAGGCCCCTAGACTTTAAGGCTAGCAGGGCGGCCTTCCAAACTGTCGCATTTTCTCTTTCCACCTGTCCGTTCCCCCGGGGGTTGTAACTGGTGGTCCTGCTTGTGGCAATACCCCTAGTTAGCAGGTACTGACGGAGTTCGGCGCTCATAAACGATGAGCCCCGGTCGCTATGGATATAGCTGGGGAAACCGAACAGGGTGAAGAGGTCGTTCAGACATTTAATGACCGTGGCACTGGTCATGTCCGGGCAGGGGATGGCGAACGGGAAACGGGAGTACTCATCAATAATATTGAGGAAGTACACATTGCGGTCGGAGGAGGGGAGAGGCCCTTTAAAATCAACGCTCAGGCGCTCGAAGGGGCGAGTGGCTTTTATCAGGTGGGCCCTGTCTGGTCTATAAAAGTGCGGTTTGCACTCAGCGCAGACTTGGCAGTTCCTGGTCACGGTCCTGACCTCCTCAATAGAGTAAGGCAGGTTGCGGGCCTTGATGAAGTGGAAGAACCTGGTGACCCCCGGGTGGCAGAGGTCATTGTGGAGGGCCCGCAGTCTATCGATCTGCGCGCTGGCGCAGGTGCCACGCGATAGCGCATCCGGGGGTTCATTGAGCTTCCCGGGCCGGTACAAGATCTCGTAATTGTAGGTGGAAAGTTCGATTCTCCACCTCAAGATCTTGTCATTTTTGATTTTGCCCCTCTGCTTGTTGTTAAACATGAAAGCAACTGAACGTTGGTCAGTGAGCAGGGTAAATCGTTTTCCGGCCAGGTAGTGCCTCCAATGACGCACAGCCTCCACAATCGCCTGGGCCTCCTTCTCAACAGCGGAGTGTCTGGTCTCCGGGCCTTGGAGGGTTCGTGAAAAGAAGGCCACGGGTCTCCCCGCCTGATTGAGGGTAGCGGCCAGGGCAAAGTCGGACGCGTCGCTTTCCACCTGGAAGGGGATGGATTCGTCCACTGCGTGCATGGTGGCTTTGGCAATGTCTTCCTTGATACGGTGGAAGGCTAAGCGGGCCTCTGCCGTCAAGGGAAAAGAGGTGGACTTGATCAGCGGATGGGCCTTGTCCGCATAGTAGGGGACCCACTGGGCATAATAGGAGAAAAACCCTAGGCACCTCTTCAGGGCCTTGAGGCAGTGGGGCAGTGGGAGTTCCATAAGGGGACGCATCCGGTCGGGGTCGGGGCCGATGACTCCGTGTTCCACAACACAGCCAAGGATGGCGAGGCGGTTTGTGCGGAATATGCACTTCTCCTTGTTATATGTCAGGTTCAGGAGTTGGGCGGTGCGGAGGAATTTTTCGAGGTTTGCGTCATGGTCCTGCAAGTCACGGCCGCAGATGGTCACATTGTCCAGATATGGGAAAGTGGCCTGCAACGCATTTTGATCTACCATCCGGTCCATCTCCCTTTGGAAGACGGAGACCCCGTTGGTGACGCCAAAGGGAACCCTAAGGAAGTGGTAGAGGCGGCCGTTTGCCTCAAAGGCAGTATACTGGCGGTCCTCAGGGCGGATAGGGAGCTGGTGGTACGCTGATTTCAGGTCAATGGTCGAGAAGACGCGGTACTGCGCGATCTGGTTGACCATATCAGCTATGCGGGGGAGTGGGTAGGCGTCCAGCAGGGTGTAGTGATTTATTGTCTGGCTGTAGTCGATGACCAGGCGCTGCTTCTCGCCGGTCTTAACGACCACAACCTGGGCTCGCCAGGGGCTGGTGCTGCCCTCAATAATCCCTTCCTTCAGGAGCCGCTCCACTTCGGTTTTAATGAAAACCCTGTCCCCGGCACTGTATCGCCTGCTCTTTGTGGCGATGGGCTTACAGTCGGGGGTGAGGTTAGCAAACAGTGGGGGGGGGGTGACTCTGAGTGTGGAGAGGTTGCACCTGGTGCGCGGCGGGCAATTTGGGAGCTGCTGGCTGCGGACTGTGAGTGGGGGTAGGGGTCCACCGTACGCCATCGTAACACTTTTAAGGTGGCACTGAAAATCTAACCCCAGCAGGACAGCAGCGCAGAGGTCGGGCAGGACCAGAAGTTTAAAATGATCGTACACGGTCCCGTCTACTACGAGTGTCACTACGCAGTAGCCACCGATGTCCGCCGACTGGGACTCGGAGGCCATAGAAATCCGCTGGTGCGCAGGCAGGACTGGGAGAGAGCAACGCCGCACCGTGTCGGGGTGGATGAAGCTCTCCGTGCTCCCAGAGTCAAAAAGGCAGATTGTATCGTGGCCATTTACCTTAATGTCCATTGTGGAACTGGCCAGCTGGTGCGGTCTCGCTTGGTCCAGTGTAACGGATGCCAGCGTAGGGGTCGGTGTGTCGCTGCGGGTATCAGATGAGGCGGTGTTGGGGGCCTGCTGCATTCCGGCTGTCGTCCAAGCTGGCGGCGTCCATGATCCCCATGTGGCTGGAGGCGTCCAAAATGGCTGCTGTACCGGTGGTTCGCACATGGCCGGGGAGGCCCAAGATGGCGGCCCGCATGGCCCACACGCGGCGCTGCTGGGGTTCGGGGTGGCTTTGGCCCTGCAGACGTTAGCGTAGTGTCCCTTCTTCCCGCAGCCCGAGCAGATCGCGTTTTTCGCTGGGCAGCGCGCTCTGGGGTGTTTTGCCTGGCCACAGAAGTAGCATTTCTGGCCTTGGGGCACTGCTGTCTGGCCTTGGGACACTGCTGCGGTAGTTGGGCCGTTGCTGGGGTGTGGCTGGGGTGGCACGGTGCTATGAGGCGGTCCTACCGTGTCCCAGGCTGTCATTCCCCGCGGCTTCCACGGTGCAGAGGAGTAGGCATCCATGCCCCGGTAGGCTGCATCCAATGATAGTGCGAGTTCAGAGGCCTTGTTGAGGTCGAGGTCACTCTGCTCCAACAGTCGCTGTCGGGTGTAATTGGATCTGTGGCCCGCTACAAAAGTGTCCCGGATAAGTTCCTCTGTGTACACGGCGGCCTTTACATCCTTACAACCACAGGCCCGGCCAAGCACAGACAGTGCCTGAAGGTATTCCACGGTCGATTCCCCAGGTTGTTGTTTACGACTCCCCAGAAGGTGCCTGGCGTACACTTCGTTCACTGGGCGCGTGTACTGGTCCTTGAGGAGCTTGATAGCGTCCGCGTACGAGGTCGCGTCTTGGATGACCGAGTACACTCGGTGGTTCACTTTGGAGGTCAGGACATCCAGTTTGTCCTCGTCCGATTTGATTGCTGCGGAGGCGGTCAGGAATTTTTCAAAACACTTAAGCCAGTGAGTAAACTTGGTGGATGAGTCCGCCTCCCGATGATCTAAGTCCAGGCATGCTGGTGTGAGGATCTTCTCCATTATAAAAATTTTGTTAATAAAATTGATGCGCTATCAATTACTCATAAAAGACTGAGAGTTAAGAGAGTAACTAAAGGCTTTTATTAACAAAAGAATGAAGGTCTGCCTCGAGTGGTCGACCGGTCCAGAAATACAAAGGGCTGGGGAGCAGTCACCTTTATACTAGGACTTGTGGGAGGAGTCAGCCGAGGCATGTCCAGGCATGTACACAGTGGAATACAAACAGTGGTTTACCACAGAGAGGTCGAGCTGGGTGGTGGCGAGGTCGAGCTGGGCGGTGGAGAGGTTGAGCTGGGCGGTGGAGAGGTCGAGCTGGGCGGTGGAGAGGTCGAGCTGGGTGGTGGAGAGGTCGAGCTGGGCGGTGGAGAGGTCGAGCTGAGTGGTGGAGAGGTCGAGCTGGGCGGTGGAGAGGTCGAGCTGAGTGGTGGAGAGGTCGAGCTGGGCGGTGGAGAGGTCGAGCTGAGTGGTGGAGAGGTCGAGCTGAGCGGTGGAGAGGTCGAGCTGGGCGGTGGAGAGGTCGAGCTGGGCGGTGGGGAGGTCGAGCTGGACGGTGGAGAGGTCGAGCTGGGCGGTGGAGAGGTCGAGCTGAGTGGTGGAGAGGTCGAGCTGGGCGGTGGAGAGGTCGAGCTGAGTGGTGGAGAGGTCGAGCTGGACGGTGGAGAGGTCGAGCTGGGCGGTGGAGAGGTCGAGCTGGGCGGTGGAGAGGTCGAGCTGGACGGTGGAGAGGTCGAGCTGGGCGGTGGAGAGGTCGAGCTGGGTAGTGGAGAGGTCGAGCTGGGTGGTGGAGAGGTCGAGCTGGGCGGTGTGGAGGTCGAGCTGAGTGGTGGAGAGGTCGAGCTGAGTGGTGGAGAGGTAGAGCTGGGCGGTGGGGAGGTCGAGCTGGGTGGTGGAGAGGTCGAGCTGGGCGGTGGAGAGGTCGAGCTGGGTAGTGGAGAGGTAGAGCTGGGCGGTGGAGAGGTCGAGCTGGGCGGTGGAGAGGTCGAGCTGGGTGGTGGAGAGGTCGAGCTGGGCGGTGGAGGGGTCGAGCTGGACGGTGGAGAGGTAGAGCTGGGTGGTGGAGAGGTCGAGCTGGGTGGTGGAGAGGTCGAGCTGGGTGGTGGAGGGGTCGAGCTGGGTGGTGGAGAGGTCGAGCTGGGCGGTGGAGAGGTCGAGCTGGGCGGTGGAGAGGTCGAGCTGGGCGGTGGAGAGGTCGAGCTGGGTGGTGGAGAGGTCGAGCTGGGTGGTGGAGAGGTCGAGCTGGGCGGTGGAGAGGTCGAGCTGGGCGGTGGAGAGGTCGAGCTGGGTGGTGGAGAGGTCGAGCTGGGCGGTGTGGAGGTCGAGCTGGGTGGTGGAGAGGTCGAGCTGGGTGGTGGAGAGGTCGAGCTGGGCGGTGGAGAGGTCGAGCTGGGTGGTGGGGAGGTCGAGCTGGGCGGTGGAGAGGTCGAGCTGGGCGGTGGAGAGGTCGAGCTGGGCGGTGTGGAGTTTGAGCTGGGAGGTGGAGAGGTCGAGCTGGGCGGTGGGGAGGTCGAGCTGGGTGGTGGGGAGGTCGAGCTGGGCGGTGGAGAGGTCGAGCTGGGTGGTGGAGAGGTCGAGCTGGGCGGTGTGGAGTTTGAGCTGGGCGGTGGAGAGGTCGAGCTGGGTGGTGGAGAGGTCGAGCTGGGGGGTGGAGAGGTCGAGCTGGGAGGTGGAGAGGTCGAGCTGGGTGGTGGAGAGGTCGAGCTGGGTGGTGGAGAGGTCGAGCTGGGCGGTGGAGAGGTCGAGCTGGGTGGTGGAGAGGTCGAGCTGGGTGGTGGAGAGGTCGAGCTGGATTTTATTTGTATTTGTTCATGGGATGTGGGCATCGCTGGTAAGGCCAGCAATTATTACCCATCCCTAATTGCCCTCGAGAAGGTGCTGAGCTTCCTTCTTGAACCGCTGCAGTCCGTGTGGTGAAGGTGCTCCCACAGTGCTGTTAGGGAGGGAGTTCCAGGATTTTGACCCAGTGACTATGAAGGAAGGGCGATATAATTCTAAGTCAGGATGGTGTGTAATTTGGGAGGGGTACTTCCAGGTGATGGTGATCCCATGAGTCTGCTGACACTGTCCTTCAAGGTGGTAGAGGTCGCAGGTTTGGGAGGTGTTGCTGAAGAAGCCTTGGCGAATTGCTGCAGTGCATCTTGTAGATGGCACACACTGCAGCCACGGAGGGAGTGAATGTTTAAGGTGGTGAATGGGGTGCCAATCAAGCGGGCTGCTTTGCCCTGGATGGTTTCGAGCTTCTTGAGTGTTGTTGGAGCTGCACTCATCCAGGCAAGTGGAGAGTATTCCATCACACTCCTGACTTGCGCCTTGTAGATGGTGGAAAGGCTTTGGGGAGTCAGGAGGTGAGACACTCGCCGCAGCCTTTGATCGTCTCTTGTTGCTGGCCCAGTTAAGTTTCTGGTCAATGGTGACTCCCAGGATGCTGATAGTGGTGAATTGGCGATGGTAATGCCATTGAATGTCAAGGGGCGGTGGTTAGAATCTCGCTTGTTGCAGATAGTCGTTGCCTGGCATTTGTGTTACGCGAATGTTACCTGCCACTTATCAGCCCAGGCCTGAATGTAGTCCAGGTCTTGCTGCATGCGGGCATGGACTGCTTCATTATCTGAGGAGTTGTGAATGGAACTGAACACTGTGCAATCATCACTGCAGCGAACATCCCCACTTCTGACCATATGATGGAGGGAAGGTCATTGATGAAGCAGCTGAAGATAGTTGGGCCTAGGACACTGCCCTGAGGAACTCCTCCTGCGCTATCCTGGGGCTGAGGTGATTGACCTCCAACAACCAGAACCATCTTCCTTTTTGCTAGTTATGACTCCAGCCAGTGGAGAGTTTTCCCCGATTCCCATTGACTTCAATTTTACTGGGGCTCCTTGATGCCACACTCAGTCAAATGCTGCCTTGATGTCAAGGGCAGTCACTCACCGCACCTCACCTCTGGAATTCAGCTCTTTTGTCCTTGTTTGAATCATAGAATGGTTACAGCACAGAGGGTGGCCATTCGGCCCGTCGAGCCCATGCTGGCTCCCTGCAAGAGCACTTCAGCTATTCCCACTCCCCCGCCCTTTCCCAGTATCTCTGCAAATATTTTTCCTTCAGGTACTTACCCAATTCCCTTTTGAAAGCCACGATTGAGTCTGCCTGCACCACCCTTTCAGGCAGTGCATTCCAGATTCTAATCACTCGCTGCAATTTTGACCACCTCTATCAAATCTCCTCTCAACCTTCTCTGTTCTAAGGAGAACAATCCCAGCTTCTTTCGTCTATCTACCTAACTGAAGTCCCTCAACCCTGGAACCATTCTTGTAAATCTTTTCTGCACCCTCTCTAAGGCTTTCACATCCTTCCTAAAGTGCGGTGCCCAGAATTGGACACAATACTCCAGTTGTGGCCGAACCAGTGTTTTATAAAGGTTCATCATAAATTCCTTGCTTTTGTACTCGCTGGGCTGGATTGCCCAAGCCCCGAGGAGGCGGGCATGGAGGTGGGACTGCTGGTAAAGTAGCAGAAAGTGGGGGCGGATGGCAAACCCGCCCCCATCCCGCCTCCGTGCCCTTTTGCCAGGAAGCGGGAAGATGTGCTGCTTCGGGTCCCGTCTCCTGGAGGCGGGAAAGGGATTAAACGGCCTCCCGACCTCGGAGAACCCCACTGGGTTGGAGGAGACGTGAAGGATGTCTGCGGGGGTTGGAGGCACCTGGAAGTAAGATGTAGAGGTGAGTGATAGGTGCAAGTGTGGAGTGGTAAGTATGTAAGGTGAGTGATAAGTGCTAAAAAATGTTCACTTACCTTGTTTTCTTCCTACAGCTTTCATCCACCCTGGATCGGGAGACCCAACATCTGCCTTGTCGATTTCACAGACTGGCTGTTGGATCCTCTGAACCAACAGCCAACTGAAAATCGACAAAGTCCTGAACACAAGACCTCATCAAACTACAGAGGATGTCAGTGTTTGATAGTTTCACAGAGCTGTCAAACACTGACATTTCTTCTTTCAAGAAGTCTTGACAGATAGCACGTCTGACGTTGACGTGCTCTGTCAGTGACTTCCCCCCTAATTGGCCTGCTGAGCTTAACAAGGTCAATCAGGGGAAAATCCCTCTGGTTGGTCAGATGATGATGGAGGCAGGACATTGACACGACAAGCAGCAGTCCCACCTCCAGCTCATCTCCATTGAGAAAATCCAGCCCTATGGCTCTATTTATGAAGCCCAGGATCTCGTATACTTTTTTAACCGCTTTCTCAACTGGCCACCTTCAACGATTTGTGCACGTATATCACCAAGTCTATCTGTTCATGCACCCTCTTTAGAATTGTACCATTTAGTTTATATTGCCTCTCCTGTGTTAGCTGTGGCTCAGTGGGTTGCACTCTCCCCAGAAGATTGTGGGTTCAAGTCCCACATCAGGGACTTAGCACAAAAATCTAGGCTGACACTCCAGTGCAGTGCTGAGGGAGTGCAGCACTGTCGGGGGTGCCTTCTTTCGGATGAGACATTAAACCGAGGCCCCATCTGCTCTCTCAGGTGGACGTAAAAGATCCCATGGCACTGTTTCGAAAAAGAGCAGGAGAGCTATCCCCGGTGTCCTGACCAATATTTATCCCTCTATCAACATAACAAAAAGAGATTATCTGGTCAATATCACATTGTTGTTTGTGGGACCATGCTATGCGCAAATTGGCTGTCGCATTTCCTACATTACAACAGTGACTACATTCCAAAAGTACTTCATTGGCTGTAAAGTGCTTTGAGATGTCCGGTGGTCGTGAAAGGTGCGATATAAATGCAAGTATTTCTTTTTTCTTTTCCTCGTACTTCCTACCAAAATGTATCACTTTGTACTTTTCTGCGTTAAATATCATCTGCCACCTGTCCGCCCATTTCACCAGCCTGTCTATGTCCTCTTGAAGTCTATCACTAACCTCCTCACTGTTCACTATACTCCCAAGCTTTGTCATCTGCAAATTTTGAAATAGTGCCCTGTACACCCAAGTCCAAGTCATTAATCTATATCTAGAAAAGCAATGGTCCTGGTACCGACCCCTGGGGAACACCACTGTATACCTTCCTCCAGTCTGAAAAACAACTGTTCACCACGACTCTCTGTTTCCTGTTACTTAGCGAATTTCGTATCCATGCTGCCACTGTCCCTTTTATTCCATGGGCTTAAACTTTGCTGGCAAGCCTATTATGTGGCACTTTATCAAATGCCTTTTGGAAGTCCATGTACACCACATCAACCGCATTGCCCTCATCAACCCTCTCTGTTACCTCATAAAAAAACTCCATCAAGTTAGTTAAACACGATTTGCCTTTTACAAATTTGCGCTAGTTTTCCTTAATTAATCCACACTTGTCAAACTGATTCTTAATTTTGTCCTGGATTATCATTTCTAAAAGTTTCCCCACTACCTTTTTTGAACAAGGGTGTAACATTATCTACTTTAAGTACAGCCAGTTTTTCTAGTACCTCCTCTTTATCAATTTTTATCCCATCCAGTATCTCCACTACCTCCTCTTTCACTATGACTTTGGCAGCAGCTTCTTCCTTGGTAAAGACAGATGCAAAGTATTCACTTAGTACCTCAGCCATGCCCTCTGCCTCCATGCGTGGGTCTCCTTTTTGGTCCCTAGTCAGCCCCACCCCTCCTCTTACTACCCATTTACTATTTATATGCCTATAGAAGACTTTTGAATTCCCTTTTATGTTAGCTGTTAATCTATTCTCATACTGTCTCTTTGTCCCTCTTATTTTCTTTTTCACTTCCCCTCTGAACTTTCTGTATTCAGCCTGATTCTCACTTGTATTCTCAACCTGACATCTGCCATACGTACTCTTTTTCTGTTTCATCTTACTCTCTATCTCTTTCGTTATCCAGGGAGCTCTGACTTTAGTTGCCCTACCTTTCCCCCTCATGGGAATGTACGTCGCCTGTACCTGAACCATCTCCTCTTTAAAGGCAGCCCATTGTTCGATTACAGGCTTTCCTGCCAATCTTTGATTACAATTCACCTGGGCCAGATCCGTTCTCAACCCACTGAAATTGGTCTTCCTCCAATTAAGTATTTTTACTCTAGATTGCTCCCTGTCCTTTTCCAGAACTAATCTAAACCTTACGATACTATGATCACTGTTCCCTAAATGTTCCCCTATTGACACTTGCTCCACTTGACCCACCTCATTCCCCAGAACCAGATCCAGCAATGCCTCCTTCCTCATTGGGCCAGAAATGCTGGAATCTATTATAAAGGATGCAATAACTGGGCACTTAGAAACTAATAGTAAGATTGGGCAGAGTCAACATGGATTTATGAAAGGGAAATCCTCTTTAACAAACCTATGTTGGGAGGACTCGTAAAAATCAACATTTCATTGTGCAGTACACACGTCTGCTGCATATATGACAAATAAAATTGAATTGAATTGAATTGAATATTGGAGTTCTTTGAGGATGTATCTAGTGGAGTAGACAAAGGGAAACCGGTAGATGTGGTTGATGCGCTATCAATTACTCATAAAAGACGGAGAGTTAGGAGAGTAACTAAAAGGCTTTTATTAGCAAAGAACAGAGCATGCCTCTCGTGGTTGACTGGGTTCCAAGAAGGCAGGGGGCTGCAGAGCAGTCACCTTTATACCTGGGCCTGTGGGTGGAGCCAGGGGCGGAGCCAGCAGAGGCATGCTGAGGCATGCATAGATACAACAGTGTGCAACAACAACAACAATGGTGAACAACCATAACAGTGGTTTACCACAGTGGTGTATTTGGATTTTCAGAAGGCCTTCGATAAGGTCCCACACAAGAGGTTGGTGAACAAAATTAGAGCACATGGAATTGGGGGTAATATACTAGCATGGATTGAGAATTGGTTAACAGAAAACAAAGAGTAGGGATAAACAGGTCTTTTTCAGGATGGCAGGCTGTGACTAGTGGGGTACTGCAAGGATCGGTGCTTGGGCCCCAGCTCTTCACAATCTATATCAATGATTTGGATGAGGGGACTAAATGTAACATTTCCAAATTTGCTGATGATACAAAGCTAGGTGGTAGTGTCAGTTGTGAAGAGGATGTGAAGAGGCTTCAGGGGGCTCTCAACAGGCTCAGTGAGTGGGCGAGAACATGGCAGATGGAATATAATGTGGATAAATGTGAAGTTATCCACTTTGATAGAAAAAACAGAAAGGCAAAGTATTTCCTAAATGGTGAAAGATTGGGGAATGCAGATGTTCAAAGGGACCTGGGTGTCCTTGTACATGAGTCACTGAAAGTGAATGTGCAGGTGCAGCTTCTTCTTCTTATCGTGTCCACGGACAGTCTATACATAGCCCAGCCAGAACTGGACACATTTTTGCGCCTTGTTGTTGGATTCGGCAAGATCTGCAACAGTGCAGGGTTCCTCTAACGATGGGCATTGCAGGAGATGTTGCATAGTCTGTGCCTCAGTTCCACATTCACAAGTTGTCGGGCTGGTTGAATATCCCCATTTGCTTAGTGACCCCTTTGAGCAACCTACACTGGTCCTCAGTCTGTTAAGGCACTTCCAGGTTGCCCAGTTGCAATTAGCTCCTGGGGGAAGGCTTTCATCAAGTAAAATTTCCATCGCTGGGGGTTGTTCAAGACTGGCGAGCCGGTCTTTCCACAAGGTGATGCGGGCTTCAGATGAGGTTGATTGTAATGGAACAACACTGTTCATGAAGCTCTTTCTGGACTTTAGGCGGCTGGGTGTAGGTGTATGACAATGCAGAGGGTGCCTCTCATCTGATGTTTGACGGAGTCGCTCTTTCTTGCTGGCTACCGTTCTTCTTATATCAGGGGGAGCGATACCTGCCAGGATATATAGGCTGTTGGGCCTAGAAGTTCAGTTTGCACAGTTTTGGGGCGCTAAAGTCGGGCGTTCGGTAAATTTAGCGCCCGCCGGAAACTGCAGGCAACCGCGCCGAAATTCAGTGGATTTGGCCAAGAGTTTTGGCGAGCGCTGTTTTGGCGAGCGCTGAAACCGGCGTTGCAATGCTCGGTTCCGGCGCTAAACCGGCGCTGCGGCCTGATAACGCCGATGCCGGGCGCAGCGCAGGTGCGGTCATGTGTTGCTTGACAGCAGACAGCCTGCTCTTAAAGGGGGAAGGGTCAACTTTGACTGCTGCCACGCCCTGCACACTGGAGCCCTGCTGCTAGGCCTCAACAGTGCTGGTGGGACAAAATAGCGCCAGGACAGATGGAGATGGCCCGTGAAAGAGCCCAGCGCTTCTCAGACCATGCACTGAGGGTGCTGATTGATGCTGTCCAGGAGAGAAGACCCATCTTGTGCCCGGACAATGGCAGAAAGGCTCCCAGGAGAGAGTTCAGGAAAGCCTGGAGGAGCATCGCACGCAGGGTCTCCTCAAACTCTGATGTGCCCAGGACTGCGGACCAGTGCCGCAAAAAGTTCAATGACCTCTGTCGGCTGGTGAAGGTGAGTACCCTTTCCACTGTCCTCCTCATCCTTGCATGTGAGCCTCACACTATGGGCAAAGGGACCTCAAAGGCATAATGGGCAGCCCTCCTCACGCAGCAATGCCACTGGCATGATCATCAGCAGCACTTTCTGCACTGACCACACTGGCCAGGCTATTCCACCATGGGAGGCAGTACACACAGCAACAGGGCACCACACTGTACTTAGAGTCCGTCCTTTCTCTTGCAGGCCAAGCTGGCAAGAAATGCGCGCAGCCGGCTGGAGACCGGTGGTGGACGGCTCCACTACCAGGCTCTAAGTGCTCTGGAGGAGAGCGTCGCTGGACTCCTGCGTCCCCGGGTGACTGGCCCTGTAGCCATCGGGGATGCGGACCCTGTGCTGGAAGCCACTGGTAAGGAGATGACCGCTTGCAGCTCTCTCGTTGCCCTAGTGCTTCCGATCTAAATCCTTTCCCACTGACGGACAAATGCGCATAATGCCACCGCTCAGGCGTCCCTCGCTGACGCCCTGTCCTCACTTTAAAGCTACTCTTGTGCCTTCCTGCTTTCAGCTGCTGAGGAGGAGGTGGTCCCTGAGGCGCCGGGTGCCAGGCCCTTGGAGGAGGAGGACGTCCAGGACGAGGAGGAAGCCGGGCCATCGGGCGAGCCCTCAGCCGTGCCAGGGGATGGCAATGAAGGGGGGACATCTGGCATGCAGGAGAGCCAGGGGGAGGTGTTGCAGGGGAGGGCAGATCCTGCTTGCAGTGGGGTCCAGGCAGGCGGCAGGGGTCGGCCAGCTCGGCCGGCTTCTCCCCAGCTGCAGAGTCCTCTCTCCAGTCCGGAGAGTGGCCTCGGCCAGGAGGTGCGCCTCCTGCAAGAGATCTCGGTGGCGTCTGACCAGCGCCACCATGAGTTCATGGGGGTTGTGCAGCAGATGCCGCACGCCATCGAGTCCCTGGCTCAGAGTGTGGCAGCATTCGGCCAATCACAGGCCAGGGGGGTGGAGCAACTGGCTGCAGCGCACGCCAGGGGGGTCAAACTACTCGCGGCACTGCAGGAGGAGAGTCGCCAGAGAGGTGGTTCCTTCGACACACTGTCACAGCAGCTGGAGGCACATACCCGGGCAGTGCGGTCACTGACTTCTGCCACACTCGCTTTGACGCAGAGGCGTCGCACCCGCACCCGCCGCCCTGCTGCAACACAGCGGGCTGGCCTCCAGCACATAGCTGCGCCAGCTGAACTGCCAGGCCGGACGACTGCCACTGTGTCTGCTGAGCCTCGCGCGCCTGGCAGCAGCCAGCTTGCCCCCCTTGGAGCATCCGACACTGCCACTCCCCCAGCCAGGGTGCGAGGAGCTGCTGCTGCCACTGATGCTGGCCAGCCACAGCCGAAGCAGTCAGCAGCCGGCCCCTCCCGGGACGTGCGTCGTGTTGGCCGACCCCCAAGGGCATCTGTCGCGACGCATGGGGGCCCTCATGAGCCTTCCCCCAGACTTGAGGCCGCCACAGGGCCCACGTTGAGGCGGAGCAGCAGGCCGGGCAGGGGCCGGGGAAGGCTCTCTAAGGACTCACCCTCTCGGCACAGCCGCTAGAGTGTGGTCTCTGCGGCATTGTATATATGGGGGGGATTGTGTTTTGGGGGCTGATTTTTGTGGATGGCCGAAATTGAAGGCATTTTTTATTTTTATGGGGGTCTTTCTGTTGGCGAGGGGGGCCCATTTTTTGTTACGGCCAATGTTGAAGGCCATGTGGATGGCCAACTTTTGTTAGTCCTCCCCAGGTTGGGGGAGTGACATATGTTTGTGACTGTTTTTTGGGTGTGTTCTGTGTTTTTGAGTTTCATGTGGGAAGGGGCCTCAGTTTGTTAAATAAAGGTTTTTATTTATTCAGCTTGTCCAGGTGTCATGTTTCAAGTGTTTGCTGCGTTAACCGGCTGACGGCTTCCGGAGCGGCTGCCTTCAGGTGCGCTCATTCCCACAGGCCATTCCCTCACAGCGGGCCTAGAAGTGTCGAGCAATAAGCCCCCAGCGTACGGCCCTTGGGCCTTCTGGCCCCCTCCTGGCCTGCTCCTCCTCCTCCTCCCCCTCCTCCTCCTGATGGTCCTCCTGCTCGTCCTCCTCAGGTGGTGGTGCAATGTCAGGTGGCAGTGCCTGCGTCCGGCGGATAGCCAGGTTGTGCAGCATGCAGCACACGACGACGAACTGGGACACTCTATCCGGCGAATACTGTAGAGAGCCGCCGGAGCGATCCAGGCAGCGGAAGCGTTGCTTGAGGACGCCTATGGTTTGCTCTATGACGTTCCTTGTTGCTTGATGGCTTTCGTTGTATGAGTCCTCCGCTGGGGTCCTGGGCGCGCGGAGCGGGGTCATGAGCCATGTGCACAAAGGGTAGCCCTTGTCCCCGATAAGCCATCCCCTTGGTGGAGGCTGTGCCTGGAACATGTCAGCCACAGTAATCTGGCGCAGGATAAAAGCATCGTGGCTGCTTCCTGGGAAGCGGGCATTTACAGCTAGGATGCGCTGCCTGTGGTCACACACCAGCTGCACATTGAGGGAATGGTAGCCCTTGCGGTTGCGGTAAACCTCGGGATTGTCTATAGGTGCCCGCATAGCCACATGCGTGCAGTCAATGGCGCCCTGCACCATGGGGAAGCCCGCGATCCTGCCAAATCCCACTGCACGCTGCTGCTGCCTCTGTTGGGTCATGGGGAAGGAGATGAACTGGTGTCTCCTCGCGAACAGTGCATCGGTGACCTGCCGGATGCAGCGATGTACGGCGAACTGGGAGATGTTCGCGATGTCCCCAGCAGCGGCTTGGAACGAGCCGCTTGCATAAAAGCTGAGAGCCACCGTGACCTTCACTTCCACCGAGAGAGATGTCCTGGACATGAGCTGTGGCTGCAAATCTGCGTGAAGCAGCTGGCAGATCTCTCCAACCACCTCCCTTCTGAAGCGCAGCCTCTTTACACAAAGTGCCGCAGACATGGTGACATAGGACACCTGCTGCCGGTATTGCCTGGGTGCGTAAGGCCTACGTTGGCGACGCCTGATGGCCCTTCTGTGTCTACGCATGGCTGCCCGTCTCTCACAGCGTCTGCGAGCCCTCCGCACATAATGCTGCAACTCAATGTTGGCCCCCCATGCAGCCCCCATAATCAAGGTCGCAACAGTGAAATCAGCAAGAGTCAAATGTCAAAGCACTGGCCAGAAGCCAGAAAGACCTCTCCTATCTTGTCCCAAATCTGGAATCTCTGTCCCTTGGTCTCTGTGTAGAAATCCAAAGCAGTGAAGTCATTGCAGCAAAATGGCTGGGCTTTATAGGTCAGTGGAGGTGCCCTTTAATTTGCGCTCCCCGAGGCCCACAGGGCCTCTGCAACGTTCCATTTTACAATTCCTAATAGCGCCACGCCCACATTGGGTGGGCGCCACTCAATTTCCGGGTTGGGGCGCTAAAACAGCGTTGCGCGAGGATATGACGTCATAAGCTGCGCGCGCACCCGAGCGGGCGCTAACACTTTGCGCCGGTGCTAAATCTCAAATGAATTTGGGCGTCGGCGCAGATCGGTCTGCATTCCGGCGCTAAGGCTTTATCGACGGAAATATAGCCCTTTTTTGGCGTTAGCGCCTGGCGCAGCCAACTGAATTTCTAGGCCTTGGTGTTTGTTGGTTTTAAGCAACCTGTGATAAATCGGCAGCTTGCATTCAGAACGGCATCCATCTTCTTGGCATGAGTAGACCTTTCCCATGCAGGGCAGGCGTATTCGGCAGTGGAATAGCAAAGAGCAAGTGCACTGGTTCGCAATGTTTTCGGGCTTGTTCCCCATCTTGTTAGTGAGCTTATTCAGGATGTTGTTTCGTACGCTCACTTTTGCCTTTGTCTTCTCGATGTGGTTCAGCAAGGTGCAGCAAGCCATTAGGAAGGCAAATGGTATGCTGGCCTTCATTACAATAGGATTTGAGAACAAGAGTAAAGAAGTCTTACTCCAAATATACAGGGCCTTGGTGAGACCACACCTGGAGTACTGGGTACAATTTTGGTCTCCTTACCTAAGGAAGGATATACTTGCCTTAGAGGGAGTGCAACGAAGGTTCATGAGATTGATTCCTGGGATGGCGGGACTGTCATATGAGAAGAGATTGAGTAAACTAGGTCTGTATTCTCTTGAATTCAGAAGAATGAGAGGGGATCTCATTGACGCATACAAAATTATTACAGGGCTTGATAGGGTGGATGCTGGGAGAATGTTTCCCTTGGCTGGGGAGTCTAGAACCAGGGGCCACAGCCTCAGGATAAAGGGTAGAACATTCAGGACTGAGATGGGAAGAAATTTCTTCACACAGAGGGTGATGAATCTTTGGAATTCTCTACCCCAGAGGGCTGTGGAGGCTCAGTCATTGGGTATATTCAAATCAGAAGTCGATAGATTTCTGACTAGTAAGGGCATCAAGGGATATGGCGATAGGGCCGGTGAATGGAGTTGAGGCAGAAGATCAGCCATGATCTCATTGAATGGCGGAGCAGGCTCGAGGGGCCGAATGGCCGACTCCTGCTCCTGTTTCTTTTGTCCTTAAATGTACTGATCAAGAAATTTCTCCTGAACACACTTCAGAAATTCTTCCCCCTCTCTGCCCTTTACACTATTACTATCCCAGTCTATATTAGGATAGTTGAAGTCCCCCATTATCACTACTCTATAGTTCTTGCACCTCTCTGTAATTTCCCAGCAAGTTTGCTCCTCTATATCCTTCCCACGAGTTGGTGGCCTATAGAATACACCTCGTAGTGTAATGGCACCTGTATTGTTTCTTAACTCTGACCAAATAGATCTGTCCTTGACCCCTCCAGGACATCCTCTCTGTCCAGCACTGTAACATTCTCCTTAACCAATACTGCCATCCCACCTCCTTCCATTGGACCAAGGCTGCAATGAGGTCTGGAGCCCAGTGGTCCTGGCAGAGCCCAAACTGAGCATCGGTGAGCAGGCTATTGGTGAGTAAGTGCTGCTTGATAGCAGTTCACTTCCATCACTTTGCTGATGATTGAGAGTAGACTGATGGGGCAGTAATTGGCCGGATTGGATTTGTTCTGCTTTTTGTGGACAGGACATACCTGGGCCGTTTTCCACATAGATGCCAGTGTTGTAGTTGTACTGGAACAGCTTGGCTAGAGGCGCGGCTAGTTCTTCAAGTCTTCAGCATGACAGCCAGGATGTTGTCGGGGCTTTTGCTGTATCCAGTGCGCTCAGTTGTTTCTTGAAGTTATGTGAATCGAATTGGCTGAAGACTGGCTTCTGTGATGGTGGGGACCTCAGGAGAAGGCCAATATGGATCATCCACTCGGCACTTCTGGCTGAAGATGGTTGCAAATGCTTCAGGGTGCTGGGCTCTGCCATCATTGAGGATGGGGATGTTCATCGAGCCTCCTCCTCCCATTAGTTGTTTAATTCTCCACCACCATTCATGACTGGATGTGGCAGGACTGCAGAGCTTTGATCTGATCTATTGATTGTGGGATCGCCTAGCTCTGAATATATCATGCTGTTACCGCTGTTTAGCATGCATGTAGTCCTGTGTTGCAGCTTTCCCAGGTTGGCACCTCACTTTTAGGTACACCTGGTGCTGCTCCTGGCATGCTCTTCTACCCTCCTCATTGAACCAGGGTTGGTCCCTGGTTTAATGGTAATGGTAGAGTGAGGGATATGCCGGGTCCTGAGATTACAGATTGTGGTGGAATACAATTTTGCTGATGGTCCTTAGCGCCTCATGGATGCCCAGTTTTAAGCTGCTAGATCTCTTCTGAATCTATCCCATTTAGCACGGTGGTAGTGCCACACAACACGATGGAGGGTGTCCTCAGTGTGAAGATGGGACTTCATCTCCATAAGGACTGTGCGGTGGTCACTGCTACCAATGCTGTCATGTACAGATGCATCTGCGACAGGTAGATTGGTGAGGATGAGGTCAAGTAGGTTTTTCCCTCGTGTTGGTTCTCTCACCACCTGCTGCAGGCCGAGTCTGGCAGTTATGTCCTTCAGGACTCGACCAGCTCGGTCATTAGTGGTGCTACCGAGCCACTCTTGGTGATGGACATTGAAGTCCCCCACCCAGAGTACATTCTGTGCCCTTGCTACCCTCGGTGCTTCTTCCAAGTGGTGACAACCTGAAGGAGTACTGATTCATCAGCTGAGGGAGGGCGGTAGGTGGTAATCAGCGGGAGGTTTCCTTGCCCATGCTTGACCTGAAGCTATGAGACTTCATAGGGTCCAGAGTTAATGTTGAGGACTCCCAGGGCCACTCCCTCTCGACTGTATACCACTGTGCCGCCACCCCTGGTGGGTCTGTCCTGCTGGTGGGATGGAGGAGTCTGGGACATTGGCTGAAATGTATGATTCTGTGAGTATGACTATGTCAGGCTGTTGCTTGACTAGTCTGTGGGCAGCTCTCCCAATTTTGGCACTAGTCCCCAGATGTTAGTGTCGACTGGGCTGGGTGTGCCTTTGTCGTGTCTGAAGCCGGTGCCTTGGTGAATGCCGGGTGGTCCGTCCGGTTTTATTCTTATTATTGTTTCTCGTAGCGGTTTGTTACAACTGAGTGGCTTGCTAGGCCATTTCCGAGGGCAGTAAAGCACATTGCTGTGGGTCTGGAGTCACATATAGACCAGGTAAGGATGGCAAATATCCTTCATAACATAAGGACATTAGTGAACCAGATGGGTTTTTAACAACAATCCGATAGTTTCGTGATAGTTACTAGCTTTTTATTCCAGATTTATTTAATTAGTTGAATTTAAATTCCCCAGCTGCCGTGGGATTTGAACTCACTGGATCATAGAGTCATAGGCCGCGATTTTACTAATGGAGGCGGCTTGAGTGCGGGTCCGCTGCTTGGAGGCTTTCCGACCCGCTCCCGACAGCTGCCTCCCAGCACTTACCACTTTGCATTGATTGGCCTTGTTACGGTCGACGTGCGGGTCCCTCCAGGCAATTGCTTGGAGGCTGTCAGTTTCTCGCGTCTAATGACGCGTTGTTTGAAAGAAAATTTAATGGGGCCATGTCCCCTTTGGGAAAAATGTCAATGTGATGGTTTGCTGCTGTAACATATAGAAAGGGGAGTTGACAGCGTCTGTTCTGAACAAAATTTAACGAATGAAATTGCTGGTCACATTTTTCCAGAAAGATTTTAATGATTTTTTGTATATATCAATTTATACTCTGACTATGAAATGAAAAAGAGTCCAGATTTGTTCCAATCATTGGCTTAGTGATATTAATGCTTTTTTCTCTTAAAGGTGCTGGCTGCTGCAGGAATGGCAGCCCCAATAACTAAGGCTGCACCCAGGTTCAATGAGGGCTCCCTCCATGCTCTTGTTGAGGGAGTTAGAGGATGTCAGGAGCTCCTCTTCCCTGGAAACGGAAGGAGGAGGCCTCCTCAGCAAACCAAGGCAGCTTGGCTGCAAATTGCTGAGGAGGTGAGCTCGAGGTCTGTGTGCAGACGCACATGGGTTCAGTGTGGAAAAAGGTTTAATGATCTGCTGAGATCACCTAAAGTGTGGCCTCCATGTTCTGGGAAATGGAAGTTCAAGAGTGAAGGCTCGGGGCGATTTCCATGTAGAATGTTGGTGGTGACACTGAGCGCAAACCACCGTTAATTGGACAGATGATGCCTGGGGTTCTGAGAATGTCGGACTTATATTCATCTCCATGTGCCAGCCACCTGTGGTTGAAGCGTAAGATTACGCAAATCTGGCATGGCTGAGTGCATCCCTTGCCTGACGGCCAGCAATGTGGTCGTCTGCTGCTGGATTGGCCACATCCGGCCTCACAAGGCATCACTCCATGTCCTCCTCCTCATCCTCTTATTCGTTCTCTTCATACATAGATACATAGATACATAGAAGATAGGAGCAGGAGTAGGCCATTCGGCCCTTCGTGCCTGCTCCGCCATTTAATGAGATCATGGCTGATCCTTTAATTCAGTATCCCGTCCCCGCCTTCTCTCCGTAACCCTTAACCCCTTTTGCCCGTAGAAATATATCTAATTCCCTCTTAAATATATTTAATGAGCTGGCGTACACTGCCCTCTGTGGCAATGAGTTCCACAGGTTCACCACTCTCTGAGTGAAGAAATTCCCCCTCATCTCTGTCCTAAATGGTTTAGCCCTTATCCTTAAATTATGTCCTCTAGTTCTGTTCTCACCCGCCAAGGGAAACATTCCTTCTGCATCCAGTCTGTCTAGACCTGTCAGAATTTTATACACTTCTATGAGGTCCCCTCTCAATCTTCTAAACTCCAGTGTGTACATCCCTAAACTACATAGTCTCTCCTCATAGGTCATTCCCGCCATTCCTGGTATCAGCCTGGTGAATCGCCGCTGCACCCCCTCCATGGCAAGAACATCCTTCCTCAGATGAGGCGACCAAAACTGTACACAGTACTCGAGGTGTGGTCTCACCAGTGCCCTGTACAGCTGCAGCAAGGTATCCCTGTTCCTGTATTCTAACCCTTTTGCTATGAAGGCCAGCATACCGTTTGCCTTCTTGACCGCCTGTTGCACCTGCATGCTCGCCTTCAGTGACTGGTGTACAAGAACACCCAGGTCTCTCTGTACTTCCCCCTCTCCCAATCTATTGCCATTTAAATAATAATTTGCCCTCCCGTTCCTGCACCCAAGGTGGATAACTTCGCACTTGTCCACATTATAGTGCATCTGCCATTTATCCGCCCAATCGCCCAGTCTGTCCAAATCGCTCTGGAGCTTCCTGGTCTCTTCCTCTGAGCCCACCCCACCTCCTAGTTTAGTGTCGTCTGCAAATTTGGAAATGCTGCATCCGACTCCCTGATCCAGGTCATTAATGTAAATTGTGAACAGCTGGGGGCCCAGGACAGATCCCTGTGGTACCCCACTTGTTACTGCCTGCCATTCAGAAAATGAGCCGTTTATTCCAACTCTCTGTTTTCTATCTGACAGCCAGTTCCCTATCCACGCCAAAACTTTCCCCTTTATCCCATGAGCCTCAATTTTCCATGCTAATCTTTTATGTGGGACCTTATCGAAGGCCTTTTGGAAGTCCAGGTACACCACATCTACTGGCTCTCCCCCATCTATTCTACCAGTTACTCCCTCAAAAAATTCCAATAGATTAGTCAAGCACGATTTACCCTTTGTAAATCCATGTTGACTCTGTCCTATCCTGTCCCCATTTGCTAAGTGCTCCGCTATTTCATCCTTAATGATGGACTCCAGCATTTTGCCCACAACTGATGTAAGGCTTACAGGTCTGTAATTACCTGCTTTTTCCCTACCCCCCTTTTTGAATAGTGGGGTAACGTTAGCTACCCTCCAATCCATCGGCACTGTTCCCGAGTCTAATGAATTCTGAAAAATCATCCTTAGTGCATCCGCTATCTCTAGGGCCACCTCCTTCAGTACCCTAGGATGCATGTTATCAGGCCCTGGGGATTTGTCCACCTTCAATCCCTTTAGCTTCCTTAACACCATATCCTTAGAGATATTGATTTGCGTCAGTTCCTCCTTTGCCAATGTCCCTATTTTTCCCGATATCCCAGGGAGGTTTTTTGTGTCTTCCTTCGTAAAGACTGACCCAAAGTATGCATTTAGTTGATCTGCCATTTCCTTATTTCCCATTATATATTCCCCCGTATCTGACTGCAATGGACCAACTTTGGTTTTCACCAGTCTTTTCCTTTTGATATATTTATAAAAGCTTTTGGAGTTAGTTTTTATATTTTCCGCCAGCTTGTTTTCGTAAGCTATTTTGCCCCTCTTGATCATGCCCTTTGCCCTCCTTTGCTCTATCTTAAACTGTTCCCAATCTTCCGCTCTGGCGCTTTTTTTGGCTATTTTATACGCCCTATCTTTGGATTTTATGCTGTCTCTAATTTCCCCTGTTATCCACGGTTGAGTCACCTTTTTAGATTTCCTTTTATGCCAGATTGGTATAAACAATTTTTGCAATTTTGTCATTCTATCTTTAAATGTTTGCCATTGTTTATCTACCTCCAGTCCTCTCAGGAACGTTGTCCAATCAGACCTACTCAGTTCCCGTCTCATGGCATCATAATTCCCCTTGTTTAAATTCAGGACCTTAGTCTCTGAGTCAATTTCTTCGCTCTCCATTTCGAGTGAGAAATCGATCATGTTATGATCGCTCTGACCCAAGGGTCCCCGTACAACAAGATTACTGATTAGTCCCTTCTCATTGCACAGTACCCAGTCCAATATAGCCTGTTCCCGAGTTGGTTCCTCGACATATTGATCCAGATAACCATCCCTTAAACACTCAAGGAATTCCTCCTCCTCATTATTTTTACTGATTAGGCTAGTCCAATCTATATGTAAGTTAAAGTCACCTATGATGACAGCTGTGCTCTTATTGCACGCTTCTCTAATTTCCCTCGTGATGCCCTCCCTAACCTCTATTTTACTATTTGGAGGCCTATATACCACTCCTATTAATGTTTTTCGCCCCTCGCTATTTCTTAGCTCCACCCATATAGATTCTGTATTAACTGAGTTAATATCCTTCCTTTCAATTGCATTTATCCCCTCTTTTACTAGCAATGCTACCCCTCCTCCCTTTCTTTTTTGTCGATCCTTCCTAAATACTGAATACCCCTGTATGTTAAGCTCCCAGCCCTGCTCACCCTGCAACCATGTTTCCGTAATCCCAATTAGATCATAATTATTAACCTCTATTTCCACAGCTAATTCATCTACCTTGTTCCTGATGCTTCTCGCATTAAGGTATAAAACCCTCAGGCTTTTTTTATGCTCACATTTTTTATGAATTAGTTTGGCCCTTTGTTTTTTGTTCCTCACCCTTTTACCATTTATTTCTGTCTGCCTTTCACTTTCCTCTATTTCACTACATAGGTTTCTAGCCCCCTGCCATACTAGTTTAAATGCTCCCGAACTGCTTTATCAAAAATTACCCCGAGAACATCAGTTCCATCTCTGCACAGGTGTAGACCGTCCCTTTTGTATAGGTCACACCTACCACAAAACTGGTTCCAATGCCTCAAAAATTTAAAACCCTCCCTCTTACACCACTGCTCAAGCCACGTATTTAGCCTAACTATCCTGTTCTCTGTACTCTTACTAGCACGTGGCACTGGTAGTAATCCAGAGATTACTACCTTCGAGGTCCTACTTTTTAGCTTGGCTCCTAACTCCCTAAATTCTACTTGTAGGACCTCTTCATCTTCCTCTTCATCTACCTCCAAGGAGGCTGTGTGCTGGGCCACTTGTTCATCCGGCAGCACTAAGCCGCGCTGCTCTTCCTCCAAATCTGGCGACCGGGATGAGAGGATGTAAATAGTTCCCATCCCGTTGTTATAGATTCCAGTTCAGGCAAGAAGCTTGCCAGCGCAAACTCAAAGTGGCCTGAAATTATTCCAATCAGTTCAAACAGCAGATGTGTGTCAGCTTGACCAGTCACAAGGTCAGTAGATTTGCAAAATCTTATCCCAAACCTCCAACAACAAAATTGTTGCATGTGAATGCCAGCCATTAACGTTCTGCACCAATAATGACTACAGATCATGTCCTCCACCAACTCGTCTCCTTGCAGCAGGACTGTTTCTGACAAGGCGGGAAACAGGAGCCAAAGGCAGGAAAATGGGAAACCTTTGTCAAAATAGGATTAGCAAGGCAGTTAACAGGCTCTTAACTGCCTTAACTATCTGTCCCACCAGTTGGAGTCGGGTCTGTTTGGGAGTAGCTGAACAAACACTCAGGAAAATCGAGCCCTCTGGACTTTGCCGTTGGGGGCGGGTCAGGTGGTCGGCGGGTCCTGCTCCCGCCTCCGCTGTCAGGCGGGATAATTTAGCTATTTTGCCCTCACTGGGCAATTGATTCCCAGCGTGTGCACACCCCCGGCCCAATTAGTTTTTTGGGCCTGAAACTCGCCTCTGATGACGTCATTTCTCCAACTGTATTTAAGGGCTCCAAACAGCCTTGGTTCATTTTCAGCCTATACACTTGCCCTTGCTTCTCTTCAAAGTGTTTGAAGCTCGTGGTATATCTACTCCAAGGCCCGAGGCCTCACCTCGGTTTGATGAGGACTCCCTCCATGCTCTGGAGGAGGGAGCCAGAGCTCAGAAGGAGGTGCTGTTTCCTTCCTCTGGGAGGGAAAAACCTCCCCACCAGACCAAAGCTGTGTGGCTGCAATTGGCTCAGGAGGTGAGTGCCAGATCGATGTGCAGCAGAACCTGGCTGCAGTGCCGAAAGACCTTGTCCGCACAGGAAAAGTGAGTATAGCACCACCTCTACCCTCATTCTGCTTCCCATCTCCTCTCAGCACCATCGCTCTACATTGTCAACCTACTCCTACACATCCCACTTTACCCTTACATCCCTTGTATCCTTCACCATTCCCTCTCTCTCTGTACACAGAGGGCTGGATTTTGTCATTGGAAGCAGGTTGGGGGCGGGTCAGGAGGTCGGCGGGCCCGGACCCCGCCTCCGATGTGAGGTGGGACAATTGAGCAATTTTGCCCTAATTGGGCACTTGATTTCCAGCGTGTGGGAACCCCTGGCCCAATGAGTCTTTTGGACCCGAAACTCGCCTCTGATGACGTCATCTATGCAGCTGCATTTAAGGCCTGCAAGCAGCCTTGGTTCATTTTCTGCTGAACAACTTTTGGAATTTACTTCTGAGGGATTTGTGCTCCAACCATGTCAAGCACCAGATCAAAGTGCGCACCCCATTTCGATGAGAGCTCCCTCCAAGCTCTGGAGGAGGGAGCAAGAGCGAATAAGGAAGTGCTGTTTCCTTCTTCAGGGTGGAAAAAGCCTCCCCAACAGACCAAAGCTGTGTGGCTGCAAGTGGCCCAGGAGGTGAGTGTGCAGCAGAACCTGGCTGCAGCGCAGAAAGAGGTTTCATGACCTTCTCCGTACAGGAAAAGTGAGTATTACATCCCCATGACCCTCAATCTGATCCCCATTGCCTCTCACCACCACCACTCTTCATTGTAAACCTCTTCCTCCACATCTCACTTGAGCCTTATATCCCTGCACCCTTAACCATTACCTCTCTCTGTATGTTCACATTCACTTAACTATTCGACTATGTAGCCCTCACACTCCCTATCACCGTGATGCAATGACAACAACTTATAACCTCACTCCGTCTTTGTGTCCTTCTAAGCATCAATGCTATGGATTCTCTACACTCCTTCATTCTCACTCAAACTCCACTTGTGTCCCTCATTGCAGGGAAAGAGAGCCCACAATAAGAGGGAGAGGGCGAGGACAAGAGGAGGGCCACCCTCAGTAGCCCAGCTCACCACTGCAGAGGAGGCGGCCCTGGAGATTGTGGGATTCGAGGAGGATGCGCAAGTGGGGGACGGACAGATGGGTGCATCAGAGCAAGCTGGTGACAGAATCCAACCGCACACGCGGTTACACTTGCTTGATCCTTGGAGAAGTTGATGTAATCATGCACGATGGCAAAGAGGGCATCGGTTACCTGCGTGATGCAAGTGTGTGTGGCTGCCTGGGAGATGCTGCTGATGTCTGCTGTTGATCCCTGGAATGAGCCTGAAGCAAAAAAGTTGAGTGCGGTGGAGACTTTGACAGCCACTGGTAAGGGGTGTCCACCCGCTCCTCTGGGCTCCAGGTGTTGGTGCAGCATTGCGCAGATGTCACCCACTACCTCTCGCGAAAGTCTGAGCTTCCTTGCCACTGCTGCTCAGTCATGTTGAGGTAGCTCATCCTCTGTCTGTAACCCCTGCTTTGGGGGTATCTCTTGCGGCGACGTGCTTCCATGCGCTGGTGCCTTCTGGCCTGTGCAGCATCAGGTGGGTGAGCAGCAGGTTGGCGTTCCTGTTGTTGGTGCTGCTGTTGTGCCTGGTTCTGCTGCTGCCATCTGAATCTGATGTCCAGGATGAAAGGAAATAAATGGTTCCCATGCTGCTGGTAGATATCTCCGTTGAGGAAGCGCTTAGTCAATGTGGGGAGAGGGTTTCCCCAGCAGGTCACAGGGGAGATGGATCTCAGCTTCTTCACTTCCAAGATCAGTGGACCTGCAAAAAGTTCTCCAAGACCGGAAAAAACAAAGTTCTGCCACCTGCAACTGATCCTTGTTGAGAGCTCCGTTTTTATGGGGGAGCTGCAGCTGTTAGGAAGCCAGCAACTTGTGTAGCCGACAGGATTAGCTGGCGTGTTTCAGGAGAGACGTGCAGCACGCTGGAAATGTGGGAAAATTTGAAAGGCCTCTCAAAATGGGATTATAGAGGTAGTTAAGTGGTAGTTAAGTGCCTTAAGGGCCTGTCCTGCTGCCAGGAGGTGGGACCGAAACTGATTCTGTAAGCCCACCTCTGACAACGTTACACGAAGGCGGGTTGACGGCGGGATCGGAACCCGCCCTCATTTTTTCAAATTTTACCACCAGTCCCGCCTCCAAACCCGCCTCCTCAGGGCTGGTAGGATGATGTCACCAAGGGGCAGCATGGAGAAGAAGAAGAGCAGGGGCCCAGGATAAATCCTTGGAGCACTCTAAAGGAAATGCTGCGAGGTTGGGAATGCTCTGGCTACAATTGGATAGATAAAGTGGAAGCAATCAAGGGCCGTCCCATTGAGCTGTGCAAAGGATGAGAGGTGCTGGAGGAGGATGATGTGATTGGGTCGACGAGGCCTGTATTCACTAGAGTTTCACATTGAAACGTATAAACTTCTGACAGGGCTAGACAGGCTGGATGCAGGGAGGATGTTTCCCCTGGCTGGGGGGTCTAGAACGAGGAGTCACAGTCTCAGGATACGGGGTAGGACATTTAGGACTGAGATGAGGAGAAATTTCTTCACTCCGAGGGTGGTGAACCTGTGGAATTCTCTACCACAGAAGGCTGTGGAGGCCAAATCACTGAATATATTTAAGAAGGAGATCGATAGATTTCTAGACACAAAAGGCATGGGGAGAGAGCAGGAATATGGTATTGAGATAGAGGATCAGCCATGATCATATTGAATGGCGGAGCAGGCTCGAAGGGCCGAATGGCCTACTCCTGCTCCTATTTTTCTATGTTGATTGTGTCAAAGGCTGCAGAGAGGTCAAGAAGGACACGGTGGCATAGTGGTTAGCACTGTTGCCTCACAGCACCAGGGACCCGGGTTCGAATCCGGCCTCGGGCGACTGTCTGTGTGGAGTTTGCACATTCTCCCCGTGTTTGCGTGGGTTTCCTCCGGGTGCTCCGGTTTCCTCCCACAGTCCAAAGATGTGCAGGTTAGGTTGATTGGCTATGATAAATTGACCCTTAGTGCTAGGGGGATTAAATACGTGGGGTTACGGGGATAGGGTGGGATATGTGTTGGTGTAGGGGTTACGGGGATCGGGTGGGATATGTGTCGGTGCAGGCTCGATGGGCCGAAATGGCCTCTATCTGCACTGTGGGGTTTCTGTGATTCTGTGACGAGGAGGGAGAGGGCACCATGGCAACAGGCACAGAGGATGTCTGGGGTGCTTTTAGTGCTGTGGTAGAGACGGAAACCTGATTGGAGAGATTCAAACATGGATTTGTGGGAAAGTTGGGCACAGGTTTGTGAGGCAACAACATCTTCAAGAGCTTTGGAGAAGAATGGGAGGATGCAGACGGGGCAGTAGCTCGCGAGAGCACAAGGATCTAGGGTTTTCCTTTTTGCTGTGGGAGCAATTTTGAAAGGGAGAGGGAGAGTGCCTGAGGCGAGGGAATTGTTCACAATGTAATCTAACATGTGCGCCAGGAAGGGAGGTTGGGTGGTCAGCAGATTAGTGGGTCAAGGAAGCAGGAGCTGGGTCTGATGGACAAGCTGAGCTTGGAGAGGGCATAGGGGAAGATGGGAGAGAAACTAGAAAAAGACTTGGGGCGCGATCTTGCCAGCCCTGAGGAGGCGGGTATGGAGGCGAGACTGCAGGGAAAATGGCAGAATCTGGGGGCGGGTACCCAACCCGCATCTGTGCCATCTTGCCAGGAGTCGGGTAGCTGACCCGCGGTGGGCCCCGTCTCCTTGGAGGTGGGAAGGGGATTAGTGACACTTATCTGCCTGTTAACAAGTAGTTAACAGGCAGATCAGAGGATTATCCCCATTTTACCCACACAAGTGCGGGTTTCCCGAAGGCTCCGAACCCCGCCAGGGTCACCGAGGCGGGTAGTGGGTCTGCGGGGGTCGGAGGGGTGCAAAAGTGCGCTGTGAAGGTAACTGATGGGTGCAAGTGTGGAGAGGTAAGTACCTGAGGTGAGTGCAAAGTGTTAGTAAAAGTTCACTTACCTTTGTTTCTTCCTGCAGGCTTCAAGAGTTGGGGATGCGGAGAGTCTCGCACCTCCGCGGCAGAGATGACAGATGGCTGCTGCATTCTCCAATGCAACAACCATCTAATTTCTGCTAAAGAAAGAGGTTTGATGAGTCTTGAATTCAAGAACTCATCAAACTACATAGAATGTCAGTGTTTGACAGCTTCACCGAGCTGTCAAACGATGACAATTCATCTGTCAAAGCTGGCCGGGCTTAACAAGGTCAAGCAAGGGAAGATAGCGTGGGTTGGCCAGAAGTCGATGGAGGCGGGACTAAAACCTGGCAAGTGGGAGCCCCGCCTCCAAAAGCTCCCCATTAGCAAAATCCAGTCTTTGGGTTCAGGGCTGGAGCTGACTAGGAACCAGGTGGGGAGCTTTGTACCTCAGTCAGTGCAGTACCAGCCATTCATATTGTAATACAGGAAACTCTTTATTATCCAGCACCGACAGGACCGGCGTGGTGCCGGTTTATCAAAAAGTCCGGATTACAGAGAGGTATAGTAAAAGGTACAAGAGCTCCGTACACGGCCACAGATCCAGGCGTCCCTGTTGCATGGCAACAGGTGCAGGAACCCCGGTTACACGGCCACAGATCCAGGAACGACCACTAATATGAAGTAAAACTTACCTGAACCTACTCCTGAATTTTGCCGGTTAACAGAGAGTTTCCTGTAGATAGCATTCTGAGCTACATTCACTCAAGGAATTCTGGCTATGGGAGCATTAATATCAATGAATTGATCACCAGTTAATCTGACTCCTGTTTGTCACTGCAGTATCTGGAGACCCACAATTTGAATCAAGTCTTTTGCTCTCTCCGAGTCTGCAGGGCACCTGTATCTGGTGAAACAACTGAATTCAGTGGCGCACAAACAAATTAAATACAACACAATCCCAATGGGATATGTTAGTCACAACTTTCCACATTGTTCCAGGCACTGGTTGTGCTGTTGCTTTACTGACTGGTCTACCTCACTACTCCTTCTCTCGACCCCTCCACGGTGTCTAAATTGTCAGACTGCTTGTCTGACATACAGTTCTGGATGAGCAAAAATTTTCTCCAATTAAATATTGGGAAAACTGAAGCCATTGAGCTGGATTTTGCCAGGCCCGAGGAGGCTGGTTTGAAGGCGGGTCACGTGGGAAAGTTGCCAAAAATGGCGTCGGGCTCCGATCCCGCCTTCAACCCGCCTCTGAGCAACTTTCCCAAATGCGGGCTTTCAGACACCGTTTCGGTCACATCTCCAAGAGACGGGATAGGCCCTTAAGGCACTTAACAACCACTTAAGCGCCTCTATAATGCCATTTTGTGAGGCCTTTCAGAGTTTAACACATTTCACGCGTGCTGCACGTCTCCCCTGGAACATGCCAGTTAATCCTGGCGGGCTCACAAGTGGATGGCTTACTAACAGCTGCAGCTCCAACATAAAAAAGGAGTTTTCACCAATAATCATTTGCAGGTGGCAGAACTTTCTTTTCTCAGGTCTGGGAGAACTTTTTGCAGATCTAATAATTTTGGAAGTGGTGAAGCTGAGGTCCATCTCCACTCTGACCTGGGAAACCCCTCTCCCCACCTTGACAGCGCTTCCTCAACTGAGGTATATACCTGCAGCATGGGAACCATTTATCTCCTTTCATCCTGGACATCAGCTTCGGACGAAGAGCAGCAGAACCCGGAACAACAACAGGAGCGCCAACCTGCTGCTCAGCCACCTGAAGCTGCACAGGCCAGAAGGCGCCAGCGCAGGGAAGGATGTCGCCGCAGGAGATACCCCCAAAACAGGGTTTACAGACAGAGGATGAGCTATCTCAACATGACTGAGCAGCAGTGCCAAAGGAAGCTCAGACTTTCGTGAGAGGTAGTGGGTGACATATGCACAATGCTGCAGCAACACCTGGAGCCCAGAGGAGCAGGTGGACACCCCTTACCAGTGGCTGTCAAAGTCACCACTGCACTCTGTTAAGTCTGTGAGTTGTTCAAGTAATTAATACTCAGACTTAATCAGTAACAATAAAACAGGTCTTTACTGGTTGGAGGTAGGGACTACACTGAATACAAGATTACTGCACAGTGCTTATATACCAGTGTGTTCACCCCCGGTATTACGTCTACAGCAGCCTGAGAAAGTAGTACATCTCTTAAGGTGGAACAGGCTTAAGCTCTCTTAAGGTGGAACAGGTTACAGACACAACACTCCTCCCTTCTTAGCTTTATAGTCATCCCCCCCATTTAACATAATGTAATAACATATATACATATATAACTTCATGTTTAACGTAACATATCACAGATTCAGTCTCTGCGGAAAACAGTTCACAGATTCAATCTCTGTGGTGTAGTCGGTTCACGTTACTCATTCAATAGTCCTTTCATGGATTTAACAGCTTGAACTTCCGAACTGATTTGGCTCCGTTCGGAGGGACCACGTGTGTGATCTGGTAGAGGTGATAATGGTTCAGATGGGTCATCTTCTGTTTTTACTTTTCCTTTTCTGCTTCTTGGAGACTCTCTGGGCTCCATTGTCAGCTGCCACAGCTGCCAGCTGCATGCGCAGTTCCTCCTTCTCTTCCTCCTGTTTCCGTCGTAGAGCCAGCTTCTCCCGATGTTCCGTAGACTTTTGGTGCTCCTCCATGATTTCTGCACTTTGGGAGTCGAAGTTACAAGCTGGGCAGGACAGGACATCGTAATATTCGGTGTCGTCCACCAGGTCATGGTAATATTCGGTGTCGTCCTGAGCTAGACCAGTGAGAGGGTCGTCTATTTCCTCCATACCCAGCTGGACGTTAGCCAGCTCTTGTTCCAAATCCAGACATCTTTCCTGAAGAGACTTCTTCATGTGTACCTCTGCATCCAGCTTTTTCTGGGCTTTCAGCAAGTCGTTTACTAGTGACCTCATTTGTGATTTTAATACTTCAACTTCCTTTGGAGATTGATTGATCGGACTATGCAATCCCTCTACCGGAGCAGCTGTTTCAGCGGTCTGTTGTTCTACATTGACGTGAGTCAGCGTACTTTTGGCATCCAATGGCTGCTCTGTTGCAGTCGTTTCAGTCTGTGTCGTCACATCAGCCATCTCAATGACTTTTGAGAGCTCCGAACCCTTTTCCTTTGAAGATCGCAGCTCGTGTTCAAGTTTTTCCCATTTCAGAGTTTTGTCCCTCAGCATATGAAGGAATTGGCTGACCGTTAACTCTTCTGACACCAGATTATGGCACGCACCTTCAGAACCTGAATCAGCTTTGATTCGTTCGGCCTCCTCGCGCAGATGGTTGGTGTGCTCCTGCTCCATTTTCTCCATCAGTTGCTTCTGTTGCCTTTCCAGATTCTCCCACTCTGTAACAAAGAACTTTTTTATTTCATTCATCTCTTGCTCAAAACGGCGAATCATTTGTTCTAATTGCTGTTGTAGTTTGAAATGGAGTTGAGTTCGAGCCCAGTGTCCCTCAAAAATGTGCATATCAGTAGACTTGACAGACTCAGAATTCTCTGTTAAACTATGTTGTTGTTGCTCAGTGGAATTCTGTGCTGATACTTTGTCTTTTGCACATGGGTTGGTCTTACCATCATCAGTTCTAGAGTCTGGGCTGATTATCTGCACCGAGTTCTCACTCTTTATGGCTTTTAGCGAATGCCAGTCCATATTTATGTTTCTAAACCACTCCCGGCCTAGTAGTGGTGGACCTCCCTCCGGTAGCACATATAAGTCCATTATTTGACTTCCTTCGCCCTTGTTGGCCACTGCAACCTTTATTGTCCCGATGGGGTACACTCTCTGCCCCGTGTAGGTTGTCAATATAATCTCCGTATCCTGTAGGGGAATATGTTGGAATAACCTTCTGTAATCTTTCTTATTCATGACCGACAATGCCGATCCAGTGTCCAATTCCATTTTTACTTGGACTCCTTCTATCTGAAGAGTAACCCAAATTGTCTGGAGGTCTGCACCCTTACCAACGTTGAGTACCCTTAAGCTAGCCAGTTCAATACTGCTTAAGCCAGCCAGTTCATTACTGCTAGCGTCTGAATCGGACTCCTGTTCGGCCACCTTGTGTACCTTTGCGTATTTCCCTTGCGGTGACTTCTTGTTGCTGGTCTTCTTCCCTGACCTGCATACTCTAGCTATATGTCCAAGCTTACCACATGTTCTGCATTCTTGGTTTTTAAACCAACACTGGTTCTGATCATGCGTTGTCTTTCCACAACGATAACATTTAACAGAACTCACACCCAATTTGTGTGCACTGAGCTCCGGTGACCGTAGCTGCATTACTGCCGTGCCTCTCGCTGCGGCTTCATGTGCTGCTGCCATAGTGACCGCCTTCTCAAGCGTCAGCTCATTCTCCTCGAGCAGTCGCTTTTGTGTATCCTGTTTAAATAAACCACACACAAATTTGTCTCGTAGTGCATCTGTCAGTCCCGTTCCAAACTGGCAATATTTCGCTAATTTACGCAATTCCAGCAAATATTCAGCATTGCTTTCATGCTGTAGCTGCCTTCTGTCGTAAAATTTAAATCGTTCCGCTAGCATCAGCGGCGTGGGGTTTAGATGATCTTTCAGGACAGTAACAATCTCATCGAACGTCTTATCCGCCGGTTCATCTGGTGATAACAGGTGTTTCAATTGCCCGTATGTCTTCGCACCCATTAAATTTAATAATGTTAGAGCTTTATCTTGGTCACGAATTTTATTGGCCTTACAATAATTTTTTACTCTTTCAACATATATGGCCCAATCTTCGATGTCACTATCAAAGTTGCTAATAAGTGTTTAGGCATTGTAGTACTTTATCAGATTTGCAATTTCTCAGATTTTTTTTTTTTACTGCTATCCAAGATGGCGGCTTCCCGCTCTTGCCGTCGTCCTCCGCCCACAAAATGGCGGTTTTCCCGCGCTTGGCGGTCTTCACCCGTCCCCCGACGCTGTCTCACTTCAGCCCCGAGTGCGGCCCTTATCTCCGCCGCGATCGATGGCCCGCGCTTTTCACCGCGGCTCTCGCGCCTTCAGTGTCTGCCGACGCTGCGCCTTTCAGCCCGAGTGCGGCCCTTATCGGTGGTTGCGATTGATGGCCCGGCTGCGCCCCTCACTTCAAAGCGGCCCGGCCCTTATCTGCCGATCGCTATCGCCCTGTACCTCTCTCTTCCCCAGTCCTGTCTTCTACTCCGGTTCACAAGCTGATGGAGGCTTCAGGGTCCTAATGCCTGTCGCTTCCAGTGGGGTGGTGAGTGGTGAGGTTTGAAACCTCTCTTCAACCGCCGTGGAATAACTGCAGCAGGGTAAGAACCTGACTCGTCGCCAGTGTTAAGTCTGTGAGTTGTTCAAGTAATTAATACTCAGACTTAATCAGTAACAATAAAACAGGTCTTTACTGGTTGGAGGTAGGGGCTACACTGAATACAAGATTACTGCACAGTGCTTATATACCGGTGTGTTCACCCCCGGTATTACGTCTACAGCAGCCTGAGAAAGTAGTACATCTCTTAAGGTGGAACAGGCTTAAGCTCTCTTAAGGTGGAACAGGTTACATACACAACACACTCAACTTTTTTGCTTCAGGCTCATTCCGGGGATCAGCAGCAGACATCAGCAGCATTTCCCAGGTGGCCACACACACTTGCATCACGCAGGTAACCGATGCCCTCTTTGCCATCGCGCACAATTACATCAACTTCTCCAAGGATCAAGCAAGTGTCACGGCGCGTGCGGTTGGATTTGCTAATCTGACAGGCTTTCCAAAGGTGCAGGGCGTCGTTGACTGCACACATGTGGCCATTAAGGCACCCCATCGCAATCCAGGTATTTTTGTCAACCGCAAGGACTTCCACTCCCTCAACATGCAGCTGGTGTGTAACTACAATAAGGACATTTTGCATGTTTGCGCTAAGTGCCCTGGCAGTTGCCATGACTCCTTCATCCTGTGGCAGTCTAGTGTGCCTCCGCTCTTCAGTCCACCAGACCAACTTTGCGGATGGCTACTTGAAGACAAGGGCTATCCCCTGAAGACGTGGCTAATGACGCCATTGAGGAGGCCATCCAACGAAGCTGAGGAGAGCTACAACTCCAGCCACATGTCCACCAGATCCATTATCGAGCAAACCATCGGCTTGTTGAAGATGCGCTTCAGATGCCTTGATAGATCAGGTGGAGCCCTGCAGTACTCAGCAGTCAGGGTCTCCAGAATTGTCCTGGTTTGCTGTGCACTTCACAACATGGCACAGCGTCGTGGCTTGCAGCTGCCTGAGGTACAAGTGGCTCATCGCATAGCCTCCTCAGGTGAGGATGAGGTCAGCAGAACCTCATTCTTAGTTCTATCTATGTCATTGGTTCCTACATGGACCCGACAACTGGACCCTCCCCCTCCCACTCCAAGTTCTTCTCCAGCCGCGAGGAGATATCCTTAACCCCAGCACAGGGCAGGCAACACAGCCTTTGGGACTCTCTTTCACAGCTGCAAAGAACAGTATCTATCCCCCTGACTACTGTCCCCTACTACTACCACATTCCTTCCTTCTCCCCCCACTTGGATGGCCCCCTGTACCACAGTGCCGTGGTCAATTGGCCCATCCTCCCTGCAGTCCTTTTCCTCATCCATACAGGTAGAAAGTACCTCGTACCTGTTGGACAAGGTCCAGGGCTGAGGCTCCTCCATCGCTACATCCTGGGTCCCCATACCTTCCTGATTCACAGTCACCCCCTCCTGTCCCTGACTACTGATGAACTCTAAAGTACTACTTAACCTAAAGGGTGTGACTGCCTCCTGAAACAAAGTGTCCAGGTAACTCTCCCCCTCCCTGATGCATCGCAATGTCTGCAGCTCGGACTCCAGCTCAACAACCCTGAGCCGAAGTTCCTCGAGTTACAGACACTTACCGCAGATGTGGTTGCTCGGGATCGCGATGCTCTCCACAGACTCCCACACGCTGCAGTTACAACACCACCTGCCCTGCCACCTCTAACCTTGTTTTATTTATTAACTCATTAGTTAAACTTTTATTTAATCAATATTTTACTTCTACTGTTTGATTATTTTACCTAGTTTAAGTTATTAATTTATTAAGCACCAGCAAGTTACACTTTCTCAGCTCTTAATTTAACCCCCTTCCCTAACTTAGAGAGCAAAGAAAAGCTGTAATACTCACCAACCAATCACCTGCCTGCTCTCCTGTGACGTCACTCTGATTGTTTTGGTTTTTTTAATCTGAGCCTCGTCGCTGCTTTAATTCAGGTCCGCTCTCGGGCCGCTCTTTATCCTCTCGCCGCTGCTTTAATTCAGCTCCGCTCTCGGGCCGCTCTTTATCCTCTCGCCGCTGCTTTAATTCAGGTCCACTCTCGGGCCGCTCTTTATCCTCTCGCTGCTGCTTTAATTCAGCTCCGCTCTCGGGCCGCTCTTTATCCTCTCGCTGCTGCTTTAATTCAGGTCCACTCTCGGGCCGCTCTTTATCCTCTCGCCGCTGCTTTAATTCAGCTCCGCTCTCGGGCCGCTCTTTATCCACTCGCCGCTGCTTTAATTCAGCTCCGCTCTCGGGCCGCTCTTTATCCTCTCGCCGCTGCTTTAATTCAGCTCCGCTCTCGGGCCGCTCTTTATCCTCTCGCCGCCGCCGCTGCTTTAATTCAGCTCCGCTCTCGGGCCGCTCTTTACCCTCTCGCTGCTGCTTTAATTCAGCTCCGCTCTCGGGCCGCTCTTTATCCTCTCGTCGCTGCTTTAATTCAGCTCCACTCTCGGGCCGCTCTTTATCCTCTCGCCGCTGCTTTAATTCAGCTCCGCTCTCGGGCCGCTCTTTATCCTCTCGCCGCTGCTTTAATTCAGGTCCGCTCTCGGGCCGCTCTTTATCCTCTCGTCGCTGCTTTAATTCAGGTCCGCTCTCGGGCCGCTCTTTATCCTCTCGCCGCTGCTTTAATTCAGGTCCGCTCTCGGGCCGCTCTTTATCCTCTCGCCGCTGCTTTAATTCAGCTCCACTCTCGGGCCGCTCTTTATCCTCTCGCCGCTGCTTTAATTCAGGTCCGCTCTCGGGCCACTCTTTATCCGCTCGTCGCTGCTTTAATTCAGCTCCACTCTCGGGCCGCTCTTTACCCTCTCGCCGCTGCTTTAATTCAGGTCCGCTCTCGGGCCACTCTTTATCCGCTCGTCGCTGCTTTAATTCAGCTCCGCTCTCGGGCCGCTCTTTATCCTCTCGCCGCTGCTTTAATTCAGGTCCACTCTCGGGCCGCTCTTTATCCTCTCGTCGCTGCTTTAATTCAGCTCCGCTCTCGGGCCGCTCTTTATCCTCTCGTCGCTGCTTTAATTCAGGTCCGCTCTCGGGCCGCTCTTTATCCTCTCGTCGCTGCTTTAATTCAGCTCCGCTCTCGGGCCGCTCTTTATCCTCTCGTCGCTGCTTTAATTCAGCTCCGCTCTCGGGCCGCTCTTTATCCTCTCGTCGCTGCTTTAATTCAGCTCCGCTCTCGGGCCACTCTTTATCCTCTCGTCGCTGCTTTAATTCAGCTCCGCTCTCGGGCCGCTCTTTATCCTCTCGTCGCTGCTTTAATTCAGCTCCGCTCTCGGGCCGCTCTTTATCCTCTCGTCGCTGCTTTAATTCAGGTCCGCTCTCGGGCCGCTCTTTATCCTCTCGTCGCTGCTTTAATTCAGCTCCACTCTCGGGCCGCTCTTTATCCTCTCGTCGCTGCTTTAATTCAGCTCCGCTCTCGGGCCGCTCTTTATCCTCTCGTCGCTGCTTTAATTCAGCTCCGCTCTCGGGCCGCTCTTTATCCTCTCGTCGCTGCTTTAATTCAGCTCCGCTCTCGGGCCACTCTTTATCCTCTCGTCGCTGCTTTAATTCAGCTCCGCTCTCGGGCCGCTCTTTATCCTCTCGTCGCTGCTTTAATTCAGCTCCGCTCTCGGGCCGCTCTTTATCCTCTCGCCGCCGCTTTAATTCAGCTCCGCTCTCGGGCCGCTCTTTATCCTCTCGTCGCTGCTTTAATTCAGCTCCACTCTCGGGCCGCTCTTTATCCTCTCGCCGCTGCTTTAATTCAGGTCCACTCTCGGGCCGCTCTTTATCCTCTCGCCGCTGCTTTAATTCAGCTCCGCTCTCGGGCCACTCTTTATCCTCTCGTCGCTGCTTTAATTCAGCTCCGCTCTCGGGCCGCTCTTTATCCTCTCGCCGCCGCTTTAATTCAGGTCCGCTCTCGGGCCGCTCTTTATCCTCTCGCCGCCGCTTTAATTCAGGTCCACTCTCGGGCCGCTCTTTATCCCCTCGCCGCTGCTTTAATTCAGGTCCACTCTCGGGCCGCTCTTTATCCTCTCGTCGCTGCTTTAATTCAGCTCCGCTCTCGGGCCACTCTTTATCCTCTCGTCGCTGCTTTAATTCAGCTCCGCTCTCGGGCCGCTCTTTATCCTCTCGCCGCTGCTTTAATTCAGCTCCGCTCTCGGGCCACTCTTTATCCTCTCGTCGCTGCTTTAATTCAGCTCCGCTCTCGGGCCGCTCTTTATCCTCTCGCCGCCGCTTTAATTCAGGTCCGCTCTCGGGCCGCTCTTTATCCTCTCGCCGCCGCTTTAATTCAGGTCCACTCTCGGGCCGCTCTTTATCCCCTCGCCGCTGCCGCTGCTTTAATTCAGCTCCGCTCTCGGGCCGCTCTTTATCCTCTCGCCGCTGCTTTAATTCAGGTCCACTCTCGGGCCGCTCTTTATCCTCTCGCCGCTGCTTTAATACAGGTCCGCTCTCGGGCCGCTCTTTATCCTCTCGCCGCTGCTTTAATTCAGGTCCACTCTCGGGCCGCTCTTTATCCTCTCGCCGCTGCTTTAATTCAGGTCCGCTCTCGGGCCGCTCTTTATCCTCTCGTCGCTGCCGCTGCAGAATAAGCTGCAAACACGCATACCCTCTAGCCCTTTTGCGATCACAAGCATTCACAGGTGTCTGATGGGCGGAAAAGTGGCAAATGGAATTTAACCCTGAAAAGTGTGAGGTGATGCATTTTGGACGGACAAATAAGGCAAGGGAATACACAATGAGTGGTAGGACCCTAGGAAGTACAGAGGGTCAGAGGGACCTTGGTGTACATGTACATAGATCTCTGAAGGCAGCGGAACAGGTAGATAAGGTGGTTAAAAAGGCATATGGGATACTTGCCTTCATTAGCCGAGGCATAGAATATAAGAGCAGGGAGGTTATGATGGAGCTGTACAAAACGCTGGTGAGGCCACAGCTGGAGTACTGTGTGCAGTTCTGGTCACCTCACTATAGAAAGGATGTGATTGCTTTGGAGAGGGTGCAGAGAAGATTCACCAGGATGTTACCTGGGATGGAGCGCCTCAGCTATGAAGAAAGACTAAACAGGCTGGGGTTGTTTTCCTTGGAGCAAAGAAGGCTGAGGGGGGACCTGATTGAGGTGTACAAAATGATGAGGGGCATAGATAGGGTAGACAAAGAGGAACTTTTCCCCTTAGTAGGGGGGTCAATAACAAGGGGGCATAGATTCAGGGTAAGGGGCAGGAGATTTAGAGGGGATTTGAGGAGGAACTTTTTCACCCAGAGGGTGGTTGGAATGTGGAACTCAATGCCTAAAAGGGTGGTAGAGGCAGGAACCCTCACAACATTCAAGAAGCATTTGGATGAGCACTTGAAATGCCATTGCATACAAGGCTATGGACCAAATGCTGGAAAATGGGATTAGACTGGACAGGGATGGATGGGCGGCGCAGACACGATGGGCCGAAGGGCCTCTTTCTGTGCTGTAAAACTCTATGGCCTAGAAATTCGGTTGTGGGTCCGCCAGGGCTTTAGCGCCCGAAATTTTGCGCCGGCGTTAATGCCGCTGCGCCCGACGAAAATTCGGTTGCCCCGGGCCCAGACGGCGGCGGGCGCTAATGGAGGGTTTTTGCACCTCACTATGGGCGTTCAGTGCAGTTTTGAGGCGCTAATCCCCCACTGCGGCACCCGAGGCGGTGCGGCAGGCTGGGGTACTGCAGGCCTCCTCCTTCTGTTAAGGAGGAGCTGCCTGCAGCTGACCGCTGGCCGGTCGATTCGCCCGACAAATGAGCCCGGCACCTCGGGGAAGAGCCGGGCTCGCGGGCCACACACATCAGTGCCGCGGGGGGGTGGTGGAGGAGTCCGGGGAGGGAGGTGCGGGCAGGCGGCCGGCCGCCGCTCCACCTTTATGCGCCGGCGCAAAGGTGTGTAACATCCCTTTCAACAATCGTTGGTTGCGGCTGCCACGGGCGAGGCGGCCGCAACTGAATTTGGGCTTGGGGCCGGGTTACCACGGCAACCGGGACGCTGCGCACACCGATGACGTCATCGGTGCCGGCGCAGCGCTACCGGCTAACGCCGATGGTAGGGCCCAACGCAATTTCGTTACCAGCTATAATTCCGGCGCAAGACCCTCTAACGCCTCTAATTGGGCGCTAACCCCACCGAATTTCTAGGCCTATGACTCTATGACTCTATGACTCAAAAAATACTGCGCTAGGTTCTCTGATTGTAACACAAACACTAGCCCATTTGTTTTACTAGGTTACTGCTGATGTTACGATTGGAAACCCAAGCCAATGTATTTGGCAATTATTATATTCTGTACCTACTGTACTTTAGCTTTTTTGTCTTCGGGTAGCACAGTATTTTGACCAGTATCTATTAAGGAGAACATAATAAGGATGCTTGAAGTAATTTTATTTGATGAGAATCAAGTTCCAAAATGGCTGTTTGAGGGGAATATAAAATGACAATTGTTATAAAAAGATTGCAGTAACTAATGTAACTAACAAAGCCGGGACCAATATCCTCGCGGGGAGGTTTGCTAATGCTGTTGGGGAGGGTTTAAACTAGCTTGGCAGATGGGCACCAGCATATAGGAGTAGAAAAGAGGAATAAGGTGCATAAAAGAGTGAGTGTGTTGGCTAGTACTAGAGAAGATAGTACTAGAGGCGGTGGTACTAGTACCATATTAGATAGGAGCAGACTAAGAAAGACTACGAAAAATTAAAAAATGGGTTTAGAATGCATGTACTTAAACACACAAAGTGTGGTGAATAACGTGTGGCAATATGATGTGGCAATAACGGAAACGTGGCTTAAAAGACGTGAGGACTGGGCACTTAATATTCAAGGGTACAAGGTGTTCAGAAAAGACAGGGAAGGAAAAAAGGGAGGTGGGGTGGCAGTGCTGATTAAGGAAGACATTGTAGTGTTGGAGAGGGAGGATGTTCTTGAGGGGACAAGGACAGAATCCATTTGGTTAGAGTTGAGGAGCAAAAAGGGTTTGATCACGCTATTGGGGGTATTCTATAGGCCTCCAAATAGTGAGAGGGAGGTAGAGGAGCAAATCTGCAGGGAAATCGCAGAGATATGCAAGAGCTATAGAGTGGTGATATTGGGGGACTTTAATTACCCAAATATCGATTGGGATAATGCTAGGGTAAAGGGAAAGGAGGGGGAGGAATTTCTGAAATGTGTTCAGGAGAATTTCCTTGACCAATATGTTCTTGGCCCAACTAGGAAGGAGGCATTGCTGGATCTGGTGCTGGGGAATGAGGTGGGCCAGGTCGACCAAGTGTCTGTGGGAGAACACTTGGGTACGAGTGATCATCGTATCATAAGATTTAGATTAGCAATGGAGAGAAGCAAGGAACAATCTAGAGTGGAACTTCTAAACTGGAATAGGGCTAACTTCAATGGGATGCCAAAGAATCTAGCCATGGTAAAATGGAACCAAAGACTGACAGGAAAAACTGTAATGGAACAATGGGTGATCTTTAAGGAGGAGGTGTTCCAAGTACAGGCTAGGTACATTCCAATAAGAGGGAAGGGTAAGGGAACCAAAGCAAGGGCTCCTTGGATGACGAGGGAGATAGAGAAGATGATGAAACAAAAAAAGAGGGTGTACGATGCATGTTAAGTGAATTCTTCAAGGGAGAACCAGACCAAATACAATAAGTTGAGAGGGGATGTGAAGATGAAAATAAGATTGGCAAAGAGAGAATATGAGAGTAGAATAGCGGTTAACATAAAAGGGAACCCAAAAATCTATCAGCATGTAAACAATAAGCGAGTGGTAAGAGGCGGGATGGGGCCTATTAGGGACAAAGAAGGTGATATATGCTTAGAGGCGCAGGGCAAGGCTAGAATACTCAATGAGTACTTTGTATCGGTGTTTACTAAGGAGGTGGATGCTGACAAAATATCAGTAGAAGTGGAAAAGGTAGAAGCAATGGAAGGGGTGAAAATTGATAGACAGGATGTACTAGAAAGGCTGGGTATGCTTAGAGTGGATAAGTCGCCTGGTCCAGGTGGCTTGCATCCCAGGTTGTTAATCAGGAATTGGGGGAGGAGATAGCGGAAGGGTTTGCCATAATTTTCCAATCTTCCCTAGATGCTGGGGAGGTGCCTGAAGATTGGAAAGTGGCAAATGTGACACCATTGTTCAAGAAAGGGTGTAAGGACAATCCTAGTAACTACAGGCCGGTCAGTTTAACATCAGTGGTGGGTAAAGTTTTAGAAACAATAATCAAGGAAAAAATTAATGGGCACTTGGAGACATTTAAACTAATTAAGGAGAACCAACACAGATTTGTAAAAGGCAGATCGTGTTTGACTAATCCAATTGAATTTTTTGATGAAGCCACAGGGAGGATTGATGAAGGGAATGCAATGGATGTTGTCTACATGGATTTTAGGAAGGCGTTTGACAAAGTACCACATAGAAGGCTGGTTAACAAAATTGAGGCTCATGGAATAGGTGGGTCAGTGGCAGCTTGGATAAGGAATTGGCTTAAGGACAGAAAACAGCGAGTTGTGGTAAATGGCTGTTTTTCAGACTGGAGGATGGTCGACAGTGGTGTTCCCCAAGGGTTAGTGCTGGGGCCACTGCTTTTTTTGATATATATAAATGACCTGGATGTTGGAATACAGAGTAGAATTTCTAAATTTGCCGATGACACCAAACTTGGGGGTGTGGCAAACAGTGAGGATGATACCAATCGACTGCAACAGGACATAGAAAGGCTAGCAGAATGGGCAAACAAGTGGCATGATGTAAGCTACCGGCGGACCAAGTGATAAACAAGTTCGACACTTAGTTATAGTACAGATGACAGACTTCGATCGGAGGTTCAAAACGGTCTTTATTCACAGGCCTGGGGAGAACCTTCTGAGACCGCTCTCGGATCCGACTCCACCGAAAGTTTCGTGAGTTACATTCTTATACATAATCTTATCAATCACATCCTGCCCTAGGGGCGGGTACAAATCAATCAATCATAGTCTCTAGTATTCCATTATATCCATTGCTTCTACCGCGTGACATTTTTACGCTTCTCCCCATATCCCGCAGTTAATCATGTTGTTTGCTTGTTTGACTTATTCCACCTCTTTTATCACCGTGGCTTTTTCTTATCTACTCTTGTAGCCTGGAGCCACAGTCATCCATTGTCTCTGCCAGATGGTCCGGCTCAGTATCAGGTTTTCATAAGATAACAGTTCTTGTTCAATCGGCCTACTGGTCCGAACCATCTCTGCAAAGCACAGATTCTGTCCTTGTGACCTGCTCATGTCACTTCTGCAAGGCAAGCATATTTGTAATTAGTTGCACCAGACTTTGATGTAAACCATTTTGTCTTTTAGACAACCATGTTGTAGCTTCACAAACAAACTAAGGTCGCCTTGTTACTCAATTCTTATGTATGTTATCTTGTATGTGTGCTGCCCTGCCTGGTTGAATAGGCATCCTCCCCAATCTACCCACGAGCTGCAGCTGGCTTCGCAGTTTAATTTCCCATCACCTCAAGCTTAGCTGGATAAATGCAATAAATACAGACCTATATACCGTTTAACTCAGGGTGTGAATTAATTCACTACCCCCACCCTGTACACTGGTGCTACATTATACATATTCTAACACTAGCTGGAGTGCCCGGCGGTGCCGAGGGTTTTTTGAGGGCATGTTGTTATGAAAAAAGTAGAAATAATTTTTATATACATATAAATGAGTTTGTCTGTCTGTCTGTCTGTGTGGGAAAGAGAGAGAGAGAGGGAAAGAGAGAGAGAGAGACTGGGGGGGGGGGGAGAGAGGCCCGGGGATCGAGAGAGAGACTGGGGGGAGAAGAGAGAGACGGGGGGGAGAGAGAGACTGGGGGGGAGAGAGCGACTGGGGGGGAGAGAGAGAGAGAGAGAGACTGGGGGGCAGAGAGAGACTGGGAGGAAGAGAGAGAGAGAGAGACTGGGGGGAGAAGAGAGAGACTGGGGGGGAGAGAGAGAGAGAGACTGGGGGGCAGAGAGAGCGAGAGACTGGGGGGAGAAGAGAGAGACGGGGGGAAGAGAGAGAGAGCGAGAGACGGGGGGAGAAGAGAGAGACGGGGGGAAGAGAGAGAGAGCGAGAGACTGGGGGGAGAAGAGAGAGACGGGGGGGAGAGAGAGAGAGAGACTTGGGGGGGGGAGAGAGAGAGAGAGACTGGGGGGGGCAGGCCCGGCCTGACTCACCTGGGTACCAGAACGGAGTCAGTCCGACACCGGGAGGCTGGGTGCCCATTGCTCCGAAGCGAGCCCGGAGTTCCTCTCTGTAGTGTATGTACCTTTAAGGGGAGAACTACTTTTTACAGCTCCTGTATACTGTAGTACCGGCAGTGACCACACCGGTATATAAACCCTGAGTAGAGATCTGTACTGTTAGTTTTTGGGTGACTCTCATCCAGTAAACACCTGTTGATTGTTCCTCTGCAGTCTCTGTCGATTTATTGAAGGACACCATACATCAAGATTCACGGATTTAACATTGGTGACGAGTGGATTCAAACCTACCTGCAACTCTGCATCACCTCCCAGGGATTCGCTCCTGGAGAGCAGTGAAAGGGGAAGGCTGAGTCCAGAAGTGCGGGCGTCGACCATCCAGAGAGGACTTGAGCATCGCAGAGGAGGCTGTGGAGAGCTGGACTTGGTTCTCCAGTCGCGACGATCCACCGCAGCGGGCTGGCAGCAGGTACGGCGCAGACCCTTCCCGGACAGCAGCGGCTGGAGCCGACCAACGGCACAGAAAAAGGCCGAGCAGCGTCGACGGGGTAAGAGAGAGGGCAAAGCGCACGGCGCAGCCGGGGTTGACGACCGAGCGGCGTCAACGAGAGAGGGTAAAGCGCACAGGGCGCAGCCGGGGTTGAAGACCGAGCGGCGTCGACGGGAAAAAAAAAAGAGAGAGAGGGTAAAGCGCACAGGGCGCAGCCGGGGTTCAGGACCGAGCGGCGTCAATGAGAGAGGTGCGCAGGAAAACGCGCAGAGCGCTGCCGGTGTTCAAGGGCTGAGCAGCGTCCGCGGGAGAAGAAAGGAAAGCGCGGGAGACGCCATTTTGAGCCAGCGGATAAGAAGGGAGAGCGCGGGAGACGCCATTTTTAGCCAGTCTAACCACACCCAAAAATGCCGAAGAGTGGCAGTATCACAGCGTTCGACAATGAAGTCGAAGATTGGGCGACATATGTAGAATGCATAGAACTGTACTGCAAGGCGAATGAAGTGCCAGATGCCAGGAAAGCACTGGTATTGTTGAATTCCATGGGTGCAAAAATGTATGGCTTACTGCGAAACCTAGTAACCCCAGAGAAGCCAGTGGAAAAGGATTTTGAAAGCATAGTGGCAATCCTACAGGACCACTTAAACCCCACCCCGCTGCTGATAGCAGAAAGATTTAAGTTTCACAAAAGGAACCAGCACAAAGACGAAAGTAGTGCTGAGTATTTAACGGAACTGCGCAAGCTATCGAAACACTGCCAGTTTGGAACGGGACTAGCAGATACTTTAAGGGACAAGTTTGTGTGTGGGCTTCAAAGTGAAGGAACCCAGAAACGGCTTCTATCAGAAAAGGATCTTACGCTGGACAAGGCTTTCAGCATGGCAGTATCACACGAAGCAGCCGCACGGGGCGCTGCAGAGATACAACGGAGACCGCAAGAATATGGCACAAATGAAATGTCATATGGAGCAGTGAAGTGTTATCGCTGCGGCAGAACAACACACGACCATAAGGATTGTTGGTTCAAGGACCAAGTGTGCAGACAGTGTGGAAAAGTAGGACACATAGCAAGAGTCTGCAGGTCGGGAAAGAAAACCAGCAGCAAGAAATCTCCACAGGAGAAGTACAAAAAGTTACATAAGGTGATCAAAATGCCCTCCACCACCACGGAGAAAATGATTGCAGTCCTACGGACCATATTTGCCAGGAACGGCTTGCCAGAGCAGATTTGCTCTGATAACGGACCACAGTTTGTGTCCGAAGAGTTTCGGAAATTTATGAGAAGGAATGGGGTAAGGCATCACACATCCGCCCCGTATCATCCAGCCACAAATGGATTGGCTGAGAGGTTCGTACAAACCTTTAAAAAGGCAGTAAGGGCCATGTGCGATGACGACATTCCACTGCAGCATAAGGTGGACAATTTCCTGTTAGCCTACAGAAATGCGACACATGCAGTTACCAACCAGACCCCGGCCATGATGTTCTTTAACCGAAGGTTGAGATCTCGTCTGGATTTGCTCAGGCCAAATGTACGAAGAAATGTTGAGAATAAGCAATTCCAGCACATCAATGAGAAGCTGACAAGGAGCTTCAATGTAGGGCAACCAGTCTTGGCCCGCGACTACCGAACAGAGAAATGGCAACCAGGAACGATATGCACACGGCAGGGGCCACTAATGTACACAGTGGATGTTGGGGAGAACATTGTGAGACGCCATGTCGACCAGATCCTAGCGTCACAGGAATGAGTCAACCCCATGTCTCGCGTACCTGGTGATGAACCCGACATACAGGTAGCATCTACCCCAGAAACAGTAGCATCGGAAGCTGATGAACCAACCGACGACAGGGGGGCAGAATCGCCTCCGCACCAAGAGCAAGACACTCAGGAAAGGCACTATCCAGAAAGGATCAGGAAGCCGCCCCAAAGACTGAATTTATAAATGGACTATTTTCAGTTAATGTTGCATGTTAAAAGTGTTCATTGTTAAATGAATGTTATGGTACTGTTAATCTAAAAGGGGAGGAATTGTAGTGTATGTACCTTTAAGGGGAGAACTACTTTTTACAGCTCCTGTATACTGTAGTACCGGCAGTGACCACACCTGTATATAAACCCTGAGTAGGGATCTGTACTGTTAGTTTTTGGGTGACTCTCATCCAGTAAACACCTGTTGATTGTTCCTCTGCAGTCTCTGTCGATTTATTGAAGGACACCATACATCAAGATTCACGGATTTAACACTCTCTATCTCTGTATCTATCTCTCTCTCTCTCTTTGTATTTCTCTCTCTCTCTGACGTCTGTCTGTTGACTCTTCCCCTCTGCCGCTCTCAGTTTTTCTGCCGTTTTCTCTCTCCCTTCCTGCTGCCGCCGCTCCCCGGCTGTCGACTGCGCTTTATTTATTTTCTCTGGTTATTTAGCCGGTGCCGGGCTCGCCGGCCACTGAGGCACTGTATCGAAATCATCTTGGCGCCAGTGCCCGATCTGCTACTCCAAGCCCCGCCGTCCGCCCGCTCTCCGGCCCAAGGTAAGAGCCGGGCTCCGGCCCCACACCCGCACCGCCAGGGATCAGCACCCGGGGAACCCGCCCGCCACCCAACGTGAACAACAAACACCCTCCTCACCTGTCACGGAGTTGAAGTCTCCGAAAGCGGCCACGGTGTCCCGGGCCTCCGACCCGAAGAGCTCGGCAGTGACATCCTGCAGAGCGGAGGCCGGGGTGACAGGAGAGAGGGGAGAAAGCGGAGAGAAGGAGGAGGAGGAGGGTGAGGGTGGGACTGGGGCCCATGGTCGGACAGAGGCAGAGTTGCTCCATCACAAACACTCCGCCGCCGCTGCAGAAGGGCGGCCGCCATTTTGTGAGGCACTAATGGCAGTTTGAAGGATTAGGCCCCACCCACACACACCATGAAACGCCCCCCGTGACGTAGCGCGCTCCCCCCGTAGGATTGGTCAACCTTCACGTCAGTCAATGCTAATGAGCGGATTTTCCCCGTAATATTAATTTGGTTACTGCATGGCAGATGGAATTTAATACAGAGAAGTGTGAGGTGACGCATTTTGGCAGAAGGAACAGGGAGAGGCAATATACACTTAATGGCACAGTTTTAAAGAGTGTGCAGGGACAGAGGGACCTGGGAGTTAATGTGCATAGGCCCCTGAAGGTGGCGGGACATATTGAGAGAGTGGTTAGCAAAGCATATGGGGGGAAAAATTCAGTTGGATTGCGCCTCCCGTTAGCGCCTTAAGAGGGCGCTAATGGGGCGCAAAGCAACTAGTGCCCGTGCGCGGCGATGTTTGCGCCGCTCAGGAAATTAACTAGATATTTTGCGGCGGCGTTAAACACTACCGCCATGATCTCCTGCGCCGGCAGATCGTGACGTCAGTCGAGTGTGCAACGCCCCGGTAGCGCCCCGGACCGGATATTGAGTGTCGCCCCCTGCCTTACCGCCTGCCGCTAGCAACGACAGGTTGAGGGGAGTGTTTTGCAGTCAGGAAGGGACCGGGGGAGCGCTATTTAAAGGTGACCGCTTCCTGCCTTTTCTTGTTGGTGACATTTTTGCACCACGCATTCTGAGAGAGCGAGAGAGAGACTTCTGGAGAGATTCAACGCTGTGTGAAGGAGTTTTGGGTACTGAGCAGCACTTTGCAGGTTCATTTTGATTTGCCCTTCCTTGTATCGATTTAGAAGAGACTGTGGGGGCTGCACTCTGAGCTCTTTCCCTGGGCCTCTCCATTGTTCTTTCCAGCAGATTTGATGTACAGGCCTCTCCAGGCTGAGATTCAAGGCTGCAATGAGCAGGATGTGGATGGAGAGCAAGATCAACCCTCGCCTTTAAGAACTGGCCAGCGCCATTGTGTCTGTGTTCCATTGCTGACTGACATCACATGAGCTTTGCCAGCGCTCTGAGGTAGCGCCTCGCTCCTCGGCCTTTGCGCCTTAAGAGAGGTGTGTAGCGCCTGATTTAGCGCTCCAATCACCTCCAGCGGCGATAAAAGCCAAGTTTGCGATTGGAGGTGATAATTAGCGCCAGGCGCTAATCTTTGTGCCCGGCCGATAATTTCTCCCCCATGGGATCTTGAGTTTCATAAATAGAGGTATTGAGTACAAAAGTAGAGAAGTTATGCTGAACTTTTATAAAGCGCTGGTTAGGCTGGAGTATTGTGTCCAGTTCTGGTCACCACACTTTAGGAAGGATGTGAAGGCCCTTGAGAGGGTGCAGAGGAGATTTACCAGAATGGTTCTGGGGGTGGAGGATCTTAGCTACAAGGACAGGTTGGAGAAGCTGGATTTGTTTTCATTACAGCAAAGGAGGTTGAGGGGTGATTTGATCGAGGTGTACAAGATTATGACGGGTTTGGATAGGCTAGACGGGGAAAGGCTGTTCCCACTAGTTGATGGTACAAGGACTCGGGGACACAGATTTAAGGTTTTGGGTGAGAGATACAGGGGGAGATGTGAGGAAAAACTTTTTTACACAGCGAGTGGTGAGGACCTGGAGCTCGCTGCTGACGGAAGTGGTGGAAGCGGAGACACTCAATGTTTTCAAGGGGAGACTGGATAGGCACTTGAGGGAAATAAACTTGCAGGGTTACGGGGATAGAGCGGGGAATGGGACTGACTGGATTGCTCTACAGAGAGCCGGCACGGACTCGATGGGCCGAATGGCCTCCTTCTGTGCTGTTATAACTCTATGACTCCAACAAGGTAATCATTTAGAATATTTACTATCCTGTGCTCATTCTGTGCATCGTCTTCTCTGATTGGCTGTTCACTGTTGAAATAATTTCTTATAATGTTATGTTTTACGTCACCAGCCATTTTTTAATTTCACCAAAGTGAGTCCACAAATTAGGTTGTTTGGCAGTTGTTAAGCGAATAATTGGAGAAGCATTTGTAGTGAATCTTACCACAATGCAAATTCAGCACTCATCATCGGCGACCACTCGAATTCGAGTATGGTGTGTCCTTCGTCAGTCATCTACTTGTGGGTCTTCAGGTGGCTGTGGAGGCCAATCCGAGGTCCACAGACTCTACTACAGTGTGGGCATGTAAGACTATTGGTAGTGACTGGAGTATGGGTCTTCTTAGGTTGTTGTCTCTCCTTACGGCGCTGGCGTTTATCCTCAGTGGCACGCTGGAGATTCTTTTCATGTAGTGCGGCACCGTTGTGGATGCATTTTCTCCAATTGTCTCTGTCCAGTGTGATTTCCTCCCAGTTATTAATATCGATATGGAATTTTTTAAGGATTACTTTGATGTTATCTTTGTAACGCTTCTTTTGACCACCAGGAGACCTCTGCCCTTCCTTCAACTGGGAGTACAGAACCTGTTTTGGGAGACGTGAGTCTGACATGTGAATGACATGTCCAATCCATCGGAGTTGATGCTGCATGATGAGCGTAGTGATGCTGTAGATATTGGCCTCTTCGAGTATACTCCAGTTGGTACGCTTGTCCTCCCAGCTGACCCTCAAGATTTTGCATAGAGAGCGTTGGTGGTATTGCTCTAAGGCTTTGAGATGTCTACTGTACATAGTCCAGGTTTCAGCTCCATATAAAAGGGTGGGAAGGATGATGGCTTTGTATGCAAGAATTTTAGTTTGGACTTGGAGGTCATGATTTTCAAATTCAGCACTAAGACGATGAAGACAAAGTGGAACTGCAAGATGCACTTACTCAGGAGTGTGATGGGGACATCTGTTGGTTCAAAGTGGAATTGCAAGGTGTACTTCTGTAGAAGGGTTTCGACCTGAAACGTTAACTCTGTTTCTCTCTCCACGGATGTTGCCTGGCCTGCTGAGTGTTTCCAGCTTTTTCTGTTGTTATTTCAGATTTCCAGCATCCGCAGTGTTTTGCTATCCTGCTTACTGATGAGTCTGATGAGGACATCTGTTGGTTCAAAGTGGAATTGCAACATTCACTTTCTGGTGAGGTGACGGGAACATCTGGAATAAAAACAGAAAATGCTGGAAATACTCAGCAGGTCAGGCAGCATCTGTAGAGAGAGAAACAGAGTTATTGGCTCAGAAATTCGGGTCGGGGGCTTCCCGTGGGTGTAAGCCCCCGACCTGCACTTACCTTGCGCGCCGGCAGTTGAGCTGTGGGCCCCCCTTGGAATTCCGATCCGGGGCCTGGTCCAGCTGCCGACACGCAGTGTTTGCGTATCCCAGGGGCGCAGTTAGTTCGAAGCGTCCCCTGGGATCACGTGAGCCTTGGAGAGCCAATTGGAGCAGGGAATGCTCCATTCATAAGATTGACAGGAAGTGCTGTCAAAACTTATAAATACTACGGGCCCAAAACATCACTAAATCTTCAAATAAATTTTAACAAAACATCACATTTTTTAAATAAACTATAAATTACATGGAATAACTATTTTAAACAATAATTTAAATTTTTGAAAAAAATAATTTTATTTCCTTACTTACCTTGCTTTAAAGTATTTAAAAATAATAAACCTGTGGAAAAAATATTTTCATTTTAATTAATTCACCACTTACCTTGTAAAAAACGGGCCTTACGCCTGCTTTTTATATGTGTAAATTCTGGAGACTTACCCTCCCGGGAAAACCTGTATAAAAAAACCGAAGTTCGATGCGCACGCGCTGCCTCTCCCGCGCACGCGGTCGACCTCTGAACCCCTTCGTTCAGGGGAACGGAAGTGCCGGTTTCCCGCGCATGCGCAGTGCATGCAGGAATCCAGCACTTCCATTGGGCCCACGGGTGAGTACCCCGTGCGGACTCACCCGTGGAGACCCGAATTTCTGGGCCAATGTTTCAGGTCGATGACCCTTCATCCGAACTGGAAAAATTTGGCGATGGAACAGGTTTTTAAGCAAGTGTAGGGTCAGGGAGAGGGGGGAGGGGAGGGAAGAACAAAAGGGAAGGTCTGTGATAGGATGGAAGGCGGGAGAGATTAAGAGACAAAAGGGATGATGGTGCGAGGCAAAAGGAGATGGTAATGGGACAAGTTAAGAAACAAATGACTCTAGATAAAGTGCAAATGGCAATGGCAGAATGATCTACAGCTGCCATGTGAGAGAGAGAGAAAAAATGATAGGGGCAGAGTTTATGGTCTGAAATTGTTGAACTCGATGTTGAGTCCGGAAGGCTGTAAAATCCCTAATCGAAAGATGAGGTGCTGTTCCTCGAGCTTACATTGAGCTTCATTAGAACAGTGTAAGAGGCCAAGGACGGAGAGGTCAGAGTGGGAGTGGAGTGATGGGGACATCTGTTGGCTCTAAGTGGAATTGCAAGGGGCACTTACTGATGAGCTGATGGGGACATCTGTTGGGACAATGCGGAACTGCAGCATACACTAAAACAGAACCAAAATACTGCGGATGCTGGAAGTCTGAAACAAAAACAAAAATTGCTAGAAATGCTCAGTAGGTCAGGCAGCATCTGTGGACAATGAAACAGAGTTAATGTTTCAGGGCAATGAACTTTTGTCAGAAGTGGAACTGCAAGATGCACTGACTAATGAGGTGAAGAGGACAGAATCAATGCACCATCAAATCAAATCAACTTTTATTGTCATTGTTAGTGCACAAGTGCAGTACAACGAAATGTAGGCTTGCGGCTCCCGAGAGTGTACATTTAGATTAAGACATTTAAACATTCAACATACATTTGGCTTGTAATACATTAACATAAACATAACCATAATAAAGTGCATTGGCAGATGTGCAGGCTTTAGAGTTTATTTGTGGAGTTCAGTAGGATGACAGCCCTGGGAAAGAAGCTGTTCCTGAATCTGGTCGTACGGGTGCGAATGCATCTGTAGCGTCTCCCAGATGGCAGGAGGGCGAACAGACTGTGGCTGGGGTGGGTAGGGTCTTTGATGATGGACCATGACCTCCGTAAACAGCGTTTCTGGTATATGTGCTCTATGGTCGGTAGCTGGGTGCCGGTAATGCGTTGGGCAGTTTTGACTACCCGCTGCAGGGCTTTCCGGTCATAGTAGCTACAGCTGCCATACCATACTGTGATACAGTTCGTCAGGATGCTCTCTATTGTGCAGCGGTAAAAGTTAGAGAGGATCAGCGGTGACAGGTTACATCCCTTCAGCCTCCTTAGGAAATATAGGCGCTGCTGGGCCTTCTTCACCAGAGAGGAGGTATTGAGGGACCAGGAGAGGTCTTCCGTGATGTGGACTCCGAGGAACTTAAAGCTGTCCACCCTTTCCACCACAGCCCCATTGATGTGGATGGGGGTGTGACTTCCGCCTTTAGACTTCCTGAAGTCCACAATGATTTCTTTGGGATACCATTGAGGTATTATAACATCTGCTGGTTAAAAAGTGGAACTGGATGTTCTCCCAGTTAGCTTAACACCAGTGGTAGGAAAGATAATAGAATCATAGAATGTTTACAGCACAGAAGGAGGCCATTCAGTCCATCGAGCCCGTGCCAACTCTCTGCAAGAGCACTTCAGCTCGTCCCACTCCCCCGCCCTTTCCCCCTAGCCCTGCAAAGTTATTTCCTTCAGGTACTTATCCAACTCCTTTTGAAAGCTCTGATTGAATCTGCCTCCACCACCCTTTCAGGCAGTGTATTCCAGATCTTAACCACTCGCTGCATAAAAAAATGTTTTTCCTCATGTCGCCTTTGGTTCTTCTGCCAATCACCTTAAATCTGTGTCCTCTGGTTCTCGACCCTTCCACCAATGGGAACAGTTTCTCTCTATCTACTCTGTCTAGACCCCTCATGATTTTGAACACCTCTATCAAATCTCCTCTCAACCTTCTCTGCTCTAAGGAGAACAACCCCAGCTTCTCCAGTCTATCCACGTAACTGAAGTCCCTCATTCCTGGAATCATTCTCGTAAATCTTTTCTGCACCCTCTCTAAGGCCTTCACATCCTTCCTAAAGTGCGGTGCCCAGAATTGGACACAATACTCCAGTTGGGATCAAACCAGTGTTTTAAACAGGTTCAGTATAATTTCCACACTTTTGTATTCGATACCTCTATTTATGAAGCCCAGGATCCCGTAAACCTTTTTAACTGTTTTCTTAACCTGCCCTGCCACCTTCAACGATTTGTGCACATATACCTTCAAGTCTCTCTGCTTGTGCACCCCCTTTTAGGATTGTACCATTTAGTTTATATGTCCTCTCCACATTCTTTCTACCAAAATGTATCACTTCACACTTTTCTGCGTTAAATTTCATCTGTCACGTGTCCTCTCATTTCACCAGCCAAGAAATGTGAAAACTCCCAAGCATGAGGCATTTGGAAAAGTATGGGCGAATAAATGAAAGTCAGCGCAGATTGGTCAAGAGCAGATCGTGTTTGACGAGCTTCATTGAGTTCTTTGATGAAGTAACAGAGAGGGTTGATGAGGGTAGTGCAGTTGATGTTGTGTATATGGACTTTCAAAAATCAGTTGACACGGTGCCACATAATAGACTTGTTAGCAAAATTAAAGCCCATGGGATTAAAGGGACAGTGACAGCATGGATACAAAATTGGCTAAGGAACAGAAAGCAGAGAGTAGTGGTAAACAGTTGTTTTCAGAGTGGAAAGAAGTGTACAGTGGTGTTCCCCAGGGGTCGGTACTAGGATCACTGCTCTTTTTGATATATTTAGGACTTGGATATACAGGGCATAATTTCAAAGTTTGCAGATGACACGAAACTCGAAATATAGTAAATAATGAGGAGGATAGTGACAGACATCAGGAGGACATAGACAGACTGGTGAAATGGGCAGGCACGTGGCAGATGAAAGTTAACACAGAGAAGTGTGAAGTGATACATTTTGGTAACATTTTGGTAGGAAGAATGAGGAGATGCAATGGGCCAGAAATTCGCGGCCAAAGGCGTGAGTGCGCTCGGGGTACTCACGCATCTGGCCGTTGGAAATGCCGGCGTTCAGCATGAACAGCGCATGCGGGGAACGCCGGCATTTCCAGACCTCGAGCGCGTGCGACTGCACAGGCAGCGCTTGCGCAGTGAACTTCGTAGATTTCATTCATGAAATCCGTGAGGGTAAGTCCTCAGAAGTTACACTTGAAAAAAGCAAGTGTAAAGTGGTTCATTGGCTGCGGAGGAAGAAACATTTTATCGTGGAGCTTCTGAAATGCAATATTTTTGTTTGGGAAAGGGAGGGAAGTTATTTTAAGAAATTTTAAGTAAGTTTTAAAGTTAAAAATTTTTTTTTTTTAAAAGGGTTTTCAGAACAGTAGGTAGAAGGAGCAATTGTGGCTGTGTGAATGGAATGTGAGAATGAGTTATGTATGTATGTCCACATATATTCCTTTACGTATATGTATGTATGTTTTATATTCCTTTACTAATGTGTATGAATGTATGTTTTTAATTATGATTTTCAAATAAGTTACTTTCTCTGAAAGTCATAACTAAATAATACATTCATACACATAAGTAAAGGAATATATACATAACACGCAAAGGAATATATACAGACATACATACTTTCAGAAGCTCCACGATAAGAAATATCTTCCTCCGCAGCCTGTGGAGCAACTGTACCCATGCTTTTTTCATGTGTAAGTTGTAAGGACTTGACCTCACTGAAAGCAGTAATGAAAGCGGCGAATTATACTGCGCACGCGCTGCCTGTGCAGTCGCACGCGTTCTGCCTCTGAACCCCTTCGTTCAGAGGACAGGAAATGCCGGTTTTCCCCAAAAGCACTGTGCATGCTGAAGACCGGCATTTCATCCGGCCAGATGCGTAAGTACCCCGACCGTACTCGCGCAGTTGGAAGGGAATTACTGGGCCAACATTTTACATGTCAATAAAATGAAAAATTTAACAATTGCACGACTTGCCCCCTCGCATCTGCGACTGAGGGTCCAAGGAGGTGCATTGCGCAAGAGGTCATCATCGTACGTATCCTCACACTGTTCCCTTTGGGGAACTGTATGAAGTGGTGGAAGGATTTATGGCCGTGATTAACGCTCATTCCGTGACTGTAACCATCTTTGAACCAGCCATTAGGGTGGTTAGTCCTATGGCGGGAGGGTTTTACGGGCTCCCACAACCCATCTGAGGGGGGGGGGGCCACCAACACCCACGGACGCAAGTATCCCGCTGGATGTCCACCCAGAATTTAAAGTTGGAACTCCGACTCCACTTGCCGGGACTGTCTGGAGTGGGGTTCAAAACCCTACTCCTTCTGGCCCAGCGGCGGGGATGCTTACTGCTACGCAAAAGGCCCACTCCGCACAAAAGGTGACACCCATACGTTTCCTGCGCCTTTTCCCTCCCCGTGACTGGAGCCCTATGCTGCCATTTCACGTTGCTAATCGGATTGGGCGTTTGTCATAGCGGTAGGATCCCCGCCGCTGGGCCAGATCAGGGTAGGGTTTCGAACCCCGCTCCAGACAGTCCCGGCAAGTGGAGTCGGAGCTCCGGCTCTAAATTCTGGGTTGACATCCAGTGGGATATTTGCGTCCGTGGGTGTGGGTGGCCCCCCCTCCTTGTATAGCTTGTGGGAGCCCGTAAAACCCTCCCGCCATAGGACTAACCGCCCTAATGGCTGGTTCAAAGATGGTTACGGTCACGGAATGAGCGTTAATCACGGCCATAAATCCTTCCACCACTTCATACAGTTCCCCAAAGGGAACAGTGTGAAGACACGTATGACGACGACATTGCTAAATAAATAAATGGAATTAAAAAAATTCTTTTAGGGCTTTTAAAAGTCTTTAAATTGCTTTAATTCTCTTTAAAACTACTTCAGATTACTCAAAATAATGTAAACATTTTAAAAAGTTTATAAAAGTTACCAAAATCTTCAAAAAACTTCCAAAAACCTATTTAAACTGCTGCTTTGCATGTAAAAATCCTTAGCAGCTTGACAGAAACATTGGGGGCGTGTCCAGTGAAACTGAGACCTCAAGGGGCGTGTCTCACTTACACTGCACGCTCCTGGCTTCGCGCTGGCTGCACTCCTGGGCGGCGTGACGTCATACGCTGCCCGGGATTCTTCTTTTTCATTCACCAAGTCCAGGCGTCCCTGGAGCTGATCGTCAGTAGTGCGGGGTAAGTGTAAATACGGGGCTGCCCTGCCAGTACACTTTACACCCAATCTCAGCCTATTACCATCTCGTCTAGCTTCTAATACCTTTTATTGTCTCTTTTACTTCTTTTGTTTCTTTTATTCTTTTGTCCGATCGCAGCCCTGCCTTCGATCTAGTTTCTTTTCTTTCCAGTTTTGAAGAAGGGTTTCGACCCGAAACGTCAACTCAAATTTCTCTCCACGGATGTTGCCTGACTTGCTGAGTTTTTCCAGCATTTTCTGTTGTTATTAGGTTTTATTGGTGTTGCTCACATCCCAAGAACAAATTTTTAAAAAAATTTCGATTGTCAAACTCAAAAGTCAGGACGTAACATTTTGGACCCTCGGCGAGAGTGTGAGGATAGATTAGCAGCTAACATAAAAGGGAACCCAAAAGTCTTTTATAAACACATAAATAGTAAAAGGGTAGTCAAAGGAAGGGTGGGGCCGATGAGGGACCAAAAAGGAGATATTCTAGTGGAGGAAGAGGGCAGGGCCGAGGTACTAAATGAAAACTTTGCATCTGTCCTCACTGGAGAAGAGGATTCTGCCAGTGTAGCAGTAAAGGAGGAGACGGTAGCGATATTGGATAGGATAAAAGAGAATGTGCAGTTCTCCAAGTAGAAAAGTCATCCGATCCGGATGGGATGCATCCTAGGTTACTGAGGGAAGGTGGAAATTGTGGAGTCTCTGGCCACAATCTTCCAATCCTCCTTAGATATGGGGGTGGTCCCAGAGAACTGGAAGATTGCAAACGTTACAACCTTGTTTAAAAAAGTGAGGAGGATACAAGTCAGTCAGCCTAATGTCAGTGGTGGGGAAACTTTTAGAGGCACAGGGCTAGAAATTCGTTATAGCAAAGGAATGGGCGGTGTCAGTAGAAAAGTTGGAGAATTAGCGCCAGGCACAAATGCTCTAGACTGCACGCAAAATTCGTCCTCACTGCTCAATGAAATGATTGTAGTCCAAACTCAAGTCTTAAAACCCAAGCTCATTGGTGTTAGACTTAAAGGGTGGACCAATAGCGGGTGCAGTCTAATCACAACTCATCATTGCCACAGGCTTTTTTCATTACTTAAAGGGGAGGTTCATTGATGCTGCAGCAACTCTTTCTCAACATTACTGGCTGTGCAGCTGCCTCAGCAAGCAGAAGCAGACCAAGGAGAAGGAGCCAGAGGACTGAGCCAGGTGTGCTTATGGCAGGTCACTGCCCCAGGGAGAGAGCCCACAGATTCTCTGATAAAACATTGGAGGCATTGGTTTTCGCTGTGGAGAGACGGAGGGCGGTGCTCTACCCGGCAAGTGGCAGGAGAGCCTCACCACAAGTCTTCCACACTATGTGGAGGGAGGTAGCGCAGCACGTCTCGGGCAGCACTGTGGTCCCCAGGATCCACACACAGTGCAGGAAGAAATTTAACAACCTCACTCGGGTGGTCAGGGTGAGTGAATGCTTCAGCAAATGCTACATACCACCATCTGTACCACAAGCTTCACACACAGCCCAAAGCACCACATCCCCAGCACTCACCCACCAACAATCTCTACCTAGCAACACTCACACCCACATCTCACACCTTGTTACACAATGACAGCTATTCAACAATGGCAGGCACAAGGATCATTAGTTATTAGAATTCATGTGATTATGTGTGATATGTTTATAGATACATTTATTAACGGTCTTTGGAATATTTTGTGGTCTCTCTCATTTCACCTTTGTGCCCTGGCAGATGCTGTGATATGCCATGAGGCAGGGATTGTATGATGGGGATGTGGTGAACTACAGGGATCTGGGGTTTCATTCATGTGAATCGGAGTCTGATGAGCCAGTCACGGACAGCCCATCCAGAAGGCCGATTGCCTTGCTGCCTCCTTCCACCCTTCTGTTCCTCGTCCTCCTCGTCCTCGTCCTCATCCTCCTCTGCTTTGTCCTCCTCCTAAGTTGGTCTCGCAATCCCTGCTGGCGAGGGCTGCACCCTCATGATGGCCAAGTTGTGGAGCATGCAGCAGACACCACGAAATGGGACACCCACTCTGGCGAGTACTGGAGGGCTCCTCCTGAGCGATCAAGGCAGTGGAACCATTGCTTCAATAAGCCGATGGTCTGCTCGATGATGTTCCTGGTGGCAGCATGGCTCTGATTATACGAGTACTGGGCACGAGTGTTGGGGTTGCAGAGGGGAGTCATGAGCCAGGTTGAGAGTGGATAGCCCATGACTCCGAGCAGCCACCCTTGAGCTTGATGTGGTGGCTGGAAGAGTGCTGGCACACCGGTCTGGCACAACCTTAAGGTTTCGCTGTCTGTGGTCGGACACCAATTGCACATTAAGTGAGTGGTAGCCTTTGCAGTTATGGAAGATTTCAGGATTGTTCTGTGGTGCCCGCAAAGCCATGTGGGTGCAGTCAATGGCGCCCTGCACCACGGGGAAGCCAGCTAACCTGGCAAAGCTCATCCGGCTTCTCTCTGGTGATCGGAACACCAATATAGTCCCTTCTCTGCTGTAGAGAGCCTCAGTGACCTCCCGGATACAGCGATCGATGGCAAACTGTGAGATGTTAACCATGTCTCCTGTTGCAGACTAGAAGGATCCACTAGCGAAGAAATTGAGGGCCACGGTGACCTTCACAGCCACTGAGAGAGCCATGGTCACTCTGGTCTGAGGCGCGAGGTCTGGTTGCAGGAGGTGGCAAAGTTCTGTGACCACCTCCTTGGTGAAGTGAAGCCTTCCAATATACTGCTCATTGCTTAATCGAAGGTAGGAGAAGTGCTCTCGAATACCCTTGGAGCGTAAGGCCTCCTGGTGAGAGCCCGAATGGCCCTCCTCCTCCCTCTGTGCACATGCTCCTGTATTTCTCGCTGCCTACGCTCCCTCTGCCATAGATCCTGGAGGGCGAGGTGGCGCCAGTACAGTACCCATTAATGTTACCAAATGTAGCAGTTTGAATCTTTGAAGAATAAATGTAACTACTTTTTAATTGCCAGAAGACTCCTGATACAAAAGAACCTTGAATTTACTGAAACTGTTGCAGTGGCTGAAACTAACAAAGAAACACTGAAACTGCACTAACCTGACAGCTGCGAGTGATTACTGATGATCCCTTTAAATAACGTCCCTGGAGCCGGCTTCCTGGTGCTGCATGCCAGCTCTCCCTGTTGGTGTTTACTCCAGGTGGTGAGGTAAGTGGTGAGAATCAATTTTGCAAATCAGGTGGTCAGTGAGCGTTCCACACTCACCGACGTTATGATCTACCTGCCGTTGATGTTCCCGGCGATACCTCTTACCGGCGGCTCTACAGGGCGGGGGGGGGGTCCCGGATTTGGTGTGCGGCGCTGGATTTGCCTCAACTTGGCGATACTGGTCTAGCACCCCATTAGCGCCAGCTACTGGTGCTAATGAGAGGCACTAAGGGGACGAATTTTTCCCCCATAGTTTCAAAGTTTGCAGATGACAGGAAATGCTGAAATGTAGTAAATAACATGATACAACAAGTATGGGTGGAGAAAGCGCAGGAGATCCAGCAGCTAGCCGACAACCACGATGTGCGTGGATTCTTTAGCGCAGTCAAGACCATAGAAACATAGAAACTAGGAGCAGGAGTAGGCCATTCGGCCCTTCGAGCCTGCTCCGCCATTCAACGAGATCATGGCTGATCATCCAAACCCTAGCACCCGGTCCCTACACCGACTGCCGTCCCACCCAAGCCCTATCCCCATAACCCCGTAACCCCACATATTTAATCCCCCCCTAACACTAAGGGCCAATTTTTATCATGGCCAATCAACCTAACCCGCACATCTTTGGACTGTGGGAGGAAACCGGAGCACCCGGAGAAAACCCACGCAAACATGGGGAGAATGTGCAAACTCCACACAGACAGTCACCCGAGGCTGGATTTGAACCCGGGTCCCTGGCGCTGTGAGGCAACGGTGCTAACCACTATGCCACTGTGCTGCCCTCTACGGCCCTTCCCCACTGTGGGCCAAGAATGGAGAGGTACTCATCAAGGACAGAGAGGCAGTCAGTGCCCGCTGGAAGGAGCACTTCGAAGATCTCCTTAACCAAGACTCTGTCTTCGACACGAGTGTCCTCAACTCCATCCCACAGCATGCTACCCGCCACCATCTCAGCACAACCCCAGCCCGGCATGAGGTTGAAAAGGCCATCCGACAACTGAAGAACGACAAGACCTCAGGAGCAGATGGAATCCCCACCGAGGCACTAAAGCATGGTGGAGAAGCACTACTGGCGCAAATTCATGAACTGATTTCTCTTATCCGGAAGGAGGAGAGCATGCCAGGGGATCTCAGAGACACCGTAATTGTGACCATCTTCAAGAAAGGTGACAAGTCCGATTGCGGTAATTACAGAGGAGTTTCCCTGCTGTCTGCCACAGGGAAATTCATCACAAGAATCCTCCTCAATCGCCTTCTCCCAGTGGCCGAAGAGCTCCTCCCAGAGTCGCAATGCGGATTACGCCCACTAGGGCACAATGGACATGATCTTCACCGCGCGTCAATTACAAGAGCAATGCAGGGAACAGCACCAACTGCTGTCCATGGCCTTCATTGATCTCACAAAGGCCTTCGACACTATCAACCATGAGGGATTATGGAGTGTCCTCCTCAAATTCGGCTGCCCTCAAAAGTTTGTCACTATCCTCCGCCTGCTTCACAACGACATGCAAGCCGTGATCCTGACCAACAGTTCCGCCACAGACACAATTCACGTATGAACCGGGGTCAAGCAAGGCTGTGTCATCGCACCAACGCTCTTCTCAATCTTCCTTGCTGCAATGCTCCATCTCACCCTCAGTAAGCTCCCCACTGGAGTGGAGCTAATTTACAGAACAAACGGGAAACTGTTCAAACTCCGTCACCTCCAGTCCAGATCCAAGGTCGTCCCATCCTCTGTCGTCGAATTACAGTATGCAGACGACGCTTGCTTCTGCGCTCACTCGGAGGTCGAACTCCAAACCATCGTCAACACCTTCACTGAAGCGTATGAGAGCATGGGCCTTACTCTAAACATCCGTAAGACAAAGGTCCACTACCAACCTGCCCCCACCACACATTACTGCCCCCCAATTATCAAAATCCACTACAAGGCCTTGGACAATGTGGACCACTTTCTATACCTCGGGAGCCTACTGTCAACAAGGGCAGACGTCGACGACGAAGTCCAACACCACCTTCAGTGTGCCAGTGCAGCCTTCGGTCGCCTGAGGAAGAGAGTGTTTGAAGACCAGGACCTCAAACCCTGCACTAAGCTCATGGTCTACAGAGCAGCAGTGATACCCCGCCCTGCTGTATGCCTCAGAGACATGGACCATGTACAGCAGGCACCTCAAAGCACGGGAGAGGTACCACCAACGCTGCCTCGGCAAGATCCTGCAAATCCATTGGCAGGATAGGCGCACCAATGTCAGTGTTCTTGCTCAAGCCAACATCCCCAGCATCGAACCTTTGACCACACTCGATCAGCTCCGATGGATAGGTCACATTGTCCGCATGCCCGATACGAGATTCCCAAAACAAGCGCTCTACTCGGAGCTCCGGCACGGCAAGAGAGCCCCAGGTGGGCAGAGGAAATGCTTCAAGGACACCCTCAAAGCCTCCTTGAAAAAGTGTAACATCCCCACCGACACCTGGGAATGAACCACTGGCCCAAGACGACACAAAGTGGAGGAAAAGCATCCGGGAAGGCGCCGAACACCTTGAGTCTCTTCGCCGGGAGCAAGCGGAAGCCAAGTGCAGGCAGCAGAAGGAGCGCACATCAACCCAAGCACCCCACCCACCCGCCCCTTCAACCACCATCTGCCCCACCTGTGACAGAGACTGTAGGTCCCGCATTGGACTCATCAGTCACCTGAGAACTCATTTTTAATGTGGAAGCAAGTCATCCTCGGTTCCGAGGGACTGCCTAAGAGAGAAGACAACAAGTATCACCTTCGTTAGCATGTCAATAAGTGTTTTTTTATTAAGTGTGGAAACGACATGAAAGGCTTTATACAATAAATGCCAGAACAATTTTAATGGTAGCTGTTGTTAAAACAATTAATTTTATGTGTGCGGCCCTCAACAATTCACCAAAACTTATTAAGTGGCCTCCCAGCTGAAATAACTGTCCACCCCTGGTTTACACAGTAGCAAATATACCAGTGAACTCAATTTGTATTGAAAGTCTTAAACTAAGCACCTCATGTTTATACAATGTTTAGCAATAACTACCTCAAAAGTCTTGCAATGAGTATTTGCTGCTACAATAAAAGTTCACTGTTTGACTTTCAATCTTGCCTGTTCTTTGCCTTCCTGGGGAAGGGAGGAGGCGTCTTGCCACTCTCATCAGTGTCAAAATATATCAGGCACCAGCTGCTCCCGAGCCACACTGCCCGATGCAGCCGTGGCTTCCTCGGGTGGCCCATGAAGCATGGACACAGTGACATCCATGTTGGGATCCTCCATGTCGCCATTTCACAGGGATCTCGTCTACAGGGTTACGGGTCAGTCCTTCAGGCAGGGCAAAGTTGTGCAAAGCGCAACAGGCCACCACAATCCTTGACACTTTCAGGGGAGAGTACTGCAAAGTCCCCCCCGAACTGTCCAGGCACCGGAAGCGTGATTTTAGAACCCCAATTGTCCTCTCCGCCACTTGGCGTATGGACACGTGTGCACAGTTATATCTCTCTTGTGCTTCATTATTGGTCCTGCGGTATGGTCTCATCAGCCATGGTTTTCACGGGTAGCCCTTGTCGCCCAATATCCATGCAGATTCTGGACACGATGTACTGAGGGCATCATGTAAGTCTGAGTACGGGAGGATGAAGGCATCATGAGCACTTCCCCAATGATCTGCTTTCACATTAAGGATCCGCAGTTGGGCATCACAGACGATCATTACATTTAAGGAATGAAACCCCTTCCTGTTGATAAATGTATCAGGTGCATCAATTGGTGCCTTCAATGTAATATGGGTTCCATCGATGGCCCCAATCGCTTTGGGGAAGCCAGCAATCCTGTCGAGTGAAAGGGACCTCTCCCTTTGCTCCCGAGGGGACAAGTCAAAGTCGAAATCAGAAGCCCTATGGAATATGGCACCTGTGGCCTGGTGAATGCAGGCCCTCACAGCGCTCTGGGTGATATTGGAAATGTCACTGGTGCCTGACTGAAATGATCCGCATGTGTAAAATTTGAGTGCTGTGGTTACCTTCACGGCCACTGACAAGGCAGTGCGGGACTTAGAACATGGCTGCAGGGCCTCCTTTAACATCAGAGGTGGCCGATTGCCTCTTTACTGAAGCGTAGTCTCCTCACACACAACTCCTCCGACATCATCTCAAAAGACAGCCTCTCCCTATACACTCACTGGGCTGGGTAAAAGTTCCTCCTGATCAGCCTAAGGGCATGGTACCTAACTCCTCTTCATTGTTCCCTCCTACGTCGGACTATCATTACGCACAAAGCATAAACATTGGGGCCAAAGAATGGAAAAGGCTTCCTCTTTAAGCAGTTGCAATACATGTGAAAAAAATGTGTAAAAGTCATATGGATGTGAACAAGATTTTAAAAAGTCATAAATGTGAAATAAAATTGAAAATATCTGATACCTGTGTCTCACAGCCGTTTCGGGTAGGCTTATTCCATGTAAGAATCTCCTTCCAGTATAATCGTTCCTTCATTAAGTATTCGCGAACAATGCTCCCCTTAATTTTTCTTCAGCGCGTGGTTCCTTTAACAGGGTGTGTGTTCCATTCAAGTTTTGGTGCATGTGCAGTTTCTTCCCTGTAGAAGCCGGTGAGCGGCCTGCGTGGGACCTCCAGACTGCTGTGCGGCCGTGTGTCGGCACTACTTAGCGGGAACGTTGTTCGCGAATGCCAAACAGGCTCCTTGCGCCTACTCACACTTTCCCTAAAATTTTCTAGTGCTATTAGTTCATTAGAAGTGGGCAATTAGCCCGCGTTCTCACCAGTACCTTGTTTTCTATGTTAGGTTCAACGTTGGAGACTTCAACAGCTATGGAGAAGCGTAGAATGACTGCCCCCAACTTCTGGATTTCTGTATTTATCTTTGGATGCACCAAATCCTGATTGCTGTCAGTTTCAGAGGGGTAATGGCGGCGAATGCTAACAGTTTTGCTATCATTACCACCACAAAATCTAGGCCTTTATAATTTGTCCCTAGGTAGGGGACGTAACAAGGTCATCCCATCCTTTGTCGTCGAATTACAGTATGCAGACGACGCTTGCGTTTGCACTCACTCGGAGGTCGCACTCCAAACCATTGTCAACACCTTCTCCGAAGCGTACGAGAGCATGGGCCTTATACTAAACATCCGTAAGACAAAGGTCCTCTACCAACCTGCCCCCGCCACACAGTACTGCCCTCCGATTATCAAAATCTACGACAAGGCCTTGGACAACGTGGACCACTTTCCATACCTCGGGAGCCTGCTGTCAACAAGGGCAGACGTTGATGATGAAGTCCAACACCGCCTTCAGTGTGCCAGTGCAGCCTTCGGTCACCTGAGGAAGAGAGTGTTTGAAGACCAGGACCTCAAACCCGGCACCAAGCTCATGGTCTACAGAGCAGCAGTGATACCCGCCCTGCTGTATGCCTCAGAGACATGGACCATGTACAGCAGGCACCTCAAAGCACTGGAGAGGTACCACCAACGCTGCCTCGGCAAGATCCTGCAATTCCATTGGCAGGATAGGCGCACCAATATCAGTGTTCTCGCTCAGGCCAACATCCCCAGCATCGAAGCTTTGACCACACTCAATCAGCTCCGATGGATGGGTCACATTGTCCGCATGCCCGATATGAGACTCCCAAAGCAAGCTCTACTCGGAGCTCCGGCACGGCAAGAGAGCCCCAGGTGGGCAGAGGAAACGCTTCAAGGACACCCTCAAAGCCTCCTTGAAAAAGTGTAACATCCCCACCGACACCTGGGAATCCCTGGCCCAAGACCGCACAAAGTGGAGGAGAAGCATCCGGGAAGGTGCCGAACACCTCGAGTCTCTTCGCCGGGAGCAAGCAGAAGCCAAGCGTAGGCACCGCAAGGAGCGCACGTCAACCCAAGCACCCCACCCACCCGCCCCTTCAACCACCGTCTGCCCCACCCTGTGACAGAGACTGTAAGTCCCGCATTGGACTCATCAGTCACCTGAGAACTCATTTTTAATGTGGAAGCAAGTCATCCTCGGTTCTGAGGGACTGCCTAAGAAGAAGAAGTTAAGAATGTTATACGGGATCTTAACTAAAAGCCAAGAAATTATAATTTGTAAATGTCCTCATTCTCTTGTGGCCCATTGTGAAGCCAGATTCAGTTCTCTGGCCACTTATTTCTGCTCATACGACCTGCTGTCTGTTGTGTAATGGGCAGGAGTTGGGGGAGGGGTCACGGTCCTCATCTCTGTACTTGAGTGAACACAAGCTAATATACTCTTTCCTAACAGCATGCTTCCCCTGGGGTGGCTACATGCCCCTTTCGTTCATCTATTTTAGTGCTTCTCGGTGAAACCTGAGGGCTTGTACAGAAAGAGGTAGATGGCTGCACATGGTCTACAAAAAGATCGTTTTGACTGGAGTGGCGCTCATCTCATGGCAGCTTGACCCTAGTAGGGAATCACTGCTGGCTGCCTCTCTGCAGCATATCCCTGGGCAGCTTGGTATCACCTTGTATGTTCTACCTATCGAATTCTTTGAAGAAGTAACCAAAAGGGTAGGCAAGGGTAATGCAGTGGATATAATATAATTGTGTTTTCAAAAAGCCTTCGCTAAGGTACTGCATAGTTGACTCAGAAATGGACCATAAGTTAATAAGGCCTGACCAGCTGAGTATTTCCAGCATTTTCTGCTGTTATCAGAGAGAGAGAGAGAGAGAGAGAAAGACATCCCCTCCCCCCAGTAAGACAATAAAAATAGAGAAGAGGACTTTAAAATGGGGTCAAGAAAGACCACAGATTCTAACTAAACTTCACATCAGGATTGAACTTACTCCTGAAGAAAGAAAATAAGGAATGAACCCATGGGTGAATAAAGAGATAAGCGTAAAATTGAAACTAAAGAAAAAGGCATACACTAAGTATGTAGACAACAAAAGAGAGGATTGCACAAGGGAATACGAAGAGGTTAGGAAAGAAGTCAAAAAAAACAATTAGGAAGGCAACGAGAAACTATAACATTAAATTATCAAGGAATATAAAAAGAAATAGAGAAGTAGTCTACAGACACATAACTAACAAGAGAAAAACCAGGATCGGGATAGGGCCACTAAGTGAATGACAGCGAAATGGCAGAAAAATTGAAGAATTACTTTACCTTGGTATTTACCAGGGAAACTAACAAGGTGGGCATGACATTAGAAGAAGATGTGATTAGAAATGGGATAACTGCATTGAAAATAAAAAGAGGAGAAATATTAAATAAACTAATCAAACTCAAAGAGGATAAAACCCCTGGTCCGGATGGATTACATCCACGCATTTTAAAAGAATCTAGGGTAGAGATAGCAGAGGCATTACGACACATATTTAATAATTCGTTAGAAAAAGGTGTAGTGCCAGAGGACTGGCGGAGCTAATGTAATACCGATATTTAAGAAGGGGGATAGAACATGTCCAGGGAACGATAGACCAGTCAGCTTAACATCAGTGGTAGGAAAAATCATGGAATCCCTACTAAAGGAGAAAATAGAAGAATATCTAGAAACCAAAAATATAATAATGAATAGTCAGCATGGATTTCAAAAGGGAAAGTCTTGCTTGACCAACCTCATTGAATTTTTTGAAGAGGTAACAGAGAGAGTAGACAAGGGTAATGCAGTAGATGTAATTTATCTAGATTTTCAAAAGGCCTTCGATAAGGCACCCCATAATAGACTGATGAACAAGGTCAGAGAATGCGGTGTCAGGGGACAAGTAGCAGAATGGATTGCTGGCTGGCTTCAGGACAGAAAGCAGAGAGTGGGAGTAAAGGACAGCTATTCACAGTGGCAGAAGGTGGGTCATGGTGTTCCACAAGGATCAGTGCTGGGACCACTGTTGTTCACAATTTATAGTAACAATTTAGACTTTGGAATCAAAAACACAATTTCTAAATTTGCGGATGACATCAAATTGGGGGGGATAGTCAATACTGAGGAGGACTGCAACAAATTACAAGAAAACATTAATAAACTTGCAGAATGGGCAAATAATTGGCAAATGAAGTTCAACACAGATAAATGTGAGGTATTACATTTTGATAAGAAAAATAGGGAGCTCATATATTACTTGGAAAATACAAATCTAAATGGGGTAGAGGAGCAAAGGGATCTTGAAGTACAAATATACAAATCTCTAAAAGTAGCGACACAGGTTAACAAGGCCATAAAAACAGCAAACCAAGCACTAGGACAGAGGATCAGAGGGACCTTGGTGTGCATGTACATAGATCCCTGAAGGCAGCAGGACAGGTAGATAAGGTGGTTAAAAAGGCATATGGGATACTTGCCTTCATTAGCCGAGGCATAGAATATAAGAGCAGGGAGGTTATGATGGAGCTGTACAAAATGCTAGTTAGGCCACAGCTGGAATACTGTGTGCAGTTCTGGTCGCCACACTATAGGAAGGATGTGATTGCATTGGAGAGGATGCAGAGGAGATTCACCAGGATGTTACCTGGGATGGAGCGCTTCAGCTATGAAGAAAGGCTGGACAGGCTGGGGTTGTTTTCCTTAGAGCAGAGAAGGCTGAGGGGGGACCTGATTAAGGTGTACAAAATTATGAGGGGCATAGATAGGGTAGATAGAAAGGAACTTTTCCCCTTAGTAGAGGGGTCAATAACAAGGGGGCATAGATTCAAGGTAAGGGCAGGAGGTTTAGAGGGGATTTGAGGAAAAACCTTTCCACCCAGAGGGTGGTTGGAATCTGGAACTCACTGCCTGAAAGGGTGGTAGAGGCAGGAACCCTCACAACATTCAAGAAGCATTTAGATGAGCACTTGAAACGCCATAGCATACAAGGCTACGGACAAAGTGCTGGAAAATGGGATTAGATTAGACAGGGCTTGATGGCCAGCGTAGACACGATGGGCCTCTTTCTGTGCTGTATAACTCTATGACTCTATGACTCTATGACAGAGATAGGGAGGAGCGAGGCCATGGAAGGATTTGAAAACAAGGAAGAGAATGTTGCTTAACCGGGAGCCAATGTAGGTCAGTGAGCACAGGGGTGATGGGCGAACGGGACTTGGTGCGACACGGGCAGCAGAGTTTTGGATGACCTCAATTTTATAGAGGGTGGAATGTGGGAGGCCAGCCAGGAGTGTGTTGGAATAGTCAAGTCTGGAGGTAACAAAGGCATGGATGAGGGTTTCAGCAGCGGATGAGCTGAGGCAGGGGCAGAGACGGGCGGTGGAAGTAGGCGGTCTTTGTTATGCTGCGGATATGTGGTCGGAAGCTCATTTCAGGGTCAAATATGACACCAAGGTTGCGAACAGTGTGGTTCAGCCTCAGACAGATGTTAGGGAGAGGGATGGAGTCGGTGGCTGGGGAACGGAGTTCGTGGCGGGGACCGAAAACAATGGCTTCGGTCTTCCCAATATTTATCTGGAGGAAATTTCTGCTCATCCAGAACTGAATGTCGGACAAGCAGTCTGACAATTTAGAGACCGTGGAGGGGTCGAGGGAAGTGGTGGTGAGGTAGAGCTGGGTGTCGTCGGCGTACATGTGGAAACTGACGCTGTGTTTTCGGATGATGTCGCCAAGGGGCAGCATATAGATGAGAAATAGGAGGGGGCCAAGGATAGATCCTTGGGGGACACCAGAGGTAACGATGTGGAAGTGGGAAGAGAAGCCATTGCAGGGAATTCTCTGGCTACCATTAGATAGATAAGGATGGAACCAGGCGAGAGCAGTCCCACCCAGCTGGACGACGGTGGAGAGGCGTTGGAGGAGGATGGAGTCAAAGATGCAGACAGGTCGAGAAGACAAGGAGGGATAGTTTACCTTTGTCTCAATCACATAGGATGTCATTTGTGATTTTGATAAGAGCCGTTTTGGTACTGTGGCGGGGCGGAAACCTGATTGGAGGGATTCAAACCTGTAGTTCTGGGAAAGATGGGCTCGGATTTGAGAGGCGACAACACATTCAAGGACCTTGGAGAGAAAAGGGAGGTTGGAGATGGGGCGGTAGTTTTGGGTGCTTTTTTGAGGAGAGGGGTGATGATGGCAGATTTGAAGGAGAGGGGCACAGTATCTGAGGTGAGAGAACCGTTAACAATATCAGCTAACATGGGAGGTAGGAAGGGAAGTTGGGTGGTCAGCAGTTTAGTGTTTAGTGGGAATAGGATCGAGTGAGCAGGAAGTGGGTCTCATGGACAAGATGAGCTCGGAGAGGTCATGACAGGAGATAGAAGAGAAACTAGAGAAAGATGCGAGTTCAGGGCTAGGGCAGGGGGGATCCTTAGAGGAGGTTTGGCCCGGTGGGCTAGTCTAGTGAAAGGGAGTGTGGTGGCAGAGACAGTTGATCGGATGGCCTCAATCTTAGTGACAAAGAAGTCCATGAGCTCCTCGCAGTTGTTGTTGGAGGTGAGGGTGGAGGAGACAGGGGAGAGGGGTTTAAAAAGATGGTTTGCAGTAGAGAAAAGAAGCCGGGGGTTTTCATTGCATTCCAGAATGATTCTGGAATAGTGAGCAGTTTTTGCAGACGAGAGCAGGACCCGATAGTGCTTTATGTGGTCCAGCCAGATCTGGCGGTGAATGGCTAAACCAGCTGTCCGCCATATCCATTCAAGTCTGCATCCCTTAGACTTGAGGGAGCGAAGATGAGGGCCGTACCAGGGGAACGGCCAGAGTGAGAGAGAGGAATGGTTTTTAATGGGGTCTAAGGTATCAAAGGTGCAGGTGAGGGTGTGGCGGAGCAGATCGGCAGCTGCAGAAATGTCGTGGTGAATGGGGGGCAAAGGCTGGACAGTTGGGAATTTGAAATTGCAGTTGTAAGTGAATTGGGAGAGAGTGTTTTCCAGGGTGGACACAGCAGGAAGTAGGGTAAGGAAGTCAAGACTGAGATCAATAGAATTTTGGGCACAAAGGGAATCAAGGGACATGGGGATAGGGCGGATAAATGGAATTGATGTAGAAGTTCAACCCTGAGCTTAGTGAATGGCGGAGCAGGCTCGAGGGGTTGTATGGCGGAGCAGGCTCGAGGGGTTGTATGGCGGAGCAGGCTCGAGGGGTTGTATGGCGGAGCAGGCTCGAGGGGTTGTATGGCGGAGCAGGCTCGAGGGGTTGTATGGCGGAGCAGGCTCGAGGGGTTGTATGGCGGAGCAGGCTCGAGGGGTTGTATGGCGGAGCAGGCTCGAGGGGTTGTATGGCGGAGCAGGCTCGAGGGGTTGTATGGCGGAGCAGGCTCGAGGGGTTGTATGGCGGAGCAGGCTCGAGGGGTTGTATGGCGGAGCAGGCTCGAGGGGTTGTATGGCGGAGCAGGCTCGAGGGGTTGTATGGCGGAGCAGGCTCGAGGGGTTGTATGGCGGAGCAGGCTCGAGGGGTTGTGGCGGAGCAGGCTCGAGGGGTTGTATGGCGGAGCAGGCTCGAGGGGTTGTATGGCGGAGCAGGCTCGAGGGGTTGTATGGCGGAGCAGGCTCGAGGGGTTGTATGGCGGAGCAGGCTCGAGGGGTTGTATGGCGGAGCAGGCTCGAGGGGTTGTATGGCCGACTCCTGCTCCTATTTCTTATGTTCTTAGAAGGAGGCCATTCGGCCTATTGTGCCTGTGCTGAATCTTTGAAAGAGCTCTCCAATGATGGGTACCAGTTGCCTAGTGGTTATCTTACTGAACTAGTAATCCAGAGGCCTGGACTAATAATCCAGAGACATGATTTCAAATCCTACCATGGGAGTTGGGGAATTTAAATTCAGTTAATTAAATAAATCTGGAATTAAAAAAATGCTAGCATCGGTACTGGTGACCATGAAACTGTCATATTGTCGTAAAACTGTTCACCAATGTCCTTTAGGGTAGGAAACCTGTCATCCTTACCCAGTCAGGTCTATACGTGACTCTAGACCCAGAGCAATGTGGTTGACTCTTAACTGCCCTCTGAAATGGCCTAGCAAGCCACTCAGTTTTACCAAACCACTACGAAAAATCATAAGAATAAAACCGGACGGACCACCCAGCATCGACCTAGGCATTGGATTTGAACACGGCAACGGCACACCCGGCATAAACCTAGGGACCAGATTCAGACACGACAACGGCACACCCGGCATAAACCTAGGGACCAGATTCAGACACGACGATGGCACACCCAGCCCAGTCGACCCTGCAAAGTCCTCCTCACCAACATCTGGGGACTTGTGCCAAAATTGGGAGAGCTGTCCCACAGACTAGTCCAGCAACAGCCTGACATAGTCATACTCACAGAATCATACCTTTCAGCCAATGTCCCAGACTCCTCCATCACCATCCCTGGGTATGTCCTGTCCCACCGGCAGGACAGACCCACCAGGGGTGGCGGCACAGTGGTATACAGTCGGGAAGGAGTGGCCCTGGGAGTCCTCAACATTGACTCTGGATCCCATGAAGCCTCATGGCATCAGGTCAAACATGGGCAAGGAAACCTTTGCTCATTACCACCTCCTGCCCTCAGCTGATGAATCAGTACTCCTCCATGTTGAACACCACTTGGAAGAAGCACTGAGAGTAGCAAGGGCACAGAATGTACTCTGGGTGGGGGACTTCAATGTCCATCACCAAGAGTGGCTCGGTAGCACCACTACTGACTGATCTGGCTGAGTCCTGAAGGACATAGCTGTAAGACTGGGCCTGAAGCAGGTGGTGAGAGAACCAACATGAGGGAAAAACCTACTTGACCTCGTCCTCCCCAATCTACCTGTTCCAGATGCATCTGTCCCTGACAGTATTGGTAGGAGTGACCACCGCACAGTCCTTGTGGAGACGAAGTCCCGTCTTCACACTGAGGACACCCTCCATTGTGTTGTGTGGCACTACCACCGTGCTAAATGAGATAGATTCAGAACTGATCTAGCAGCTCAAAACTGGGCATCCATGAGGTGCTGTAGGCCATCAGCAGCAGCAGAATTGTATTCCACCACAATCTGTAACCTCATGGCCCGGCATATCCCTCACTCTACCATTACCATTAAGCCAGGGGTCCCACCCTGGTTCAATGAGGAGGGTAGAAGAGCATGCCAGGAGCAGCACCAGGCGTACCTAAAAGTGAGGTGCCAACCTGGTTTAGCTATAACACAGGACTACAAGCATGCTAAACAATGGAAACAGCATGCTATAGACAGAGCTAACCGATCCCACAATCAACGGATCAGATCAAAGCTCTGCAGTCCTGCCACATCGAGTCGTCAATGGAGATGGACCATTAAACAACTAACAGGAAGAGGAGGAGGCTCCATGAATATCCCCATCCTCGATGCTGGTGGAACCGAGCATGTGAGTGCAAAAGGCAAGGCTGAAGCGTTTGCAACCATCTTCAGCCAGAAGTGCCGAGTGAATGATCCATCTCGGCCTCCTCCTGCAGTCCCCACCATCACAGAAGTCAGTCTTCAGCCAATTCGATTCACTCCACGTGACATCACGAAACGGCTGAGCGCACTGGATACAGCAAAGGCCCCGACAACATCCCGGCTGTCGTGCTGAAGACTTGTGCTCCAGAACTAGCCGCACCTCTAGCCAAGCTGTTCCAGTACAGCTACAACACTGGCATCTATCCGACAATGTGGAAAATTGCCCAGGTATGTCCTGACACAAAACGCAGGACAAATCCAACCCGGCCAATTACCGCCCCATCAGTCTACTCTCAATCATCAGCAAAGTGATGGAAAGTGTCATCGACAGTGCTATCAAGCGGCACTTACTCAGCAATAACCTGCTCACTGATGCCCAGTTTGGGTTCTGCCAAGACTACTCGGCTCCCGACCTCATTACAGCCTTGGTCCAAACATGGACAATGGAGCTGAATTCCAGAGGTGAGGTGAGAGTGACTGCCCTTGACATTAAGGCAGCATTTGACCGAATGTGGCATCAAGGAGCCCGAGTAAAACTGAAGTCAATGGGAATCGGGGTGGGGGGAAACTCTCCACTGGCTGGAGTCATACCGAGCACAAAGGAAGATGGTTGTGGTGGTTGGAGGCCGAGTGATCAAGAGGTTGGTCTCTTGGAGAAAATAAGGACTGAATTAATATAATTGATGCCCTCTGCTCTCTTTCTATTTCCGGACACACCGGGGCTCCCACTGAATAAAGAAAGACTTTTATTTATATAGCGCCTTTCACAACCACCGGATATCTCAAAGTGCTTTACAGCCAATAAAGTACTTTTTGAAATAACAACAGAAAATGCTGGAAAAACTCAGCAGGTCAGGCAACATCCGTGGAGAGAAATTTGAGTTGACGTTTCGGGTTGGACCCTTCTTCAAAACTGGAAAGAAAAGAAACTAGATCGGAGGCAGGGCTGCGATCGGACAAAAGAATAAAAGAAACAAAAGAAATAAAAGAGATTAGAAGCTAGACGAGATAGTAATAGGCTGGGATTAGGTGTAAAGTGTGATGGCAGGGCAAAAGATAGCTGCCAGGTGTGAGAGAGAAACAAAAGGAAAGGGGGGGGGGGGAAAGGAGTGGAACAATTACAAGAGAAAATGAAATGGGGGCCGAGCTTATGATCTGAAAAGTACTTTTTGAAGTGGAGTCACTGTTGTAATGTGAACTGAAACAGCAAATACAAATAGTCCAATCGGATTTACCCCCATGGTTGCAGCATTCAGGGGAGAGGAGAACATTTTCTGATGCAGCGAGTTGTTGTGATCTGGAACGCGCTGTGTGAAAGGGCGGTGGAGGCAGATTCAGGAGTAACTTTCAAAAGGGAATTGGGTAAATACTTGAAGGGGAGAAATTTACAGGGCCATGGGGATAGAGCAGGAGAGTGGGACTGATTGGATAGCTTTCTCAAAGGGCCAGCACAGGCATGGTGGGCCGAATGGCCTCCTTCTGTGTTGTTTGAATTTATCATTCTAACTTTTGCCGAAGTGTTTTCAGTGAAAATAATGTGGCAGGTGCTCCTCCCGCCGGCGGGGGCGCTGCGGTTCACTTCTCCTGCCGGCGGGGGCGCTGCGGTTCACTTCTCCTGCCGGCGGGGGCGCTGCGGTTGGGTCCTCCGGGCGGAGTGCGCAGGCGCGGCCGGGTCTAGTGCAGTGAGGTGGTCGGCGGGCAAAATGGCGGAGGAGCAGATCGTGGAGCGGCGGAGCGAGCTGGAGGAGGAAATCGAGGACGATGATGAGGTGAGCGGCTGGACCCCGGCTCGGGGCTTGTGTGAGGCCTGGCCCGGGCTCTGAGTGTGTCCAGAACCCCAGTCCGGGCAGGGGGAGTGAGCCGCGGCCCCACTCCCGGGACTCACTCATCACCCGGCGGGATGGTGACCCGGGGGTGGCGGTTCTTCAGCCCCGCCACAAGCTCCGTTCCCCAGCCCTCTGTCTGAGGCTGACCCGCACTGTTCACAACCTTGGGGTCATATTTGACCCCGAGATGAGCTTCTGACCACATATCCGCAGCATGACTGAGACCGCCTACTTCCACCTCCGTAACATCGCCCATCTCCGCCCCTGCCTCAGCTCATCCGCTGCTGAAACCCTCATCCATGCCTTTGTTACCTCTAGACTTGACTATTCCAACACACTCCTGGCCGGCCTCCCACATTCCACCCTACGTAAACCTGAGGTCATCCAAAACTCGACTGCCCGTGTCCTAACTCGCACCAAGTCCCTGTGTTCGCTGACCTACATTGGCTCCAGGTTAAGCAGCACCTCGATTTCAAAATTCTCATCCTTGTTTTCAAATCCCTCCATGGCCTCGCCTCTCCCTATCTCTGTAATCTCCTCCAGCCCCACAAACCCCCCCGAGATATTTGCGCTCCTCTAATTCTGGCCTCTTGAGCATCCCCAACTTCCTTCTCTCTGCCATTGGTGGCCGTGCCTTTAGCTCCCTAAGCTCTGGAATTCCCTCATTAAGCCTATCAACCTCTCCTCCTTTAAGACACTCCTTAAAATGAACTGTTTGGTCCCCTGTCCTCTATAGGATTACATAGGATATATGGCACACAAACAGGCCATTTGGCCCAACCAGTCCATAGAAAAATATATGAGCACGCATCGGCCATTCGGCCCTTCGAGCCTGCTCCGCCATTCAATATGATCATGGCTGATTCTCTATCTCAATACCATATTCCCGCGCTCTCCCCATACCCCTTGATGCCTTTTGTGTCTGGAAATCTATCGATCTCCTTCTTAAATATATTCAGTGACTTGGCCTCCACAGCCTTCTGTGGTAGAGAATTCCACAGGTTCACCACCCTCTGAGTGAAGAAATTTCTCCTCATCTCAGTCCTAAATGTCTTACCCCGTATCCTGAGATTGTGACCCCCTCGTTCTCGACCCCCCCCAGCCAGGGGAAACATCCTCCCTGCATCCAGTCTGTCCAGCCCTGTCAGAATTGTATACGTTTCAATGAGATTCCCTCTCAATCTTGTAAACTCATGAATACAGGCCGAGCCAACCCAATCTCTCCTCATACGACAGCCCTCCCATCCCAGGAATCAGTCTGGTGAACCTTCGCTGCACTCCCTCTATGGCAAGTATATCCTTTCTTAGGTAAGGAGACCAGGACTGCACACAGTACTCCAGGTGTGGTCTCACCAAGGCCCTGTATAACTGCAGTAAGACACCCTTGCTCCTGTACTCAAATCCTCTTGCAATGAAGGCCAACATACCATTTGCCTTCCTAACTGCTTGCTGCACCTGCATGTTTGCTTTCAGTGACTGGTGTACAAGGACACCCAGGTCCCTTTGTACATCAACATTTCTCAATCTAATCACCATTTAAATAATACTCTGCCTTTCTGTTTTTCCTACCGAAGTGGATAACGTCACATTTATCCACGTTATACTACATCTGCCATGTATTTGCCCACTCACTCAACTTGTCTAAATCGCCTTGAAGCCTCTTTGCATCCTCCTCACAACTCACAATCCCACCTACTTTCGTATCGTCGGCAAACTTGGAAATATTATATTTGGTTCCCTCATCCAAATCATTGATATATATTGTGAATAGCTGGGGCCCAAGCACTGATCCCTGCGGGACCCCACTAGTCACCGCCTGCCACCCTGAAAAAGACCCATTTATTCCTACTCTCTGTTTCCTGTCTGTTAACCAATTTTCAATCCATGCCAGTATATTACCCCCAATCCCATGTGCTTTAATTTTGCACACTAACCTCTTATGTGGGACTTTATCAAAGGCCTTCTGAAAATCCAAATACACCACATCCACTGGTTCTCCCTTATCTATTCTACCAGTTACATCCTCAAAAAACTCCAGTAGGTTTGTCAAACACAATTTCCCTTTCATAAATCCATGTTGACTTTGTCTAATCCCGTTGATATTTTCTAAGTGTCCTGTTATCACATCCTTTATAACAGACTCTAGCATTTTCCCTACTACTGCCGTTAGGCTAACCGGTCTGTAGTTCCTGGTTTTCTCTCTCTTTTTTAAATAGTGGGGTTACATTTGCCACCCTCCAATCTACAGGAACTGTTCCATAATCTATAGAATTTTGGAAGATGACAACCAATGCATCCACTATTTCCATGGCTACCTCTTTTAGTACTCGGGGATGCAGATTATCAGGCCCTGGGGATTTATCAGCTTTCAGTCCCATTAATTTCTCCAGCACTATTTTTTTACTAATACTAAGTTCCTTTAATTCCTCCTTCTCACTAGACCCTTGGTTCCCTAGCATTTCTGGGAAGTTATTTGTGTCCTCTTCCGTGAAGACACAACCAAAGTACAGGAAACTTTCTGATATCCGGCACTGACGGGACCGAGCTGGTGCCATAACATCAAAAGTGCCGGACATACCAGAGTTAATGTTTAAACATACAGAACTGAGAAGCTCCGTGTGAATCAACAAACCCTGTTGCTTAGCAACAGCTTCAAAACAGTCGGCTGCAGCTGCAAGCGTCTCTAGTTGAAGCTGTTGCTATAGCTACAGACCTTGCAGTGCCTGACTGGGGGGAAAAAAAAAGCAACGAGAACTAAAAAAACATAGAAAACGACTCCTGATTTTTGCCGTTAGATCGAGTATTCTGGACATATAACCTCCGGATAAACCAAAGTTTCCTGTACTTGTTTAATTGCCCTGCCATTTCCTTGTTCCCCATTATAAATTCTCCCGTTTCTGACTGTAAGGGACTTACATTTATCTTCACTAATCTTTTTCTTTTTACATATTTGTAGAAGCTTTTACAATCTGCTTTTATGTTCCTTGCAAGTTTACTCTCATACTCTATTTTTCCTCTCTTAATCAATCTCTTGGTCCTTTTTTGCTGAACTCTAAACTGCTGCCAATCCTCAGGCTTGCTACTTTTTCTGGAAACTTTATATGACTCCTTCGGATCTAATACTATCCTTAATTTCTTTTGTTAGCCATGGTTGGGCCGCTTTTCCTTTTGTGTTTTTGCACCAGAAAGGAATGTATAACTGTTGCAATTCATGCATTCGTTCCTTAAATGTTAGCCATTGCCTATCCACCGTCGTGCCTTTTAATGAAGCTCCCTGCCGGTGTTTAAGGTCCACTCGAGCCTCCTCCCGTCTTTCCTCATCTAACTCTATCAGCGTAACCCTCTATCCCCTTCCCCCTCATATGCTTATCTAACTGCCCCTTAAATGCATCGATACTATTCGCCTCAACCACTCCCTGTGGGAGCGAGTTCCACATTCTCACCACTCTCTGGGTAAAGACGTTTCTTCTGAATTCCCTATTGGATTTCTTGGTGACTATCTTATATTGATGGCCTCCAGTTTTTTTTTAAAATTTGTTTTTATGGGATGTGGGTGTCGCTGACAAGGCCGGCATTTATTGCCCATCCCGAGTTGCCCTTGAGAAGGTGGTGGTGAGCCGCCTTCTTGAACCGCTGCAGTCCGTGTGGTGAAGGTGCTCCCACAGTGCTGTTAGGGAGGGAGTGCCAGGATTTTGACCCAGCGACGATGAAGGATCGGCGATATATTTCTAAGTCAGGATGGTGTGTGACTTGGAGGGGAACTTGGAGGTGGTGGTGTTCCCATGCACCTGCTGCCCTTGTCCTTCTAGGTGGAAGAGGTCGCGGGTTTGGGAGGTGCTGCCGAAGAAGCCTTGGCGAGTTGCTGCAGTGCATCTTGTAGATGGTCCACACTGCAGACACGGTACGCCGGTGGTGGAGGGAGTGAATGCTTAAGGTGGTGGACGGGGTGCCGATCAAGCGGGCTGCTTTATCCTGGATGGTGTCGAGCTTCTTGAGTGTTGTTGGAGCTGCACTCATCCAGGCAAGTGGAGAGTATTCCATCACACTCCTGACTTGTGCCTTGTAGATGGTGGAAAGGCTTTGGGGAGTCAGGAGGTGAGACACTCGCCACAGAATACCCAGCCTCTGACCTGCTCTTGTTGCCACAGTATTTATGTGGCTGGTCCGGTTAAGTTTCTGATCAATGGTGACTCCCAGGATGTTGATGGTGGGGGATTCAGCGATGGTAATGCCATGGAATGTCAAGGGGAGGTGGTTAGACTCTCGCTTGTTGGAGATAGTCATTGCCTGGCACTTCTGTGGCGCGAATGTTACCTGCCACTTATCAGCCCAAGCCTGAACGTCATCCAGGTCTTGTTGCATGCGGGCATGGACTGCTTCATTATCTGAGGAGTTGTGAATGGCGCTGAACACTGTGCAGTCATCAGCGAACATCCCCATTTCTGACCTTATGCTCTTCCCCACAAGTGGAAACATTCTCTCTCTATCCACTCGATCAAAACCTTTCATCATTTTTAAAGACCTCTATTAGGTCACCCCTCAGCCTTTTTTCAAGAGAAAAGAGACCCAGCCTGTTCATCCTTTCCTGATATGTATACCCTCGCATTTCTGGTATCATCCTCGTAAATCTTCTCTGCACCCCCTCCAGTGTCTCTATATCCTTTTTATAATATGGTGACCAGAACTGTACACAGTGCTCCAAGTGTGGTCTAACCAAGGTTCGATACAGGTTTAGCATAACTTCCCTACTTTTCAATTCTATCCCTCTAGAAATAAACCCTAGTGGTTGGTTTGCTGTTTTATGGCCTTGTTAACCTGCGTCACAACTTTTAGTGATTTGTGTATTTGTACTCCGAGATCCCTTTGTTCCGCTACCCCACCTAGACTCGCACCCTCCAAGTGATAAGTGACCTCCCTATTCTTTCTACCAAAATGTAATACCTCACATTTATCTGTGTTGAACTTCATTTGCCAATTCTATGCCCATTCTGGAAGTTTATTAATGTCCTCCTCTAATTTGTTGCAGTCCTCAGTATTGACTATCCCTGCCTCAATTTGGTGTCATCCGCAAATTTAGAAATTGTCTTTTTGGTTCCAAAGTCTAAATTGTTGATGTAAATTGTGAACAGCAGTGGTCCCAGCACTGATCCTGTGGAACACCATAACCCACCTTCGGCCACTGTGAATAGCTGCCCTTTACTCCCACTCTCTGCTTTCTGTCCTGAAGCCAGCTAGCAATCCATTCTGCTACTCGTCCCCTGACTCCGCATTCTCTGACCTTGTTCATCAGTCTATTATGGGGTACCTTATCGAAGGCCTTTTGAAAATCCAGATAAATTAAATCTACTGTTTTACCATTGTCTACTCTCTTGTTATCTGTACAAAAAATTCAGTGAGGTTGGTCAAGCAAGACTTTCCCTTTGGAAATCCACGCTGACTATTCATTACTGTTTTTGGTTTCTAGATATTGTATTTTCTCCTTTAGTAGGGATTTCATGATTTTTCCTGCCACCGATGTTAAGCTGACTGATCTATCGTTCCCTGGACATGTTCAATCCTCCTTCTTAAATATCGGTATTACGTTAGCTCCACCAGTCCTCTGGCACTACACCTTTTTCAAACGAATTATTAAATATGTGTAGTAACGCCTCTGCTATCTCTCCCCTAGATTAGTTTTAAATGCGTGGATGTAATCCGTCCGGACCAGGGATTTTATCCTCTTTGAGTTTGATTAGTTTATTTAATATATCCCCTCGTTTTATTTTAAATGCACTGATCTCGTCCCAATATGTCCTTATGTGGCTCGGTGTCAAACATTGTTATTTGCTCCTGTGAAGCCCCTCGGGAGGTTTTACTACATTAAAGGTGGTTTATAAAAGTGACTTGTTCCGGGGGCCGAGATTACAGTTGGATTGATCTCTGAGACAAGGCCCTTGCCTGGTGGCCGTATTCCTGTCCCAGCTTGTGCTGTTAACAGTCTGGCACTGAACAGTTCGGTGCTGGATCACCCTGTGGAGCAGCTGGCTTTATCTGGCACAGCGAGAACGGTCAGTAGGCCTGGGGAACAGGCGGCCCCCATTCCGTGGCCTCCCAACAAGAATTTGCCTTCGTGGATATGAGTTTCTGGCTCGTGGCGTAGATTGCCACTCGCTCCCCTTCACACTCCCTCACCACCCCTCGCTCCTGCTCACTGCCCTTCGCTCCTCCCGCTCTCCTTCATCCTCCCTCACCACCCCTCGCTCCTGCTCACTGCCCTTCGCTCCTCCCGCTCTCCTTCACACTCCCTCACCACCCCTCGCTCCTGCTCGCTGCCCTTCGCTCCTCCCGCTCTCCTTCACACTCCCTCACCACCCCTCGCTCCTGCTCACTGCCCTTCGCTCCTCCCGCTCTCCTTCACACTCCCTCACCACCCCTCGCTCCTGCTCGCTGACCTTCGCTCCTCCCACTCTCCTTCACACTCCCTCACCACCCCTCGCTCCTGCTCCCTGCCCTTCGCTCCTCCCGCTCTCCTTCACACTCCCTCACCACCCCTCGCTCCTGCTCACTGCCCTTCGCTCCTCCCGCTCTCCTTCACACTCCCTCACCACCCCTCGCTCCTGCTCGCTGCCCTTCGCTCCTCCCGCTCTCCTTCACACTCCCTCACCACCCCTCGCTCCTGCTCACTGCCCTTCGCTCCTCCCGCTCTCCTTCACACTCCCTCACCACCCCTCGCTCCTGCTCACTGCCCTTCGCTCCTCCCGCTCTCCTTCACCCTCCCTCACCACCCCTCGCTCCTGCTCACCGCCCTTCGCTCCTCCCGCTCTCCTTCACCCTCCCTCACCACCCCTCGCTCCTGCTCACTGCCCTTCGCTCCTCCCGCTCTCCTTCACCCTCCCTCACCACCCCTCGCTCCTGCTCACCGCCCTTCGCTCCTCCCGCTCTCCTTCACACTCCCTCACCACCCCTCGCTCCTCCCGCTCTCCTTCGCGCTCCCTCACCACCCCTCGCTCCTCCCGCTCTCCTTCACACTCCCTCACCACCCCTCGCTCCTCCCGCTCTCCTTCACGCTCCCTCACCACCCCTCGCTCCTGCTCACTGCCCTTCGCTCCTCCCGCTCTCCTTCACACTCCCTCACCACCCCTCGCTCCTGCTCACTGCCCTTCGCTCCTCCCGCTCTCCTTCACACTCCCTCACCACCCCTCGCTCCTGCTCACTGCCCTTCGCTCCTCCCGCTCTCCTTCACACTCCCTCACCACCCCTCGCTCCTGCTCACTGCCCTTCGCTCCTCCCGCTCTCCTTCATCCTCCCTCACCACCCCTCGCTCCTGCTCACTGCCCTTCGCTCCTCCCGCTCTCCTTCACCCTCCCTCACCACCCCTCGCTCCTGCTCACTGCCCTTCGCTCCTCCCGCTCTCCTTCACACTCCCTCACCACCCCTCGCTCCTGCTCACTGCCCTTCGCTCCTCCCGCTCTCCTTCACCCTCCCTCACCACCCCTCGCTCCTGCTCACCGCCCTTCGCTCCTCCCGCTCTCCTTCACCCTCCCTCACCACCCCTCGCTCCTGCTCACTGCCCTTCGCTCCTCCCGCTCTCCTTCACACTCCCTCACCACCCCTCGCTCCTGCTCGCTGCCCTTCGCTCCTCCCGCTCTCCTTCACCCTCCCTCACCACCCCTCGCTCCTCCCGCTCTCCTTCACACTCCCTCACCACCCCTCGCTCCTGCTCACTGCCCTTCGCTCCTCCCGCTCTCCTTCACACTCCCTCACCACCCCTCGCTCCTGCTCACCGCCCTTCGCTCCTCCCGCTCTCCTTCACACTCCCTCACCACCCCTCGCTCCTGCTCACTGCCCTTCGCTCCTCCCGCTCTCCTTCACACTCCCTCACCACCCCTCGCTCCTCCCGCTCTCCTTCACACTCCCTCACCACCCCTCGCTCCTCCCGCTCTCCTTCACACTCCCTCACCACCCCTCGCTCCTGCTCCCTGCCCTTCGCTCCTCCCGCTCTCCTTCACACTCCCTCACCACCCCTCGCTCCTGCTCCCTGCCCTTCGCTCCTCCCGCTCTCCTTCACACTCCCTCACCACCCCTCGCTCCTGCTCACTGCCCTTCGCTCCTCCCGCTCTCCTTCACCCTCCCTCACCACCCCTCGCTCCTGCTCACTGCCCTTCGCTCCTCCCGCTCTCCTTCACACTCCCTCACCACCCCTCGCTCCTGCTCGCTGCCCTTCGCTCCTCCCGCTCTCCTTCACCCTCCCTCACCACCCCTCGCTCCTCCCGCTCTCCTTCACACTCCCTCACCACCCCTCGCTCCTGCTCACTGCCCTTCGCTCCTCCCGCTCTCCTTCACACTCCCTCACCACCCCTCGCTCCTGCTCACCGCCCTTCGCTCCTCCCGCTCTCCTTCACACTCCCTCACCACCCCTCGCTCCTGCTCACTGCCCTTCGCTCCTCCCGCTCTCCTTCACACTCCCTCACCACCCCTCGCTCCTCCCGCTCTCCTTCACACTCCCTCACCACCCCTCGCTCCTCCCGCTCTCCTTCACACTCCCTCACCACCCCTCGCTCCTGCTCCCTGCCCTTCGCTCCTCCCGCTCTCCTTCACACTCCCTCACCACCCCTCGCTCCTGCTCCCTGCCCTTCGCTCCTCCCGCTCTCCTTCACACTCCCTCACCACCCCTCGCTCCTGCTCACTGCCCTTCGCTCCTCCCGCTCTCCTTCACCCTCCCTCACCACCCCTCGCTCCTGCTCACTGCCCTTCGCTCCTCCCGCTCTCCTTCACACTCCCTCACCACCCCTCGCTCCTGCTCCCTGCCCTTCGCTCCTCCCGCTCTCCTTCACACTCCCTCACCACCCCTCGCTCCTGCTCACTGCCCTTCGCTCCTCCCGCTCTCCTTCACCCTCCCTCACCACCCCTCGCTCCTGCTCACTGCCCTTCGCTCCTCCCGCTCTCCTTCACACTCCCTCACCACCCCTCGCTCCTGCTCGCTGCCCTTCGCTCCTCACGCTCCCTCACGTTCCCCAAGTGCTGGGTGTACCAGTGCTGGTGTCACAATCCTGGTGCTGCAGTGTTCTATTTATCAAAGGGTTAATTCAGCTGAACCTCCTATGCTTGCAGCTCGATGAATCCCTCGGGGAACGGCTATGGGGTTTGACCGAGATGTTCCCTGAGGGCATGCGAAACGCCTCTGGGATCGCCGTAGACTGCTCTGTGACACTGGCCAAGAAATTCTACAAGTACGTGGTGGTGCGGTGGGGTATCCGGGTACGGCGGTGCGGTGAGGTATCCGGGTACGGCGGTGCGGTGGGGTATCCGGGGACGGCGGTGCGGTGAGGTATCCGGGGACGGCGGTGCGGTGAGGTATCCGGGTACGGCGGTGCGGTGAGGTATCCGGGTACGGCGGTGCGGTGAGGTATCCGGGTACGGCGGTGCGGTGAGGTATCCGGGGACGGCGGTGCGGTGAGGTATCCGGGTACGGCGGTGCGGTGAGGTATCCGGGTACGGCGGTGCGGTGAGGTATCCGGGTACGGCGGTGCGGTGAGGTATCCGGGTACGGCGGTGCGGTGGGGTATCTGGGTACGGCGGTGCGGTGAGGTGTCCGGGTACGGCGGTGCGGTGAGGTGTCCGGGTACGGCGGTGCGGTGAGGTATCCGGGTACGGCGGTGCGGTGAGGTATCCGGGTACGGCGGTGCGGTGAGGTATCCGGGAACGGCGGTGCGGTGAGGTATCCGGGTACGGCGGTGCGGTGAGGTATCCGGGTACGGCGGTGCGGTGAGGTATCCGGGTACGGCGGTGCGGTGAGGTATCCGGGTACGGCGGTGCGGCGAGGTATCCGGGTACGGCGGTGCGGCGGGGTATCCGGGAACGGCGGTGCGGCGGGGTATCCGGGAACGGCGGTGCGGTGAGGTATCCGGGTACGGCGGTGCGGTGAGGTATCCGGGTACGGCGGTGCGGTGAGGTGTCCGGGTACGGCGGTGCGGTGAGGTGTCCGGGTACGGCGGTGCGGTGAGGTGTCCGGGAACGGCGGTGCGGTGAGGTATCCGGGTACGGCGGTGCGGTGAGGTATCGGGGAACGGCGGTGCGGTGAGGTATCCGGGTACGGCGGTGCGGTGAGGTATCCGGGTACGGCGGTGCGGTGAGGTATCGGGGAACGGCGGTGCGGTGAGGTATCCGGGTACGGCGGTGCGGTGAGGTATCCGGGTACGACGGTGCGGTGGGGTATCCGGGTACAGCGGTGCCGTGGGGTACCTTGGAATGGCAGAGCGTGATAGGATTGTTTAAATCTGGAACGTACTACTTGATTTGGGCATGTCCTTGAAGGGGACTAATTTGCAGGGTTACGGGGAAAAAGCTGGGGTGTGGGACTAAATTGACAGCTCTTTCAAAGAGCTGGCACAGGTGTGACGGGCCGAATGGCCTCCTTCTGTGCTGTAAGATTCTATGAAAACTAGGGAATTAGAAGCACAAATTCAGCTTCAAGGGTATGACATGGTGGCCATCACCGAAACCGTCTACAAGCTGGGCATGACTGCGAGACAGATATTGCAGGTTATAAGGTCTTTAGAAAGCACAGGGACATTGGAAAAGGAGGAGGTGTAGCAACATTGAGAAGGGACACTATTACAGCATTAGAAAGTGAGGATATCAGTAAGGGTGAGCGGGCAGTAGAAACTCTCTTGGTGGGGGGGGGGGGGGGGTGTGAATGGAGGAATAGAAAAGGATGTAAGACCTAAGAACATAAGAATTCGAAGCAGGAGTAGCCCGTAGGGCTCCTCGAGCCTGCTCCGCCATTCATGGCTGATCTTTGACCTCAACTCCACTTCCCCGCCCGATCCCCACTTTGGTGGGAGTTGTCTACAAACCTCCAGATAGCAGTGATGAAGTAGTGGGATACATAAACACGGAGATCAGAGAAGCTTGTTGCAAAAGCAGAGTGGTTATAACGGGAGACTTTAACTTTCACACAGACTGGGGGAAGCAGAACAGCTCGAGTCTCAAAGGCAGTGAGTTTCTGGAGTGTATCCGGGGCAGTTTTCAGGAACATTATGTTCTTGACCCAACACGAGGACAGGCCATACTAGAGTTAGTAATGAGTAATGAGCCTGATTTAGTCAAAAGTCTAATGGTAAGGGAACACCTAAGTAACAGTGACCATAATAGAGGGGGAGAAAGTGAGTCACAAACCAAAGTTTTAAATGTAGGTAAGGTGAACTTTGGAGGGGTCAGGCAGGAATTGACCCCAATAGACTGGGCAGAAATGTTAACGGATAACACTATCGATGAACAGTGGATATAAACAGAAAATACTGCAAATACTCAGCAGGTCAGGCAGCATCTGTGCAGAGAGGAGCAGAGTTAATGTTTCAGGTCAGTTGGGTATAGGAGATTAAGGGGTGATGTCAGGAAACACTTCTTCACACAAGGATTAGTGGAAATCTGGAACTCTTCCCCCCAAAAGCTGTTGAGGCTGGGGGTCAATTGAAAATTCTAAAACTGAGATTGATAGATTTTTGGTGGGCAAGGGTATTAAGGGTTACAGAACCAAGGCAGGAAAATGGAGTTAAGATACAGATCAGCCAGGATCTAATTGAATGGTGCAACAGGCTCGAGGGGCTGAATAGATTCATAGAATGGTTACAGCACAAAAGGAGGCCATTCAGCCCATCGAGCCCGTTCCGGCTCCCTGCAAGAGCACTTCAGCTAATCCCACTCTCCCGCCCTTTCCCCGTAGCCCTGCAAATTGTTTTCCTTCAGGTACTTATCCAACTCCCTGTTGAAAGCCGAGATTGAATCTGCCTCCACCACCCTCTCGGGCAGCGCGTTCCAGATCATAACCACTCACTGTGTGAAAAAGTTTTTCCTCATGTCGCCTTTGGTTCTTCTGCCAATCACCTTAAATCTCGACCCTTCCGCCAATGGGAACAGTTTCTCTCTATCTACTCTGTCTAGACCCCTCATGATTTTGAACACCTCTATCAAATCTCCTCTTAATCTTCTCTGCCCTAAGGAGAAAAACCCCAGCTTCTCCAGTCTATCCACGTAACTGAAGTCCCTCATCCCTGGAACCGTTCTTGTAAATCTTTTCTGCACCCTCTCTAAGGCCTTCACATCCTTCCTAAAGTGCGGTGCCCAGAATTGGACACAATACTCCAGTTGTGGCCAAACCAGTGTTTTATAAAGGTTCCTTGCTTTTGTACTCTCTGCCTCTATTTATGAAGCCCAGGATCCTGTAAGCTTGTTTAACCGCTTTCTCAACCTGCCCTGCCACCTTCAACAGTTTGTGCACACATACACCCCCAGGTCGCTCTGTTCCTGCACCCCCTTTAGGATTGTACATTTAGTTTATATTGCCGCCTCTCCTCGTTCTTCCTACCACAATGTATCACTTTGCATTTCTCTGCCACGTGTCTGTCCACTCCACCAGCCTGTCTGTCTTCTTGAAGTCTATCCCTATCCTTCTCATTGTGTCTTCTGCAAATTTTGAAATGGTGCCCTGTACACCCAAGTCCAAATCATTATTTAAATCAAGAAAAGCAGTGGTCCTAGTACCGACCCCTGGGAACACCACTGTATACCTTCCTCCAGTCTGAAAAACAAGCGTTCACCACTACTCTCTGTTTCCTGTCACTGAGCCAATTCCGTATCCATGCAGCCACTGACCCTTTTATTCCATGGGCTTCAACTTTGCTGGCAAACCTATTATGTGGCACTTTATCAAACACCTTTTGGAAGTCCATGTACATGTCAACCGCATTTCCCTCATCAACCCTCTCTGTTACCTCATTAAAAAACTCGATCAAATTAGTTAAACACGATTTGCCTTTAACAAATCTGTGCTGGCTTTCCTCAGTTAATTCACACTTTCGTTAATTTTGTCCCGAATTATCGTTTCTAAAAGCTTCCCCGCCATCGAGGTTAAGCTGACTGGCCTGTAGTTGCTGGGTTTATCATTGCACCCTTTTTTTGAATAAGGATGTAACATTTGCAATTCTCCAGTCCTCTGGCACCAGTCCCGCATCCACACGGGATTGGAAGATTATGGCCAGTACCGCCGCAATTTCCACCTTTACTTCCCTCAGTATCCCAGGATGCATCTCATCCAGTCCTGGTGATTTATCTACTTTAAGTACAGCCAGCCTTCCTAATACCTCCTCTTTATCCATTTTTATTCCATCCAGTATCTCTTCTACCTCCTCCTTCACTATGTCTATGGCAGTATCTTCTTCCTTGGTGAAGACAGATGCAAAGTACTTGTTTAGCACCTCTGCCTCCATGTGCGGGTCTCCGTTTTGGTCCCTAGTCAGCCCCACCCCTCCTCTTACTACCCATTTACTATTTATATGCCTATAGAAGACTTTTGAATTCCCTTTTATGTTAGCTGCCAGTCTATTCTCATACTCTCTCTTTGTCCCTCTTATTTTCTTTTTCACTTCCCCTCTGAACTTTCTGTATTCAGCCTGTACCTGGCCTACTCCTGTTTCTAGCATCTTGGACACGAACCATCTCCTCCACGACTTGGCTTTAAATCCAGGTGTGACTAGTGAGATGAACGCCTGCTCTGTCTGCTGGGTGTGAGGGTTGGCATCGAAAGTGTTTGGGCAGTGAGGCCACAGCACGAACTGATCTAAGGCAGCACTAATCAGCAACCTGAGAGAGAAAGAAGCTCAAGAGATGGGCCAAAATGGCCTCTATCTGCACTGTGGGGTTTCTGTGATTCTGTGATCTCTAGGGTGGGAAAATTGCTGCTATTGTGAGGTTGGGGCTGAAGCACAATGTTGGGACAGTGTAGAGGGAGCTCTACTCTGTATCTAACCCGTGCTGTACCTGCCCTGGGAGTGTTTGATGGGACAGTGTAGAGGGAGCTTTACTCTGTATCTAACCGGTGCTGTACCTGCCCTGGGAGTGTTTGATGGGACAGTGTAGAGGGAACTTTACTCTGTATCTAACCCGTGCTGTACCTGCCCTGGGAGTGTTTGATGGGACAGTGTAGCGGGAGCTTTACTCTGTATTTAACCCCTGGCATCACGCCCTGTAACCCAGTCCTGGGATTTCCATGGTGTGTATAGGGGAGACGGTGCCTGCTGTGCTCAGTGTGAGAGGCGAGGAGGTCTGGTGTTCTGCGGTGTTTGACTCGGTGATGTTTTCTAGGCTCACACGGGCGGCTCTGTGGGTGGGAACCACGTCCTTCATGATCCTGATCCTGCCGGTGGTGTTTGAAACTGAGAAACTACAACTAGAACAGCAGCAAATCCAACAACAGAGACAGGTACGGAGTGGGGGGGGCGGGGCTGGGGCAGGGAATGGGCACGGGGGTGGGCATGGGGGGGCTGGGCAGGGCAGGGCGCTGGGGAGGGGGGCACAAGGGATGGGCTGGGCACTGGGGAGGGGGCACAGGGCACAGGAGACTTAAGGGGTGAGCATGGGGCAGGCAAAAGGGAGGTGTAAGGCAGTGGACACGGATTGGATGGTATGGGCACCTGATGAGCTGGGGAGATGGCAGGTGTGCACTGTGGGTTTAGAGTGGGTGAGGAAAGGAATTTACACGTGAAATGAGCGAGTGAACTGGGCTGGGTGGATGGCAGCCAGGTGGAGTGTGCAGGTTGGTGAAGGCACAGATGGTATGGTGCGGGCAAGGGACCCTGAGACATGGTGTGATACTCAGGAGTTTGGTGCAAGAGTGGAGGACAGGAGAGGCGGGAGGAGAGGGTTAGCGGGTGGGGGGTTGGTTGTGGGACCTGGTTGTGGGGGGCGAGTTGTGGGACAGGTGGGTGGGGGGGGTTGTGTTATGGCGGGGGGTTGCGGGACGTGGTGTGGGAAGGTTGGGGTGGGGGGTGCAAGGGTGTGGGGGCGAGGTGGGTGGTGTGGTGCTGGGTGAGGGGTTTGTGGGGCAGGGATTGTGAGACGGGATGTGTGGGTTACGGGACGGGCCGGAGGTGGAACGGAAGGTGGGTGTTGCGGGGGGGGGCAGGGTCAGAGTGTATGTGATTTTTTTTTTTGTACAGTTTAATTTCTGTTCTAATCTGATGGTTTTTTGCTCACAGATCCTGTTGGGTCCGAACACGGGATTGTCTGGCGGAATGCCAGGAATGCTGCCATCGCCAGTTCCAGGGAAAATATAATGGATCAGATGCCCCAAGCGGGAACTGCTGGTGGAAGGGGGAGCGGCTAGGGGGAGTTGGTGTACTTTGAGGGGAAGCGATTTGAGACCATGAACAGATGCTGTGTCTGCAGCCCGTCGCCAGGGAGACTGGAGTTAGCCCTCAGTGTTCACCTCTGGACCAATTGAAGGCCGGATACACTGAACAACCCGTCTGTGAACACTGTCAGCTGGCTGGGGGAGGGAGGGGGGGGGGAATCGGGACTTAAATCTGCTGGATCAGTCATGGGAGGGGCAGGGGGCAGCTCGATGGGTTCTCTGAGCCCTGTTACTAATGAACTACAACCCGTGTGTGTCACAGGCATCTTCCATCACCATCAGTCATTCCTTCAGGCACCGATTGTTTGCGCATGAAGTCATTTTCGGCAGGTTGGGGGCTCAGCTGTGTCCAGTGGAGGGGTGTGGGGCGACAGCTGTGTCCAGTGGAGGGGTGTGGGGGGACAGTTGTGTCCAGTGGAGGGGTGTGGGGGACAGCTGTGTCCAGTGGAGGGGTGTGGGGTGACAGCTGTGTCCAGTGGAGGGGTGTGGGGGAGACAGCTGTGTCCCAGTGGAGGGGTGTGGGGGACAGCTGTGTCCAGTGGAGGGGTGTGGGGGAGACAGCTGTGTCCCAGTGGAGGGGTGTGGGGGAGACAGCTGTGTCCAGTGGAGGGGTGTGGGGGGACAGCTGTGTCCAGTGGAGGGGTGTGGGGCGACAGCTGTGTCCAGTGGAGGGGTGTGGGGGAGACAGCTGTGTCCAGTGGAGGGGTGTGGGGGACAGCTGTGTCCAGTGGAGGGGTGTGGGGGACAGCTGTGTCCAGTGGAGGGGTGTGGGGGACAGCTGTGTCCAGTGGAGGGGTGTGGGGGACAGCTGTGTCCCAGTGGAGGGGTGTGGGGCGACAGCTGTGTCCAGTGGAGGGGTGTGGGGCGACAGCTGTGTCCCAGTGGAGGGGTGTGGGGGACAGCTGTGTCCAGTGGAGGGGTGTGGGGCGACAGCTGTGTCCCAGTGGAGGGGTGTGGGGGACGGCTGTGTCCAGTGGAGGGGTGTGGGCGACAGCTGTGTCCCAGTGGAGGGGTGTGGGGGGACAGCTGTGTCCAGTGGAGGGGTGTGGGGGACAGCTGTGTCCAGTGGAGGGGTGTGGGGGACAGCTGTGTCCAGTGGAGGGGTGTGGGGGGACGGCTGTGTCCAGTGGAGGGGTGTGGGGTGACAGCTGTGTCCAGTGGAGGGGTGTGGGGGACAGCTGTGTCCAGTGGAGGGGTGTGGGGGACGGCTGTGTCCAGTGGAGGGGTGTGGGGGACAGCTGTGTCCAGTGGAGGGGTGTGGGGGACAGCTGTGTCCAGTGGAGGGGTGTGGGGTGACAGCTGTGTCCAGTGGAGGGGTGTGGGGGACAGCTGTGTCCAGTGGAGGGGTGTGGGGGACAGCTGTGTCCAGTGGAGGGGTGTGGGGGACAGCTGTGTCCCAGTGGAGGGGTGTGGGGCGACAGCTGTGTCCAGTGGAGGGGTGTGGGGCGACAGCTGTGTCCAGTGGAGGGGTGTGGGGCGACAGCTGTGTCCCAGTGGAGGGGTGTGGGGGACGGCTGTGTCCAGTGGAGGGGTGTGGGGGGACAGCTGTGTCCCAGTGGAGGGGTGTGGGGGGACAGCTGTGTCCAGTGGAGGGGTGTGGGGGACAGCTGTGTCCAGTGGAGGGGTGTGGGGGACGGCTGTGTCCAGTGGAGGGGTGTGGGGCGACAGCTGTGTCCAGTGGAGGGGTGTGGGGGGACAGCTGTGTCCAGTGGAGGGGTGTGGGGGACAGCTGTGTCCAGTGGAGGGGTGTGGGGGACGGGTGTGTCCCAGTGGAGGGGTGTGGGGCGACAGCTGTGGTCCAGTGGAGGGGTGTGGGGGACGGCTGTGTCCAGTGGAGGGGTGTGGGGTGACAGCTGTGTCCAGTGGAGGGGTGTGGGGGACAGCTGTGTCCAGTGGAGGGGTGTGGGGGACGGCTGTGTCCCAGTGGAGGGGTGTGGGGGACAGCTGTGTCCAGTGGAGGGGTGTGGGGGACGGCTGTGTCCCAGTGGAGGGGTGTGGGGGGACGGCTGTGTCCAGTGGAGGGGTGTGGAGGACGGCTGTGTCCAGTGGAGGGGTGTGGGGAACGGCTGTGTCCAGTGGAGGGGTGTGGGGGACAGCTGTGTCCAGTGGAGGGGTGTGGGGGACGGCTGTGTCCAGTGGAGGGGTGTGGGGGACGGCTGTGTCCAGTGGAGGGGTGCGGGGGACGGCTGTGTCCAGTGGGGGACGGCTGTGTCCAGTGGAGGGGTGTGGGGGACAGCTGTGTCCAGTGGAGGGGTGTGGGGGACGGCTGTGTCCAGTGGGGGACGGCTGTGTCCAGTGGAGGGGTGTGGGGGACAGCTGTGTCCAGTGGGGGACGGCTGTGTCCAGTGGAGGGGTGTGGGGGACGGCTGTGTCCAGTGGAGGGGTGTGGGGGACGGCTGTGTCCAGTGGAGGGGTGTGGGGCGACAGCTGTGTCCAGTGGAGGGGTGTGGAGGACGGCTGTGTCCAGTGGAGGGGTGTGGGGCGACAGCTGTGTCCAGTGGAGGGGTGTGGGGGACGGCTGTGTCCTGTGGAGGGGTGTGGGGGACGGGTGTGTCCAGTGGAGGGGTGTGGGGGACGGGTGTGTCCAGTGGAGGGGTGTGGGGGACGGGTGTGTCCAGTGGAGGGGTGTGGGGGACGGGTGTGTCCAGTGGAGGGGTGTGGGGGACGGCTGTGTCCCAGGTCTAGGCTGCACCTGCTCACTGTGAACATCTCACCTCGGGAGCTGAGCAAATCCCGTGTCTGTCTGTGCGCCCCCCCCCCCCCAGACTGACGCAGAGCGGGAGGGAGTTGCAAGTACTGCGGGGATATTAATCTGCGATGGCTCTGGCACAAAGACGGTGTTGGTGCCTGCGGTGATTCATGGGCACGGCTGTGACACGCTGCCCCCAGAGCCCGGGTAGAGGGCCAGTGCCTCACCACAGTAAGAGATGTGCCTTCTTCCTTCAGCCTGACCTCTCCCTCCAAATCTGGGAGATGGGTGGGCCGTCTGGGCTGCTTGGCTCCCGCCCGCTGTGACGGGTGAGGTGGGGACCTGGCCGGGGTGGATCACTAGAGTGCAGGGTGCAGCAGCCCGGGCGGACTGCCCTTCATTGAATGCACCTGAGACTGGGGAATCCTCCACTACACTTCACACAGATGGAATCAGTTTGAACACGCTGCCTGCAGAAATGGTGTAAAGTTACTGTTGAACTGTTTGACTTGTACTTGTGGTTTAATAAACTCTTGATGCCGGATTGTGAGGGATTGAATCTTCCTAATTACAGAGGAGCGAGCTCCAGCAGCAGTCGGGCCCAGGTTAGCGGTCTGCTGCACTCGGGGGTGGTGGGGAGGGGTTCAGGGTCCTTCGGGCCTTCTGAAGTGGCCGACCGTGCCAAGTAAAGTGATTGGGATAAGGCCCAGCACCTGCACAGGGCCGCGAGGGATGGGCAGAAGATGCTGCCTTGCCCACTGGCAGCGCCCATGGAGCGTGGCTCACGGAGGGGCACTCGCTTGTCCGGTTGGGCCTTTCACTAACGAACAATTCGATAAGCGGTAACGTGATCTTGGACAGTGGGGTATTGCCTCTGAAGTTCGGGTCCAAATGCAGCCCAGTGATGGGATGAATCTCGGCCTCTGCTGGCTGCACATGCCCAGTGTGGGTGTTTTCGTTCTAGTTCTGTGGCTAGAAGCCCAAAGTGCTAAATTGCCTCTAATTCAGACCAATTGGCAATCTCGGTGGGGAATGGAATGCTATCACACTGGAGTAATAGGGTATGGTCTGATGTTGGTGCTCATGCACCTCATTGGGACAATGTAGAGGGAGCTTTACTCTGTATCTAACCCGTGCTGTACCTGCCCTGGGAGTGTTTGATGGGACAGTGTAGAGGGAGCTTTACTCTGTATCTAACCCGTGCTGTACCTGCCCTGGGAGTGTTTGATGGGACAGTGTAGAGGGAGCTTTACTCTGTATCTAACCTGTGCTGTACCTGCCCTGGGAGTGTTTGATGGGACAGTGTAGAGGGAGCTTTACTCTGTATCTAACCCGTGCTGTACCTGCCCTGGGAGTGTTTGATGGGACAGTGTAGAGGGAGCTTTACTCTGTATCTAACCTGTGCTGTACCTGCCCTGGGAGTGTTTGATGGGACAGTGTAGAGGGAGCTTTACTCTGTATCTAACCCGTGCTGTACCTGTCCTGGGAGTGTTTGATGGGACAGTGTAAAGGGAGCTTTACTCTGTATCTAACCCGTGTTGTACCTGCCCTGGGAGTGTTTGATGGGACAGTGTAGAGGGTGCTTTACTCTGTATCTAACCCGTGCTGTACCTGCCCTGGGAGTGTTTGATGAGACAGTGTAGAGGGAGCTTTACTCTGTATCTAACCTGTGCTGTACCTGCCCTGGGAGTGTTTGATGGGACAGTGTAGAGAGAGCGTTACTCTGTATCTAACCCGTGCTGCACCTGCCCTGGGAGTGTTTGATGGGACAGTGTAGAGGGAGCTTTACTCTGTATCTAACCCGTGCTGTACCTGCCCTGGGAGTGTTTGATGGGGACAGTGTAGAGGGAGCTTTACTCTGTATCTAACCCGTGCTGTACCTGCCCTGGGAGTGTTTGATGGGACAGTGTAGAGGGAGCTTTACACTGTATCTAACCCGTGCTGTACCTGCCCTGGGAGTGTTTGATGGGACAGAGTAGAGGGAGCTTTACTCTGTATCTAACCCGTGCTGCACCTGCCCTGGGAGTGTTTGATGGGACAGTGTAGAGGGAGCTTTACTCTGTATCTAACCCGTGCTGTTCCTGCCCTGGGAGTGTTTGATGGGACAGTGTAGAGGGAGCTTTACTCTGTATCTAACCCATGCTGTACCTGCCCTGGGAGTGTTTGATGGGGACAGTGTAGAGGGAGCTTTACTCTGTATCTAACCCATGCTGTACCTGCCCTGGGAGTGTTTGATGGGATAGTGTAGAGGGAGCTTTACTCTGTATCTAACCCGTGCTGTACCTGCCCTGGGAGTGTTTGATGGGACAGTGTAGAGGGAGCTTTACTCTGTATCTAACCCATGCTGTACCTGCCCTGGGAGTGTTTGATGGGACAGTGTAGAGGGAGCTTTACTCTGTATCTAACCCGTGCTGTACCTGCCCTGGGAGTGTTTGATGGGACAGTGTAGAGGGAGCTTTACTCTGTATCTAACCCGTGCTGTGCCTGCCCTGGGAGTGTTTGATGGGACAGTGTAGAGGGAGCTTTACTCTGTATCTAACCCGTGCTGTACCTGCCCTGGGAGTGTTTGATGGGACAGTGTAGAGGGAGCTTTACTCTGTATCTAACCCATGCTGTACCTGCCCTGGGAGTGTTTGATGGGGACAGTGTAGAGGGAGCTTTACTCTGTATCTAACCCATGCTGTTCCTGCCCTGGGAGTGTTTGATGGGACAGTGTAGAGGGAGCTTTACTCTGTATCTAACCCGTGCTGTACCTGCCCTGGGAGTGTTTGATGGGGACAGTGTAGAGGGAGCTTTACTCTGTATCTAACCCATGCTGTACCTGCCCTGGGAGTGTTTGATGGGGATAGTGTAGAGGGAGCTTTACTCTGTATCTAACCCATGCTGTACCTGCCCTGGGAGTGTTTGATGGGGACAGTGTAGAGGGAGCTTTACTCTGTATCTAACCCATGCTGTACCTGCCCTGGGAGTGTTTGATGGGATAGTGTAGAGGGAGCTTTACTCTGTATCTAACCCGTGCTGTACCTGCCCTGGGAGTGTTTGATGGGACAGTGTAGAGGGAGCTTTACTCTGTATCTAACCCATGCTGTACCTGCCCTGGGAGTGTTTGATGGGACAGTGTAGAGGGAGCTTTACTCTGTATCTAACCCGTGCTGTACCTGCCCTGGGAGTGTTTGATGGGACAGTGTAGAGGGAGCTTTACTCTGTATCTAACCCGTGCTGTGCCTGCCCTGGGAGTGTTTGATGGGACAGTGTAGAGGGAGCTTTACTCTGTATCTAACCCGTGCTGTACCTGCCCTGGGAGTGTTTGATGGGACAGTGTAGAGGGAGCTTTACTCTGTATCTAACCCATGCTGTACCTGCCCTGGGAGTGTTTGATGGGGACAGTGTAGAGGGAGCTTTACTCTGTATCTAACCCATGCTGTTCCTGCCCTGGGAGTGTTTGATGGGACAGTGTAGAGGGAGCTTTACTCTGTATCTAACCCGTGCTGTACCTGCCCTGGGAGTGTTTGATGGGGACAGTGTAGAGGGAGCTTTACTCTGTATCTAACCCATGCTGTACCTGCCCTGGGAGTGTTTGATGGGACAGTGTAGAGGGAGCTTTACTCAGTATCTAACCTGTGCTGTACCTGCCCTGGGAGTGTTTGATGGGGACAGTGTAGAGGGAGCTTTACTCTGTATCTAACCCATGCTGTACCTGCCCTGGGAGTGTTTGATGGGACAGTGTAGAGGGAGCTTTACTCAGTATCTAAGCCATGCTGTACCTGTCCTGAGAGACTGACACTGTGTCTGAAATGGAATGAATTTCAATCCCAGCTTGATGAGCAGAAGAAAACAACAAAGATTTATATCGTGCCTTTAAATGTAGAGACTTTGAGGGGTGACTAAAAGCTTGATCAACGAGGTGGGGTGCAGTGCAGTGCTGAGGGAATGCTGCACTGTCTGAGGTGCCGTCTTTTGGATGAGGCGTTAAACCGAGGCCCCCGTGCCCTCTCGGGTGGATGTAAATGATGCCATGTGACTATTGCGTAGACGAGCAAGGCAGTTCTCCCCAGTGTCCGGGGACCAATACCCTTCAACCAACATCACTTTAAAAAAAAAACCCAGATTACCTGGTCATTGCTGTTTGTGGGAGCCTGCTGTGGCAAATTGGTTGCCGTGGTTACTACATTACAAACGACTGCACTTCAAAAGTAATTTATTGGTTGTAAAGCACTGTGATGTCCTGAGGTGCCATATAAACACAAGTCTTTTAAAGCTGGAGAGAGGTAGAGGGGTCCAGGGAGGAAATTCCAGAGTGTGGCCTCATCGCAAAGTAAGGGACCCGACAATGGGCGTAAACCTGGGCCACACTGTTGCTGGACGATGCCAACGTGGCATTGAATACCTGCCTCTCCCCTTCATGTTGAATAGGAGTTTCCTGCATATCATTGTCCTGTGTACAGAGTAACTGCACTAGCAGCATAATGGTGACATGACAGTAACAGCAGATTAACAATCAGACAGACCTGGTAATGGCAGGAAGAGATGTCGTGTGCTAACTCCCATCAAGTCCCGTTCACCCATCTCCCCTGTGCTCACTGACCTCCTGGCTCCCGGTAACGCCTCGATTTTAAAATTCTTATCCTTGTTTTTAAATCCCTCCATGGCCTCGCCCCCTCCCTATTTCTGTAACCTCTAGCCCCACCACCCTCCCAGATCTCTGCACATCCCAGACATTCATCGCTCCACCATTGGCGGCCTGGGCCCTAAGCTCTGGCATTCCCCCTTTAACCCTCTACACCTCCTTTAAGATGCTCCTTAAAACCTACCTTTTTGACCAAGCTTTTGGTGATCTGCCCTAATCACCTTATGTGGCTCGGTGTCAAATTATGTTTGATAATCGTTCCTGTGACACGCCTTGGGATGTTTTACTACATTAAAGACGCTGTATAAATACAAGTTGTTGCTGGAGATGGTCTGGCTGCGAGGGGAGCCCAACCCTGTGATTCCCAGAACAGTCACTGTCCCTCGCACAGTGATTGGTTGGGACATATACATCCCCTGGAGCACCCACTGAACTGGGCTCAATGCTGACCCCTGACCTGGGCCTGCTGCAGATTGATAAAGTGGCAGAGGCGAAACCAGACAGTCATCGAATCTACACAGAAACAGGCCATTCGGCCCAACTAGTCTATGCCAGTGTTTATGCCCCACACGAGATTCTTCCCACCCCTCGTCCTCTCACCCCATCAGTATATCCTATTTCTTTCTCGTGTTTATCTCGCTTGCCCTTAAATGCATCTATGCTTTTCACCGCAACCACTCCCTGTGGTAGCAAATTCCACATTCTGGATGTTCCCCCCCTCGTGGGGAAATCTAGAACTCGGGGGCATAGTTTCAGAATAAAGGGTTGCTCTTTTAGAACTGAGATGAGGAGGAATTTCTTCTCTGAGGGTCGTAAATCTGGAATTCTCTGCCCCAGAGAGCCGTGGAGGCTGGGTCATTAAATACATTTAAGGTGGAGATAGACAGATTTTTGCAAAATAAGGGAGTGAAGGGTTATGGGGAGCGGGCAGGGAAGTGGCTTCGAGCCCAAGCTCAGCCACGATCTTATTGAATGGCGGAGCAGGCTCGAGGGGCCAAGTGGCCTATTCCTGCTCCTATTTCTTATGTTCTAACCACTCGCTGGGTAAAGACGTTTCTCCTGAATTCCCTATTGGATTTATTGATGGCTCCTAGTTTTGGTCTCCCCTCACAAGAGGAAATATCTCTACATCTATCTGATCAAACCTCTGCATACATTTTAAAGACCTGTATTAGGTCACGCCTGAGCCTTCTCTTTTCTAGAATTCAGACGAGAAAGTTGAATGTATGCAGTGTGTAACGCCTGTCTTCCCTTCTCCGCCCTGTCCCACACACCAGTCCGGGCCAGCCTTTGGGGATCTGCCTGGATGTTCAGGCCAGTAGCTCCTGACAAGAGGCAGTGCTCAAGTAGCGTCAGTCCCAGCTCGAGTGAACACCTCCCACCCTGGAGTGAGCCAGTGTACCGGAGCTCCTCCGCCTCCCACCCTGGAGTGAGCCGGTGTACCGGAGCTCCTCCGCCTCCCACCCTGGAGTGAGCCGGTGTGCCGGTGTACCGGAGCTCCTCCGCCTCCCACCCTGGAGTGAGCCGGTGTACCGAAGCTCCTCCGCCTCCCACCCTGGAGTGAGCCGGTGTACCGGAGCTCCTCCGCCTCCCACCCTGCAGTGAGCCGGTGTACCGGAGCTCCTCCGCCTCCCGCCCTGCAGTGAGCCGGTGTACCGGAGCTCCTCCGCCTCCCACCCGGGAGTGAGCCGGTGTACCGAAGCTCCTCCGCCTCCCACCCTGGAGTGAGCCGGTGTACCGGAGCTCCTCCGCCTCCCACCCTGGAGTGAGCCGGTGTACCGGAGCTCCTCCGCCTCCCACCCTGCAGTGAGCCGGTGTACCGGAGCTCCTCCGCCTCCCACCCTGGAGTGAGCCGGTGTACCGGAGCTCCTCCGCCTCCCACCCTGCAGTGAGCCGGTGTACCGGAGCTCCTCCGCCTCCCACCCTGGAGTGAGCCGGTGTACCGAAGCTCCTCCGCCTCCCACCCTGGAGTGAGCCGGTGTACCGGAGCTCCTCCGCCTCCCGCCCTGCAGTGAGCCGGTGTACCGGAGCTCCTCCGCCTCCCACCCGGGAGTGAGCCGGTGTACCGAAGCTCCTCCGCCTCCCACCCTGGAGTGAGCCGGTGTACCGAAGCTCCTCCGCCTCCCACCCTGGAGTGAGCCGGTGTACCGGAGCTCCTCCGCCTCCCGCCCTGCAGTGAGCCGGTGTACCGGAGCTCCTCCGCCTCCCGCCCGGGAGTGAGCCGGTGTACCGGAGCTCCTCCGCCTCCCACCCTGGAGTGAGCCGGTGTACCGGAGCTCCTCCGCCTCCCACCCGGGAGTGAGCCGGTGTACCGGAGCTCCTCCGCCTCCCCCCCCCTGGAGTGAGCCGGTGTACCGGAGCTCCTCCGCCTCCCGCCCGGGAGTGAGCCGGTGTACCGGAGCTCCTCCGCCTCCCGCCCGGGAGTGAGCCGGTGTACCGGAGCTCCTCCGCCTCCCGCCCGGGAGTGAGCCGGTGTACCGGAGCTCCTCCGCCTCCCGCCCTGGAGTGAGCCGGTGTACCGGAGCTCCTCCGCCTCCCGCCCGGGAGTGAGCCGGTGTACCGGAGCTCCTCCGCCTCCCGCCCGGGAGTGAGCCGGTGTACCGGAGCTCCTCCGCCTCCCGCCCGGGAGTGAGCCGGTGTACCGGAGCTCCTCCGCCTCCCGCCCGGGAGTGAGCCGGTGTCCCGGAGCTCCTCCGCCTCCCGCCCGGGAGTGAGCCGGTGTACCGGGGCTCCTCCGCCTCCCGCCCGGGAGTGAGCCGGTGTACCGGAGCTCCTCCGCCTCCCGCCCTGGAGTGAGCCGGTGTACCGGAGCTCCTCCGCCTCCCGCCCGGGAGTGAGCCGGTGTACCGGAGCTCCTCCCGCCCTGGAGTGAGCCGGTGTACCGGAGCTCCTCCCGCCCTGGAGTGAGCCGGTGTACCGGAGCTCCTCCCGCCCTGGAGTGAGCCGGTGTACCGGAGCTCCTCCCGCCCTGGAGTGAGCCGGTGTACCGGAGCTCAATCCACACCCGCACTGGGCGGGCGGGAGCCCCAGCGAGCGGCCATTGGAGGAGCGCACACAGCGGCGGCAGCCTCTCCGCCAATCAGCGGCGGCAGCCTCTCCGCCAATCAGCGGCTGCATTGCGCCACCGCGGGGGGGCGGGGCCCGGCAGGGTCACGTGCGGTCAGTCGGTGCCATGGCGATGTTGGGCCCGGCGCGGGATGAAGTCCCGGATGGCGGCTTCGGGCTCTACCGCTCGCCGCTGGTCAGCCGGTACTCGTCCCCGGAGATGGCCTTTAACTTCAGCGAGCTGAAGAAATTCAGTACCTGGCGCCGGCTCTGGCTTTACCTGGCGAGGGCCGAGAAGGTCAGAGGGCGGCCCCGGGGTCAGAGCGCGGGGCCGGGGTGTGTTGGGGGGGGGTCAGAGCGCGGGGCCGGGGGGTGTTGGGGGGGGGTCAGAGCGCGGGGCCGGGGTGTGTGTGGGGGGGGGTCAGAGCGCGGGGCCGGGGGGTGTTGGGGGGGGGGGGTCAGAGCGCGGGGCCGGGGGGTGTTGGGGGGGGGGGTCAGAGCGCGGGGCCGGGGTGTGTGTGGGGGGGGGTCAGAGCGCGGGGCCGGGGTGTGTGTGGGGGGGGGTCAGAGCGCGGGGCCGGGGGGTGTTGGGGGGGGGTCAGAGCGCGGGGCCGGGGGGTGGGGGGGTCAGAGCGCGGGGCCGGGGTGTGTGTGGGGGGGGGGGTCAGAGCGGGGGGTGGGGGGGTCAGAGCGGGGGGTGGGGGGGTCAGAGCGCGGGGCCGGGGGGTGGGGGGTAGTCAGAGCGCGGGGGGTCAGAGCGCGGGGCCGGGGTGTGTGTGGGGGGGGGGGGTCAGAGCGCGGGGCCGGGGTGTGTTGGGGGGGGGTCAGAGCGCGGGGCCGGGGTGTGGGGGGGGGTCAGAGCGCGGGGCCGGGGTGTGTGTGGGGGGGGGTCAGAGCGCGGGGCCGGGGTGTGGGGGGGGGTCAGAGCGCGGGGCCGGGGTGTGTGTGGGGGGGGGGTCAGAGCGCGGGGCCGGGGTGTGTGTGGGGGGGGGTCAGAGCGCGGGGCCGGGGTGTGGGGGGGGGTCAGAGCGCGGGGCCGGGGTGTGTTGGGGGGGGGTCAGAGCGCGGGGCCGGGGTGTGTGTGGGGGGGGGTCAGAGCGCGGGGCCGGGGTGTGTTGGGGGGGGGTCAGAGCGCGGGGCCGGGGTGTGGGGGGGGGGTCAGAGCGCGGGGCCGGGGTGTGTTGGGGGGGGTCAGAGCGCGGGGCCGGGGTGTGTGGGGGGTGGTCAGAGCGCGGGGCCGGGGGGTGCGGGGAGTCAGAGCGCGGGGCCGGGGGGTAGTCAGAGCGCGGGGGGTGGGGGGTAGTCAGAGCACGAGGTTGGGGGGGGGTCAGAGCGCGGGGCCGGGGGGGTGGGGGGGGGTCAGAGCGCGGGGCCGGGGTGTGTGTGGGGGGGGGGTCAGAGCGCGGGGCCGGGGTGTGTTGGGGGGGGGGGGTGCGGGGAGTCAGAGCACGGGGTTGGGGGGGGTCAGAGCGCGGGGCCGGGGTGTGTGTGTGGGGGGGGGGTCAGAGCGCGGGGCCGGGGTGTGTGTGGGGGGGGGTCAGAGCGCGGGGCCGGGGTGTGTTGGGGGGGGGTCAGAGCGCGGGGCCGGGGTGTGGGGGGGGGTCAGAGCGCGGGGCCGGGGTGTGTGGGGGGGGGGGGTCAGAGCGCGGGGCCGGGGTGTGTGGGGGGTGGTCAGAGCGCGGGGCCGGGGTGTGTGGGGGGAGTCAGAGCGCGGGGCCGGGGGGTAGTCAGAGCGCGGGGGGTGGGGGGTAGTCAGAGCACGGGGTTGGGGGGGGGTCAGAGCGCGGGGCCGGGGGGTGGGGGGTAGTCAGAGCGCGGGGGGTGGGGGGGGTCAGAGCGCGGGGCCGGGGTGTGTGTGGGGGGGGGGTCAGAGCGCGGGGCCGGGGTGTGTGTGGGGGGGGGGTCAGAGCGCGGGGCCGGGGTGTGTGTGGGGGGGGTCAGAGCGCGGGGCCGGGGTGTGTGTGGGGGGGGGGTCAGAGCGCGGGGCCGGGGTGTGTGTGGGGGGGGGGGGGTCAGAGCGCGGGGCCGGGGTGTGTTGGGGGGGGGTCAGAGCGCGGGGCCGGGGTGTGGGGGGGGGTCAGAGCGCGGGGCCGGGGTGTGTTGGGGGGGGGTCAGAGCGCGGGGCCGGGGTGTGTGGGGGGGGGTCAGAGCGCGGGGCCGGGGTGTGTTGGGGGGGGGTCAGAGCGCGGGGCCGGGGTGTGTTGGGGGGGGGTCAGAGCGCGGGGCCGGGGTGTGGGGGGGGGTCAGAGCGCGGGGCCGGGGTGTGTTGGGGGGGGTCAGAGCGCGGGGCCGGGGGGTGCGGGGAGTCAGAGCGCGGGGCCGGGGGGTAGTCAGAGCGCGGGGGGTGGGGGGTAGTCAGAGCACGGGGTTGGGGGGGGGTCAGAGCGCGGGGCCGGGGGGGTGGGGGGGGGGTCAGAGCGCGGGGCCGGGGGGTGTTGGGGGGGGGTCAGAGCGCGGGGCCGGGGGGTGTTGGGGGGGGGGGTCAGAGCGCGGGGCCGGGGTGTGTGTGGGGGGGGGTCAGAGCGCGGGGCCGGGGTGTGTGTGGGGGGGGGTCAGAGCGCGGGGCCGGGGGGTGTTGGGGGGGGGTCAGAGCGCGGGGCCGGGGGGTGGGGGGGTCAGAGCGCGGGGCCGGGGTGTGTGTGGGGGGGGGGGTCAGAGCGGGGGGTGGGGGGGTCAGAGCGGGGGGTGGGGGGGTCAGAGCGCGGGGCCGGGGGGTGGGGGGTAGTCAGAGCGCGGGGGGTCAGAGCGCGGGGCCGGGGTGTGTGTGGGGGGGGGGGGTCAGAGCGCGGGGCCGGGGTGTGTTGGGGGGGGGTCAGAGCGCGGGGCCGGGGTGTGGGGGGGGGTCAGAGCGCGGGGCCGGGGTGTGTGTGGGGGGGGGTCAGAGCGCGGGGCCGGGGTGTGGGGGGGGGGTCAGAGCGCGGGGCCGGGGTGTGTGTGGGGGGGGGTCAGAGCGCGGGGCCGGGGTGTGTGTGGGGGGGGGTCAGAGCGCGGGGCCGGGGTGTGGGGGGGGGTCAGAGCGCGGGGCCGGGGTGTGTTGGGGGGGGGTCAGAGCGCGGGGCCGGGGTGTGTGTGGGGGGGGGGTCAGAGCGCGGGGCCGGGGTGTGTTGGGGGGGGGTCAGAGCGCGGGGCCGGGGTGTGGGGGGGGGGTCAGAGCGCGGGGCCGGGGTGTGTTGGGGGGGGTCAGAGCGCGGGGCCGGGGTGTGTGGGGGGTGGTCAGAGCGCGGGGCCGGGGGGTGCGGGGAGTCAGAGCGCGGGGCCGGGGGGTAGTCAGAGCGCGGGGGGTGGGGGGTAGTCAGAGCACGAGGTTGGGGGGGGGTCAGAGCGCGGGGCCGGGGGGGTGGGGGGGGGTCAGAGCGCGGGGCCGGGGTGTGTGTGGGGGGGGGGTCAGAGCGCGGGGCCGGGGTGTGTTGGGGGGGGGGGGTGCGGGGAGTCAGAGCACGGGGTTGGGGGGGTCAGAGCGCGGGGCCGGGGTGTGTGTGTGGGGGGGGGTCAGAGCGCGGGGCCGGGGTGTGTGTGGGGGGGGGTCAGAGCGCGGGGCCGGGGTGTGTTGGGGGGGGGTCAGAGCGCGGGGCCGGGGTGTGGGGGGGGGTCAGAGCGCGGGGCCGGGGTGTGTGGGGGGGGGGGGGTCAGAGCGCGGGGCCGGGGTGTGTGGGGGGTGGTCAGAGCGCGGGGCCGGGGTGTGTGGGGGGAGTCAGAGCGCGGGGCCGGGGGGTAGTCAGAGCGCGGGGGGTGGGGGGTAGTCAGAGCACGGGGTTGGGGGGGGGTCAGAGCGCGGGGCCGGGGGGTGGGGGGTAGTCAGAGCGCGGGGGGTGGGGGGGGTCAGAGCGCGGGGCCGGGGTGTGTGTGGGGGGGGGGTCAGAGCGCGGGGCCGGGGTGTGTGTGGGGGGGGGGTCAGAGCGCGGGGCCGGGGTGTGTGTGGGGGGGGTCAGAGCGCGGGGCCGGGGTGTGTGTGGGGGGGGGTCAGAGCGCGGGGCCGGGGTGTGTGTGGGGGGGGGGGGGTCAGAGCGCGGGGCCGGGGTGTGTTGGGGGGGGGTCAGAGCGCGGGGCCGGGGTGTGGGGGGGGGTCAGAGCGCGGGGCCGGGGTGTGTTGGGGGGGGGTCAGAGCGCGGGGCCGGGGTGTGTGGGGGGGGGTCAGAGCGCGGGGCCGGGGTGTGTTGGGGGGGGGGTCAGAGCGCGGGGCCGGGGTGTGTTGGGGGGGGGTCAGAGCGCGGGGCCGGGGTGTGGGGGGGGGTCAGAGCGCGGGGCCGGGGTGTGTTGGGGGGGGTCAGAGCGCGGGGCCGGGGGGTGCGGGGAGTCAGAGCGCGGGGCCGGGGGGTAGTCAGAGCGCGGGGGGTGGGGGGTAGTCAGAGCACGGGGTTGGGGGGGGGTCAGAGCGCGGGGCCGGGGGGGTGGGGGGGGGGTCAGAGCGCGGGGCCGGGGGGTTCAGAGCGCGGGTGGGGGGGGGGGGGGTGGTCAGAGCGCGGGGCCGGGGGGTGGGTGAGCGCTGTCTGGGGAGCAGGTAGAAGTTCCGCGCTGAACTGACGCTCCTCCATATTGCAGAATTTCTTTGGTGGACTCCAGTTATGGAATCTAACCACAGTCACCCCGATTCTGCTGCTTGGGGGTTGGGGGTGTCGTCCATAAGGGTGAGATTTGGGGAAACAAACGGGCTGCATAAGATGGTGGAAAGAGTGGCATTACTGCAGTGGCTGTCTGGTGGAGGTGACGAGATGTTTGCGCAGTCACATGGTCAAATTCAAACTTGTTCAAATTCACCTCCCCACTTAGTGCGGTTAGTAATATCGGGCGGAGTGCTGCGAATGAGCATCAAACACTCCCAGGGCAGGTACAGCACGGATTAGATACAGAGTAAAGCTCCCTCTACACTGTCCCATATCACACTCCCAGGGCAGGTACAGCACGGGTTAGATACAGAGTATAGCTCCCTCTACACTGTCCCCATCAAACACTCCCAGGGCAGGTACAGCACGGGTTACATGCAGAGTAAAGCTCCCTCTACACTGTCCCACCAAACACTCCCAGGGCAGGTACAGCACGGGTTAGATACAGAGTAAAGCTCCCTGTACACTGTCCCATCAAACACTCCCAGGGCAGGTACAGCACGGGTTAGATACAGAGTAAAGCTCCCTCTACACTGCCCCATCAAACACTCCCAGGGCAGGTACAGCACGGGGTTAGATACAGAGTAAAGCTCCCTCTACACTGTCCCATCAAACACTCCCAGGGCAGGAACAGCACGGGTTAGATACAGAGTAAAGCTCCCTCTACACTGTCCCATCAAACACTCCCAGGGCAGGTACAGCACGGGTTAGATACAGAGTAAAGCTCCCTCTACACTGTCCCATCAAACACTCCCAGGGCAGGTACAGCACGGGTTAGATACAGAGTAAAGCTCCCTCTACACTGTCCCATCAAACACTCCCAGGGCAGGAACAGCACGGGTTAGATACAGAGTAAAGCTCCCTCTACACTGTCCCATCAAACACTCCCAGGGCAGGAACAGCACGGGTTAGATACAGAGTAAAGCTCCCTCTACACTGTCTCATCAAACACTCCCAGGACAGGTACAGCACGGGTTAGATACAGAGTAAAGCTCCCTCTACACTGTCCCCATCAAATACACTCAGGACAGGTACAGCACGGGTTAGATACAGAGTAAAGCTCCCTCTACACTGTCCCATCAAACACTCCCAGGACAGGTACAGCACGGGTTAGATACAGAGTAAAGCTCCCTCTACACTGTCCCATCAAACACTCCCAGGACAGGTACAGCACGGGTTAGATACAGAGTAAAGCTCCCTCTACACTGTCCCCATCAAATACACTCAGGACAAGTACAGCACGGGGTTAGATACAGAGTAAAGCTCCCTCTACACTGTCCCATCAAACACTCCCAGGGCAGGTACAGCACGGGGTTAGATGCAGAGTAAAGCTCCCTCTACACTGTCCCATCAAACACTCCCAGGGCAGGTACAGCACGGGGTTAGGTACAGAGTAAAGCTCCCTCTACACTGTCCCATCAAACACTCCCAGGGCAGGTACAGCACGGGTTAGATACAGAGTAAAGCTCCCTCTACACTGTCCCGTCAAACACTCCCAGGACAGGTACAGCACGGGTTAGATACAGAGTAAAGCTCCCTCTACACTGTCCCCATCAAATACACTCAGGACAAGTACAGCACGGGGTTAGATACAGAGTAAAGCTCCCTCTACACTGTCCCATCAAACACTCCCAGGGCAGGTACAGCACGGGTTAGATACAGAGTAAAGCTCCCTCTGCACTGTCCCATCAAACACTCCCAGGGCAGGTACAGCACGGGTTAGATACAGAGTAAAGCTCCCTCTGCACTGTCCCCATCAAACACTCCCAGGGCAGGTACAGCACGGGTTAGATACAGAGTAAAGCTCCCTCTGCACTGTCCCATCAAACACTCCCAGGGCAGGTACAGCACGGGTTAGATACAGAGTAAAGCTCCCTCTGCACTGTCCCCATCAAACACTCCCAGGGCAGGTACAGCACGGGTTAGATACAGAGTAAAGCTCCCTCTGCATGATCTAATTGAATGGCGGAACAGGCTCAAGTGGCTGAATGGCCTCCTCCTGTTGCTATTCAGTAAGGTGTGCTGGAGTGGGAATTGTACTGGGCAGCCGGTGGGTAGCATGTACTGGGTATAGCCTGGGTAGCATGTACTGGGTATAGCCTGGGTAGCATGTACTGGGTATAGCCTGGGTAGCATGTACTCCCTTCTTGCATAATTCATAATTTTGAATACCTTTTATTAGGTCCCCCCTTAACCTTCTCTGAATGGCCTCGTCCTGTTCCTATGTTTCTAAGTAATGATGTTGCGCTGCCTGGCGTGTGGTTGCTCCAGTCCACGTCTTACTCTGGTTCTCACTGGTGTCTCTCTGCAGGTGCTGGGGCTCCCAATCACAGAAGAGCAGCTCCAGGAACTGGAGTCAAATCTCGAAAACATCGATTTCAAGATGGCTGCTGAGGAGGAGAAGAAACTTCGTCATGATGTCATGGCCCATGTACACACGTTCGCACATTGCTGCCCGAACGCTGCTGCCATCATACACCTTGGTGCCACCTCGTGTTACGTTGGAGACAACACGGTTAGATAATATAACGTGTCACAAGACTGTTCTGTCCCGAGTACTGTACACTCACACCGACCTTTACAACAGGGGTGGGCAATTATTTGAGCTGGAGGACCACTTAACGTGTTTTGGTGAGCAGCTGAGGACGGAAAACCAATGTTTCCCCTAAGGTGCGCGGTCGTGCACCAATCACGAGGTGCCGCGCAGACCGCGCACCAGTCACGAGGTCCCGCGCACCAGTCACAAGGTCCCGCGCAGGCCGCGCGCCAGTCACGAGGGGCCGCGCAGGCCGCGCGCCAGTCACGAGGGGCCGCGCAGGCCGCGCGCCAGTCACGAGGGGCCACGCAGGCCGCGCGCCAGTCACGAGGGGCCGCACAGGCCGCGCACCAATCACGGGCCGCGCACCAATCACGAGGGGCCGCGCTCCAATCAGGAGGTCCCGGACGAGATACTGCGCATGTGCGGCCGCGCAACAAATTTAAAGGGTCCGCGCACAAAATAAATTAGAGGGAATAGGGCCGCACACATGAAATGTGTTAATAGCTACCATTAAAATTGTTCTGGCATTTATTGTATAAAGAATAATCTGGCATTTATGTCGTTTCCACACTTAATACAAATAACACTTATTAACATGCTAACGAACATGATACAGGTTTACGAATCACATTGAAAAGTGCTCGGTCTCTATTGCAAATGGTCTAAATTCATATAGTGGAAAATGAGAGATTGACTCTGCTTCCACTGGCAACTATAAACATGATATAAGGCACAATCAAGGATAAAATCATTGATAACAGCCGTTAAAAAATTGCTTTTGAAACCTCGCTGAGAAATAATTAGGTGACTCGGAAAATGATTTAAACCGCAGACTGCGCCCCAAATCAGCCATCAAATTGGGCTTGTTCATTGTCAATGTACTATCTCTCCCGAGAAAAGTCAAGACTCCGATAGAGTTTGTCGACTTTCACTTGAGAATGGGCACAAGTAATGCACCATTTATAATACACATTTCATCCCTGAGTGCTATTTATTACTGGGACTGGCCAACGACATGAATCTCTACCACCCACTTCCAGTCATAACAATAATCTTAAATTGTTCATGGTATGGGGAAAACTGGCTTAAATTACAACAAAGCGTGAATGCAGTGTCAGTATACCCGGGTCCATTTAGTTATGCCTCCACTATGCTAATTAAGTAGGATAATATTAAACTGAGTGAATAATTGTGCAAGAATTAATAACTCCATTAACAGTCATTGGTGAGAGCAAAGTGTTAAATTGGTAAATTTGAAATAGTGTTGATCATCACTCCCACTTCTACCCTCCCAATAATTAATAAACATAAATTCAGCTAGTCGCAGATACTAAAATAGAATCATAGAATGGTTACAGTATGTAAGGAGGCCATTCGGCCCGTCGAGCCCGTGCCAGCTCCCTGCAAGAGCACTTCAGCTACCCCACTCCCCCGCCCTTTCCCCGTAGCCCTGCAAACGTTTCTCCTTCAGGTACTTATCCAATTCCCTTTTGAAAGCCATGATTGAATCTGCCTCCACCACCCTATCAGGCAGTGTATTCCAGATCATAACCACTCGCTGCGTAAAATAGTTTTTCTCATGTCACCTTTGGTTCTTCTGCCAATCACCTTAAATCTGTGTCCTCTGGTTCTCGACCCTTCCGCCAATGGGAACAGTTTCTCTCTCTACTCTGTCCAGACCCCTCATGATTTTGAACACCTCTATCAAATCTCCTCTCAACCTTCTCTGCTCTGAGGAGAACAACCCCAGCTTCTTCAGGCTATCCACGTAACTGAAGTCCCTCGTACCTGGAACCATTCTTGTAAATCTTTTCTGCACTCTCTCTAAGGCCTTCACATCCTTCCCAAAGTGTGGTGCCCAGAATTAGACACAAAATGTAGTGTAAAATAGTAAAATCTTCCGTTATTAAATGAATGAAATGGCTGATTGATCGATTATATGTTGTACTGAAAATTCACGTGGTAGTTTGGCGAGCGGCACGAGTCTGCAGGGCCTCCCACACGAGAGGTGTTCTCTTTTTAGTATGCTGAGTACAGGAGCTCGAGGCATCGCAAGGCCTGAACTACAGTCACGTGCCATTACCTGGAGTCCTTGTACTCCGGGATCCACTCCCGTGTCTAAGACGGCGATGAGAACCCCCCACCTGCCGTTGTACTCTGGGTACGGGGAGAGGAAAGACGCAGCGCTGGTCTCGTTCGTCAGTAAAAGACACATTGAGATGAGCAGCCGCGACTCGACTCAGACTAAGGTGCAGCTCGAGCTCCGGCTCACATTCTATTTCTGTCCTGCCTAGCAGGCCGGATAGAACGAACGGGGGCCGTCTTTTGCCCACTGCTCCACACTGTCCCATCAAACACTCCCAGGGCAGGTACAACACAGGTTAGATACAGAGTAAAGCTCCCTCTACACTGTCCCATCAAACACTCCCAGGGCAGGTAGAGCATAGGTTAGATACAGAGTAAAGCTCCCTCTGCACTGTCCCATCAAACTACTCCCAGGGCAGATACAGCACGGGGTTAGATACAGAGTAAAGCTCCCTCTACACTGTCCCATCAAACACTCCAGGGCAGGTACAGCACGGGTTAGATACAGGGTAAAGCTCCCTCTACACTGTCCCATCAAACACTCCCAGGGCAGGTACAGCACGGGTTAGATACAGAGTAAAGCTCTCTCTACACTGTCCCATCAAACACTCCCAGGGCAGGTACAGCACGGGTTAGATACAGAGTAAAGCTCCCTCTACACTGTCCCATCAAACACTCCCAGGGCAGATACAGTACGGGTTAGATACAGAGTAAAGCTCCCTCTACACTGTCCCATCAAACACTCCCAGGGCAGATACAGCACGGGGTTAGATACAGAGTAAAGCTCCCTCTACACTGTCCCATCAAACACTCCCAGGGCAGGTACAGCACGGGTTAGATACAGAGTAAAGCTCCCTCTACACTGTCCCATCAAACACTCCCAGGGCAGATACAGCACGGGGTTAGATACAGAGTAAAGCTCCCTCTACACTGTCCCATCAAACACTCCCAGGGCAGGTACAGCACGGGGTTAGATACAGAGTAAAGCTCCCTCTACACTGTCCC